>NC_058339.1:66705519-67330519 GCF_905475395.1 Chrysoperla carnea
ACCAGCAACAAACAACAATTCACACATATAGGAAGTCAAATTTATTAATATTTGCATGCATGTTCAACACCATTACACTTAACAACAATAATAAGAAAGAACGTATATTATTATAAATAAATATTAAAGAAACTAATTATGAATTTTTATATTAATTAAAACACATAGCAATAATATATACTCAACTCAATTCAGTCAGACCATGTGATGTGTGATAAAGATCTTTTTAAACGTATATTATATGAAGTGTATTCTTTATTATTGTGATTTTTAAAATATATGAAATATTACTTGACGAGACCGATAAACCTGTTGAGAAATTCGTTGCGTATGAATTGCTTAACGAATATGAAATAGTTCGCATTTAATCGTATTTAATGTTTTGTTAAAATTATTCATAAAATTGGATTTTTTTTTGGATTTTCGTTCTTTGAGGTATATTATTACAAGGCATTTTAGATGCAGTTACATTTCTTTAAATTCAAAAAAAATCATTTTATCGTAAAAAAACGTGGGGTGCTAAATTTCAATTTTTGTAAATATTTTATACACAGATATTGGTAAAAGTAAAGTCACTATAAAATATCTTAAAAAGTAAGACACGCTTTTTTACGATGAAATGGTTTTTTTGAATTTAAAGAAATTACTTTCTACCTTTTTGTTCAGCTAGTTACAAAAGCGTGTTTTTTAAACTATTATTTATTTATTAAAAATTCAGTATAAATATGGTGGAAGCGCAAATAAATGTATATACTTTCAGATATGGAAACCGTAATTCCTGAAAGTCCTGGTCAGAATAATCAAATAAACTTATTAAATAACCTAACCTAACATATTGGAAAATTCATAGCACAAGAGACAGTACAAGATCGAATTTCACCCATGTGATAACCAGGTGACATATACTTTTTATAAAATTTTTTTTTATTCCAAGCACGCCATCCTAGTTTTTCTATCGAAAAAGTGTTCATGGCTATTTTTAACTAAATTAATTTGTATCAATTTTTTTGTTGGCAGGCTTAGTATTTTCGTAATTTAATTATCTTTCTTCTGATACCAATTTCGATTGGTTCACAGATCGGTGTAGATCTATTCATACCAAATTAACAGGTAAGTCAATATAGGTACATCAACACCGATTTGTTAGCCAATAGAAATTGAAAGCAGAAGAACGAGAATTTAACTAAGAAAATAATGCTAAAGACTTACCTGGAAAACCCGTTCATGGAATAAATTGATTAAAATTAATTTATTTAAAAATAATCATGAACACTTTTGGATAGTAAAACCATGATAGATAGATAGATCAATAAAATTTCATAAAAATATGTCTCATCTGGTTATCAGATCGGTAAAGATCAACCTTATACCATCTCGTAGACTAGCAGGGAAATTCCAAGATTCTGAAAAAATCAGAGAATTTAGAGAGCAAAAAAAATAGGAAAAATGTGTTCTTATTTGGAGTGAAATATCATTGTACTATTCTTTGCAATGATAACCGATATCATGAAAAAATTTGCTGAATTATTTCCATCAATCTATCATGAACAACTTACTTCAAATCGAACGTGTTGGGCTTTCAGTAATTGTAAAATAAATTTGATATAATACTATAAAATAAATTGTTTATTAAAAGCTTTTTCAAAATGGTATTAATGGCTAACTTTTGAAACTATAATTCAAAATATTTGGATTATAATAGAATATGAAGAATTTCATCGGATGTTCAAGATAATTTTTTACATGATGGATTTGTGTATACATAAACCAATTAAAAAGAAACGTTTGCATTCATATATACATACTTTATTTAAATACTTTACACGGTCTTGTTAACCATCACATATTCAATAGAAATCACATTATTATATTAAATGTTCATAACAATTATACAGGAAATGAGACATATAATTATTATTATAAGGTTTCGAGAAAAGGAAGGTTTAGGTTATGTTGTGTAATTGATGACAATCAAAAATATCAGGAAAGTTGGGGGACGTTATTTTGTTAGTTGTTGAAAGTTACAAGAAATTTTGCGAAGTTCCTTCTACACGGTATAAACTGCATGGCGTCTATGTTAGCATAAGTTATATTAAAGTATTGAATAGGACTATCCACCAGAAGTATTGTGGGTATTACTAACAGGTATGTGTTTTAAATTAATAAATTTTTGAGATGAAAATGGCAGATATTTATTGAAAAATAATGAACTGAAAAATTATTACATCGTTTTATTACAGACAGGCGTTTGTAACATTAAGGATGTCGACATATAATAATAATTATGGCACGTGTTAAATCGCTGTGTCAATCACACTCAAAATATATTCATTGATCATTCTATACCAGTTTCCCGATTAGGAAATACTATTGTTGATAAATTTAGTTCTATAATAATCGAAGGCACAAGTGTTTGTTAAAATTTAATTTACTATATCAAAATTAAAATTAAAAATAGTAGTACATGTGTTAATACTCCCCCGTATACAGAGGCTGAATAGATGGACCCAAAACAAAACTCCATTTTTCTGAATTACATATATCTTTTTAAATAATTCATGCCAGTGACGAAAATGCTTTAAATTTGTCCATTTTTTAATTTCATTCGATAACACTTTGTGTTGTTTGATTAAGACGACAGTCCTTCTAAACAAAATACTTTAAAGAAAAGGAATAATTATCTCCGCAACAATATGACTAAATGGAATAAACAAAAATTATCTCCAATTATTATTAAACTCTAACGTTAATTGTGGAAAGTCCTTAAAAATATTTTGTAGCTTATTCCGCGATAGTTTTCATTCAAGTTTACTTCGAAAAAAAAAAAACGATTGAACGATATCGTTCTTGGATTCGCAAATTGGATGTAAAAAGAAGCACTTAATGTTTTGAGAGAGCACTGGGAAAAGAGGCTTCTAGTATTAATTATCTGCGAGTTTTTTATTTAAGAAATTTGAATTAGAAAAAAGCTATTTTCTTTTTCAATTTTCTGAAAAATTTAGGCACAAATTTTCATTAAAATTATACAATAAGCAAAATTCACTTAAAATTATAAATTAAATTGATAATTTATCCACATATATTTACTAAAACAACCCCCCCCCCCCGCCCATCTCTAAAAACGAATCGTTGCGAAAACTAATTTTAATTTTGTGATATTGCATAATATTTATTACATTTGAAGGACGTAAAAATAGTATGCAATTTTTGATCGCATGTAATATTATCACATAATGGATTACAGAACATTTGAATAAACAAAATAACGAGTACAGAAATAATACTATGCGGAAAAAATTTGGTGCGGGGCTACACTTGACTTTACTATACACAATATCCATTCAAAAATCAAATGTCAAAATTTATTTTAGTACAATTGAAAAACTAAATATTTAAAATTTGTCTGAAGAAATTTATAGGTACTTTCTGTGTACTTTATGATTCACCTATATTTATTTTAATAATCAATTCGTAGCCTCGTCTTCGTTTTCATTAGATTAGTATCAAAATACTACACACACAAAAAAAAAAAAAAAAAATTGGAATTCAGTCGATATATTGATTTATATCGAATTATTGATTTCAGGAAAAAAATTTTGGATTCTATGAAAAAATCAACATGATTTGTTCCTAAAGATTTTCTGTATCTCTCACCACTTTAAAATTTAAAAATTCGAGTCATACTAATCCCCTTTGTCACTCTTGCTCAAGAACCATAGGGAAAACAAGAAATATTGAAGAAAAAAATTATGTTTTTCCTAATTTCTCTGCAATAATCCTCTATGAGAATATTTCATACAGCTAACTAGGCCTTTGTATAATACTGCTCGAAGAGAAGCTAGTGTGTGTGCTTCATCAGTTAAGCTTCAGATACAGACATTATGATGTCTTGAGAGAGATTTAAATCTAAGGACAGGTTTATCGGCCAATAGATCTTTTTCGAGGCTCTGGCACTATTCGCACCGTCCATGAGTTTTATTGGAGGCGTTTCTATGGTAACAATACACTTATTTAATTATAGAATTGTATGGATGCATATGTAATTGTATGGATTGCATTTATGACTTACATTGAAAATTTAATATTATTGTCTCACAAATTTAAATAAATAATTATGATAATTTAAATTTGAAAAAAAATATTTGTGCAATTTGATTTCTTATTTTCACTATTTTTAATGCATTTAGTTAAATTAATTAGTGTTTTTCAATAATTTTAATTTGACATTTTCTATAACGTTAACATGTAAAGAATTGCAAATTGGTCATAACAGTCTCTTTTATCGTCAAAATTTTTCACTGGAAGCGCTGGCCTCGATTTTATTGTGCCTACCATGACTACGCACACAACGAATAGGTTCCACAAAGTACACAAAGTATAAAGCCATACCTGGTGGTAACTGAAATCTTCCATACTTTTGGGGAACCTTTCCCTTGACAAATATCTTCAGCAATATTACCATAAAAGATTATTTAAAAAATAGTTCAATTTATCTTATTTTTAATGTAACCATCGTATGCTTTACAATAATTAAGTACAGAATTCTTTTAAAATTCAATCATTATATTATTTTTGTTTTTAAATGTTTAGATTGCGTGTAGTTTTATATTTCCTTTTTACCTTCTACAAAAGCCTCCTCCAAACCAAACAACATCTGATGCAGTTATGTGTCCAACATGCATTGAATTGGATAATAATATTGTATGTATAATTAACATAACATAATTAACATGTCAAACATATTTCATGTTAAATGATATAATAATTCAATTAAATGTTCTGTCCATAACATTTTAGATAATCGAAAAAAAGTAACAAAATAGTATTTATAGATATCTCATGGAACTACCATATGTTGTTTAACAAATAACATTCAATTTTACATGATTTAGAAGCTTCTGTTTCTAAACAGAATTGAAAATACTAAAGGGTCTCTCTATCCGAGAATGACGAAACAGATTAAGCAAATAATTATATTGGGATAATTTTTTCCAAGTCGTAAAATGGTAAATATTTATTTGATTCAAGAAAATATTTACTTGCTATGCATCAACAGCCGAGTAAATCGGATTACTTCAATCCAGTAATATTTTCAGTAAAATTTCACGAATAAGGCGTTGTAAGTCTGAAAAAGGCGTAGGGAATCTAAAATTATTTCCGGAAGAGACTTCCGGAAGCCACTTTTGTTGTGGGGCTAAACTTAATATAGGGTTTAAATCAGCTTGAGCAAAAATAAACTATTATATCGGTTTTCAATTAAGTGGAACTCCAACGTATGCTCCTAGAGCACGATTGGAATGTGGAATGAAAAGTTGGAGGATGGTTATTGCAAGGCAGCGCCAGTAGTCATCTAAGTGCCGATTGTCCGAGTGCTAAATGGTTCTAAATGCTTGAATGACTAATATTAGGCGTTCGTAAGGAAATTTTAGGTCCTAAATCTTCTCTTGGACCTTTAATTTCTAATGGACTCAGATCTAGATTATTGATATTTCTGGCCTAATAGACCTAAAGTAAAAGCACAAAAATATCTTCCAATCTTTCAGATTCGAAGGTTTTTTCTAGTCATGATTTTTTTCTAAATCAAATTTAAAAATTTGTACTTACATTTGATTAAGGGAAATTTTTATCTTGTTAGCATTATCAAAAAATTTTTCAAATCAGATATTGGGAAACAACATACCTGGAACAAAAGAAAATTTATTTTAATAAAATTTTCGACTCTGTATTAAGAACAATAGCAAATTTATCTAATCGTGCATAAATGGCAACTGTATGAAGTCAAAAAAAATATCTGTTTTATTAAGAAACATATTATATTTCCGGAAAATTTCATACATTGCCTTGCAAAAATATAAATTTAATATCTTATTTTTGAACTATTTCATCAGAAAAATGATACAGAAAGACTTCTTACTCCTTTGTTAAAGAAAGAGCCCATATAATTTTTCAAAGTCGTATTAATTCATTTGGTTTAAATACATCAAAAACTTTTCTTCATCACCATCTGAAGAGCTATAACTCTAATATTACAAATCACAAAATTCAATGATATCCGATTTCCTAGAGCATCAGGTAAGGAACAGAGTTAGCTTCCATTACATTCTCCGATTTCTAGAGCATCAGGTAAGGAACAGAGTTAGCTTCCATTAAATTCAAGAAAAGTTCACTTAAGAGAGAAAACGTAAAAAAGCTCTGATTAAGTGCAAACGTGCAATTCTGTATATACAGTATGAATGTATAAAGCATCTGGTTGTGTCGTTGAGTTGTTTATGCAGATTTTTCGAATAGTTTTAGATATATTTTGGTATGCAAATCTAAACAAAATCCCTTCTATTTCGATGTAACCATACTTAACACAATGAGAGAACTATTTATAATTATCAAAACAAGAAAACAAAGACTATATAATAAATTATTATCCTTCAAAGCGGCATGTTTCAAAGTGAAATATATATGATGACGCCTTTTTACAAAAACAAAACACTGCACACACAACATTTCTGGATAAATATGTGGATACAGCATACAGCAAGCATATTATTTTGTTATTCAAACCACACATGCCTTGTATAAAAACAAACAGGTTCGCTGGATAGATATCCCATTTAAAAAAGTTATACCGAACCTTATATAAGCAACAATTCACTTTTATAAATAATTTAACGTTGAATATAATAAAATATGGCGTCTGTTGTCTTCTGTGTCGTCTATTTGAATCAATCATTATATATGTTTTATAATCGATAAATACAGTGGCGGAAGTAAAATTAAGCAAGATCGCAAAGCCACTAACACAGGGGGTCCTTTTTCGTCTAAAAGAACTGTTACTTAAAGATGAGATAATTATTTTAAAATTAAATTCAGCTATGGCTACTTGATTACAATCGACTGTCTCAGAAATAAAAAAATAAATGTAAATACGGATACTCGTGATTAAGCTGAAAGCTTACAATATTTCAAGTTATTACCTTTTTACAAATTCAAGTTAAATCAATTACGGATTCCTGTATGTCCAAGACTTCCATAGGCAACAATCTTACCAATTGATCGACAGACGGACACTTTATACGTACCAAACACTAAAATAAGGTAGATATAGAAACCAGACTATCCTCATTGGAGACCCTTAAAATGTTAGTTTAAGCAGATTTTTTATCTCTGGTAGAAATATAACAAAAGAACTGTCAAATTTTCATTGTGATGTCATTTTCATCTTTCGTAAAGACATCCCTTGAGATCTGTAATTTTACCTATAGTAAGTAAATACTATCTGCCTTATCGGTATATGCTAATATTGATGGTGAAGAACAGAACCCATTCATGGCAGTGTTCAAAATGCATACCTCCGCCACTGTATCAGCATATTATGCATTTTATTAGCTACTAAATTACCGGCTTAAAATGATGTATGCAAGTATCTTTCATCTTAATAATTACCGATGAACTTTTTTTATGCATTTAATTAAGAAATAAAAAATATAATGATTACACATAATATGAGACTTTTTTATTATTTTCAAAGAACTTACGCGTTTCTTAATTTAATAATCAATGTGTAAACTAATTAAAACACGTGAAATTATGTTTATAAATTTTCGTTGTCTTTGCTAATTAGAATAATTTTCATTATCTTTACTAATTAAGAATTTGCAAATATATTAAATATTTAAAATAAGTTATGGAAAAGTAAATTTTTTCTAAAATTTCACATGTTTCTGTCGCAATTCTCCCTGTATAATTTAACTGAATACTTTAGAAACGAGAAAATAAGGCATACAAATCTGTCATTATCTAAATGTCAATTTTATTTATTACTTGAGTTGTAATTCTTTTGGACAAACATCAACGGAGATTGAAAAGCCTTTCTATTGAAAGTAATCAAATGAAAACAGATAAAACACGAAAATTTTAATGATACTATATCACCAAACCAAATATTACTATTTCTTCGAAGTGATAACGTCTAAAAAACGGTTTAAATTCCATCTAAATTAAATATGTCTGGTAGATCAGTGGTATCGTTTCTGGACTGTCGTTCAAAAACGTCGAGTTCGACGCCCAACCCATCCAAAACATTTTTAATTAATTATAATAGTTTTTACACCCACGTTAATAATTTCAATTTACAAATTTCAATTATTTATACCGTAATCAACTTAAAAACTAGAAAAAAAACACAGTTATTCCAAAGTTTTAAGCCTCTCTCACTTCTGTTGAAAATTCAGAATTTTATAAGACGTTTTATGAACGATATTTTACTTTTATTAATATGGTTTATTAAAGCTGTTCTGTTTTCGGTAGCGCAAAATCTGCTATCGGTAGCTTAAAATATAGCGTTTCGGTAAACTTAATGTTAAGAAATTTTGAAAAATAATGTAATAAATACCATGCTTCAACAAACAAAAAAATCATATTTAAAAAAGTGTTAAAACAAATTTATTAAAATTCAAGAATAATAAATGAAGGAAGAATTATGAACCACACCAAATATGGAATGGTTTGCAAAATTACAATCTGACAAATTTTGTTTAATGAATTATTTAAATGTTGCAAAAATTACATACGAAATACAACAACACAGGTACCACACAAATATAAATAATAATATACAACAACAATATGTAATTAATATTAGGTAAAAAAAAACCGCCTCGTTTTATTAAAATTCACAACAAAATATATATATAATAATTTTTTATATTTGACAATTACCCACCATCAGAGATCATTTATTTAATAATTTACGACAGACAATCTTGATGACGATTATGTTTTGCTACTAAAAAATCATTTTTATGAGATCTTATAAGCTAACAGAGACAAATTATTCGCCTGTCACTATACTTGTAATCATAGAACATAAATAAATTAACATAAACGCCAGTAAAATCCAAAATTGGATGCAACTAATGAATGGAATACGTACATACATTTCAATTTCATTTGGAAATGTGTTTAATTTGAGTAGACCCATTGGTTTAAATGACGAAACGCAGCATTTATCAGTGTTTTGCAACATTTCTTTCATTTTTACTATGAAAACCAGAACTTATTACATGTGAGATATTGTTATTTTATTTAAGAGGATATTTTGGACGATATCATAAAAGCAATGCATCCAATTATTTATTAAATCAACCTGATTCTTACATTTATGAGCCTGAGTTTTATCAAATTGAAAAAACAAAAATTTGTTTTCAATTTTTCGCAATTTTCTTAGCTTATTTTATCCAATAATTAATTTTTCTCTTTGAAAAACTTCTTTACAATCACGAAAAACTTGTTTTGGAATTCAGGGACTATCTTGAGACTAAGCTATTATTCTGAGCGTAAATAAACTTATTTTTATCGTTTTTGGGTTAAAATTCTGAAAAAAGAAACAGTGTGTCTCGATTTTTTCAATGGGTTTTGCTTCCAATTTCTAAGCAGCCTAGAATTATACTTAATTTTGATAAAAAATTTCAAAAGTTTTTAACATTTGAACCAAAATTCTACTTGTGGATATTTCTGGGATCGATAATTAGCTTATATCTTAGAAACTAATCGACCAATCGTAAAATGAACCCGATTTTTGTAAGTTTTGGGTCAAAACTACCCCGAATTAGGTTTTTCAAGAAGGTAAAAAACTATTAAGAAACTATGTTTCCAATTTCGATAAAACTCAACACCTAATAGCTATTCAAATTCCGTCCAAAAACACTCAAAAATAGATATCTCGAATCGATTTAAATTCTCGAAAAATCAGAGGATAAGTAAAATTGAAAAAATCATAAAAAATATTTGTAATTTGGTAATTGAAAAAGAGTTGATTTCCCATGTAAGTACCGATTATTCTCTCCCTGAGTTTTATAAAAATGTCAGATTCCCCCTCCCCCCCAAATAAATTTCAGTAAAACTTCTGTCTCCCATGTTGTTGCTAACTTTACATACCCATTATTTATTCTGTGTGAATTTTACCCCACGTATAAACGAAATGCATTATAAAGACAAGAAGAACAAGATTCATCTTTCCAATGTTCTTCTTTTGTAGTTCTTCAACAGTAGTTTTATGAATGAAGAATGTTTTTTAATCAAATAAAAATAATACGTCACAAATACATCATCATCATACGTGGGGGACGAACGACATAACATCATTTTTTATTTTGCGTTTTTCTTTATTTACTTCTCTTACTTAATAATACACATATAATTCACCTTTATTTGGGGTCAAAAATCTTTTATTTGTTAGTATGACCCATTTATAACATTAAATTGAAGAGTATGAATCATCTTCTTGGTTTGCTTGCTATTTACTGAAGTAACTGATGTATGTGAATGTTATAAATTATTAATTTGAAGGTAGGTATTTATTTTAAGAATATTAATAGATGCGTATAATTTTTTAACCATGATTCATTCTTCTGTGAAGATTAAAATTACTATTATTTTCGTACGAATAATTAATTAAAATTAATAACAGATTTCGTTCTAGTTTCTTTTTTCAAACTAGCTTACGTCTCAAAAAATATCGGATTTCCCGTAATGATCGCATTTGGACAATAAAGGTATTTCAAAATTCAAATCTTTCACTTATTGACACAAATAATTAGATTAATCCGTCAAAACTTCTATTAACTGTTGGATAATCTTTATTCCCGAGATGAGAGATTTCACACGTTCTGCACAGGCGTCAAATATTTCGCGCGTTATATTAATCAGTACGAATGCTCATTTATTAAAATTAATTAAAAATTATTAATTACTAATACAATTATTATCACTAAAATTATTACACAATTAAAGACATATTGCAATATTTTTAAACGAATTATACCGTACAGAATCGAATAAATTCTTAAACACGGACAGGCCGGAAAATACACGAAAAAATTACCAAAGGTAATATTTTTTGCTTATATCTTTAGTATCATGATGAGAGAAATTCTCACAATTTATGAAGGATTTGAAAAAAATATATTTTTTAAACTGTAGAAAAAGTTTCGACCACATTTGAAAAATAACAGTTATTGATGTGTTAAATCGATCGTGAACCTAATGCTCATAACGGGAGTGCTGACGGGATAAGTTGAATTATTTCATGGATTTCGTTAGTTCCCCGTTTCTATGAAAAGTTTTTCATTTTCATTTATTTATCATACAGACAAATTTCCTTGTAACTAAAGCAATTGTTACATTTAAAAGAAATGAACCAATTGAGAGGATAAAGGATGCCTACGATTTGCCTTTTCAGTAAATTAAGTTTTTTGTTTATGGTAGTACTATCGGTAATAGAAGGCCCTTAAAAATTTAACTGGTTAATTATGACATAATAATGGAGAACTATGCCAAGTTTCATTAAATTCTGAATGCAAAGTCTATTACCGATAAGTACTACCTTAAGGTAAAGGTTCGCCTGTAAAGTTACTATTCTCGAAACTACGTTCCCGCAATAATTCCGTTTATTCGTCATGGTGAGAACAGGTAAAAGCATCTCAAACTTACTTCTTGTATTAATATTTCCTCAATGACGTAAAATCTATGCAGTAACTCAGCATCGAGAAACGTTCAAAAATATATGGATCTTCGAAAAGTAATCGAAAAACACCGACTCAGAAAAATAGACCAAAAATTTTATAAGCCCGGAGTATTGTTGTAATTATGAGTTGGTTGGGTTAAGTTTTTCGACCATAGAGGCGTTGTTGGTTGGGTTCTGAAGTTTTTAGCCCTTGTGTTCAAAAATAGACACTATTACAGAAATTTATTCCGTGTTTGTTTTTTCCTAAATCCTCTTCGAAAATCGCAGAAAATAGTCAAACGTCATTTTAAATTGTTGGAAAATTCTTTTTTTCTCAAAGATATATGTTTATATATTTCTTTTTGTTACTTTGTGTAGTGTTTTTTATTTCAAACATAAATGTAAAGAAACTTAGCTCATCTCTTGAAATTGTTATTAGAAAAATAAATTAGTAACATTCCATTTATTTAAAAAAAAAAATGTATTTTTAATTTAAATAACTTTACAATATTGTTGTTATCAAACAGTGAAATGAAAAATTTTTATATATGAATATAACACCATAACATTATTGAAAATAATAATTAACCAATCAACAAAAATAGTATTACTCGTATGATGTACACCGGCTAGGCCGACCAAGACGGTATTCACTTCTTTTTTATTTTAAAGATATACAAAGCCCATATGTTATAAAACAAGTGAATCATATACAGAATGATTTATAACGGTTTAATATAAAGTAGAGAAACCGATGGTAGAATCGAGAACAACATATCTCGAAATAAACGTTGAAAATGCCATAAAAGATGTTTTTATACAGTCTTTCAAGTTTTCGAAATAATTTTACCAAAAAGTTTTCAATATGAAAGCCACAACATAGTACTTGTGAGAAATGTTTTATGATTGATTTTCTTAAATCTCAACAAAAACATAAATATGTAATAAACCGTAGTTGTCACAGAATCCTAATAAACTCAATTACGTTAGACCAAAAAAGTTGAAAAATATCATACAGAGAAAATCTTTCAAAAAATAAATAAATAAATAATAATAATAAGAATGATATAAATTAATTGAGTAACTTTTCCGTAAGGAATTTAAGTATTACGTAAGCAAATTTTTGGTGACTTTACACCCCCGCCCACCTATATAGGAGAAATAAGAAAATCGTTATTCCCCAACACCCTGCCATCTCATGGTATAACATAAGAATTTTTTCACAACTTAAAAATCTAAATTAAATTTAACAAATCGAAGTATTTTTAAGGTTAAAGTCAAGCACCTACTTAACACAGGCCTAATTTTTTTTTTTCTAAATTACTAAAATGATAAAATGCTATAAATTTCTTGTGTAAGTTTCTCCTTGGTACGTATTTATTTAATATTTTATAATGAAACTAGCGACCCGCCCCGGCTTCGCACGGTGCAATGCTGATACTAAATACACTACAGAAAAACTGTGAACGTTGTATATAAAAACATAGCGGCCCGCTCTGGCTTCGCACGGGTATAAAATATATAGCCTATGTGATTAAAATCGATCCAGTAGTTTTGATTTATTCATTACTGCCCGTGGCCCGCACGCGTTAAATTTGGAGTAAAACAATCCCCCTTTCCCTATACCATGAAGATTTCCTGCTATCTTTGGAATATCTAAATTCATACACTACATTTTTACTTATTTACTTTTTCGACATCACATTATAAACCTCAAAAATAGCAGTACTTCTCCACTATTTAATGGATGTTATTATACATATAAACCTTCCTCTTGAATCACTCAATCTATTAAAAAAAACCGCATCAAAATCCGTTGCGTAGTTTCAAAGATTTAAGCATACAAAGGGACATAGGGACAGAGAAAGCGACTTTGTTTTATACTATGTAGTGATATATGAATACTTAACGTTATCGAACCATTAATACTCTTAAGATTGGTATAGATCATCCTATATAAGTAATTATAATTTATATCCAAAAAATTTTTAATAACAAGAACTAATTTAAATAATGCCACTATCATCATCATTCGTTATTTTAAAATCCATTAAATTTTTCCCATTATACCCGTCTGATTCAAGTGTATTTTATTTTATATATCGTCTATATTCAAATTTATTGATTCTTTTTGGATGTCTGCATCATCGAAAATGTTTTTTTTAATTAAAAAATATTTTTAAAAAATGAATTCTTAGCCTCTGAATCTTCTTTATTTTAAACTTCTCCATTGAGTTTTCCTTATCTAACAACGATCAGGGTAAAATTTCAGGAATTTGTATCTATTTGTGTCAATTTCGAAAAAAAAGATAATGCTCCTGTGCAAAAATCCTTGCCGCGATATAATATTTCTATTCTCATAAAGGATTAAATCAAATTTATAATCATTGATCCCATGAATTAAAGTTTTTGTCAATAAAAAATCAAAAAAGAAATAATAAATTAATTAAATACTTTTCAGAATAACCTTCAATATGCAAATAGAAAACTTTTTAAATATGAAATAAAAAAATTTTTTGATAAATTCGATCAATACATAAATATTATTTTACATAAAAAAAATTATTAAGAATGTCTGAAATTACTCCTTCTCTGTCTGTCTCCGGTTTATTTTAGTTCAGGTGCCTATCAGCATACATTATCATTGATAAATACTATACATGTGGCTAAATTGTGCTTAATCTACCATTTGTATCGAGGAAAAATTATTCTAAAATGGGAATTCTCTTTCACGCGGCTCGTGAATATCCGCATTTTTATTATTTTATTGGAAGGATTGCATAACAAATGCAAAAATTATTTGTCCGATTCTGAATTGAAGGAATGTACAATATAATTTGAAAATGGCAGAAAATTGTAATTAAATCAAGATGACAGACACCGGATATCCTTTTTTACAAGCTTTTATTTAGTTTCATGTCCGTTGTTTGTACTTAAATCTTGCAAGTTAAATTTGATCCATTTTCCGGTTTTCGATTTAGCTAAAATATTGCATAGATGTAACTCGAACGACAGTACATTTTTATGGTGCATCATGATTTTCGCAAAGTTTTAAATAAAACATACTTTTCTAGGGGAAAGTTTTTATTTAGTACTAAATAGTTGGAAATGATTTTTTTTATTTGTCGCTCATACATGATTATTTGTTAAAGCTTGAGACGCCTCAAATTATCCTTGATATTTTTAATTGAACGCGCTTTTACAAGTAGTTATGAATGAGTGACTTAAAAGAAAAATTATTTTCTACTTTTAAGTACCTACAATAAAAACTTGTACCTAAAAAAGTATTTTTTATATAAATTTGTTATTAGTGTCGAATATTAATTACTTGTTTTAAAAACATCGACAGTCAAAAAACGCGTTTTCTTAAATCCTGAAATTTGTTTACTGTTCGGGATCGAAACCGCGCGGTCAAAATCTCCTTGAGTATATTGATGGGCGCCGGGACTATTATATGCAAAACAATAAAGAATTTTAAGTTTTAAAGTTATTTATTTTCGATAATAAAAATACCTAAGTGGGTGGATATATTTTTCAAATTAGAATAATATCTTTCATAAAAATATTTCACGTGTCTAAATAAAATCACAGAATTTTTATTGCATTATTTGATTTTATTTAAAGGTTAATATACTCAAGTGCATAATATTTATTATATTTGACCTTTCTTTGACTATAATTAAGAAAATTATTAGTTCAAATTATATTTAATAAATACCTACAGTTAATTTACCCAACTCGTGAGTATCCCACAATATTGAATAGATGAAGATCAATGAATTTTTGAATTTAATAAACATAATCAAGGATATTAAATTTTTCTGGAGATAATATTAGAAAAATGATTTAAGATTGTTTATTTAATCTTCACTCAAAATTCACCGGATCTGCGGTATTAAAATTTGAAAATTTTATGCAAACATTATACAAAAATAAATACTTTGAGTAATCAATTTGATTTTACCTCGATTTGTTGATTATCAAAATTTAATTACTTACAAACATAATTTTTTGTCTAAATAATGCCAGAATACATTTCTTATCAAATAAAGCGGGCGTTAAATGAGTACCGCATTTTGTCAATTGATTCTTGTTTAGAAAAGCTTATAGATTAATATTGCGAATCTTGCCAGAAACCCTATTGGTCCAATTTTTGCATCCTCCCTTCTCCACAGAAACAGTTAGAAGACATTTTTTGAACTACATAAGAGTTTTTCCAAACATTAAACTGTTCATATCTCGAAAACGAAGAAGTTTACGAAAAAATGACACAGAGTCTTTTTGACGTTAGATGACCCATAGAAACTATGGTAATTTAGTTCAAAAAAAGTTTGATCCTGCAAACAACCCATTTGCAGGATCCAACTTTTTTTAAATGTAATATTAATCAACATAGCATGGAAAATTTTAAATTATTCAAAAAATTGATTATATTTTTTACTTTGCAATAAAAAAACAAATATAATTCACGAAGCTTAGGAGATAAAAAATAAATAAATAAGCATTATCTATTTTTATATAAGCAAACATCTCATTACCGTAATAATTAAAAATATAAATATAAAATATATAATTTAAAAATGTTAATTACCCATTAATTATATATTATATACAATTATAAAATAATTAACCATAAAACTATTGCAGTCATATATTTATTTTTATAAAGCAACAAAATTGCATTCATTCTTTTTATTCAAAACTATAAAATTTATAACTTCAAGGACTTTTTTATTATTATTATAATTTTAATATTTTTCATATTTATATAAAATAATAGTAATTTATAAAAAAGAAAAGAAAACCAAATTCAAAAAAATGAAAATGAAAAATTTTTTTTTCGGCCTTCTACAATCTTTCAAGATATGTTTATATAAAAATTTTATCCCAAATTAAATTTAAAACAAGTGAAAGCAAACAATTGACTGAGTTGATTGTTGAAAAACAAAATGACCTTTTTTAACAGCAAATATTTAATTATATTAATACAGACATTAAAACGAAATATTAATAAATAGATCACAAACTTCCGTCTTCAATATCCAATACAAATCTTTACTTAATTGTGCTTAAAAACACAGGAAACATTAATTGAATGACAGGGTAAATCGAGAGCGAAAACAATAATGACATGATTGAGGCTACACTACGGGAGAGGACGAGGTTGAGGTAAGTCAAATGGCTGGTTTGTGATGGAGTGGTTATATAATTACACCAAAAAAAAGTGCAAAACAAAAGAGTTGAGTTTTCTGACTTTTTGTTTTCTGCCAGAAATTTGATATAAATACTCCACTGTGCGGTGTAAGCACAGTCTCCATTTTTTGTAATCGGTTAAAACACATTAAATAGTAAATTATTATTTATTTTAAATTAACATTTAACACTAAAATCCTTCACATATATGCATATTATAATTTTATTGCTCCCATGATCCGTGAGTGTAGGAGTCAACGAGGGGGTATTGTGCAGTGGCAACTCTAACATTTAAAAGTAAACGAAGTAAATTATGATTACTATGTTTCGTAAATATAATATATTTTAAATAGATATACAATTAATTACAAATTATTCAATTTAGGTTAAAAATAAATATCTCAGACACAAACATAGTTTGATTTATTTATAACGCTTTGCTATTCAATCAACACGTTTTGCACGAAATATATTGAAACGATTTTCAAACGATCCTCCTTTGTTCGATATATATGTTGCACACATGAAAGTTTGTTGTTATTTTTAAACTTATTTGATTTTATGTTAAATAAATTCTAAAAATAGCCAAACAATGGGATTCTAAATAAAAATTATATCCATTATTTTGTGAATTGTCTTTTAAAAAAAGAATGAAGGCTTCAGTTTCAATAACCATCTGCCGTTTTACTATCAGAGTTGCAACAAAAATATACCTACTAGTTTGTACAATTCGCGACTCCAAGATACCATAAGTAGTGCTATAATGGCGATTAAAGAGGGTGTAGACATTATCTTTGAACATATGATTTAATGACAACAAAAAAAGGAATTTCTACTAATTGGTTTACGAATTAGATTTGTAAATGATATAAAATAAATTATATGTTCTACGACTATTTGTATAAACCCTCTTCAAGTGCCATTGCAGTATCTTGGAGTCGTGAATGAACAAGTGATATTTACAAAAATTAAAAAACCCCCGACAAATGTTTTATTCCAGGTAGCTCTCTTGAAATTGAATCGATTTTCTTGAAACATAGCTACACACACTTTCCATTAAATTATGTTTGAAAGAAAAAGAAAAATCGGTTCAGCCGTTTAGGAGCTACGAAGAGGAGCTACAGACACACGGACAGACTGGCAAACACACACACATAACGTTCAAACTTATATCATGTTTCTTTTTGTGTCGGGGGTAAAAATCCAAAATTGTTAGTATTTAAATATTTAATTATCCGGAAAATTTACAAGTGGGAAATTGTATTTGGGCAATTCATTTTCTTGATACGAGAAATCTGTCAATGTTTTCGAGATAATTTTAATTAAAAAGATATTTCTTTTCTTATTGAACTAAGAATGTACCTACGTTTTGCATCTGAATGCGTTTGCGTTAAAACTGCAGAATGCGTTTTAGTAAAACAAACGTGCTTGAAATCGATTTATTTTATTCATTAGTAGAATATGATTTTAGCAACGATAAAACTGTCTGTCAATTATAATTTATACGGCTAATAGGACAATGAAAAATGATTTAAAAAACAGCAATTATCGAAAAATTTTTCAGTACGGAACACTAGTGAACAAAGTTTTAAGGCTCGCGGGCGTAATAAGAAAGGTAATATTCAAATAGTTTAACGAATTGAAAAATTTGCTAGCACAAAAAAAACTTTTCATTAATCGTTGAAAGAGCAAAATATATGATAAGATCGAGAGATGTTACCATACATTCCAAATCGAATGTAACTAAGTATCATAACTGAATTTGAATTTAAAAAAACACAGCTTTGAATTTTCATTCTCTTTCTAGAATAAAGAATACAACTCTGGCGGTTTAAAATGAGATAGCAACTGCATACAAAATCAATAATGGGAAACACACACATGATTAAAGTAATTTTGTTCTAAAAGCTCAATGAGAATTAGAATTCGACGAGCATGAAGGTCATGTGAAACATGTTTTATTTTTAACATAATAAATTCAATTTAATTCTAACAATGTCCTTCGATTTCCTATCGCATCGTTTTTACAAGTACTTGGATTATTAATAGTAATTGTTAAAGGTTTTTATAATATACAATAAATACCAGTTAACTAGTATTTTAAACACAAAACATATGATATTTAATAAAATTATATTCAGATCAGGAATTGTTTTTATTTTATTTGTTCTAATCACGTAAAACCAGAACAACACATACGAGGAGTAAGAATACAAACAGTAAGTAAAGTTACATACATGAACACGTACCTTAGAAACACAGGGAGGCCGCTAAAAGTGGAACACAATTATGTGTTATTATAATTTTTCGCCATCAAAGTAAATGGAACTCAAATTATAAAATTCAAATTGAATGAACACTATTAAATGAGAAAATCCATTTAATTTTGAGCAGTGAATTCTAAGTATTAACGAAATATTTTTGCACCTATTTGCTAGACGGTTTTACGCTTTGGTAGAGACATTTGAAGTAAATTATAAAAATTAAAAATGCTAAGTCTTAAAAATCCTACTACCTTAATATAATCAATTCCGTCACAACAAAAAATTAATTTAATTAATCATTGTGATGGGCTGGTCGACTGCATGGTACATGTATGAAGGAGGTATACTCAGCCTCTAATAATAATTGAAGAGATGATAAATGAAATTGTCAGCAGAAAAGGAACTTACACACACTTATGGTATCACAATGGGCTCTATGGCCTAAGTGTCTCTCTCTCGAACAGCCAATATAACATCACCTAACCTGAATGTCAAAGGTGACGACGTAATAGAAGGGTTAAATTGCCAAGAAATTCAGTCCTAGATTTGCGGGAGAAATGTTTTTGTAAGAGAATTGTTTTCCGGAGGAATATTAAAGGAAACAAGGAGAACGGCAGCAGAAGAGGGTCGTCTGTTTATTTTCAAAGTAATAACAGGGAGTGGCATGGAAGAATCGATGTGCTGTACTCCTCGATATTTGGTAAAATTGATAGTCATAGGAAATGACTATCACTGCAGTGACTGCAACGAGGAAGATGGAAAGATAGAACATCTATCTGCCGTATCCATATTGTTACAAGGTGTTCTAGATGGGTAGGAAAGAAACATCTGAAACGGACACATCGTTTAATAAATTATTTAATTCAAGATATCAAAATGAGGATAAAATTTAGAAACATTAAAAAATGTACCTTATCAAAAATATAAAAAAGTAAATTTAACTTTAAAGCTTGGGTATAAAACTCATAGACCGTGGAACAAAAACGGTGCTTTGAAATGAGCTATCGTTTATAAGCTATCGGTCTGAACAAACGCGGCATGGAAATTTTCGGACACTATGACCACTTGATAACATTAATAATTATTATACAATTCTGCAAAAATAAACCATGTATGTATTCTAAAACAAAATTACTAAAGTACGGCATGTTCGAGGTGGTAGACAAGCTGATCATCAGTGAAGTATTTTTGTTGGAGAAAATATTTTATGCTTTAGTAATTATTAGTGTAATCAAGTGATCATAGTAGATAGCCTAAAAATGACGTTATCATGCTCATTTGAAAACACAACACTTCCGAAAAAAAAATCGAAGAGAGAAGTTTGGTAGACTTGCTAAAAGGAAGCCACTCATGAAGATTCAAGTATGTATTAATCATGTGCATACCTCCAATTTTCACTTGGAGCCGTTCCATTCTGTATATACACCAGAATTGACAGAGATACTCCACACACAGACATAACAAAACGCATATCATATATGTTAAAAAGATCTAAACTAAAACTGACTGACAGACGTATAAAGATTTGTTAACATTATTTTTTTTATTATTCATTTAAGAAGTCCTCTTCTTCACCACACGTAGGTCTAGGTATACACATACTCCATACTCCATACGTAGTACGTAGTCCACCTTGTGATGTGTGTGTAGTTAGATAGGTAGACCTCTTGTTGATGATATGTCGTCTCCTTGTGTGTTGTTCTTCTTTGTATTTCTTATAATATTATTGCTGTTTATATAGTTCAGTAACCTTCTAAAGATGATCATCATATAATAACATTCATGTGTCTTCATCATATTATTTTTTTTCTTCATATTATTCATTTGATTATATTTGAAGATATGTCAGTGTATATTTAAAAATATAAATGAATGAAGTAGACATGTCGAAAATGATAAACCTTCATAGTTTTAAGGATAAATGAGGTGGGTGGAGTATTATATCAAAGCTTACAAACCACCAAATAGCCCACATGCTTCTTGACCAACTAAATTTATTGACCAACTAAATTTATTAATGCCCCAAAATTTGGTGACATTGAAGGTCTACTCCAAGAGTGACTCACAAGAAAAAACACGGTCAGCTTCAGTTTTAGCTTGAATCCCTTTGCGCTTCGACATAGGAAATCAACTTGTGTAACATTAGATTGAAGGTAGGCGATGCCAAATCTAACACAAACTCCTCCAACCTACTTGACTTAAAAGCATTTCCATCAAGGGTTGTAAAGTTCATTTCTTTTAAACGACCAAATGTTTAACGTTCGCATGCTAACGTATCTTTTTACATGACGTTCCCTGCGTTGTTATTAGTGATATCTTGTGTTTGAGGGTAGATCATCAATCCAACAGCATTCTTGGGTTTTATTTAGACGGATAAAATTTAAGACGATGGGCAATTTTAAGTTAAGTAAAAGTGTAAACTGCAGGTAGTTGTTGACACAGTTTTTACCAAAGAGTGTAAGATACAGGCTCCCATTGCTGGTAATGTTAAAAAAAAGTAAACAAGTTTGAACACCTTTAGTGATAAGGTCTAGTCATGAACTCTCTTCACCTCCATAAAATTATTTAAAAAAAATTATGTTAGCAAAGCGTAATTTTGATCTAAGGACCTCTTGGCAAGGAGCCCGTAACGTTTCCGATGTGCCACTCTGCTCAGTGTAATGATATCGTAATAACATATATACAGATTCTGTTTTAAATATAGTAGTATTTACATAAATACCAGATAGTATTAGTGCCTGTATATGCGACCTTGTCCTCTATCTTATGCTCATTGGTTTTTTTCGCAAACATGGATGTAATCCTGATTAACACACCAATGGGGTGGGTAGATGAGTGATATCGAATTTGCTACATTAAAAAGTAAAAGTTGACTTGATACCATAACAAAATTTGAAAGTTAAATTAAAATTGATTAAAAAGCATTCAAAGATTGTTGCTCGTCTCTTTCTTACAAAACAGAGTTTTACATCTAATCTCTATGATGATACCGTGAAATAACGTCACTATTCTATATCTTGCACTTTGTTTAAAGAGGAGTTCTAAACGTTCATATTTCCCATACTTCTGAAGATTTTCAAAAACCAACTTCACTTTTCTGTTCGTGCAGTGAAAATTCTTCATCTGTGATAAAAAAAGACAAAAGACAAAAAAATCACATGAACTTTCATAAGTCGATTGTTCCAAAACCCAGTACGATGTTATGATAGCCCATTTCTTTCGTTATACTTTACGGTGTATCTCCTAATTTTTTATTTAAGCATAGTAGTCTCTGACGGACAGCTTGAGTGATAGATTAAATATGTGAACTCTAAATTTAACTGTATCTTTTTTTTTCTTTTTTTAAATAAAGTAGTCGCCTAATTTAAAATGTCATGTTTTGTATACAATAATTTTTTTCTATTTTCTAAGAAATATTCCAGTTTTTTTTCTCCATCATTTTTATCCATTAAGTAAAAATTATTAACGTGACCTACTTTAAAACATGTGAACTGTTTTCAAAAAGACAGGAAGTGGCATATTTAATAATAAGTAAGTATTATGATTTGTTTGTTATTTACACATAAAAAAATGTCGTAACGAACTTGAAAACACATTATGTAAGAAGATAGAGCATCTATGAAACCGGATAGAAATCACTAAGTGTGAAAAAAGTACAGGATGACATTAACAGTAGATTGTTATAAAGATTATTTTTTGTTCGTTTACTCTGTTATTATTCAGTCGTATATTTACCAAAATCTTATCAACAATATCACAGAAGCCACGTAAAAAAATTTGATTCTAGTAAAAGCTGAAAGGTTAATATTTGAAATATAAATACTCAAATGAAAAAGACATCGTGACTATGAGAGGATAGGGGTTCAATTCTCGGTTAAATTATATAATCTTGAATACTTGAAATATTCCTTAATATACCTTTACCTCAAATTAAAATGGTAAATTTTACAAAGGTCATATAAATACCTAAAAAGTTTCGACGAAAAATATGAACGTCAAGAAATTTTTAATCTGTTATTCCTCTTCATTATTAAAACTATTCTTCATCATTATTAAAACCACAAAGTGGACTTACAAACATTTTATATTTTTATCGATATTTTTTTATGGGATAAGAACAAACCCACAAGAGATTTCTCTCGAGATTAGACTTCAATTTTTTTTAATGGTTTAAAAAAACCCACTTTTGAGAAAAGGCTATAATTTCAATTAATCAAAATTTAAGATTCAAGAGACACATGAAAGGACTCGAGTTAGACAGTTTCTAAGTAAATAAGACTTCATGTTTCTTTAATTATCAAATGTAAATCACAAATGATTATAGTTAGAATAAATAAATCCCTGCGATTTACATCGTGTAAGAGAAGGGAACATGACTTTAACTTAAAAAAGGGAACAACCGGCTTGAATAACATCAAAATTCTGTCAGTAGCTGCCGATCTACGAGCTAAGTCATACACCCAGTGGATATACAAATGAAATTTACAAAATTTAAAAAAAAAAAAACGATTACCCCTCCCCAGATTTTCTTGAAACACACCTAAGAACACTTTCGATCAAATTACCATTAAAAAAATCGCATTCACATCGATTCACCCGTTTAAGAGCTGCAGTGCCACAGACAGACTGACGCACTCTTTTTGCATCGGGGGTTAAAAGTAAATATTTACGTAAACTAGGACCCACCGGATTGCAAATGTATTCTTCTTTAAAGCAGGTATAAAAAATATGCATATCAGTGCAGAAAATCATCTGTATATCGTCTTTGTCATGTTTCGTCCTTCCCTAGACATTCATTTGTCTTCTGTTTTAAATCATCTACATGTTACCACTTTAAATATAAATAATGGGTCTTCGTCTACACAATTTATCACAAACACTATATGGACCACTTTAAAATAATAGATATAACCACACGAAGGTTAAATCATTCACACCAGTGTATCATTTATTTAAAAATAAAATCTATCATTTCATAATTAGAATTATCTAATAATAATAATAATAATAATATAAAATTCATTGATGAAGTGATAAATAATAATATATTTTTATATAATAATAATAATTATAATTAGTATTTTTGATCGAATCGAATATGATTTTTATAACAGTAAACTTATGATCTATATTTTAATAATATTTGGGCATGATAAGTCATCTATCACAAGTTTTTTTTAATCCATATATACACCAAGAGCCGGTTATAGAAATGTCGATAACCGGCTTAAATAAACATTTGTTTTTAAACTTTATAAAGGCTTAAGATAAAACTAGCATAGCTTTTAAGCATTTATGCTCCATTTTTCCTAGCCTTTCTGAAGCATACTAGCTTTTATTTTCCAAACTTTCTGAAGGATACTAGGACCAGGCTATGCTAGGTGATTATTGCTGGTCTATTTTAAAGAACACAGGCTTTCAAGGCCTAAAAACTTTTAAATATTGCAAGTTTTTTTTCAAATACTGTTCAGAAGATACAAGTACTATAGAGTGGTAAAGCTTGTCTTTTGAGTTGTGTAGAGACTAACACAGATATTGCCCTGTCTCATCAATCTCTATCTCTATATATTATAAATGCGAAAGTAAGCATGTTTGTTTGTTCGTTTGTTTGTTTGTTACGCTTTCACGCTAAAACTAGCGAATAGTTTTTAATGAAACTGTACAGCAATATAGCTCATACTTTAGAATAACACATGATATATAATTTATAAAGATGTATTAATAAAAAAAGGAAAAAATTTTTAATTAATTTAATTTGGCATTACCATAAATTACCGATTTCTGTAAAAGTAGTCATTTGATATTCTCATAAATTACAGATTTCTGTAAAAATAGTCAATTTAAAATATTCCATGGCCATCTTTTCTGATATCACTCAATGAATAATTACGACTATTATACATTTAAAACAATTGAAAACCCTACATAAGAAAACCAGGAATAAGCGAAAGCAATCTTTATCAATCTATATTTTTAAACCCAGAGAAAGCGGGTGGGTATCACTCTAGTACATTAATATACTAAAGCAAGAGAGTCAGTGCACGAATAAAATTTGGCAGGACTGGCTCTTAGAATATAACTCATCCATCATTGTTTTTTTTAATCCATACTAAAGACGTCGGTCGTTCTAATCAAAATCTCAAACTAATATTAAATAAATTCAGTGTTGATATTTAATATTTGAATATTGTATTACACATGAACTTAAATAAAATCATCACACCATTGTTTATGAATGAAACATAGTTTTTGCAGATTTTATATATCGATATATTAGTAGAAACAAGACAGGTGTTCGAAATATTAATGATAAGAATATTTATAAAATTACACACATTTGTATAACCTATATATCTTCTAATCAATTATTTTATTCAAATGAATTTTGTTAATCTTATGTGAACAAAATAATTAAAAAACCAGTTTTTTCTGCAAAATAATATATTTAATTCTTGGTAAATTACAAAATTGTGAAAACCAATTCTAGCAAAATTTTAAGTGACCAGGCCTTTCGGCTACACCCTCCGTGTACCTTTGAAAACCTCGTATTTGAAAACTTTGAGTGGGAAGATTATACAGTGTGTCATTTCAAAAGTATCCACTCATAATAACTCTTAACCTGATATGATTATCGTTTTGAGTGAAAACACGTTGATTTAGATATCGAGAGGGAAGTTAAAAAAATGGTACCTAGAGAATTTGAGATTTTAACCTTTCAACCCTAGCCATACCAACTTTGAAACTTCAAACGGCACCTACTTCCTAACTTGTTATACATCATTTGAAAGGGCAAAAGAGCATACAATTATTCAATCTTGATAAAAAATGAAATCGATCGATTGGTTGTTAAGATAAGACATCACACAAGATGGAAGGTATCCACCCTTAATAATTCCTGACCTGATGTGATTATTTTTTTGAATGAAAACCCGTCGATTTAGATATCAATGGGAAAGTTCATTCCTTCACTCCTATCCAACCCAACTTTGAAACTTCAAACGGCACCCCCAATGTGATATCTCGTTAGCAATGGTTGCGGGCAAGTCAATACAGTATGGTCGCAAGGCGCATACTGGTTTGCGATACCCACAATACTTCTGGTGGATAACTCTATTCAATACTATAATTTTACTTATGCTAACATAGATATATGTATCTGTCTCTATACAATACCAGCATTGTAGTAAACGTCATTTCTTACCGTGTGGTATCATCGAAAACCTCGCTCTTGCAAACTTTTTTTGCCTCCCTGAAATTATGGAACTTGGTAATTATGGGAATACATAGTTTGTTGAAAACTAGATACATATCCGAGTCTCGATTAGCTTTCTCCCTCCACGTTTTTATCTAATACATAAATATCCATAACTTAGTTATGTTTAATAATAATTAATAATTAGCACGAAGGAACTCTGAATAACATGATAGCTCCCGTTACATATTAAAAATGTTTACTTACATTTTAAATATCATAATTATTAGCAATAATAAAATTCCAAACGCAGTATGATACTCGTTTAAGTCCAGTAAGTGTATATACAGTTGATTTAATAATTCACTTTATCATCCGTTAATGATAATGTTAATAATCATATAAATATTTTATAATATATGAATCGTAAAAAGATATTAATTATTATTATTATTATTAGAAAAATAAATAAATAAAAATAGAATCGACTACAAAACTATAAGTTACAAGCACAGAACACGCATAAAAAAGGTATATATTTAAGTTTCATCAGTCGATCGATCATGGAGTTCCAAAATTGAAAAAAAAACGGTATTTGCGATTAAGTGATTCTCGATACAGAAAAAATTTTTCCTTGAGTTTCCAAAAAGTTTTTAGCTACTTCGAATCTTCTGGTATTAGATTTTTGTTATAAGGCAAAGACAGGTCCAGGAATCTCATACATTTCCAGCGGTGTTAGAATCTAATATTAAAAACAATGTCGAAAGACGCAAAAATGCGGAAATAAGGGCCTAAGACTGCAAATAGAAAATAAGAGTTAATTACCTGAAATCTTATTAGATATTAATACTAAAAAAGACTCTCTAGCGATAGAAAAAAGAACTATAGTCTGCAACGACTATAGATACAAAATATTTAACGGGAATGTTTACAATGTTGTAAACCATACGCCGTACACATATAAAAGAGAACGCCACATTAAAATGTATAATAGAGTAGGTATCTTTTGCCTTTTCATTCAATGAAAAAATCAGCTGAGTTGTTTAAGTATGATTTACATTTTGTTACTCGTGGCGCTGACTTAGCGTTAAAATCGAATTGAAATAAATCAAAACTTTTTATGTAATAAATAACCTGCTCTTTCTTTGAAATCCGTTAATTATAATCATATGACTTTTTTTTTTTTTGTTTCGTCTTTAAGTCTATCCCTTACAAAACGCACGTAGCTAGTTATAATCGTTTAAGAAAAATAAATGATAATCTGGTTTAATAAAATTCTTTTCTCATACGCAAGACGCAACATTGTATTTAAGTATTTAATGTTCTTATAATCAGCTGGATTCACATCTAATTTATCTAACGGGGTAACCTATTTAGATAGAAATTATTTTAAACATGTGATCATTATACATAAATTTTTCAATTCGAAGCATACCTGAACGGGTGTCCCTGTGAAAATATCATTTTTTAACAGGTCTCAGGTATGGTGTTACCGATGGTATAGTGTTACCGAATTTTGATTCATTGTTAAGTTAAAGCTTCGACGGATCTTAGAGAAACAACTTTTGCTTCTGTTCACAATTAGTTTGCTTTTTACCTGAGGTTAGGTTTTCACCATTGTAATTGAGATGATTATTGAAATTAGGCACTTTTATACTGATTGCTTATGAATCAGAAACTACAAAAATCTGTATATTTGACTGTTAATACGACTTTAAAATAAATCAACGACCTACAGTGAAGTTTCTTTACTTTGTTAACGCAGATACAAAAAAAAGGTGTGCGTGTAATGTATTCCCGTTATTAAAAAGTCGTTAACTATTTAGTAAAATACTCTCATAGTCTTTAGAAGTGAAAAAATCCCATAGAGAAATGATTAATTTTATGATTTTGATAAATTTTAAAACAATATTTTATGTTTAATTACAAGGTTTATAACTTCATTTGTCGAATTAGTTTGAAGAGTATTCACTGAATCTACCTACAAAAGCGAAACATGGAATTTCAAAAAAATTCCAATTTCATATGGAATCACTAATATATTAAAATGTAAATAATATTGAATTGACTCGACAAAAATATTAATTTTGATTAATTTACAAGCAATATTGTATGTTTTATTTAAAAATTTGGTTTGAGTAAATTTGAATGTTCGAAAAAATTTGAAATTCATTCAAAACAAGTGAAAACAAACAATTGACTGAGTTAATTGCTGAAATACCAAAAGAGACAGTGTTGATTACTCTATAAAATTACACATACATACATATCATACATTCATAACTAATTCGCGCCCTCACGGGTAAACCGTGATGTTTACGAAAAATGTTTCAAACAATAGTTGGTTTTTTTTTATAAGGAATATTTTTTACATTTAAGCTTTTGTTCTATCTCTAACGATTTACAAGATGGGTCTTACGGACCCAAGACCCAATTGACCTATGTTGCTCATTTACGAACTCGACCTCACTTTTTACGTTATAAGTACGCTGTAAAAATTTCAGTTTGATATCTTTTTTCGTTTTTGAGTTATCGTGTTGGCAGACAGACGGACAGACAACCGAAAATGGACTAATTAGGTGATGTTATAAACATCTATACCAAAATTTTGGTCATAGCATCAATATTTTTAAGCGTTACAAACTTGGGACTAAACTTAGTATACCTTGCATATTACATATATGCATGGTATACAAAATTTCAGTTGAAAACCATTGAATATTGTACTTGTAAATAGACTACAAAAATTGATCAATTTAGATGACATTAACAGACATGGTCGATAAAACATGAAAACCTATTTATGAAACAAAATAATAAAATCAACACAGTAAGAACAAATTTGTTCTAAATTATATTTACACGAATATAAGTTTTGATAACAAAAAAAAAAAACTATATTTAATCGTAATAATTAGTTACAATTCAACAATTACATTTAATTTCATTCTTCATATTTGAAATACCATTTCTAGATTATTAAAAATTGAAATTATTTCGTAATTAAAAGTTAATCAGATTTTTATTTAATTAAAAATAAACTTGATACACTTACGATACAAATAAATTAGTTTATATAGACCGTATGTGTATTCAGTATTGTGTTTATGTATGGAAGGTAAATCAAATATTTATATTGTGCCCTTGAAATGAAAAAAAAATCAAATTGAAGTTTCATCTCAAAAAAATAATCCACACACGAATTTATTTTATTTAATTGACGATTGTTTTTTTTAAAATTATAATTAGAAGTTGTATGGAAATATCATTTAGATATAGGTTGGTTAAATCGGGATCAAATGTATATAATTTGAAATAAAAACAAAACGGTATGAGATATCAACATAATTTTTTCCCCATTTTAAATATTATTAAATATTATTTCATGTAAATGAACGCCACTTAGAAGTAAAAGCAAAACTATTTCTTTAAAAAAAAGTTCCATTTACACTTCCATACCCCCAAACATGGATGAACTGTTCATAGTACCAAAGCGACAAATTGATTTAACCTCTTGAGAATGAACGAAAGTTGGAAAAATTTTTAGATATAAATAAAACTAGTAGTCATACATCAATAATAAAATTATTTTCTATTATTTTTTAATTGTTTATTGTATTATAGTATGTACTATGAAAAACCAAATATAAATTCAATTAACAAATTTATTATTCAATTAACCAAATGAATAAGCCCTTTAACAAAAAATGTGTTCTATCGATTTTTCCATGAAATAATTCGCGTGAATACCAATTTCGCTTTTAATTAAAAAAAAATCCACTTGCCTATCTTTTTTCTACATAATTGATCGTAAATTATGTTTACACCCGCAAAATTTTACACTTTGGTGTGATTTTTTGGTCAAAAGTTACGCAGTTTAAGTATATTTTGAAGGTTACACTACTCAAAAAATATTTAATATTCAATGTTTCGGATAAAATTCGTTAATCTGAAGCTATTATTATTTATAGAAAAGAAAGATTCTTCCACGAGTTAATCAAAGAAATTCACATATTTAATTTTAGTACATTGAACCCACAAATTTCAAACAAAAATATAATCTGCTATTCGAAAATGTTTTTATTATTGATTTTTTCTAAAAATAAAATTTATTTCATTTCTCTCGACTTAGATTTATTTACATATTTTAAAAATATTTTAATCTAGTAAAAAAAAATCATGATTAAAGATAAATTGATAAATAAAACCCTTGCCATGCTAAAATATAATAAAATATTAACCTTCTAAACTGATTCTGATTCATTGTCAATGTATTTTTTTAAATTGAAACGATAGTATGAGTGAATATTAAAAATATGCACTTGGAGGCAAATAATTTTTAAATATTTTTTTATTATAAAAATAATAATTAAAAAATTACTCAAATATTATAAATGTATTTACAATGGATGATAAAATAATATTATAGAGACACATCAGTTCACGCTTTCGTGTTAACGTCTGTTAGTAGCAGTTTACTTGCCATTTCGTACTCGCAACTTCAATTAAGGTAGTACAGAATTTTAATAGATAGCGCCAAGGCAAGTTTCAATTTTGATGATAAATTTTGTTATAACTTCATGAATGTAGACGAACAAAAGAATACAATTTTTTGATATCTGCCTTGGTTTTCGAAATATCGAAAGCTAGATAATTACACAAAAAAAATTTTAAATTTTCTATATTTTGAAAATTAATCCAGATATCGAATAATTTTATGTATACTTTTCATCTTATACATAGTTTAGTTTGACCTGTGTGATCACAATTCACCATCAAAATTGAAAAAATATGTTTTTAAATTCGTGTCCCTATTACCGTGCTCATACATCCTTTATTAGTAGGGCACAACGGCTTTTTTTTTTTTCCAATTATTTATTACGGTTTTAACTTTAATTTAAATATTTTTTTTTTTTTTTTTTTTTTTTTTTTTTAAATTTCCACCGACTAGTTTTGGAGAAATCTATTAAAACATATCATCCATCTACCGTTTTCCTATAAGACTAATATTAAATATGCCTACTTTTGAAGTCTGAACTTCTGAAGAATTTATTTAAATAATCAGGAAACCCTCTAAAATTTTCAGAATTAGTTTAGACTTAGTCCCATTTCATATATTAAAAAAATCAAGTTTTTTTTTTCTTTAGTCTACCTTAGTTTTTGAACAAACAGAGCCATATTCATTAGATTTACTTGTTTGGTAAACATAAAAATTATGTAAGCGAACAGGCCCATCTGAGATATACCAAAACAAAAGTAAATGATAGGCGAATAAGTATTTAGCTTTTTTTTTGACGTTCCTTTCATAGAAAAAAAGGTCGTCAGTTAACAAAAGTGAATTTATAAGTAAAATACCTTAATATGCGGTTAAAATTTACATTTTTATATTCATCATTAATAAAACATTATCTTACAAAGAAATATTATTATTTATAATAAAACTTAAATAACAAATTCCAATTAAGAAAACAACAACCGTAACACTGAAATATACATCGTACATACATTTTAAATGCCGAAAAAGCATTTTATTTTTAGATATAGATATATTTATGTATATTATATTTGGTATGCACTTTGTAATAATAATTTTAAGAACGCATTATTTAAGACTTCAAAGTGTTATTAAAGAAACATTATAATCCAAGTAATTGAAAGAAAGAGAATATCGAAATTTTTAGCAAAAAATAATCAACTTGAGTCATTTGTTTGCACTTTGAAAGTAAAATAAGTAGGAAATTAAGCCAAATTAGAGTTTAAAAAAAAATTAGGAATATTCGTTCTAAGTGAGACTTATATTCAACAAGAGAGAAGTGGAGGCAGAAAGTAGAAAAAACCATTAAGAGACGAAATAGTAAACTAAAAAAATGTTTCATAGATTCTCTGTCCTATTTATAAATGGGGCTTTATCTCGATTCCCGATTTGATAATTAAAATACGAAAATTGCACTGTATTAGCAATTGACTATAATATAAGCTTATTTCCTAAGATAATAAATTGTTTCAAATTCATCAGAATACTCTCTGGAAATGAACTAGCACTCAGCTTTCACTACTTCCTTATTCCCAAAATAATTCAGTAATTTAATTTCACCTTCGAAAATTTATAAAATTAATTTTTCAAAAAATAAATTATTTAAAAACTTCTTAGAAAGAGCAAGGTAAATACTAACCACTAAGTAAGAGCAAAATAAATCAATACTAAATAATTACAAAGAATGGATGTAACGAAGCATTGTTTATGGTATAAATAGCAAATAATATATTTATGATAAGTATTAGATGAATCCCATAAATTCATTTAAGGAGCTAGAATATTAGAAATATTTCCTCAGATTCATTTTCTATATGAGTATTAAAAACCTAATTTAATGTTTACTGGTTAAGCAAATTATTAACATCCAAGAAAAAATTAAATTGGTTCAAATAAAAAAATTTTAAATACAACAAAACAGCAAACTTAAAAAAAAAATATAAATATGATTATTTAAAAAACAAATATTTATTTCTCATTTCTCAAATTTTCCCAAACATCCCATCAAAAATTTATATCGTGTGATATTTTATCTTCGATTCTACATTATGAAATCATTACAATAGGATTCTTATACAAGTTATATATAGAGAAGTCAAAATTAAAAAAAGCATTTAGTTGGATTTTACTGCATCGAGAAATCATTCTAGGCATACAAATTAAAAAAACATTGTTTAAATAAATGAAATTTACAAAATCCAAAATAAAATAATAAATTTTGATTAAGCCCAGGAAACAATAATCAGATAGACAAATAATCAGCTTATATAATTATGATGGAAGCTCTGACTTCTGACATTCTGACTATTTTGAATAAATAGGATATGCTTCATACAATTATCTGCGCTCCCACCATTATAAAACCTTCCTATGAATTTCGTCAGCTGTAATCTTATTATACTACCCCTTGAATTAATACAAACCCCAGAAATTGGATTTGGGAAGAGTAATAATACCCTTAGTCCAAACGTATTTATTCCACGGTACTGGTTACGGTTTCCAGTTACTACCCTCTCATCATCGTTTCATAATGAGCAGAATAAGGCAGATATTACAAGTGGTAACATAGCGTTAATGCGTGTTACAAGTGATAGCAGAACGCGAGTTTTGGGCTTTTGGCATATTCCATTTTACATTTTGGTTTAATGCTCCAAATCAGTAATTTTTAAAGAGAACAATAAAAACAACAAAGTTTGATAAAATTTACAATACAGACAGTCATAAAACAATTTTTAGGTCAAGCTTTTTAACACAATTAAAACCAAAATTTAAAAACACTCACCTTTAAAGAAAAATATCCAAAAATAAAAGAGTCAAGTTACCACAACAGAAAAAAGTTCACTTAAAAAATGCAATTCAATAAATCACAAATCAAAAAAGAAATCCACAATCACTAATAATCAAAAATAAATCACATTCGTTTTTAAAATAGTATCAAAGAAATTTCAAACAAAACACGATCTTCACACTAAACGTTTCTAAGCAACACAGAATTCTGTTAAAAATTACATAGAAACAAAAAAAGTATTTTTCGAAAAGAAGAATCTCCTAGTGATGTTTTTATTTATTACTCTGATTGTTGTGTATTGGATTGAATTGGAGTTGATTGCACTCTCACTAACTACTTTCAAAGACGACTGCTATGTACTACCTTCTCATGTAAACAGACCGTTGACTAAAACGGCAATAACATTTTTACTATTGAATTCGTTTAGTTTAACCAGCTACTACTGAGTGAATGCACTTCGTTTGTACGTACTCTGTGTGCTACTCGATAACTACCTCCATCTCCCAAAAAACTTTTATACATATTTTTATTCATATATGCTGTTCGTGCATGTATGTAGTAGTATAATGTATGTAGTTGTATTTTATGTATGTACCAAGGTACTTGTAAATCTACGGCCAGACATATCAGAATGGCTGGAAATTTGAGCACGAACGTTTCCAAAACAATAAATACTTCATAGGTATAATATTAGGTTGAGAAAATAATATTAGGTTGTTTCAAAAGTTTTGCCCGTTTTTATGAGTCTATTTTAAACTGTATGAATACCTATTCAATTTAATCGAAATAAGTCATTTTTGCCAACGTAACATAAATCGATTAATTCCGTCGACATAAAAGTCTGGTGCTTGGGATTCGATGAAGTAGACGAAAGCCGTTTGAGCTGGTCTTGACTGGCGAAGATTCTACCGATGACAAGTTATCTAAGTGCTTGAATATATGATAGTCTGTTGGTGAGACGTCTGGGTAGTATGTTATAGTAGGTATGGCAGAATTACGACGTTCAATTCGTTTTATTTTCGGACGATGGTTTTTGAAACGTGAAGGCGAGTGTTGCTGTGGAGTAGGCTCGGAAATCTTCTGTATGCCAGTACGGGCTGCTACCGACTTAATTTTCGCTACAGTTTGTCGATTTCCACAATAAGACTGTTGTGATGATTTGACTCGGTTGCAGAAAGTTATAGTGAATAACTTTGCGAGCTTTTTGACCTTTCCAATACATTTTAAACCATTTTTAAACTCCTGAGTGCTGACGCTCAGTTCTTCCACCACCCTATGCATTGTTAGTGATGAATGCACCGACCTGTATTACTCTAAGTCGACCACATCGGGGTTTATTATCGAGGCTGCAATCTCCGGAACGAAATTTTGCAATCCAACATCGAACAAGGCGTTTATTAACACTACCATTGCCAATTCACATTACGATTATTAAAAATCATCGATTATTAAAAATCGTGGTTTCAAAACGCTAAGTTAACATTTTCTTCCTGAATATGAATTATAAAATAAAACCAATCGGGGAACATTAACCTAACATTTTTAATATTGGAAAATCACATTCTTATAATACATAAAAATTTTCGTTTTTATGTTCTCTAATAGATGGCGGGTATAAATAAAGTAAATAATTCAAAGGCATTTCCACTTATTTTGTAATTCTCAAATCAAGAATATCTGAAAGAAGTCGTGAATTTAAGTAAGTTACCACATTAAGTGGCCAGATCTGCCATCTTATAGTGAAAATAAAAACGAAAATGTGTATGCATTGTATGATAACAGAATGAAAAGCCAAGAATCACTTTATCCCTCATTCAACAAAAAAAATCCGATATCTGACTAGTAATTATAATTTTAAAATAGTCGAACAATGCACGAAAGTTTCCAGCAATGGAAAATAAAATTTTCGAGTAGAAGTAGTTAAGCATGACAGTCTATAAAAATTCTAGCCGTTCTAAAATAACTGTCAAATGCTACGCCTGGACATAGACCTATTATGTTTTACAAAATATCATAGAAAAAATTATATTTTATACATGCAGCATGTAATGTAATGTAAGAAAAATTACATGAAGATGGTACCCACTGTACAGAAAGAGAGGGATGGTAATTACATTAAACTATCTAAGTTATCCTGCAGGACATAATTAGTTTGTTTTAGACACGAAGTTTCGTTACGGCAACATTATAGTTGCATGTGTGCATTTTGTGTGTATGGCGATATACTTTTATTTCAAAAGAATATGTTTTTAATATTAAGTTTTAGTAGAAAAATACGGAAAGCGTAAAAAGGGCTTTATTTAATGTAAAAAAATAACATCATAAGGAATAAAGCTAATTTTTTTAATCCACTAGATGAAAATAACAACTCTTCATTGGAAACAGGTTCGAAAAGTTCGTGTCAGCAAACACTCGATAGGATAATGATATTAATGCAATTTTGGTGGAGGCCCAGAACATATTCCATTTCGTTATAACTGGATATACTAAAAACATTTACTTGCGCTCCCACCAATGTTATCGTAATATTGAAATTATCGAAAACTTGTAAAATTTGAAAGCTCCATAAAAATTTAAAACTAATTTTAAGGTTTTAGCGATAAATATTGAAAAACTTATTTGTGCTTCCAGAATCGGACTTTCGCATTTTTTCCGGACTTTTTATCGCAAAAAAATTTACTTGGAAATGCCGCTAGAATTCCTTTAAGAAAATTCTATTATGGACCTTATATTTCACTAAAGTTAATGTTTAAAAAAAATTTTTTTTTTTAAATATGGTCACTTAATTAAATAAAATCGTGTTTTTAATATTTGGTTGTATACTCAAAATAATGTGTGCCATTCCATTCATAAACGTAAATTACTAAATAAATAAATGACAAATTATTCTTATATGACAAATAATGACAAATTATTCTTTGTTAATTTAACCTACTCGAAATCAATATATTGATTTGTGTTCAAGGTCAATTTCCTGCATTTCCTTTTTTATAAAACAATTCATAGTAAGTTACTTTATTATTATTACAACTTCAGTTCATTTATCATAATTTTTTTTCTCATTCAATTTACGATTGAAATTAAGGAAGGAAGATTATTTATTGTCCTTGCCTGAATTGAAATGATCAAGAATGCAACTGTAACTGCATATGTTTATTTATACTACTTAGAGAAAATTGTTATCAATATCTCTGGGGAAATCATAACTGTATTACAAATTTGAATAACATTAATCATCATTACTCTTGCCATTATGTAACTTAATCATTTCATATTTTTGTACGAAAATACTTTTAAGACTTAAGGATTATCCTGGTAGAGTGACGTGATAATTTTAAAGGTCCTAACTTCAACCATTTTTCAATTTTTACATTTCCTGTATAAAAATCTGTATTAAAAAAATATACCTTCTTTTTATGATGCTAGAAAGTTACAAATCAAATAATTCAGTGACGAGTTGAAATTTATGTGGGGCCCTACTTCCAGTTTATGCCTAAATCAATTTTTTCCTAAATAAGACTAAAATTAGTTATTTTATGTAATACGACAATAATAAAAAAATGCAAAAATTATTTTATCCGACTTACAAAAGATGAAATGCCCTCGAGTGAGAAAATATGTCGAGCGAGATTGACATTCTGTTTTGTTAATAACCGGACAAACTGATTACTACTTTTTATTTTAATTATATTATTAATCGAATTAATTTTTTCACAAACAATATTTTTTTATTCTTCGTTTTTATAGAAATTCATTGAAAAAAATTTATGACCAAAATTTGTGTGTTAGTTATGTTCTGTACAAAATAATATGCATTTCAGATTTTACGATTATTGAATAAATAAGATGAATTTTGATTATATTGATTAAATTAATTATACTTATGTCATCTTGTCGTACGGATATATAGGCCATGACCTTTTTTATAATTATTCCACGAAAATTTAAACAAAATGGAATTAACAAAGAAAAATCTCGTTGAGAAATCTAAAAAGTCACACTTAATTACAAAAATATTTTTAATTAATTATTTGGATCGATTTCAACGCAGTTAAATAGTAACTTCTATAATTTAGTTTCAGTCTGTTTGTTAACTAATGTGCCAATGGTTTGAAAAACATTTTTTTAGTTATTAGTAGTAATTATTGTAGTTAGAAATTCAACAAATTGTTCAATTGCATTTCTTAATTTTCAATTGCTCTCAAGCAACTAAATACAGAATGGTCATATTATTGCTTATCGGTGTATAAGTCCAGCGGATATTTTATGGAATTATCAATTACAAAATTGCAGTAGATACAGGTCTTAGGTATTTGGACGGCACTGAGCCAGAGTCTTGATAACGGAATCCAATGCATCAAGTTAACAAAAATAAACAATATTTTTCTGAAAAAATGAAATTTATACGATGGGATCCACCCTGTAATTTATTAATGTAAAAGCATTATCAACATATTTTTGACATTTAATTAAACTAAAGATATTTGTGGAAATTTTTTAATATAGTTTTGGCAATTTTATTAGTTATTCAAGTAATTAAATAATAAGTGATTTTTAATTTATTTAATCAATTATTTGAAAAAGGAATGAAAATGAAATTTAGTCATTATTTTCGTTAATCAAAAGATTTAACTATTTCCGCAGGCGGATTCGTAATCTACGTAAGAAATACTTCACTTTAATTTTTTCCCAGGCGCTCTAAAAGCATTTCTAAGAAAATTCGCTAGATGGAAATTGTACCTGAAATATGTTTAGAAAAAAACTGTTGTCGATTTGTTTAAAATAAATCAATCATAAATAAATAATAAAAATAAAAAACTATGTCCTAAATATGTAAAAAAAAATATGAAGAAAATACAGGTTTTTTTATACACAGATATTATTACTGTCAGATTTAGAAGTTTTTTTTATATCCATAAATAATAAAAGAAATTATTGAATGATGTGACCAAATTATATGATTTTTAGAACATTAACTGACCAAATAAATTTTATATAAAACGGTAAAATCAAGGATATTAACCTAAAAAAAACACATGGAAGAATTATAAATTATAAAAAATTTTTATAATAATGTTGAAATTATGCAATCAAACTTAATTAAAAATGATATCTTATTTCTTTTATTGAATAAAAATTGTATTTTTAGACAGCTTAGATAGTTAACGCCATACACCATCCTATTTGATGATATAAATATGATAATTAATTAGAATATCAACTACTGATAAGATTAGCTACATTTCAAAATTAGCAGAAATTAAATAAATAAAATAAATTTAAATATAATTATAGCAACATCAAGTTTGGAGAAATTACACATAAAGAAGATATGCTCTGCTAAAGTGTATTCAATAATTTTTTTCACACCGAATTTTACAGCAATTTCAAACAAATGTATTTTTGTGATAAATGATCGAATCTCGAGCTTTAATAGTTCTTTCTAGTTTTTTATCACCTTTTTATCGAGACTTAAATACGTGAGAAAGGTTATTCCGTAATTTATTATGAAGTTTAGAAGCGTAAGAAAATTCCAAAAATAATTTTACAGTAAATCCAAAGAACTCATTCGAAAGTTTAATGGTTTTTCTTGAAAATACGCGTTTACACATCTCTATATAATTTTTTTTATGAGCTATATATTTGAATTTGCTATATTTTCTGAAATAATTATCGCACAGATATCTGTCGTTTGAACACTGAAAATACCTTGTGTCAAACACTAGCATTCGGTTTTATACAATATATCTGCTAAATTGTAAAATGCAATTACCTAGAATCTCCCGGGTTTTAAACCTGCTGTTAAGATAAAAATTAGAACTAAATAGTCTGTCTCTAGCTTTGGTGGAGGCGCAGAGAAAACTTTTATTACCTATGTTAAATGTATTGAGTTTACATTCAAACGAAATCTTAGTTTCCATACGCTTATAATGGAAAAAACCAAAAGAACCTGCTTAAAACGAGAAAATTTTTCATTAATTTTAAACGACTCTAAATAAGTACATTGTTTTCAATTTTAATTTTTATACCATGTATATGAAATATACTAAGGTATACTAAGTTTAGTCCCAAGTTTGTAACGCTTAAAAATATTGATACTATGAACAAAATTTTGGTATAGGTGTTCATAAACCTAATCAAATGAGAAAACATAGTTCTGCATCGCCTTAATGATATCTCATCCGAAATCATCTATTGAAAACTGTTATTACTTTCTGTATTGTATTTCTGATTATCAGTAAGATACTTGAGTTTCCCGAAAACAAAAACAAAATTTGAAGTAAATCTGCAAAGGAAATGAAGTAATGGAATTTATGATATCAATTGTCATATTTGGAAGGAAATAAAAAGTCAGTAAGCATCACCATAGGCCCAAAGTTATAAGACCAAATACATTTTGATGCAACAAAATTGTTAGATGTTCATTTTAGCGAATTTCCAAAGGAAATGGAGCTATTGATTTTGTACTGGAGGATGTACTTTTGAAAAAATTTCTTCAAATATTCATCGATCCTACCTATAAAATGTCAAAAATAATTTTCCATCTCTGAGGGAATTCTCTTAGCTAACGTAGCTCCTGCACCACGAGTTCTTTTTGGACTTATTTACTGAGTTGGAATTTTGTGTGGATGTAGATCGTAGGTTTACTAACAACACTGACCACGGACGACTTTGAGAAAGCTGTACTAGGAGATTCTCTCTTTATATCTCTCTTATTGAGCATGTGAACAAAAAATTGTAATAGAGGTCCTTACGGTAGTTTGCTGCACTAAATGTGTTTAAAAAATTCCATACGTCGTAGAGTTTCTTATTTTCATTAGAATAAAAGATATAAGCAAAAGTGCACTTTTCCCGAATTTCAGACGAACTGTTTTGGTAAATTTTATTCTAACTTTTGAAAATTTTTTAGCGGCGATAGTTTTATCGAAAAATATTACCGTTTTCCCAGTTAAAACTGCAACAATCATTGCCTAACATGATTTGTAGCGTTATAAGCATTGAAATTATTTCTAACAAATTACTCGGCCATTTTTCATAAAAATGACCTTGATTTTCGCTTTCCTCGAAAACCATTGGTCGTTTTTGTGGACCTCGGTCACAAAAACGCACTCAGCGACCGTACTATAAATCATACACACTTTATCAACAAACATTGTTGTTTATCATTAAATGTATTTGAACAATAGAAAGAAACGAAAAACCAAGTGAAAACAAACAATTGACTGAGTTAATTGTTGAAATATCATGTATAGACAGTGTTGATTACTTTATCACATTACACATACATTCATGTCACACATATATAAGTGATATACCCATATAATACATACTATACAATTTGCGCATAATTTTCGCTCTTATGGGTAAACAGTGATGTTCAATAAAAAAAATTTTCAAACAAAAGTTGTTTATTTTTTTATAATTAACATTTTTTACATGTAAACTTTTGTACTATCTCTAACGATTTACAAGATGGGTCCTATGGACCCAAGACCCAATTGACCTATGTTTCTCATTTACGAACTTAACCTCACTTATTACGTATTAAGCACGCTTTAAAAATTTATAGACAGACAGACGACAGACAGACAGACAGACAGACAGACAGGCAGACAGACAATCGAGAATTGACTAATTAGGTGATTCTTCTATGAGCACTTTACACAACCAAAATTTTGTTGGTAGCATCAATATTTTTAAGCGTTACAAACTTGGGACAAAACTTAGTATACTATGTATATTTCAAATATACATGGCATAATAACACAGAAGCCGGGGCGGATGATGATATAAGTAAAATGTAATTTTGTTATTCTCTGAAATAACTGATAAAAATGGGTACTGAATAAATATTATTCGTCTGAAGTTCACAGACCAGTCACTAACTAGCCTTTGTGAATAAAAGTGAAACATTTATACATAAAAAATGAAGGTATGTTTTTATTTTTATATTTTAAATGAAACTATTAGGCCCCCTTAACCGGTTATTTTTTTTTGCAATTTACTGCAGAAATTTTTTTCGTCTTGAAACATATTTAGGAGTATCCTCTTAGCGTAAATCCAAATTGGCGGGACGCAGGGGCGTGAGCTTCAGCCGCCATCTTGGAAAACACGTTTTATCAAATATTTCGTGGACCGGGAATCGTACAACAAAAATGGTAGGGACCTTTTTCATAGAGAATAACTTTTTCTATAAATTTTATTGGAAGTTTTTTTCTGTATGCCTCTTGTAAACCGTTAGAGGTAGAACAAAAAATTAAATGTTAAAAAATGTTCCTCATAAAAAGATATACAGCTTTTGTTTAAACCAATTTTTCCTAAACATTACTGTGTACCCGCGATGATCACTTGTGTGTGTGTGGCCTATCTAAGATTGACTATCTTTCTTTACTTACATGACGTAAAAAACAAACGGTTGCGTAATTCAGACTGTCTATGTATGTTATATCAACAATTAACTCAGTCAATTGTTTGTTTTCTCTTGTTTAATTTAAATAATCGGTCAAAATTCCTCAAGTATTCATAATCCATACAAACGTATTTTAATAAACTACAGTTAAAAATCAAGCCTTTTATTGAAAGTTCTTCGCTACCAAATTCGTACTTCTTTAACTAAATATTTTTAATGAATCAAATTATATCATATAAAATTTAATTTTTATTTTCGGAATGAATACATTAAATTTCTATCAGAGAGATGTTGAAAATATTAATGTTTTTTAGTTTAAGATTTAAGGTATAATCATTTTAATTTTGTTACAGATAATGCTTCATACAATTATTTTTACAATAATCACTTTAACAAAACTTTACAATTGTTGTACCATTTACGATATAAACCGGTATGCATATTATAATAGAGTTTGTGAAAGAACATACAAAAACATTTCTGCTTACTGCTCATATGATGGAATAAAAATTATAAACGATAATACAACGAAATTATCCCCTGAAATATTTGCACGAGTTGAGAATATGTTTCGATATTTGGATTCATCAAATGGCAGCATAGAAACTATCAAATCTTTCACTTTCAAAAAAATGTATTCTTTGAAGTACTTGTTATTGAACAACAATCAAATTTCAGACTTAGAACCGAACGCATTTAATTTATTGAATAATTTGAAGTATTTAGATTTAAGTCAAAATAATATTTCAATTACAAATAATGTATTTAATGACTTAGTAGAGATATGTTACTTAAACATAAGTAACAATCAAATTGATAATATTGATTTAACAGGCATTAAAGCTGAAAATATTGATTTATCCTATAATTATTTAAACAATATTTCAATATTAGATACTGAAAAATTACAATATTTAAATTTAACATTTAACAAGTTGTCAACAATATTTATCAATAATGCAAGAAACTTACAAAGTATAGATTTATCACATAATTTATTTCAGCACATTCCAAATAGAGCATTCCAAAAGTTGGACAGCTTAGAAACTTTGATTCTAGCAAATAATAATTTGAGTACATTTGAAAGTGGTTGCTTTTCTAATTTATCGAATTTAAGAACTTTAAATTTAACAAATAATCAGATAAAAATACTTCCAATTGGAATTTTTCATGGTTTAAAGTCTTTATACAGGTTAATATTATCAAAAAATCAATTAAAATCATTTAAATTTGGAAGTTTCATGGGCTTGTATAGCTTGCACAATTTAGATTTATCATATAATAAATTAATTGACATGCAATTAAATAAATTAATGGATTTAGATAATTTAAATATATTAAACGTTTCCTTCAATAAAATTGATTCCATTGATTCGCAGATTTTTATTTATTTTAAATCTTTAACAAAATTAATTCTTGATGGTAATAAAATGTATTCTGATGGAAAACAGATTATAAGAAATATTATTTGCAAGAATTATAATTATAAGACAGTAAGTTTAGGTCAAAATTCACAAACTTGTTATCAGTTAGCAAATGATATTCTTTCTACAAAAGAGAATGGAATTATAGTTACAAGTATTGAGAAAACCATTACAAAATCGTCCATTTATGAAATTGAATGCCTAGACACTAATCTTTAATTATCTTTTTTGGGTCCATATTATATTATTATTTTTTTTATAATACGATTATTATTTTTATAATACGATCAATAATAACCCAATTAATCTACTGAAGCCCAATGTAAAATTTGACAAAATTGCTATCAGAAAACAAAAAATACGTTGTTATAGAAGAAAACAAGCTATGACACATAGGGTTTTTTGTTTACGGCTGGATCATTGGTTCAAAAAAAGTTAAAAAAATTTGCAAAATTTCACTTGCTGCTAAAATATCTTGATTGAAGAAGTCTAGAAGAAGAAATTAAGCCCTAAAAATCGCTCTACCGTAATCTCCCGACCAAGAGGAAAGTTTTTATAAAAATTACTGACGATTTGTGTGTGTAAACAAACGCTATGCTACTTGGCTTATTTTCCTCTATAATAACGTATTTTTGGTTTTTTGATAGCAATTTTGCCATCAGTTTCGGAGATTCATGGGATTAAAAGACAAATTTCATACAATTTTTAATTAATTACATGGCTTATTATGATCTTTTTAAGGTAATATATATCAGCATCGTGCTTAATAGTTATATTACTACTAAGTTTATTCAAAAGTTCATAGTTACGTTATTAAGACAGAAAAAAAATTTTTTTTACCGAACTTTTTAGGAAATAAAACTAATTAAAATTATTCAAAATTACTTTTATTTTTGTACTTTCTGTTCAATAATGCCGGAAGTTGATGGTTTATCTCTCAAACGAATACTGAAAAAAATGCTAAACGATTTACCACATAGTTTTGATTTGGTTTAATTTTTATTATCATAGTTTTGTTTCTGTGTCTTTTGGTAATCAGAAATATTAAAAAGTATTATTAAATTTTAATTATTAATTCCTTAGATTATATATAATGAATTTATAAATGGTATAATAATGAAATCCTGTAAAATATTAATGGATTTAAATTATGTATGCTATAAATTTTATTTTATTTATAATCAAAATAATATATAAATTAAAATTACGTTGGTTTTTGTAAAACCGACGTGTTTCTAAATTAATAAACATCAAATAATGAATTACTTATAGAGGTGTTGTTTATGAATTTAGCTGATTATTGAATTTGACATTTAAATTTTAATCAAATCTTTTATTATTTTTTGTATTACCTTTATATATTTTTAATACGAATTAAATTTGATCAATAAAATCTTATATTGTATTATTTTAATTTAAGATTTCTTGTAGGGGAAAATGGTCTATAATGATCCCTCAGGGTAAAATGATCCCTCGATGTTTTAAGTAAACCATAAAAGCCTTCTAGTATATTTATGGATAGATGGCTTCCGCGCGATCAAATCAATCGTTCAACAAAGACTTATGGTGATGTATAAGCTAATTTCACTCCACCCTCCTCTATTTTGAAATTAAAAATGGAGTAGAATCAATCAATCAATCAAATTTATCGCAAAATTAGAAGCAGGTTAAATTGGCTTGACTATATATATGAAATAATATTTTTATATACATTCTTGTATATGAAATATAACAAGGTATACTATGTTTAGTCCCAAGTTTGTAACGCTTAAAAATATTAATGCAATGAATAAAATTTTGGTATAGGAGTTTATAAAATCACCTAATTAGCCCATTTCCGGTTGTCTGTCTGTCTGTGTGTCTTACCGTCTGTCATCTCGATTACTTTAAAACGAAAAGAGATGTGATGTGATAGAGTAATCAACACTGTATATACATAGTATTTCAACAATTAACTCAGTCAATTGTTTGTTTTCACTTGTTAACGTTTAAAAATAGCTCTTATTAAATAAAATAGCCATGAATTTTGTATTGTGAATTAAATTTTTAATCAGTAACTACATTATAATATCGTTATTTTTTTACTTTTTAGTGCATATTATTTTGTTTTGGAAAAGTTTTTCTTTTGAAGTCGGTTTCCTTTTGTTATAAGTTATTCTTTTTTTTTATTGTGATTTTTAGTGAATCTGAAGTACAATAACCAATTTGTAACTAAAAAAAGAATAATCGAAATCGGTTGGCATGATATTGAGTTATTCGTCCTCTTGTCGTACATACTTATGTTTAAATTTAAGACTTTTATAGTTTTCTTATCATCAAAATCGATTCACTCAGTCGAAAGTTCTGAGGTAACATACATAAAAAAAATGCAGTCGAATTTAATATAATAATGGAGGTTTAACCTCCGTTTTTGTGTAGCATGCCTTATCACTTGAAGTCGGTCAAAAAACAAAGCCGTCGGGCTAATGCATTATCATTATTTTTCATTTCAAAATGATCTTTACATAGTTTTCCATAATTTTCTAAATAATAAAAAAAATCCTTGGTTCACAAATTCTAAAAGCATGGAGATATTTAAAATATTTTTTCTAAATACACGGTAAGAAATGCATGGCGTTTACTACAATGGTGGTATCGTATAGAGACAGATACATACAGTATCTATGTTAGCAAAGGTAATATTACAGTATATAATTAGGGCTATGCACCAGAACAGCATGGTTCTGACCTCCATACATTATCAGAGAAATTTTGTTCTTCATAACATCATATCACTGAATTTCTTAGATTTGAAATAGGTATTTTTTCTTTCTCGCTTTGCAGTTGCTCTTGTCAAATAGAAAAGTGTTTGTGTTTCTGTAATCTTCCTTAAACCAATGATAACATAAATATTTCTATTCAATTCGGTCCTTACCTTGTCAAACCATAACTATAGGTTTATAAAGAACTGCTTCATATTGAAGCAGTGAAGCTTACGAATTAACTGGAAATCGCAAACACAACCTCTAATTTCAGAACCAATGCTCTTTATGTAAGCTTGCAGGTAGGTTATGCTACAATTTTTGATAAATTTTAATTGATTTTGGTTGTTTGAATACACTTTTTGAAAAAGATGATGGATCGGATCCTATTTTGATTAGTAATTTTGATAACAAATAAGAAAACAATTACACAACTGTACCTTTTTCGTTTGTTTAAACGAACAAATCATTATTTTATGTAAACATTTCACATAAAAATTAATAAGAGAAAGAACCCTTTAAAAATTGGTACAAAAAAAATTTAATTTGTTTTGAAGGGCTAAAATATCTATTACACACTCTTATGAAAATTTTCATGTGTCCTCTTCCTTTTTATAATTTTTAGACCACATGTGGTCATGGTATCATGCTGATAAGAATATATTTTGTTATGACAGATAATGTGTGTTATTGTTATTGTTAACACCACAAAACTTAAATTATCGGTTGTTGTAAGAGTAATTGTAATTATCATTTTTACTGCTGCCAGTTTAGTTTTGGAGAATCAATTTATGTTCATTTTTGAGTTTTGTTTCATGTGGTGCTCATAAGTCGAAGTGAGAAGACTTAAGTACTCATAAAATCCACTACTTTTTGTGAGTTTAATTAGATGACTTTTCCAGATCGGTGGCTGGTCATTCAATAAGTGAGAGATTCATAGGGAAATTCAATGTTTTATTTTCTAAGTACTTTCGTTGCCGTTAAAAGAAGTATATTTAGGGAAATCGAAAAAAACGGTAAATCGTAAAATGATGAAAAAATTTAAGAGTACCTTGTTCTCTCGTTTCTACCGAAAAGGCTTCATATTTAAGTGAGCAAAAAGTATCGATTTCTAAGTTTCGAGCCCTGAATTATATTTACTTAGCCACTAACCAAGTTTCTTTACAAAATCATGTCTTTATTTCCCGGAATTTTTCATTGGAAATCTTGGTAAAATAACAAAATACATAAAAAGGAGAAAGCACTGTGAATGGACAGGAGAAAGCCAAAGTGGATAGAGAAAATGAATAAAGAAAAAGAAGAAAAAGTTAATTTTGATTAATAAAGCAAAAAAACGTTTTTTCTTTGGAAGTACACAAGGAAATGAAGGAAGTTTGAATTTCACAACATCTAGATTTTCAAGATAAAAGTTTATTTGTCAGCAGTTTTCTGTGCAAGCATGAACTTTTAAAACAAATGTTCTTAAAACAAATCTCATCCCTTTTATTAAAAAAACAAGACAAAACAAACAATTGACTGAGTTAATTGTCGAAATACCATGTATGGACAGTGTTGATTACTCTGTCTGATACTATAACTGATATAACCATAACATACATACTATACAATTTTGTGCTCTCACGGGTAAACAGTGATGTTTACGAAAAAATGTTGTTTAATCTTATATATTTAAACGAGCAATTCTTGTATATATATATATATATATATATATATATATATATATATATCAACGATCTTGGAAATGGCTCCAACGATTTTCATGAAAATGAGTATGCAGGGTTTTTTTGGGGCAAAAAGTCGATCTAGCAAGGTTTCATTTTTAAAAAACGTCGTTTTATCCGTCTTTTCATGAAAAACTGAAACCGGCAATGCAAATTATAACTCTTCCTGATATCTATTGGTGTATATCTTAGTTAATGAAATACAATGCAAATTATAACTCTTCCTGACATCTATTGGTGTATATCGTAGTTAATGAAATAAAATACATTACCGGGACATTCAAATTGGTATTTGTGTGGAGACATTTAAAACGGTCTTCTATTAGTGGTAAAATTTGAGTCTTTTTAAGAATACCGAGCAAAGCTCGGTCATCCAGATATTATTTTATAAGGAACATTTTTTTACATTTAAATTTTTGTTCTATCTCTAACGGTTTACAAGATAGGTCCTACGCAGCAAAGACCCAAATGACGTTATGACCCCTTAGAAAAATTCGAAAAAATCGTAAAAAATTATTTGTTTCGGAATTTGATGAAACGCAGTTTACAAGGTAATTTTGATCCAAGAAATTCAAAAATCGAGTTTATTTGGCGACTGGCCGAGTAATTTTCGAAAAAAACCATATTTCGGATCGATTTCCGGTATTATCTCGAGAATTACTCGCCCAATCGTTAAATGAAACCGATTTTTGTATTTTTTGGGTCAAAATTACCTTATATACAGAGTTTTATCGAAATTGGAGACGATAAATTTGTATCGATTTTTTGCAATTTTTTCAAGGCTTACCCCTTAGAGAAATTCGAAAAAATCGTAAAAAATTATTTGCTTCGGAATTTGATGAAACTCAGTTTATAAGGTAATTTTGACCCAAGAAATTAAAAAATCGAGTTAATTTGGCGATTGGCCGAGTAGTTTTCGAAAAAAATCATATTTCGAAACGATTTCCGGTATTATCTCGAGAATTACTCGCCCAATCGTTAAATGAAACCGATTTTTGTATTTTTTGGGTCAAAATTACCTTATATACATAGTTTTATCGAAATTGGAGACGATAAATTTGTATCGATTTTTTGCAGTTTTTTCAAGGGGTACCCCTTAGAAAAATTCGAAAAAATCGTAAAAAATTATTTGTTTCGGAATTTGATAAAACTCAGTTTATAAGGTAATTTTGACCCAAGAAATTAAAAAATCGAGTTTATTTGGCGACTGGCCGAGTAATTTTCGAAAAAAACCATATTTCGGATCGATTTCCGGTATTATCTCGAGAATTACTCGCCCAATCGTTAAATGAAACCGATTTTTGTATTTTTTGGGTCAAAATTACCTTATATACAGAGTTTTATCGAAATTGGAGACGATAAATTTGTATCGATTTTTTGCAATTTTTTCAAGGGGTACCCCTTAGAAAAATTCGAAAAAATCGTAAAAAATTATTTGTTTCGGAATTTGATGAAACTCAGTTTATAAGGTAATTTTGACCCAAGAAATTCATAAATCGAGTTTATTTGGCGATTGGCCGAGTAATTTTCGAAAAAAACGATATTTCGGATCGATTTACCTATACCAAAATTTTTTTCCTAGCATCATTATTTTTAAGCGTTACAAACTTGGGACTAAACTTAATATACTATGTATATTTCATATATACATGGTATAATTGAATGATTCCTAAATTACAAGCTTGACTAAAGAGGACACTCGTCACATAAGTTACCCATATATTTAAATTAGAGTGGGCAATGCATATGCATATGTATGTTATTTATTTATTCATCCCTTGTTGAAACTCTCTTATTTATATTTATTTCAATAAAAATATTTCTACTGTTGTATGTTCTTTTTTTACAATAATAGCATTTACACTATATTACACTAAATGTAAGTAGAAACAGATATTAAACCATTTAAATTGAAATTGAAGCCATGACTTTTAAATTGAAATTCAAATTATAACAAACGCCATATTTGGTTCATTAGAAAGCTAATTTCAATGAGTTTAAATAAAAGCACCGTGGCTAACTATAGTATTTTCACGACACATGTTTGATTCTAATTACTTATTTAGGTGGTTTATCGGCGCAAACTAGCTCACGCCAAGAAGTAAATATATATCACTGTGTTAGTATCGGTGTGTACGCCATGGTGATTTGACATTTGAGGGAATAGTAACATTAGCAACAGTTACAGCGGACGAGTCAATGTATTATGGGCGTCATTTGAATGGTTATTTAATGGGGAGTGTTCTTAGCTATGTTTCAAGTGCGAATTTAGGGTTCCGTACCTGGGACAGCTAAAAACATAGGCGATGATCCCCAAAATCAGTTCAGTTTGGAGAGGGCCTAAGAAAAAAAAAACTTTAATGAAGAGTGTTCTTAGATAAGCTTCAAGTACGATTTTAGGGTTACGTATTCGAAAAATTTTTCGGGGTTTTTTTAAATTTTGTAAATTTCACTTGTTATGTGTTTAATTTCGATTTAAAGTTTATTTTCCTTTAAAAACATCATTTATTATACTACACTTTTCTACTTACACTTAATGCATACACCAAACTAAAAAGAACTAACTTTGGATAATTAAAAGGCATTGAATAAAATATAAAAGGATCGTTATCATTTATAATAATAATCATAATCATGATCAGAATATAATATGTTGCATAATAATAATTAATGTGTGAGTGACAATACAATAAAAGCATATAAAATTGATGTACAAACCAATTAATGTCAAGAAAATCTTTGTAGTATAATTACTTATTACTTATTAGTCATCAATCGTTTGCATGAGATTTAAATTATAAGGTATGCCAAAGTGGTTCGTAAAGTTTATTTTACGAATTCGAAAAACAAGTTGATAAATCTAGCATTCTAGGTACCTTGATTCATTTACAGTTTTTTTAAAAGCATTTTTTGATTGCTTGGCTGCTACAAATCTTGTTATCTAGAGATCCTACTTGAGGAAGAATTCAATTTTTATACTGGCAAAATCATTTTTCCATGCGACAGCCAGTGACTTAAAGTAGAATTACGATAACAGGCTTAAACTGGCTTTCAGCAGGCGTTGAATTTAAAGGTAAACATTACAAAATCATAATAATTTACAAACTTTTCAAATATACGAATGAACTGTGTAATAACAAATAAGCAACTCTTATAATGGTTGCATAAATTACTTGCCGTCATTAGTGATTTTTCCAATACTTAATATCGTTCTTCAGTCCAGCTAAGCGAATATGAAAATCGTAATAACCTAAAATCGAGAATCTTTTGTATGGGATTTTAAGAGATATTTTTAAATCAAGTCTTGCAACGATTAAATAAACCAAGTTTTGAAATTTTTGGGTCAAAATTACTAAATAGTTGACTGTCTTTCATTGAAATTGGAAACACTAATTTTACGTAATTTTGTTAAAAACAAAAAAACGGAAAATCATAATCATAAATAAGTTTTTGTTTCGAAATTTCGTTGATTGAAATTTTGTTGATAAAACTTCGAGTTAAGCTTAATTTTGACAAAAAAATGAGTTTATTTGACGATTAATCGAGTAAAGATAGATAAGATATCGCCTGAAACTGACACATGGTATTACTAATCGAACGTAATTTTAGGGGTTATCTCTGAGACGATTGATAAAACCGTTAAATGAACCGATTTTTTTATTTTTTCAAAATTACTTTATAGACAGACAGTATTTTATCGAAATAGAAAACAAAAATTTGTTTTGAAAAATACTTTGTAATTTTGACCCAAAATACACAAAAATCTAGTTTATGTGATAATTAATCAAGCAGTTTTTAGGATATCGTTTAAAATTGACACAAGATATTGCTATTTTAGTAAAATTTAAACTACTTATTAAATCGTTAAATGACTCCAATTTTGGTATTTTTCTGGTCAAAATTACCCAAAGCAAAACCTTTTACCGAAATTGAAAACAAAAACTACAACTCGATTTTCCCAGTTTTCACATCACTTAGCAATAAATCGAAACAGTCACAAATAACTTTCTGTTTCAGTTTCATTTGATAAAAACTCGGTGATTAGATCCAAATTTGACACTATACGAAACACAATTTCTTAGACCCATTTGTGTCAAATATTTTACATTATTTAATCGAAAGTTTAGATAACAAAAAGTTTAAATTGTATAGACAAATTTTTTTAAACCAACATTATAAAAGCGTGCTAAAATAAAACGCTTGGAAACAAATCTCAAAATTTATTTATATCTCATCGCACACAGTCGACCCTATTTTATATAAAAACATAATATAACCAACCATTTAAAAAATAATAATATTTAATAAATATATCGATGATTATAGTAATTATTATGTGAAACAAATTTGAAGAGCAATTTTTTTTAAACATATTGAAGACTAAATAGACGACATACACTCATCATCACAAAAATCCATCTAGTTCATAGCAGTTAATGAATGAAACGGATGTACTAATTTTTCATCATAATCACATGTAAAATATTTAATATTAAATATATTAAATTTAATATTTTATCAAACAATGTACCTTTTTTATTAAATAATTCACGTTTCTTGGTATAAACAAAAAAACAAAAATACAAAGGAAAATGGATACTTTTACAAAATTAAGATGAGATAGATGCAAGTGAATCGGATAAATTACATACTAAAAATGAAAATCTGGTAAAAACGTCACATAACCTCCATATGAAGTACATTGGACCTTTGTCCTAAATTTTTTTTTGCGTCAAAACACGTGACCAAAACAACGTGTAAATTTCAATTTTTGTATGACATCAATAACTACGAAAATATGCAGGATTTAAATTTACAAATAGAAAGAAAGAAAAATAACACTTGATGACGTCATAACTTGCAATTTTCATAGAGACTACTTAGCAAAAGTTGCTTTTCAAGAATAAGATAGAAAAAATTACGTAATTGTTTATATCTGCAATGTTAATCAATCGATTTTAATTTTGAATTCAAATCTTGTCACCTATTCTCGCACATTTTCAAATTTTAATGAAAGATACAATGAGATCGATCGGAAAAAACTTGAATGATATATTTCAATCAAGGCTCATAAGTACCATGTTCAAATTAGAAAAAAAAAACAGTGTTTTAAAAACTCAGAGGAGAAATGAAAAGCGAAACTATAGTAGTGAAAAATATAATAAAAAACGAAGAATTGAATTATAACCAAAACCAGGAAAAAGACATTCAGATGAAAAAGAATTAAATGCCGGCTGGTTCAACAAAAGAAGAAATGTGACAAATATAAACCAAATACTATCAAATCAAGAATTATTAGAAGAAAACAGTTAAAATATAAAGTTGTTTTCGAAGCTTATGAAAATAAAAGTAATGTATTATGTTATCACAACTCGTAATTTGCCCATAAAAGCGTGTTTGCAAGGTGGAAAATTGGTATCGATTTGAATATAATTGATTCATATTCAACTCAAATAACACTAACCAACACAATTTGTTTTAAATTGGGTATTAGAAGTTGTGAAACAATTTGATTTGGCTCAAAAGACCAAAAAATAATTTTTCCCGAAACGATATAAAATTCTATTTTTATGATTGGAGAGAATTTCACAAACTTCTAGCATAAAAAAGGATGAGAAAAGAAACATTGATGAATATTTGGGTTAAGAAAAGCGAAGCAATCCGTGAGTGGGAATACGACGAACAATTGTATACAACAAATGAGTGAGTCAAATTATTAACTTTTAATTTTCTCCTATCCTTATAAAAATTGATTCACATCCCGAGGAAATATAGTACATTATAATATATCTAGGGAGCACAAGTTTGCCCACCTCGGGCAACAATGAACATGAGATCTGAGACTCTTTACTTGCTCCTGTGGTGTGAAGAATATTTTTCTTCTCGACGGAGGCGGATAGCGGCAACTTCGTTTAGCACAGTGGGAAGAAAGTTGACACTTGTCGCGAGGGAAGAAAAATTATTTAAATAGTTGTTAAAGAGGATTGCAGATCTACTCGTAGATTTAATATGGCAGATTAAAAAATGATTCAGTCAAAACTCAACAGTTATTTTTGATACAGAAACACAAGATGTCTTAAATTAAGAGGGACCTGCAAGTTTTACTATCGAACAGGTACGTCAGTTTTCTTTTGCGGAAAATAAAGTTTTAAAGCTACTCTTACAAATGCCGGAACATCGACAGGCAATCAATGACCGTAGAGCTAGGCGGAGAGAAAAGCATGCAAAAAAAAAAATTTTGCAACGAACAGGTATACTCTATGTCAAAAAAAATGCTCGTTTTAAAACATTCTAAGTGTTACTATTATAGCATAACATATGATGAGTACGCTTAGAATGTTTTAACTCTGGCAGTTTTTTTGGAATTAAGTATACGTGGCTGATGTTTTGTCAGAATGTTAACAGAGATGCTAAAAACAATTTGCCAAACCATCAGCCTGTTCGTACCTGTTCGATAGTAAAACTTGCATGTCCCTCTGGCTCTATCTATATTACATAACACTTAACAATACTGTACATAGAGGTAAATATAACAATAGAACTAATCAAGTTAAAATTAAGTACAGATGGGGCGAATTTATTTGAAAATATACAACAATTGATTACAATAAGGGTTTATGTTTTTTAAACAAAATGTAGGGTGTGTCTATCACTCACATGTATATGTGATATGGTTTTTATATTATTTTTTTTGGAGCCTTGTGTGTGGTCGGTATTATTACATAATGCTCTGTGTTCGCGGAAAGGATATATTATTATTTTTATTCTTAATGTTTTTATGAATGTGTTAATGGGTTCACAAAACTCTTTTGTTTTTCAAATTTGTTTTTATTTATTATTTTTATGACAATCATAATTAATAACCATATTACTATTATTACTATTTGTAGATGTGCATTTATATACATTGAAGGGTAACAATTATAGGTTTTAAAATTAATAACAGTTGTTCTATTTTATGTTATTTATGTCTCTGAGAACGCTGAATAGTCCAGTACCCCGATCAGACAAAAAAATGAGATTAGCTTTTTTGAGATAGACCTTTTGTCACCATGGGGAATGTTATCAAAATCAAAATTCAAAAAAAATTGCAGAAAAATTTGCCCCGGGACTAGAGAACGAGTAAAGGTACAGGATCAAGCTTTGGCTCAAAACACGTATTTTTTGAACAATCTTCAACTTTCCTATGTAATGTTATCAGCGAAAGTCCATAGTTTTCCCAAAAAAAACAAAAATCGGCTAGTTTTTCAACATTTTTCAAAAAAAGCATCGAAAAAGATCGTTTCAGAGCAAAGTTTTGTGCAAATTTTTTAGATCTTTGTTTTCGATAACAGTGTGTACCTCAAACAAGTTCCAAAGTCTAAAAATAAGGAGCCTGGGCTATAGGTGACAAGACCAGCTGGTATAAACACCAATGCATACCAATCCGAAAAGGATTTGTTTTTTGCTCGAACCTTTTCAGTGGTTATTATACTGAAATAATTCAGTGGTTATGAAAATTCATGTTAACATTATTTATCCTACAAAAATGAAGTGAAATAGCTTTTCTAGTGGAATCAAAGTAGTAATTTTCTCTGCGATATTCGTAACAAAAAGCATTATTTTCACGCTTATTTCAGATATGTAGCTCCGTAACGATGTATTTCACTATTAATAATTTGGTGAAATAAGCTATCAATAAAAATATGACAACTTTGCCGATTATATTCTTAACTATATTTTGATTTCCCGTGATAAGGACTAAAAATAGTGCCTCCAAGCTAGAACAATAAATTTTCAGGGATGTCATCTAAATCTCAAGTAACAAATGGCAAAATATGCAATTTGCAATTATGGATATGCTATTAAAACTAACCTGGGCGAAATAGAGATTATTAAGTAAAATGCCAAAAAACATAAAATTGGATTGCGAAAAGTACTGGAAAATTCAAAAAGTAGGTGGTCAATTTTAATAAGGTCAATATAAAGATTGAATTAAAAATTAATCTTAACTTTTAGCACTAAGTATTAGTAAACAGGAATTATGAGAAAAAATGTTCAAATATAATAATTATATTGAAGCTTCTTTCGAACTGAAGATATGAGAAATAGTAGCGAAAATATCTAATCTTCTTCCACAAACAAATAAAATATGTTCTCAATAGTTAAATTCAAATTAAATTTGATATGTTTGATTTGAAGAATAATATTTGTATCCAATTTTTTTGAACAAACTATTTAAAGGAATATTATAATAATAACATACTTTATATTCAAATATTTATTTTACAAAACTGTAAAGCGTTTTTAAAAAAAAAAAAGTTTTATTTATTTTTATAAAATAAAAGAACCATAAAAATAAAAATGCAAACATGACTTTTTTTTAAACGAAATTACCAAATGTGAGTTTTATTAGAATGTGGTTCAGTAGTTTATATACAATTTGCAAATTGTTCGAATTATCGAAGAACAAAGTTATTTGAATTTTTCATGTATAAACTCTATTGAATCATGGTAGGAAGAATCACATCTACGCCAGCGCATCCAGTGCATAATTTTGGCGATAAAGAATACTCTTATTATCAATTGTTTACATGTAAATGGTATAGTAAGTGTCAAATTAAAATTATTAACAATTAATTAATCTTGTTGCATTAGAAATAGTGAAAGTAGGAGACGAAATTGCATAAATATTTTTTAAAGAAAATTAACATAATTACTTATTTAAATTTGTTAGAAAATAGTATTAAAATTTTAATATAAACCATATATAAAAATCATGAACTTATATGTCCATCCATACAATTATATTAATAAAGTAGTGTATCGTTTCTATGCTAACTACCTCAAACAAAACTCATGCACGGAGCGTAACCTTTGCATAAGACACAAACGCTTTAGGCAGGGAGTAACCCACGTTTTTCTTAAATTTTGATCGACAATAATCCGCACAAATAGAAAGAAATTAAGTGTAGTAATTTTTGTTTTTATTTTTATTCATGGTATGTGAGCGTTAGCGTAAAGAAATGATGTTATTCGTTCTTCAAAATCTTTAAGATAACCAAGGACGATTGTCATTCTGCTTTTAGGGCTGCCAATCTTATAGGTACGGTTGGTGAAAATCGACAATCTGCCCAGAAATGGCACAGATGCAAACTGCAAGGTAATCTTGAATTGATTTTAGATTTTTCTTAGCCTTTCGAAAAAAATGAGTGAGTAGTGGAATTGAATGATTCCAGCGAATACCATATCAATAAACTCATATTTTCAAAAAGAATTACGAATTTCTCTCACATATTGGAATTTTGCATACCTGGAAGAGTCATCGAAATAAAACGACAAACCTTTGGTATTTTAAAAATAGCAAGCAAAAAAATAAAACTATAAAGAAGGAACTGCTCTTTGCCAACGGATCTATAACCAGATATAAAACACATAAATATCGTCTCAGTATATTATATAAATATATCCGTATAGTATTATAAAACATCTTCTTAAAACAAGTGCCGAAATGAAAACGAAAAAGACGACCACAAAAAAACACATAAAAGAAGAACTCATATGTGACCATAATAAAATTTTAAAAGAAAAAAAATAGGTGTGCTTAATTGTAATAAGTGGAATCTGTCATCATTTTTACCTGTGTGATATGTATGTATACATGTTTGTTTCTAAAACATATCAGCATAGGTAACGTTCTTAATAAAAGATCGCTTTCATGCCTTAACAGCAGGGGTCTAATTTGTTAGTATCATCCTCATAATTCAAAAAAAAAAAAATATTTTTTATTCCCATAAGTGTTCATTTTTTTCCAAAAAAAATATTTTTGTAATTTATTCGATTTAAAATGGTTTCGACATATTGTGACAAAAAAATCAATAAATCATTTGGGGATTGACATGAGTTACAAAGGCAGACAATAGCAGACACATTCTTGTTTTGTACGTGCAAATTTTTTACGATATGTAAATATTATCATGCAAATATTTTTTCTTTGGCAAGTAAAGATCCAAAAACTATAAAATATTCAAGGTTGTTTGGAGATGACTTCATCTTATTGCTTATATAATTCTTCGATAATTAAAGTTCTAAATTTTTTTTCTCGCCACTATGATACAAAAAATTCTTTGAGGATTTCAGGATTTTAAATAACGTATTGCTGCTTTTTACCCAACTAAATATTTTGATTATAAACTATTATCTTTTTAATAGATTTAGTCATTTTTGATTTTTTGATTTTTCTGTGGCATCGTAGCGTCTAAACGGATAAATCATTTTGATTTTTTTTTTGTTTCGTTTGAAAGGTAATTTGAGGGAGAATATACTTAGCTATGTTTCAAGAGCGATGATCCTCAAAATCGGTTTAGTTTGGAGAAGGCTCTAGGGAAAAAGGTACTTTAACCGAGAGTGTTCTTAGATATGTTTCCAGTGCCAGTTTAGGGCTCCGTAATCGAACAATTGGTCAGGGGTTTTTTAAATTTTATAAACTTCACTTGCTATATGAATAGGAACGTTGTCAAATTCCGCCATGCAAGTCAATGAAGCAAGTTGAATGACGAATGACGTACGGTACGGTATTTATTAGCGGTAAAAACAAAATTTGTGGAATTTTGAGAAAATGAAATAGCTCGCAATCACATATATAATTCAATATCCCAACGACATCTACCAAATTATCAATTGTCTGATTTCGTAAAGTGACTGTAAAATGACAAAAAGAGAACACATGAGTTTTTCGTTTTATTTTCTTTTCAGTTGATCATGAGGCCTGTTTCTGTTTCACTTTTAGACACGAAATCAAAATTTATTCTCAAATATGAATGGTTAATTTTTTCTGAAAAATATATTTTTTTTGGTGCGAATAATAATTCAAGAAATAGTAAAATAAATATTTAACCATTAAAAGCGTTAGCATTTTAGGGTATCATTTCATTGTTAGGATAAGATAATTAATTTTACCTTTCGTCCTTTTAAACAAATGCATAATTTATTAATGATTTTCACGCAAATGTAAAACTACTTACATCTCATAATAACTAAGAAATAAATATTTAACAAAATTATGAAAGAGTTTATCTCTCCTGATCATCATGACAAATATTTACTTCTATTATATAACGCACAATCTTTCTCTATTGTCTAATTGTTTAATCACGCAGAGTGCGTGATACATTATTTCGATGAGTTATTCTTCCGAAATATGTAATAAATTATTATAATACTAGTTTAATATTTAAGTATACACCAAGAGCCACTCTTTCTAAATTTTAACCGTGCATTTGACTTCTTATATTAGTATTGTAAAAATTCCCCGTAGGTTCCTTACAATAAAACACCACAAGATGAATTATTTGGAAACTTTGCGATACTTTAATGTTTAATATATTTAATTGTTCTACAAAAATCAATTTTCCATATTGATTTCCAAATATATTCACAAACAATATATTTTACAATAATTCAACAACTACTTTTTACACTATACAAATATACCATCCGTTCACAATGACTGGCCATAAAAGAGAGACTTGTTATTTTACAGTACACATAACTACACTTTTACATAACAGCCTTTTCCATGGAAATCATGTACTATTTTTGTTATTCGCACAGCTATCTTAGATGTCAATGACTTATTCGTATTCTTCTAAAAATGACCTTCACAGTCATCTACGATACCGGATTCGTTACAGTATATTTCGAAAATGCAAGCGATATTTAGTAACTTTACATAAAAGTACAGATGTCGAAGAAGTTTGTATCTTTAAAACATCGTTGGTTACATTACTTTAAACAGCAGTCAAAATACTAAGGTAAAGAAATTAAATTCATAATTAAATTCATACATTCTAATGCTGTTTTATTTACAATGAATTTTTCCATACAATCCCAGTTATTGGAACACCTCCGGTTTTTATTGAATTCCGATTATCGAGATTCTACTGCAGTTTTTTTAAAGAAACCAGAAGTTCATAACAACGGAATTCTTAAAATGAAAAGAAATACAAGTAGGTATAGAGTTACTACATACTGCCTGCCTCCTGCCTTATCATTAGACTAGTCATTTGTCCGAAAAACGAGTTGGGACATTAATATCGTACTTGGTTATTTCTTATTCACGTTTACATTGAAAAATAATGATACATGGCAAGTTGCTGTTTTATTTATATTGAACATTGGAACATTGCCGTTTAAAATATCGTGAATGGAAATTATCAAAATATACTACAAATGTGTTTTCGAAGGATTCTAACAATTGATGTGAAAGACTAAGGACTGATCTATAGATCAGGCTCTTGGCGTAAATCATTTTTAAGGACAATGCCGTTAGTGTTTATTTAAATATATTCATTAAAAAATTATTAGATTTTAATATATTCATAATATTTTAATTGTCGGCACATAACATAGATACTCACAAAGAAAAAAACTACTCTTTAATTGTACCTATTGCGTGCAATGGATGTTGTATTTATAAAATAATTTTGATGTTTTTTTATGTTTTTATTTTTAATATTAATAGAAAAGTTATCTAAATAATCAATTTAAAAATAATAATATAAACCATTTTTTTTTAAATAAACTATAAAGTCTATAAAAAATTAAACGTTATTACGTTATTATGTTTGAGTTCGATTATTTCGTGTTTGCCTTTCAGTTAAAAGAAAACATCAATAAAAAGAACTGCAGTGGAAACCATTTGCTTGAGTACGCTAGATAATTGAACTATTATTGTTGTCAATAGCTTTTTTTAATGGCCAAAGCCTCGTCCTGACTGTTACTATCTGTGAATCTCAATTAGTTGTTGTTTCTCAAAAAGGATGTTGCATTGAACAAAGGAAGCCAAAAGTGTCGTGCCGTCGGAAACATCGATTATAAAAATAAAGTTCCCCCTTGTACCTAGCAGACGGTATATGTACGCACTTCGGTGTATTGCGGCGAAAATATTCTAGCATATATCAGGGAAGTAACTGAACTACTAGTACTACACTAGCGTTTATACATTTACTGCTAATATTCTGTTACATTCGGTCGATCTCAATTGTTATTATAGCTCCGTACGTTGAATCACCTACGAGAAACTGGACTTAACGATTCTTCTTTCAAAAATTTCAACCCAATTCTCCCTAATTCCTGTTATCCAATCTGGCATCGAAAATCTTTTTGTGGAAATGAGCAAATTAAACTACTATTACTATAGTAAACTCTTATACTTTACTGACTGACCTTCTGTTACCATCTGTCAATATCATTTTTATTGTTTCTCTCCATTACCAAGGGTGTCGCTTGTTCTGTCACATTTCCTTTTTAATGTCGCTATAGACTTTTTCTACTATATTACAAATAAATATACCCTAAATAAAGTAGTTATGTAGTAATCATTTCAAAATGTTTAATTTTATTTCAATTCGAAAACTGATAAAACAGAAAGATGCATATGAGAAAATGTTTCTTATCTAACAAATATAATAAAACTGTCGTTCATTTAGGCCAAGGAAAAATTCATTAATTCAGTGGTCTTAATTGTTTTCATCTTATTTTTATCAATAATATTGGTCTGCAGAAATCTTTAACGCATCATTAGTGGATAATGTTACAAGACCATGAGCCCAAAATAAAGCAAAAATTTATTTTCTTCTGATTTTGCCTGCCTTTTTAAGACTCGAAGGTAACATTATGCCGCCAACTTTTTTCGTGTCAAAAAAAATGGCAGAAAATTTACAACTGTCGAATGGTTTTGAAAATGGATTATTTATTTAAAAAAAAAAAAGCCAAAAAAATTGTTTGGGACAAACCAGATATTAGTAAATATTGAGGGATTTGAGATGTTTTTGTTCGGCCATTTACAGACTGATCAAGTCTACAATATGGCTTTTACGGCTGTAGCTTTTATACTATCATAGATACAAAACATATTTGATTGAAAATGCGGGGATGTCGCAGGCTCTTTCTTGAAAAACTCTACTAAATATAAAAAATTTATTTTTATGACATCACAAATTTGAATGCAGTATATTACAAACCACAATTTTGATGGGTTAGTTATTATGAGTTTTTTAACTTTTCTTTTAAGTACAAAGTGGGTACCATACTCAGAAAGTTTGCGCATAGCTAAATACAGAATTACGAACTTTTTTTCCTACAACCCATATAAGCTCATGGTCTCTAAAAGAATTGGATAAAAATAACCCTGTAATTAATGAATCGACTAAAGATACAACAACTGTGCTCATGATGACTCATTTTGGAATGTTTGTCTTAAGTTTGGACAGAGTGTATTGTATTTTTTTTTTTCAAGAGCACATACAACACTCCGAGTGAATTTATAAATAGTATAAAACTTCTTTGCTTGCAGTAATATTTGTGCAAAGTATAATCACAAGTTTGTTGCTGTAAGCTCGCTGTAGTACATTATAAAAAAGACAGTGATATTATACTGTAATAGGGCTATCTTTTTCTATCTATACTAAAGTGTACCACAACGAGTTAAAACGAACAGATCTGTTATAAAATATGTACTGTTTAATCTAAAAATATTTTTGCATATAATTATTTATTTGTGAACACAATAAATGTCTTAAGTATTACTCATACCATCTGTGTTCGATACTTTAGGGTGGGAAACTTAATAATGGTGTAGTTTTATGTAGCGTAATACCACACAATCAACCATCATCAAATACTTTGGTATTTCCGTGCTTTTGAAATTAATAATTGTTAAGATTATGTCAATCGAAAATAGATACGATCAGCCACACATAAAATTAGCAGCATTCTTCATTTATGATTCAATGGCAAGATATTTATTCAAGGGATTAATATGAACCCTGTCTTCTGAAAAAGTGCTATTTTTAATAATTTTATTACATCTAACAAGGAATTTTCAACATTCTTGAACCACGTGTCAAAATAGTCATATGGTTCAATATGTTTTTTGTGCACTTATAATCTAAAAAGGCAAAGGAGAGTGAGTTTTTGTAGCAGAGTCGAACCTTCCTGCGAAAACTATACCCTGAAAAGAACTCGAGATCTTATAATTCAAAAATTTCCAAGAAAATTTCCATCGAAGTAAGAAGAAGGAACTGCATCAGCATGTAGATCGATTTTAAGGTTAAAATTAATTCGAAATTTTTAACTTGCTTATACAGTGATCGAATTGGACTTATACATTTTTATACCCTATATATCAAATATATCAGAATATAGAAAGTTTAGTCCCAACTTTGTAACGTTTAGAAAAACTGATGCTACAAACAAAATTTGGAATAAAGTGTTCATAAGATTATCACCTAATTAGTCCATTTCCAAAGAAAACAGATACAAAAGGGTGTTCTAGAAGTAAAAAGTGACTTTGAGTTCGTAAACAACATCTTTTTCGTAAACATCTTCGTTTTCCTGTGGGTGTCCAAATTAGAGCAAAACTTAATTTTTAAACTTAACTTTATATATAGCTCAGAATAGCCAGCCTTTTGATTCTGATTTCATACCTTAACCTACCCGATAATAATAAGGTGGTCAAAGGGGCCATTTTTGGGGGAAAACAATTTTTTTTTTATAAATTTGTTTCAAAGCATGTAGATTAAAGAATCGGAAAAAAAAAATCTCAGAAAAAAACTTAAAAAACCAGTACTAACATTCAACATTGTCTATATCGGGTATTTTACTAACTAACTCAGTCAATTGTTTATTTTCACTTGTATTTAAAGCATCAATTTTGCTTATTGACGCCAAATAACAAAAAAAATGAGCTTCATAGATTTTTTAATGTAATAATTTATCTGCTCGAGCACAGAAATTCCCTTTTTTGAAGATAAAAAAAGCCCATATTCCCATTGGGTACTAAACTACAGTTTGGTGATTTGTTTTTTGCTCGAAAATTCGTTTCATTTACATGAAATTGTAAAAAGTAATAATGCCAGAATAAAATGTTTAAAATTAAATAAAAAATAATATTGATATCTCATACTGTTCTATTTTTATTTCCATTTAAAAATGTATAACTATTATCTGATCAGCCTTTACAAAGAGAATTATTTTCTTATGTAACAAAAAAAGAATATAATTTCACAAATATTCTAAATACACTCGCCGGCACAGAATTTTGAAACAATAGAATTATCAAAAAAAATCTACAACTGGATTTCGACGAAAAATGATCCGATCTTAACATTATACAACTCAATCAAATGTCCTTCCTTTCGAAAATGTAGCTAAAAAGTTATTATTATCCAAATCCGCTTTGCAGACCGCAAAAGTAACTTTTTTGCAAATTAATTATTATTGACAAGCTTTTCTTTAGAAAAGGCGTTATTGAGAAATCTTGTACGAGTTATTTGTAAGTGAGTTATTAATCTAAGTGAAATTCATACTTTTGACTTGAAATTACTGTATCTTTTGGAATAATGATCGCACCGACGTCCACTCGACATCATTTGAAAATTAAAGGAATTTTTTTCTGTCGTTCTGAATAATGCTCTAATACTCTAGAGAAAATACTTTTTCTTCTTTAATCTCGGCCTGATTTCGGTCTAAAGACGGTTCCTAATTTTTGTTTGTTTTTATTGTTTGCATTATTAAAGCTAAATAATTTTCCAAAAATTTTATGAATGTTTTTGTTGGGCTAACCCTTTTTCTTTTTAGTTATTAAGAAAAATCTTATATTTCAAATAAGCTTCATTTCCTATATATAATTTGGACTAAACATAAATAATTTCTCTACTGGGATTTTTCGTATTTATAACTAAAAACTGATGAAATAGTAGCTCACAGTATGCCCCACATTTTAGTTTTTCATATTTTTCTATAATTGTTGAGAAGTTGATGTTTAAATTTGCAATGACCTGTCATGGTATTTTAGAAAAAGGTCTAAAATGGCTTAAAAAAGTTGTATGCTATATTTTCAAAAAATTAAAATGGTTGAAAAATGCTGGTTTGAGGCAGATACGAATCATTTCATCGGACATCCAGATATTGTGACGAAATTCTGTGCCGGTGAGTGTATATGTATTAATATTTATCAGTATATGAATGAATATATAATTAATTATAACATTATTATTTATATGTAAACATAGGGGTGCCAACATTTCAAACATAAATTTCGAACCACTAACTGTGAATAAAGTACTAATAACGATAAATTACGTTATATGTATTTATATTATATCTCTCTTCTTCACTTACTACTACCGCATCAGTTTAATTAACCTAAACGAAAACAGGCTTAGAAGAATAAAGAATATGCATTCGTTCGTTCATATATGTTTATTTTCAAATACATGAAAATAATCATTAGTCACGTAATAGTAACCTTATTCTTGTAAACAGTTCTTGTTGTAAACATTTAACAAGCTTCTTCATAAAATCACCATGGATTACCTACACAGAGTGTAAAAACCATTTATTTACTCTTTAACGAAATTGGAATGTTTTCGATAATCCAGGTTTTTGTCTTTTTTCTGAATATACCTGACATCAGGATGGTAAAAGGGGTAACAACGTCACGAAAAATTTTATCTTAAGACAAGTGGATTTTAGACTGGAGTCAAATTAGATAAGAGTGAAGTCTTTTGCGGTTAGAGCGCGCTCGTTCACGAAAAAAGGTACAAAATTGCTGCAAAATTACTGCCAAATTTCCAGTAAATTTAAAAAAAAAATCGTTCTTCGTGTCCTTTTAGGAAAATATTTTGCAATTACCACACAGGTTTGCCGTTGCAAACATCAAGCGAGATATTATTCCAATAATAAAAAAATCGTTTCAATATCATTTTAGTGTGCAAGCATACTTTGAAAAAATAACTCAAAAACAACATAATTTGGTCGAAACCGCATAATTTTCAACTTCCATTCCGAATAATGAAAGGGCATATAAAAGAAAATAATAATGTAAGTAGCATCTCTTGGCCAATAAAAACGGAGTAAGACCCTGTTGTGGGGCAAAACTTACCAGCTTAATCTACAATAATAATTGAGTAATTGGAAAACTACGAACCTGAAACAAAATAAAATTAATTTTAATACTCAAATAAAATTTTCTTAGTTTTCTTTTAAATAAGAAATTTTTATAGCATCGCCAGGAAGGGTATGTTTATTCCATTTGAAAGGGTAAAAGTTATAGTTCGAGAGCCAACAGGTAACGTGAAGAGTCTTAGAAATCTGTAAACATCGTAAAAACTATGCATTGTGCTCACATATATAAACGTTCTGCTGTTTTACCTACCCCCGCCGTTTTCGAGAAAAAAAATCTTCTTCTGCGAAAATCAATAGCTTCCCTAAAAAAAACCAAAAAGCCGTCAAAAATCAAAATATTTCAAATAACCCGCCAAAAAGATCGTTCCGGTACAAATTTTTGTGAAACTTTGTTGGAGTTTTGTTTTCCTTAGCATTAAGAACCCACCACGCATGGTTGCAAAGTGTGTACCTCAAAAAAGTTGGTCTCCAAATAGGGAGACTGGCCTATATAAAAAATTTCATTGTGTAATGCACGTCTTTAAAAAGTTATTATAAAAATATTTTCAGGGTAAAAAGAATATAAAATAAAAATAGATAATAATATTTTTGTTGTTGTTGGTTGTTGTATGAATAAAAAATGACACATACATCTGTCATAATGTCAATATAAATAAATGAAAAGGATTGAATTACAATTATAATACAAGCAAACAGTTTACCATACATTTTCTTTTCTTTTAAAAACATGTGTTCCGTACGTTGTAGTAAATTATAGCAGCCGCAATAATTGTACATGTATTCTTACACCTCTATATGTTTTTATTAGTTGTCCACTTGCTGATAGAAAGTTATTGGTTTTACTCAGGAAAACGAAAACACATTTATTCTAAAAGTATATGTAAAACAAGTGAAAACAAACAATTGACTGAGTAAATTATTGAAATACCATTTATAGACAGTGTTGATGACGCCATCGTTGGTTTTTTGACGACACGAAAGTAAAGAAAGATATCCACTTTTAGATAATTTGCATTTAATTTGCGCCCTCGTGGGATAACAGTACATTTAAACTTTTGTTAAATCTCTAATGGTTTACACCCAATTGACCTATGTTGCTTATTTACGAACTCGGAGCTCGACCTCACTTTTCACATCCTGAGCACGCTGTAAAAATTGATATCTTTTTTCGTTTTTGAGTTATCGTGATGACAGACGGACTAATTAGGACAACCAGAAATGGACTAATTAGATGATTTTATGAACACCTATACCAAAATTTTGTTGTAGCATCAATATTTTTAAGGGTTACAAACTTGGAACTAAACTTAGTATACCTTGATATATACATGGTATAATAAAAATAAATTTTTTGCTTTCTTAATTTTATTTTTACTTGCGACTGGAAATAATTTCGTTGAAATAAGAAGAAATTTTTCTTTACTGATAATTGTTAGTGTGATTTTTATGTTCGAGAAAGAAAATTGAAAACTTTCAATTAACAATAATGAGATTAATAAATATAAAATTGGGAATCATATAGCACAGCAGTGCGAAGCGTAGATTATTTTAAAATGGAAAATCGAAAATTGAAAGTGTAATGTTTGAAAGTGTACAGGATAATATTTTACAATAACCTATGTTAGTAAAATTGAATTCGAATATAATAATTTAATGATCAGAAAGATGCTGATCTGCGATCTAGAAGCCAATTTCACAACGGTTTGATTATTTATCCTATTTGTTATTATAATATGAAGTCAATTTTAAGTGATATAAACAACATACACCATTTTTACCTCTTCATAACAATGTAAGTGAACAAGGTAAGGTAACTACACCGATCTGTAAACCAATCGAAATGGGTATCAGAAAAAAGATAATTTAATTACGAAAATAATGGTATAGACAGATTTCTTCTACAAAAAACCGTTATGAAAAAATAATTGATTAAAGTTAGTTTAAATAAAAATAGTCATGAACACTTCTCGATAGACAAGCTATTATAGGTGACCAAATGTCATGAAAATATGTCTCATCTGGTCAATCTTATACCGTCTTCCGTACTATGATCATACCTCATTGAGAGAATAAAATTTTAATTCTAGTCGAAAATGACGAAGATTCCGACAAACCAGGAATTGCTGATGATGTTATAAAACGTCATATGTGTCTTTTAGATTCTTTATTCCGAGGCAGGCAGTTAAAACAAAAATTTAAATAAATGAATATTTTAATTTTTTAGAATTGAATTCAAATTATTTCCAAATAAAAAGTTAATATTTTTACAGGGTTTTCAAAAAGTACGGGAACCCCTGGAACCCAATTAATGCCTTTAGAGAATGTGTTCAAGTTATTTGGGTTTTCGAAACAGTGTAGTCAATAAAATGTTTTAAGTTATATACAAGGAACAATTTTCTACTTTTTAACCGACTTAAAAAAAGGAGGAGGTTATCAATTCGACTGTATTTTTTTTATGTGTGTTACCTCAGAACTTTCGAGTGGGTGAACCGAATTTGATGATTCTTTATCTCTTTGAAAGCTTTTCGTGTAGTCCCATTTCATTTTGGTCCAATTCTGACAACGGCATCTATGAGAAAATCTAAATGTCTGAAATTTGCATTAAGTATGCACGACAAGAGGACGAATAACTCAATATCACGCAAACCGATTTCGGTGATTCTTTTTTTAGTGACAAAATAGTTAGTGTACTTCAGATTCACTAAAAATCACAAAATAAAAAAAAACTTTAAAAAAAAGAAAACCGACTTCAAAATAAAAACTTTTCCAATACAAATTAATATACACTAAAAAGTATAAAAATAACTATAATATAATGTAGACACCAACTCCAAAAATATCGATAACTTTAACTACATTATATTACCGTAATTTTTATACTTTTTAGTGCATATTAATTTTATTTTGAAAAAAGATTTTATTTTGAAGTCGGTTCTTTTTAGAAATTTTCCTGTGATTCCTCAATTTTAGTTTCTAATCTCCGGCAAAGGTACGCTACTTTATGAAGACTTTGTCTATATATATTTGTCTGTGAGAGATATTGTTAAGAAAGTATGTTGGATGTTTGTTTAAGAAATCTTTTACAAACAAATTTTGCATAAATAAGTTGATTTTATAATCAGTAAAATTCAGTATAAACACTATTTATGATTATTTATTTTAATTATATAGAACAATTCAAAGAATTTCCCCCGTAAATAGGTTTTTATAGCACACACATGCATATGAGAGCAAGTCATCTAGATTAACCCTCTGTCTGTAGGTTGGTCTCCCTTATTTTAGTAGTTTTTCAATAAATGTGAAATTTGTTAAAATTTTTATAGGCAATCAATGAATCTTTTTTTTTTCTTACAATAAAAAATTCCGAAAGGAAATACATGTTACAATTAGTGGTATACAAAGTTAGAAAATTGTTTCTGTTCGATTATGAAAGTGAAATAAAAATAGACAATCAGCATGGTAAATATTGAGAATGTATAGCAGGATTTACGTTTGAAAATTTTCCAAGCGGATAAGAGATAATGAGACAATGGCGATTGTTGTCAAAGTTAGACCGTTTCATAGACAAGGCTAGACTTTCCTTGTTCGCTGCTATAAACAAAATAAACATTAACTTTGATTAAAATTACCGTTTACATTTATTGATAATTGTACAAATTTTCGCTTACAAGAATGGTTCTATCTCGAGAACGAAAAATTATACCGCTATAAAATGCACATAAAATTGGAAAGGAAAAATTAGGTTTTCTATAATAAGAGGGGCGTGATTAGGATAGCCATTAAACTTTTTCTCTATTAACAGATAGCCCTGAATTTCGATTACCATGACAACACCTCGAGTATATTGGACATCTTTAAGCTCCATTCTTTGCCCTGTAATTTAGTGCATTATGGACAAGAGAAACTAGCTTCTATATTACCTGTAGTATATGTACTTCCGATTTCTACAAAATTTGAAAATTCTATACTTGGGCTAACCTTGGCAACTCTTTCCTGTTTACATATACATAAATATTTCATATGTACTTTATGTTATAACAACAACACATAAATAATTATAAAAACGTTATCTAATGACACATTTATTTATGTAATACATATTTACACGCTTTAAAACTAAACATTCATTTTAATTTAAAATAATTTTTTGTAATCAACTTTTCAAAAGTTTACCTTCGAAACGTAATAATAACGGAAATTTATATTATTGAGAATTTCCTTTCGTTTTTCCACTAGTAGTGCGGAAAATACTTTCCTTTTATAGTTTACAGAGTATGCACCAAAAAATTTACGCCAGGTTTTAGTGAAATCTTTCTTCTAGGGTAAATCAAATAGAGAAAAATGTTTCAAATAAAACTTGTTCATATCAAAGAAGGGTACATCTCATTAAGCAAAATGTGATCTGACTTGTAAGATAAGTAAGATAAGTAAGAGATAGAAGACCATTTTAATTTAGAAAGTTGTTCCTTATAAGCAACTGTGTTCCTGTATTTGATCATACTCTGCACCGGAAGAAAACAGCATTTCTAGGCAGGCTTTTGATTAGAACCAGTTATCGAGATACCAGAAGATGTATGGGAAAGAGTTATACTTAAGGACCTAGACCAAAAATCAAATTTAATGATGATAGAAAACCAGTAGTGATAATGACGACCTGGCAAAGAAAAACTTCAGAAAATGTAATAGAATACTCAGTCGTATAAATGCAAAATATTCCAAAAAACGATAGATATAAATATTATGTATTATTTTCCTGGGATTTATGATGAGCAATAAACATATTTTTAACAGAGACATGAAAATTATAATATTTCAATGTTTTTAGAGCATACTAATTACATTTGGAATTGTTCAATGTTAAATTGCATTGCATTTAATCTATTTTGAAATTCTTGGGAACATATGCAAAATTACATAATTTATTAAGTCGCCAATGCTAATTTTAGTTTATTCACATCTTGCTTACAACAACTTTATCGACAGATTATATATGATGTTTAGTATAAAACAAATCGTTCATGTAAGTTCTTTTCGCAAATGATGAAAATAACTTTTCATAAATGCCTCAAACACTGCAATATTTATCATTGTAACAAATGTGTAGCTAATGTAGCTAGCGTTTTATAAGGAAGAACTAAGAAGTGCTGGAATCAAAGCTCGGCACATGTCAAAATATGTTATACAAACTCATAAAATTAAATATCGTTAATTATTTCTGATAATAGTAGTTTTACAGAAAAAATTTGATCTGACCTGATGATCTATCTGCAGAAATTATTTTCTACAACTTTTTTTTAGACCAAAATCTCCAATTTCATATTAGTACCAAAAAAAAGAACGGGAGTGGTCGTGGGACACCCGGTAGGAACTATATTCCCTTAGTACCTTGGTACATTATAAATGTACCGCTTACTTGTTTTATTTATAAGTTATTTAAGGTATTCATTTTAGAAGTCAAATACTTGTTTGATTCTTTAAAGAATTCAATTTTATAGCTACTATAAGTTTTTACTGTATGAATTAATTGTAATATTAGTTTAAAAAAACCTTACTTCTATTTAGTAGTCAACCCAATATGCGCGTACATTACGTTTGGTTTAATCGGAATATTTATTATAACATAAAAATTTCATTATACATACTTTAAATTATCTCTGTCATCTATAATTTCTGATAATCTTCACTACTCAATTTTTTCAAATGCTAAATCATAAAAATTTGACCAAAAATACAAATAGACAATATTATAAAAATATTTTTGTATTTTCTCAAAATTCATGGCAAGCTGAATCGATTGAAAACGTTTTAGTTCTCTAGGTTACGTAGATGAAAATAGTCGGTAGTTGGTGCCGTTTTGTTTGTTGCTTTTTTTGGTTTTGCGTCCCAACCAGCAGCAAACAAATCAGAACGATAACGTGCGATAGAGAACAAAGTTCCAAAAATTTCAAGTTTTATTTTTCGGAATGATTGAACATTTTTTTTCTCAAATTTGATCGTCTTTTATATCAATTATACAATAGTGAAATAAAATAAAATAAAAATTTGAACGGATTTTAAAGAAGCCTGAAATTCTTATTGGTAAAGGATTTTGTAAAGAATCCAGACAATTGTAGCGAGTTTCGTCAAAGTCAGCATCTCGACCAATTTTTCGGTCTAAGAATCAATTTGTAATATTGTAATTATCATTGTGAGCACCCGACATACAATATACTAGATTCTCAGATAATCATATAATACCTAGGCGTCGTGCCGTAATTGCAGACATAAAATAATATTATATTACGTATATTATATACGATATATTCAAATTATTTGCATACCGTGTGCTTATTAATGTATAATAATCAAAAACATTTAATTTTTATACAATGATACAATAAAAACCAGGGGTTATAAATAAAGCATTAAAAATATTAATCATAATTATAAAAATACTCTAATTCATAAAAATAAATCATTGGAAAACAGCGTAAATTAGGGCAAAACTTTTTTGTTTCTATTTTCTCCCATCAAAACTACATAAAATACAAGGTCTAAAATTTGTTGATAGTTTTAAATAGTGAGTCTATTGATAATAATTCTATATCAGATTCATCTAATAATAAATATTAAGGGGATCAAATAAAAAAATTTTCGAAAAGCGCCATTTTAATGTACATAAATGTTTTTGTTTTCTTAAACTTATCTAATTTATATAAAAACAAAGAAGAAAGGTCTGACATTCAACTCTGTATATACAGAGTATTTAAATAATTAACTCGTTTAATTATTTATTTGCATTTGTTTTTTTATTTAAGTATTGTATCAGATTAAAACGCATATATATTTATTACGCGTGTTACTCTGAATTTAATTACTTAAATATTTATTTATAAATAAAAAAAGAAATTAAAAATTTGTTTTTATTTAATTAAACAATTTTTAATTTAACTTAATGATTAATAAATATGACTACATCAGAAATATTATAGACGCCAATATACTGAGTGGGCCATTTTAATATATACACTTAAATATCTCGTTTTGTAGTTAACCAATCAAAAAATAAGTTCAACCAAAATTTCAGAGTTTGATGGGGGACATTATGTTTTGACATAAGATTGGACCTAATTCTTCAGGTTTCTTTAATAGCCAGTTAAGATCCAAAACTTTAAAAAACAGATCCTTCAAAATTCATCCTCATAAACAACTTTTGTTCAAAATATTATTTCGAGAAACACGTTAGCTTTCAGAAGAAATACGACTAAAAAATATGTCATTATTACATTTAATCGAAAGAAAATACGCTTGAAGTATACAATTTAGGATCTAAATTGGCTATTAAAGAAACCCGAAGAACTATGTCCAATCTGATGTCAGAACATGATGTGTCCCATCAAGCTCTGCAACTTTTGTTTAAGTTATTGTTTGATTAGTTAACTGCAAAACGAAATATTTTGATCTATAGACTAAAATGACCCACCCTGTATAATTATATCGCATAAAGTTAAGAAGGCTTGTAAATCTAGCATAATTCAATGATAATCAAATTAAAACGCGTGTTTTTAGGCTTAATTATAGGTACGTGAAATAGAATACTGACAGTGTTCATTCAGAGTAAATTTACTAAAATTTTGCCTTCGAGATCTTTACTGGTGGGATTATCAAAGTCTTGTTCTAAATTGTTCCTGCATACTTATTAAGGGATATATAAGAATACGATGAGATTAATGGACAATTAAAGTAGGCGCATATAGCCCTGTCTTCGTCTCTGTTATACACCTACAGTTTCTGTCTCTTTCTACCTCTCTCACTGCAATTAAGAATTTTCTTATTGCGTTTCCCATGTAGCCCTATATAGCTCTAGGGGATGGTTGATACTTTTTTAATTTTAAATCAATTTTAAGATATTTATTTATTAATTGTATAATCGATTTGTTATATGTATAATCACTTTTCTTTCTATTAGAAAAAAAAAACCTACTAAAGCTTTATTAACATCATGTTTCCCAATATATTTGGTAATGAATACTTAATACAAAAAAACATGAAACAATTAGGGTACACATTAAAAGGACGAAACATATATTTTACATACTTTTAGTTTTAACTAAAAACTAAAAAAAAATTCTATCATTGTGAATTTATTTACTTTTTTTTTTTCCTAACAATTACTACACTTTGTAAGGCAATCAAATAGTAGATTCGTACCAGGAGGTACCCCATAGCGTGCATAACATATAACTATCATGTGAAACCAATAACCGTATGATTCGGTCGATGGTCCCTTTTTCAACTGAACTCATTTTCTTGAACCCCAAATAATTTGTTACCAACAACAGCAGCACAACACAGTTAGTGGTTTTATATATGTTATCAATGTACGTTTTTCGTTGTTACTATTTAACTTATTTAGTACATGAAATAAATATGCCACAAATTGCTAACAGTGATTATTTTCTACAAATAAAGCTTTTAAGTACGGAACTTTTCAGTAACATATTTTATTCACTTATTGGTGGAAAGGTTGAATGTATTTGTCCCGAAAAAGAAACTAAACTTAAAAATAAATGACTGTCTCAAAAAAAGTATCCACTCATTATGAGCTCTTGACTACAATAGTTGGACGTTTGCAAAAGAATTAAGGTAGTACCAGCATGAAATCACTTTTCGACAGATTTGGCCGAATTTTTTTTCTCGGGTTTATAATAGCTTTATTTATGAATTCCTAAAATTTCATAATTTTTGACCGTTTAGATCGCGAGATATTTAAAGACAAAGTTCGCGATTTTGAGGGTCATGTCCCATTTAAAGCATGTAAAATGTCCGGTCTCTCCAACTATTTTTTATGATATTATTATATATTGAAGAAAAAGTAGAAAAAAATGTTTATACAATACAATTCTAAAAAAAAAATTTAGAAATTAATTTTCACTTTCGAGATATTAATTTTGACGTAAATTGATCGAAATTGGGACGTTGGCATAATTATTTCCCATTTTAAACGGTCAAAATTTCTGAAACTTTGGGAATTAATAGTAAGCATTATTAAATTCTTAAATTTAATTTTTCGTTAAATTCTGTCGAAAAAAAAATTGTACCATTGCTTTAACATAGAAACTGCAAATACCATGCTGGAACATCGTTAACTATTCAAAAATTTCCATTAAAATCATTTGGAATAATAATTAAAAATTGAAGCATTAGATTCAAATCTGTAATTACTGACCCGAACTTTATAAAACATGTTCAAAGATGATTTTAAAATTTCAAAAATTTAATTTATTTGCACTAATTTTTAACTTTGAAAATAACGTGTCTGGAGTTTTTCCAAACATTAAACTGTTAACCCTAGAGTGGGCGCGTCTTTTTGCGTAACGTCAGTAGGCGCGTGGGGAGCATTTTGCCGCCTCATTTTCTTTGACCATTTTGACTAGTAATATAGCAATTTAATATTTTTTCTTTTAGGATTTAAATAAATAAACAGTAAGTAATATTTAATCAACATATTTATTCAACTTTGTTCTATAAACTTTGGTTTACAAAAGACTTTAGAAAACTTAATATTTTTATTGACTTTTTTTCTCTTATGCTACATAATACTTTTTAATACGTGAGTGGGCGACACCTGATGGTAGAAACCTTCTTCTCCAGCGGTCTCCCGCGCACTGACGGCGTCCAGATTCTCGACAAACGTTGCTAACGAGAGTGGGGGCAGCTACTAAGAAGCGCAAGTCTAACGGCTAGTTATTTTAAAAAATATTAAAGGTTTTTTAGCGCGGGCGGCAAAATGCTCATAGCGCGCCCACTCTAGGGTTAATAACTCAAAAACGGTGATCTTTATGAAAAAACCATAAAGAGCCTTTATGACGTAAAATTACCCAAAAAACCTTGGGTAGCTTTACTTGGTTCAAATAATTGACATTGGACTATTTCTATGGAGGGAGGTTATACAAAACTTGGATCAATAGGGTTTCTGGCAACATACTGAATATTAATCTATCGGCTTTTCTGAACAAGAATCAGCAATTAGCAACTAAAGTTTTGTACTCTAGACACCAGATATTCATTGACGTTGTACATGAAGATGGTCACGAATATGCCTCAATCATTTATGGGTCGGTATATTAGTTGTTTGAGAGTCATAAAGGACTGTGATATCAACTGTTTGAGTACTGTAATGATGAGTGTTATCAGCTGTTTGAGGCACATAATGGTCAGCGTTATTAGATGTGTAAGGACAAAGGACATAGAAGTTATAAACTTTGAAGGAATGATTAAACTGTAAAAAGCATGAAAAACCAAAGTATTTGTAAAAAACATTCATGCTGTAATAATAAGGAAATCATATTTATTTCTACGATTTGTTTTTTATAATTTTTTTAAATGATACTAAACTAAAGCTTTAGTAAAAATAGTAAAAATTTTACCAGTTGTAATTTTACAAAGTGGTAGTGTAATTTTAATGATAACATGTGCTTTTATAGTAAGTTTATATGATTTTACTTTTATTTTTTTAAAACTACTATACGTATTACAAAGATATTGTATAGAAATTGCCAAAATTATGTAAATTCAGTAATACAAAATCTGTTGACATTAAAGTGGATTCAAGGAGCAGAAAATAAGAAGGATGGTGGACGTATTTCATATGGAATTAGACAGTTAATGGTGTAGCCTCTAAAGATAATATCCGCCTCGATTTGTATATTTTTTTAAAGTGATTTACGTGTACATTCAACTTACTTATGAAGAAAACAAAATTGTATACTATCATTATTAACACACACTGATATTCCCATATTAAAGCATACTATAAAATTTACACCTAATAAGCGCCCTCGTGGGTAAACAGTGATGTTTACAAAAAAATGTTTCAAACAAAAGTTGTTTATTTTTTTATAAAGAACATTTTTTACATTTAAACTTTTGCTCTATCTCTAACGGTTTACAAGATGGGTCCTACGGACCCAAGACCCAATTGACCCATATTGCTCATTTACGAACTGGACCTCGGTTTTTAGGTCCTGAGTATGCTATAAAAATTTCATCTTGATATCTCTTTTCGTTTTTGAGTTATCGTGTCCACAGACGGACGGACGGACAACCGGAAATGGAAAAAGCTCGAACAAAATAGAAAAATACAGTTATGAGAACTTCTATTTCTCTCCGTGAACCACTTTTAGACTGAAGACTTTCCTTGCTACGGATCGATCAAACGCTTTCCACTCAAGACACTAGGTACAACTTATCAAAAATCTGCACAGGCATGTCGGATTGACGCTCAGGTCTAGGAACCGGCGAAGGAAAAAATAGTTAAATTTGGCAGGCACAAACTTAGCTTTACCTTACACATATACCAGAACGTGCATGCCGAGTCTTAGTCTGACTGTATGTAATTTAAGAGTTTTAAAAGTTGGTAGTTTTGAAACCAGATAACAAAATATAATCACAATATTGACCCAGATTTATTTATCTATGAAAATAAAGTTCTATAAAATTAGGAAGATCACATTTCATTGGTGTAGGTAAATTATAGTGAAAAAATATCTTAATAAATTTATAAATGTATTTTAATTATACATTATATGATAAATAAATTATATACTTAAATAATCTTTTTTAATATATTTTAAATTGTTCATTATGACTTCATATTCAAAATATCTTTTGATATTATATAAACAAAACAAAATATTTTAATGGTCAAGTAAAATTCAGACCAGAATTTACGAAGAAATGAGTCCGCAGTTAAGTTAGCTATTTGTGGTATAAGAAAAGTATAATCAAGTATGTAACAAAAGTGGTATTTCGCCTATCCTGATTCAAGAATTTCAACGTAGAATAAAACGAGCCAAGTAAATATTATTTCGCTAAGATTCGTACTAATATGATGATCGTTAAAAAACTGCAACTGAATAAATTTTCACCAAGAAATCGTAAAACCCAACTGGATTAAACTAGCACCCAATTAAAAAAACCTTTAAAATCGATATTTTCATTATTTATTGTGTTCATACAAGTTATCAACAACGAAAATGTATGTTTTAAAATATCATTCACCTGCTCTACGACCTTTATGAATATTTTATCTAGATTGAGATTACTATTGGTCCTAAAATGCGTTTAAGTATACAGAGAATAATTGATCAATTAAGCACTTGAGGAAGATACAATAAAGTATTGAAACGTTGTGTAAAGCAAATAAACGTTAAATATTTAAAATAACTTAAATGGCTGGGGAAACAATTCATTTTTCATTGTAGTGTTTGAAAAAACAAAGTATTTCCAGCAGATTTTCCTTATTTTTTGGCAGTTAGGAATGAAAAGTTTTTTTAAAGAAACATTTAAGGAAAATTTCCAAACACTTTTTCTAATTTTTTCGATAACTTTTTGGGGAAATTGGGGATAGTTGAGATGGAGAGATGGAGAAAGAAGGTTAAGAAGAGTAAAACAAAGTACACGTTGACTTTTTGTTTAATTTTTATCATAACTTTCAATTCTACTTGTTACAAGTGGAAGTCCAAAATGCAACTCATTAGCATTTATTAGGAAACATTATTTTACCAAGCGACAACTGCTGCCTTTAGATTGCTTAGATTGAATAATTAGTTGAATATCAAGAAACCATAGTAACTTACAACTATACTATTCAAATATATGACTTACTAATTAAAAATAGTCCACTTTTTTAATAATCTACTTGTCTATTCATTTCATTGACCGCTACTTTTTTTTAGACTTAAATCTTCTTATGACGGCAATATTGACTTCTTGATGTCATTAGTGATTTTCCCATTTGGATACAAACAATTTTCTTTCAAATAAGTTGTTTCATTTACCTACGGAACCATTAAAACTAAATCCCTTTTTATAAATTACAAACACACAAAATATATTTTGAAATATGTATTAAAGTAATCCACATTTAATTTGTAATCATATGCATATCAATCTAAAATTATTATTCAAGCAAGCAAGTATTAATAATAATAATATTACTATTATTATTATTATTATTAATATTAGATAAAATGTTTAAAGGATGATGATGTTATTAAAAAACAAAAACAAAAAAGAAGATGAGCCACAGACCACCCAATTTAATAATGTAATTATTAAATGCATTATTATTATTTATTATATTTTTATATTCCAAGTATAATGAATTTTAATATTTGTGTTTAGGAATCCGTTCTCTCTTTTATAAACTCTACACCGACAGCGAAAATAACTTGAGTTGTTTCAAAAAATATTTGACGCCAATTAAGCGAGAGATAAACAAATTGTTGAATATTGCGAAAGCGTCCACACTGTGATCTACGGATTGACCATGCCTCTAAAACATTTTTATAGGTAAACTGAGAGCTCAGTCTAATTAGAGATCAATTACGGAAGGAGAAATAATAAGCAGAATGTTTTAAAAGTATCATAAACTCTCATTTCTGCGTCATTCAAAATCAAAGGTCAAAAAAATCAGTTTTGCGCGGGTATCTTGGTTGCTACTGCTCCAATGATGTAAACATCCGTTATAAAAATTGTAGAGCATAAAATTTGCGACAAAGAACCCCGCAATATTAGATAGAAAAAAAGGTTATGGTGAATTTTTTTCTAACCCACAATAAAATAGCTTCTTTGGATCATTCTGATCAAAAGGTCTCACGGCCACAAAAATTTTAAACAAATAGTTTTCGTGCTAAGGGCGATCAAAGCACCGAATGTTTTATAGTTTTAGTATATGACTAGGAAGGAAAATGGCTTTCGGTAAAATTTGTTCAAGCCGCCCTCAAAATGTTCCTCGGATCGTTCTGATCAAAAGCTCTCACAACCACAAAATTTTTTAACGGATAGTTTTCTAGCTAAGAACATTTTAGCATGTGCTGGAAAAAGTTTCACAGAAAGCCATTTTCCTACTTAATATTTCCAGGCCCTTTTATTAAAATATTTTTTCATGCGCTTAACCGACTTTAAGATAGATCAGCACCAAAATTGAAGCTGACACACTGATCCATACAAACTGATCTATACAAACTCTATGGGACTTGCTAGACAGAAATGCTAGATAGTTTTCTGCATTCGAAGGCGAACTTATTTAGCAAGCAGAAACTTTTTAAAACTTTTACTCATTTATTTCCCCTTTTCCGTCTATCACGAAAATTGTCGCTCTGCCATATATATGTCCTACATCGACTCTGGAGTTCATTTACCACGCGGCAATAAGTTAGGGTTCATGGATATTTTTTATGTGCCATATCCTAGAATACATGAAAATGTTTCAAACAGAAATCTTCACAAAATTTTATGCTCTAAAATTTTTATAACAGATGTTGGAACATCATTGGAGCAAAAAATTCATCTTAATATCTCTCATTCCGAGGTTGACCTCATTTGTATGCTATTTAATTATCATGTACTGTATGAATGAACTTTTACCTTAATTTAATTAATAAAGTTTGGAAAAATGTCCAAATTTAAATAAACGTCGTGAATAAACTTTTATCGAACACTTTGATATATGGTCAATTTTCACACTTGACTCATCAAAATTTATTATACTATTTCTTATTAGATATTATTAATTATTATTAATAAAATATTTCACAACACCACATCACAAAGTTTTTAAAGAAAAAATAATTGTTAATTTATCATTATTGATGATAATACATAATTAGAATAACAACAGAAGAAAGGGATAGTGACCTCGTGGCCTTCACAACACAACATACCTACCTTTAGTACCTATTTAATAAATATATGTGTATTCGATTAAAAATTTTGATTGTATTAAAAATCATCATCTTATTAAATATATATTGAATTTAAATATTAACAAAATACCTTATGTAAAACATTCACCAAACCTCCATGTATTCAATTTGAATTTATTATCGGCACCGAGGCTTTTATGGCCAGGAAACTCGAATTCAATTTGATTTGACTCAGTATGGGAACCAATTTAAATAAGGGTTTGTGCCCATAGCCTAAGAGTTAATCGTCGGAAAATCAATGAATAACATACTTAAATAAACGTTTCTTTTTAAGTGAATATACATATAGACCAAACTGGAAACCACAATTTTTAACATTAATTTGAATTTGAAACAACTTAAGCGGACGAAGTAAAAGTTAAAATGTAGATAGTGATTTGGCAAATTATAGGGGAGCAGAGGCTAATACCGTACAGCGGCTAATTTCGTACATCGCTCTTTTATATTGAAGGAATTGAGCTGCGTGCGTTTGCTTGGTTTCAATCATTAGCGCAGTAGTGCTAGTGTAGCCTCTTAAGTTACTGTGTTATTAAGGGTAATCATTTTGGTATGAATAGATGTTATTTGATTTGGCGGTCGTTTTTAAAGCTTTCAAACATCAAAAAATAAGATGTAAGCACCTATTTTTATTAAATTTTATAATGAAATTATTATATTTCGGACTATAAATATCTTTATAATAAGATTATGATCAAAGAATCCCTTTATTGAATTTTTTTTTAGGTAAATACTCATTCTTGAAATTTGAATTCGGTTTCGGGAATTACACTGTACGGTATTACCCGCAATGAACCATTACATGAAATTATTTCTCCAGAAGAAGCAGTGAATGTAGAATCAGAGATATCACATGAACTCATTTCACCAGACAAAGCAGTAAATTTGGAATCAGAGATATCACAAGAACTCGTGTCTCTGGAAAAAGCAGTGATTCATCCGGATAACTTGCAACTTAGTACATCAGGCATTCATAACCCAATGCAGCTTGATGAAAATGTCGAACAAGAGATTATTTTAACTTCTAAGCTCGCCGAACAAAATATTATGTGTGATAGAAAGCAAATGCGGAAATCTTCTACAGAAATATCTTTCGGGGCTATTTCTCCATTACCAGACAGTAAGAAAAAGCAAGAAAAATGGCAAGGTAAAAGATCTAAGCAGCACTCAATAATTCTCACTTTCAGTCCAACTAAAAATCATTCAATTTCATCATCTGAAGATGAAGTTGATTTAAAGTTATTATGTGACGATGATGAAGATACCGATGGCCAATTTTATGACGAAGGGCAATAAGGAGTTAATGAATTGTGTGTAATATGTAATGAATTTGGTAAGGATAAAGAATTATGATACAGATGTGTGTCATGTGACAAATGGGCACATGCTATGTGTAGTGGCGCAAATTCTGCATATGATTATATCTGTGCATTTTGTGAATAAATAAAACAATACCCACAGTTAATTAAAATTTTTTTGTTTGTAAAAAAATACCTTTTTTCAGGCTTTTTAGGGTCTTAAAATTATGTACGAAATTAGACGAACAAAGTACGGAATTAGACGCAAGTCTCGGGTAATTCCGTACAAATAACTTTTTAGAATAATTTGATTTTGACACTGTCATATTGGAAACTGTCAATTATGGATTATTTATGTAAAACTAGACTAAATTTATGCTGGCTTGATACATAATGCATTGTATTCTATTAAGTAGGTTCGAAGAAATACACGTTTAAAGTTAGGTGTACGGCAGTACCCTCCGCTCGCCTATACTAAAAAGCTCTCTTATCAGCAATTGATTCTAAGCCATCGGTAACGCCCAGTTTTTGGAGTTATTTTGATTGCCAATCAATGAATTATATATCCACTGAGGAAATTAGATGAAAGATACTCTTATAACATTGGGTGTTAGAGTGGATACCTTTCTTTACTTACATGAAGTAAAAAAATAAACGATTACGTAATCAACACTGTCTATAGACGGTATTTCAACAATTAACTTGATCAATTGTTTGTTTTCACTAGTTTAACATAAACCAGAAAATTTGGTCCCAATCGTTAACTTTTGCATTTACACTTAGTCAAGTGAAATAAGATTTTCGCTTCGCAATTATCTAATAGAGAATCAATTTGAAAAATGTCTTCGCCAGTGCAATTCTAATATCAAATACAACACATATAATCCATTATTGGAATTTAAGGATAAAAAATTACGTTAAATAAAGCTTTTTGCATTACCGAATCGTAATGATTTTTTAAACCAAAATATTGAATTTTCGAAGGTTTTCGAATTCTTACCCCTGACTTCAGTACAATAGTTTCTGATTCTTCTTCAAAAAATAGTAATAATAAATCTAAGAAAAACACATTAAAATTTGTCAAACAATTTGAAAGTTGATAACTGCATACAAAAACAGTCACGTCAAACCTGTAATTCATCTTTTTTTTTTTTGGCAGGAGACAAAAAAAAAAAATATCGTATACAGAGGTTCAAAATGCATTCACTTTAACAGCGAATAAATGAATGTTTCTAACTATGATCGTTGCATTCAAATACAAGTTTAGGTATTTAATGTCACAACTATTTTTTAATTAATTCATGTCATTAAAATTATTTTGTATCATAGATGGTGTTTTTATTAATTAATCTGGAGATTTTTTACATTCAAGTATTTAAGAAATGATTTCGGAAACATTAAATTAAACTTTACAATCAGTCATGAAAAAATATTTTATAAAACAAATACATATTCATAAAACCAAAAAAAAAAAATTCATTAAAGTTTCTATGTCATTTGTTAAAATTTCTGAGTAAAAGAATTTGGTCATGTGGTTTGGTGCAAGGCATTAAATTTAAGTATGAAATTTTTTAATTTTGGAATTTAACTTTTTTTTTTTTTTGGTGTTGTTTACTTTTAATCATTTATAAGATATTTATTTACATCAAACTATCTCGATTATAATTGACGCCTTTAATATGATACATATGCAGCGTAAACTAAATATTGATAAATATCTTGTCTAGTAATCTTAATTAAAGAGAATTGAAAAAAATACACTCGAACCAGGACTCGAACTCGGACTTCTTGGAATCATTTTTGGGTTAATGTATAAATATCGTATACATGATTAAAAGTAAACAACACAAAAAAAAAAAAAAAAAAAAAAAAAACAAGTGAAATTTACAAAATTTAAAAAACCCTCGGCAAATGCGATTTATTCCTTGTTAACCCATTTTTGGAAACTTGGCTATAAAATATTCTCAATCAAGTTGGTTCGATCGTTTAACCGCTACGATGCCACTGAAAAAAACACGGACGCACAGATAAACACTTTCAATTTATACTACTCCTTCTTAAAACATTATCAAGTGGTGGGCTAAGGGCATCAGATGAAATGAAAAGGATACTTCGAGAGCTATCATTTTTTGGGACAATTTTTTTGAAATATTTTAATTGAAATTGAAATAATTGCGTTGACCTTGTTCTTTTGATTATTGTTTTGAATTAGGTACCTAATTATTTTACCATTTCACTTTTCGAAATGAATTGAGCGAGGATTATTTGACCATTCATTTCCATAGTAATTATTATTTTGAAATATGTAACAAATAAACATTCCTTGGTCTTTATAGCCGATATGTCGTCATAATCGATGTCGTTACAGCCGATGCATGTTTTTATACACGGATTAGGTTGAGGTTTTTTATTTGCGTCGTTATAACGTTCGTTTTTACAAACGATGCCGTTAAATCGATTTTTTGAATAAATTAAATTAACTTAGTAGAACAATAATTCAGATTTTAAGATTCAATTATTAAACTTTCTTTGATTGTGATGATGATTCTTCTTAACTACATATATTATTATCAACTTCATTTTAAAATATAATATGTAAATAAAAAACGCAGACTAAACGTTATCATTAAACAAATTACTTTCATTAAAATGTAATTTAAAACGTTTGAAAATAAATAAAAACGGTGTAATTTAATACGTTTAAATGTTGTAAGTGAATTAAATAATTATTTACTTTTAATGAATGAATGAATAAATAAATATCCATAATATAAAAAATATTTTAATATCTATATCTAATGCAATTATGACGTTTTTCAATTATACTATATTGAAGAGCTTCATTGAAAATAACATAAAATAAAAAAACAAACAAATATTAATGTGTTTTAATCACAAAACTAAATAATATATTGATTCTATACCCACCGACTTCAAATGTAAAGGAACGGAGGCTCCGCTAGTGGGAAAATCATTTTGATTAAACTATAAAGACAAAAACAGACCTTTTTTATTGAGTTTTTAGTAAATGTTGAATAAATCGAAAAATATTAACAAACCATAGTAATTTACAATAATAAGGGTGATCTAGATTGAGTTTGCTTACTTTAATTTAAGATGTTACGATCGCCAAGACAAGTTAAGAGAGTTGAAGTTGAAATTATTTGTACCTTATTTTCAACTTTGATGATGAATTTTTTTACAACTTCATGAATGTAGACGAAAAACAAGATTAAAATTTTTCGATATCTGCTTTGGTTTTCTAAATATTGAAAGCTAACTAACTAACAAAATTTTCAATTTTCGATATTTTGAAAATTACTCCAGATATCGAAAATTTGTATTCTTACTTTTCGTCTTATATTGCCAAGCTATAACATAATTCATCATCTAAATTGGAAAAATATTTTTTTTTTAATTTGTGTCCACACTACTTGTGCTTATACATCCTTAATTAGTCGGACACAACGGGTTTTTTATGTTTTCAATAATTTATTAAGGTTTTAACTTTAATTTGCAGAGTTTTTTTTAAATTTCCAACGGCTCGTTTGGGAAAAATCTATGAAAACATGTCATCTATCCACTCTTTTCCCATAAGAAAAACGATAAATATGCCAAGTGCCAACTTGTGACACAAAATGTTACTTTTACTTTTATTTTAATTAATCTAATATTTAGTATAGTAGGTAATCTAATATTTTAACTTGCAGGTTTCTTGTTTCTTGAGATTGGCGCGACTCCTAAGAAAACCTGCAAAAAAAAATATAATGGCGTATTCTTGACACGCTATGATGAAATATACACTCTACCCAATTTCCAATGCTTAAAACAGTATTTCCATTTTCGGATCCTTAACCATTTTTTGACCATTTGCGTAAGCAACTTCAACGAAATAATTTAAGTCACATTAACTGTGTTTTAGATCTTAGTTCTTTTAACTTGGTTATACTTTTCTCAAAGTTTTATTTTTTCCAATTTATTTTGTGAATTAATCTTTTTAGTATTATTAATTCAATATTATCACGATATGTGAGATATTAGCGTGCAATCAATTTCCACTTGATCAATTTTTTTTACATAATCCAATAATACCTATGTCGGTATTTTTATACATTATATTGATATTTGATAACTTTTCGTTTATATGAAAGAAAGTTTTTATTTAAGCAGAATACTTTCTCCTCATTAGGAAAATTATTTGCATCAATAATTGCCGAAAAAAATAAACAAATTTTTGATTCAATAATTATGTCTCTTTCAATTATTGTCGTAGTATCATTGAATTTTTGCAAGCATATGTAAATCGAATGACAATGCATTTTATGGCTTTGTTTTACCTTCGCCTCCACCATATTTGGTATACATACGATTTTTAGTTGTAAATTACAAACATGTTTTAGGGATAAACCTTTTATTGCACTAAAAAGTAGAAAATCCTTTTTATTATGAATTACTCATACCAATTGTAAAAGCTTGATTTTAAATTTTAAATTGAGCGCATCTAGCTTTGCGATATTCCGACATTTGGAAGTTGGGATTCTTTTATGTGAATAATTCCCTAGTTTATATTAAAATAAGTCTTTGAAATCTGAACTTATCTTGGTAAAACAAGATAATTTTTCAGAAATCATTGGAATTTTCGGAAATTAGTCCACATTTAGGTTTTCGGGATTCCAGCCCTATTTTTATCCATTTTTTGTTATGCAATAAAAAAAAATTTACTCCAACTTCTTTTCGGGTCTAATTCGAAAAATATCTATTCTAGGAAGAAATTGATAAAGAATAAAATTGTAGGAAATTTAATTTCAATTAACTTTGATAATAATCGTGCAAACTTTAAATTAAACGAGTTATTCAATAAACAAAGAGTCATCCTCTCTTTTCGGGTCTACATCAAAAAATATCGATCTCAAGGAAAAACTGATAAGGATCAAAATTATAGGAAATTTAATTTCAAAAACTTTAGTAATGATGCAAATAAACGAGTTATTCAATAAAAAAATGACGCATCGAAGTTGAAATCCATAAAACCTAAATGTAGGCTGCCAGTGAGAAATTCCCTCCAACGATTCCCGAAGGAAAATTGCAGGGCGGAATTTTTTCCGGGTCAAATTCGATTAGGCTATAGTTGACAAAGGATGTAGAAATCTCTTTGTAGAAATAGAACAATAACAAATAGGGATTAATTCCTATAGTATCGAAGTTGGGCTACAAAAAATTTACTTAAGAATAAGTACTATGCAGGTATCTATCACATACATTCGCTTCTTTACTAACCCATCATGTAGCCTAAACGACCCCTTGGTGTGTAGTATACCTTTCAGTATTTTTTCATTATAAAAATAGGAAAATTCTTAATATACAAAAATGAATGAAATATATATGCAATATTATCTACATATACGCGTATAAGTATGTATAAAACTTTTATTGTTATGCATCTCTATTGTTATATTATGTGAAAGCCAATAACTTAAATGAAGTTACTATGGAAACAGTTTTATAGCAAGTCATATTAAAGAGCATAAATTTCCAATGAATGTACACATTTTCTTCTTTGAATTGAATAGGAAATTTTTTTTTAAACAATGAAACATATATTTTAAGGTAGTTCCTTTCTGGCAGCAAGTGATTTACGAGAAAATAGATAATACGGTATATGATATATCAATATGATTATTTTTTTCACTTTTACACATTAAATCTTGGCATTTTCATTTAAAAATGATTTCAAATAATAGCAGCTTCTTCATGATAAAAACGAGGCAAATTTCATTTCCAAATATACGATTAAATGACACCTCCATATTACAAACACGCACCAAACTGTTATTTATTGTGACCTCATGAATAAGTGATTTTATCGTGAAGAAGAGAGGTTTATCGTAAGTTTTCGTAAATCTTCAAAAACAGGAATATCGGTATTCAAGCAGGTCCATTTATTTCATTAAAAAAAAATGAATTTCATTTATTTGTTAAATGACTTCGTCATTAACAAAAATAACAAGAGGTGTCGTGGGATACCTGGTAGGAACTATATTCCTTTGGTACATTATATATCTAGCGCTTACTTTTTTTAGTTACAATATACTTTTGTGAAAATTTAAGGTGTTAATTTTAGAAGTCAAATACTAGTTTAATTCTTTAAAGATTTTAATTTTATAGATATTTTTAGTTTTTACTGTATGAAATAATTGTATTATTAGTTAAAAAAAGTCATACTTCTGATTTAGAAGTCAACCAATATGTGCGATATGTACGTACATTACGCTTAAACATAACTTAAAAACTTCTTTGTACTTTAAATTATCTCTGTTAATGATATAAAGCATATAATTTTGACAAAAAATACAAATTGACAATTATAATAATATTTTTACATTTTCTCAAAATTCATGGTAAGCTAAATCAATTGAAATAGTTTTAGCTTCCTAGGTAACCTAGATAGATGAAAATAGTCAGTTATTGGTGTCGTTTTTTTTGCACTTTTTTTGGTTTTACCTCCCAACTAGGAAATAAATCAGAACGATAACGTGATATAAGGAACATAGTTCCAAAAATTGTCGTTTTGGAGTTGAGAATGCAGTTTATTAATCATACTTACATCTACAAATATTAACAGCTTAACATGGTTTGCACTATGGAAGTACAAATGAAAACATTTTTGACAAAGAATAAAATTACATTTTGTTACCGCGAAAAGGCGTTCATTTACATGAAATCTTCTTTTAAGTAAAAATGCCATGATCCTATGTCGAAAATTAAAAAGAAATCATATTGATATCTCATACCGCTTTGTTTTTATTTCAAATGAAAAATGTATAAACTCAATTCAATCACCCTATATTTCTTCGAGCTCTAAGAAAAAAGTGTTTAGGAATAAATAACCTTTAAAATATGTGAAATACTCAATTATTACGATTAATTTTCCAGAGAAAATATTTTGGATAATATTAAAAGTCTGGTATGCAATGATAGAACACGCCCCGCTGAAATTAGCGTAACTTGACACAACTTATTGTATATTAAATGTTGAAATTGAATAGTCCGGATGATGAATGACAATTGTATGACAGAACAACCTTCACGCTTATCTACATTCTGTTTTATGCACGAGGTACGATAAATATAATCAATAATTTATAAAACAAAAAGTATATCTCACTCTAATTTATATAAATTTGTAGATATTTATGATTTTCAGAAAGGTATATCGACCCCGAAAAATTAATTATGAAAAATTTATTTTAAAATACAATTTAAATTTAATTGTTAGGTATGTCTTGAAAAATTTTGATGAAAAATGATCGATATTAATATAATTTACAGGATGGCTCATCAAATTTGTATAATGAATGAAATAGTCCGTAGACACACAGACCCACGCCAAATAAAGTTTCTAATTACTGTTGAAACTTTACATACACTGTTCAATAAAATTACTGGAGTAAACGCGTTTTTGCTTGGCTATCGATGTTCTCATTATAAGTATTTATTTCTTGAGTCATCTATCTCAATACTTAATTCAGAAAAGTGAGTATTCGTCTCCTTAAATTACAAGAACTTATTTATTGTAATAAAATAAATAAAAAAAAGTAATATAGTTTGAGTAATTTCATTTACTTGGTCTAAGTAGATACTTTTACAACAAGACCAAAATTTTTCATCTATATCTGAATCCTCGATACTTACAACAAATCCAATATCATTTCGAAACAACTAAGGAATTATTTACTTCGAAAGAAAATTAGTATTTTGGTTTAGCAAAATAATACTTCATAATCAATATTTTTATAAATATTGAATCAAAATTAAAGTCCCTCCTCCGATGTCACATTTTATTCACTCCCCTCATTCTTAATATATTCGCCATAAGTATAAATTGTTAAAATTTGGAATAATTTTGGTAAATGACATTATTTTTTAGATACATTTTAAATTTATAACATAAAAATGAATTTAAGTTAGGTACAGAAGATTTTACACGTGACATGTTCCGTTGGAGTAAATCTGAATGGGAAAACAAGTATGTCAAGTCAAGTACGGTGTTCATTTCAGAAAATTTGGATAATTGCCCAACATACTCCCTTTCTTACCCTTAAAATTCCCAAAAATCCAAAATTATACTATATAAAAATTATCAAACGACAATTTTTATCGACGTCACGATTCTGACTTGAAAGTTTCGGCTTGATTCACGGGGAAACGGTGGATCACGACAAAAGGGTTAAAAAACGATTCAAAGTTTTTTCGGCAGACAAGCAGACACTATACGAGTGAAAAGAAAGAAAGTAAAAGTGCAAGCATTGATGATAAAAATTAAAATAAAAATTAAAATCTATTGAAAAAAAAAAAGAAAAGATTAAAGTAAACAATTTTATCTAATCTCTTTCTTGCAAGACAATGGCGTTCGCAAGTTATGACGTCCCCACGTGCTTTTTTCCTCTCTTTCTATTTGTATATTCAAATCCCTTCCTATTTTCGTAGTTTTAAAATTATCAAAAAATTGATTACAACTTTTTTATTCCCTACATTCAAATTGTTATGACTTATTTACACTACTTAAATTTCCAATCTCAAAGAGGCAAGCGAGAGTACTGCCTGTATTTAATTTTGAAGCGTGGCATACCTTAATCCATCTCATATTTTGAAATAGATAAATGTTTTTTAATGTATTAAAATGTATAATGATTTGTTACTTAACCTGAATTATATATACCTATGTAATTTAAATGTTTTTTTGGTTTATGTATCACGAATATTTGTAAGTTGTGATATATTGTATGCATTATTATGGTTTTTATTTAATATTTGTATGGCATGGCTTGAGCAGTCGTTCTGTTTTTATTTTGGTGGGAATTCATCATAATTATCTCATTTCATATTTTTTACATCCGTGTATACTGAAACCTTATAATATACCTTTATACTCCTAAATTTGTATCATTACATGCAGCCAGAAAGGCTTGTTATGACTCTCATGATTAGTGTTTCTCTATCCATAATAATTAAATAAAAAAGATAGGTTCACGGTAAGAAATGCATAGCGATACTACAATGCTGGTATGGTACAGAGACAGCCCTCAAAGATAATCTGATAATATTGTAGTAAGATCTACAACTATAGCGTTATTTACAATACCGTATGGTATAAAAAACTTACTTTGGCACCGCTTACATTAGTACAGTATTATGTTCACGCCTATACTTACATAGTGATATCGGCAAAAAATTTCTTACCGTGTACTTCGAAAGACATCACGAAGCAATTCATTCGATTTTTCTAGATAATAATCAATCCTTTGTATACAGTGGAGGGGACGTATTCCATTTAAAAGCAAAGAGAAATCTTGATAACTAATTTTCGGGTTGAGTTTTTTTTTTAATTTCAAGAATGTTTCTTTGTGATATGTTCACTATTATGGGCAAACAATTTTTTCTAGCATAAAAATATATTTTGAAGAATGAATTTCTCTTCATGTTGTCTTTGTTAAGATATTGTCTTGTCATTAATTTTTTTCTTTGGAGCAGGGAATTCTCTTGTTATCGACTATTTGGATCTAATGATTTCTTCTGTCGTATAAAAACACAAGATTTTAAAATGCTTTTATATGCTCTATAAATGGAATATTCCTTAAGAACAGCTGAATTTATTGGAATTGACGGTTTAAGTCTCAAAATCAATTTTAAGGCACCTTATTGGGAGATACTGACACAAAATTACAAACCATTTGTAACTGTATGGAAACCTGTTAATAGGTCGACTTAAGGAATTGTTGAAAGGTAAAAGCTGGTCAAATTGTTAGCCCAAACTATTCCGACGATTTTAATTTCTGCTGTGTAACTCACAACAAACAATGCCGATTTTGTAGCAGTTTGCCAAATATGTTAGATTAGTCCATGAAGATCACTGAAGAAGATTCCTAAATTACTCACCAAATTTTAAAGTAATTTTCATATTTGCATGTTAATAAAAATAAAAAAATATTGCTAGTTTGATTTTTGTTATGTATTTCCGAATCGAAAAGAAAATCTTTTGTTGTTCATCTTCAATAAAAATTAAAAAATAGTAAAATAAAAAAGCTAAAAATTGGAAGAACGCTATGTTTTTTCTGATTAATAAAAATATTTTAAGGTAACTCACCTGTTTAAATTCAACTTTATTTTTAACATGTCGTAAAAGTGTAGCAGCTGGAATACAAAATTCAGTTTCGAATTTTGAAATGTTTCCCATATATTCACACACTAATATATCACGAGCTTGTCGCACTAATACCGATCGCGTATTTTTAAAATTCGGATACAATGGTCCTAAGAGTCTATCAACTAAACTGGCCACATCACATTTCACCTGAAACAAATAAAATTTTGCATTAAAGTAATGGAACGAAATCTGATCCAAATTTTTGAAGTAGAACATAAATATAATAGAGTAAGAGCCAGCGCCTGCCAGACACACATTAAAGTATAAAAGCTGAAATTTTTTTTGCGTATTCTCACTGGTGTAGGGACCAAACTTTGGGGGCTACAAACCTTGACTAACGGTTCCTTCGGTAGGTAGCAGGTAATCAGGGGCGCAGTACACGAGCTCGCTCACGTTAAAGTATAAAAGCTGAAATTCACACAGAGTGTTCAAATGACCATTTTAAGTCAATATTGAAAAAGACATATCAATCCATCCAACTAACATTAGAAAACATATCGGTCAAATATTCAATAAGTAAATCGTCATAGTTGTATAAGCCATAAACGGTTAGTGATACAAAAAAAATTAGTTTACAAAAAAGTAGGTAATTTAATTATCTACAATAAAAGTTATTACCATTTTTGGTCTAAAGCGCACGGTTATGGAGATATAGCCTAAAACGGTTTTCCTTAAAATGGAGGCACTTCCCCCGCTTATTTTTGTAAGGAATTTGTGCTTTTACATTCAATACGTGATACTGAACATATTTAAATAATAAAATAACTCTTGCAGTGAAATAAGTTCATAATCATGGAAGAAAATGTATTTTTGCATTTGACCTTCTACTACGTCTGGGGGAGTGTTAGCACCTTCGGATTGATCTGTCTTTTTCAATATTGACTTAAAATGGTCATTTGAACACTCTGTGTGAATTTCAGCTTTTATACTTTAACGTGAGAGAGCTCGGGTACTGCGCCCCTGATTACCTGCTACCTACCGAAGGAACCGTTAGTCAAGGTTTGTAGCCCCCAAAGATTGGTCCCTACACCAGTGAGAATACGCAAAAAAAAATTCAGCTTTTATACTTTAATGTGTGTCTGGCAGGCGCTGGCTCTTAGTCCATAACTGTAAATATTAGACTTGTAGAAAAATGGTTCAATGATAAGTTCGGGTAAAAATTAATACGTATAACTTATGATAAAACATTCATTTCATAACATAAGCGAGAAATTAGGCATTTTGTGTTTTAAAGACGTTGTACTCCTCATTTCATTATGACCAGATGCAAATTTTTTTCAAAATTCCACAATCGCTATAGTACCACCTTAATTTCTTTTTAATTCATTCGCCTGATGCAAAATTCAAATATGAATTGAAATTTGCCAGTTGTAAATTAGAAAAAGTGTAACAAATTATTAATATAAATTTGCAACTTTATTATTTTTCGAGTTATTTAACGACAAAGGGGTCTTTTTTTTTATTTTGGAAATTTTTTTTTATCAATTTTTGAGCTGAATAAAAATAAAAAACAAAACGAGCAACTTTCTTTTCAGTATATCTCCAGTAATTTTCGTAAAAATCACTTGAAAGTGTTTGACATAATTTAAAAGTGTATGACATACTTTTTTCGGAAAGTATTGAATTTTCGAAAAATGGTTCAATGACACTTATTGCTTAGAATTCATCCTTCATAAATTGACAACGGGAACAATTGTCAAATAAACAATTGATAATGGAACAATTTATTTTCACCATAAATTGTTCCACTTCCTAGAATGAGTCGTTACCACCCATGAGCAAAAGCACTTCTCGACACTGCATAACTTTTATTTCTTTGGCTTTTGTCTACTCACAGTCCAATTTTCAGGTTAATTGGAGCGAGATTAAAGAATTTTGAAGTTTAACCCTCATTTACTGGACTATTAATAAAAAATTGAATTCCATATAATTTTTCCAATCGACGTCAAAGGGTTAAAGATCAAGCAAACAAAGGTGCAAAATTTCAAGGAAATCGATTCATAGGAACTGTATTTAAAAATTGAATACAAAGAGCCCCAACCCAATAGACAAAGAAATGCGAATAAAACTTTATTCAAAGTTACATTCAAGAAAACCACCCCAATTATTAATAAATAATAATAATAATCCCACAAATCCAAAACCACGTTTTTAAAATCCCTTAGATTTACAAGACAACAAAATTTTTTATTTATGTTGGAATTTTAAACTAACCCTCATGTTTGGGTAAATAACGACGACAAAAACTATCATTAAGGGTTAAAAATTTCTATGTGGAATAAAATTTGAAAAAATATTTGGAAATAAAAATAATCATATGAATAATTTAAATAAAATATTTATTTGAGAGTATCCATACGGCCCAAGCCAATAAATAATAGTTAAAAGCCAAAATTAAACAAGGGGACACACAAACGAATAGTATAAAATAACACCAGAATATAATACGCAGCAGTAATTTAATTTATTTACTTGATTAAGCAGGGCACACTTATTTAATGGTAACAATAATACTGTCGATTCCAGCAAACAACCAGATTCTAGAGTGTGGAATGTTCTCTGTTGAATATATGTTTATACATATACTTGTCGCTGTCGAATTTATAAACACAACAATGGAATCTATAAGTGTAGAGAGCTAAACTGTAATACCCATATAGCAATTGAATAAATTACACTCAATAACCATTCAGTGATAAATGGGGTTTTGTGTATTTATGTCAATAAAGGAGAAATAGTATCTTTTTATATTTTGGGAATAATATTGAATTTAATTCTGTAATTGTAATGCAAAACGACATATTTGTTATAGAGACACAAAAAGCCATTGAAAATTAACGATGGTTTTAGATATGCTTTTATTAGCTTCAGTTGCTTTGTTGGGTAGGTATCTACCGGATTTTGATAATAAATTCGGTAAATTTTAGGAGGAGGCTAATTTTTTTAAAAAGGTTTCTTTCGTTAAAACACAAAAAAGTAATTTTCGATTTCGGAACAATCGACACGACCTTCTGCACGCGCTTCAGAGACAATTTAGCTCTACATTGTTTTCTTTGATGACATTTTCTTTGATATCTCTGCTTCTATTGATCAAATTGAGACGAATAAAAAAAAGAAATTTGGCTAAGAACTTCCGCATCGACCTGCCTTGCTATCGAACCATGAACATAGCAAAATAACCTCGAAATCTGAAGAAAATCTCATTAACCTTTTATTTGCCACTTTCTCTGATAACTTTTCGAAAAATGAAGGAATTGAGTTGAAGTTCTGGAAAAAGTTGTAAATTATGATTGTAAAAAAGGGTGGTAAATTTTAGTCCCATACATAACGTCCATTTTGAGAAAAACAGCTAATACAGTTCAGGCAAATCCTCGGATTTAAAATTTTTTTTTTTAAATTACAGAGTTTTTATGTACTTCCGGATAGCGCCAACGGTTTTCCAAACCTGATTATGAGCCGAAACATTACAAAACAAAAATGCAAAAAACTCGAAAAAATCCATATTTGCATCATTACAATTTTCAACTTTTTTCAGGTTTTAAATACGGTTATTTTTTTCAAAACCTGAACGAAATTGAAAATTTTCAATTATTGTACCTTATGAAAAATTGACCTGATTTAGATTTACATGTGGGCTGATTGCTATCTTAAATCCTTGAGGTTAGATCGCTTTGTGTATTCCCGAAAGGTAGAATATTATTACAAAAACGGAAACTACGTGACCTACACGTAAGTGCGAATCGCAACCTTTTTGCATGGATATTCCGATTTAAAAATAAAATATCTTAAGCCTGCATAAATTGCCAAATTTGACATAAATATGAATTTTGCGTCTGCTGTATATGATTGTATATGAATGTACATAAATATATGTATTTTTAAATTTATTTTCATTGAATAATATCTCTCAAAATCAAATAATAATAAGTAATATGTTCACACCACGCCTATTTAAGTAATCAATGTTGTTAGTATAATAAGTATTATAGTTATGTTACGATGATAACAGATGGTTCGGTTCTTATAATATCTGACACTCTTACCTGTTTTAAATTTTTTATTGAGTACAACACATCGCACATCGTTGCGTTTGATTCTTACGTGTAATACTATTTTTTTTTATTTGTTCTATGCATACAAAATATTATTTAAAATCATTGTCTTGAATATACTATGTAGAATAGCAGAAAATAACTAAACACATAGAAATTTGAAACTTATAAATGGCACATCCTCAAGTTTTCAGTAAGAATACCTTCTTCCAAACACGAATATAGGACGAGATTATGGTTACACAGAAAGGCGATTTAACATAGGGTTAGGGGTTCACTCTGAAAATTCATATCCAATATTATGAATTCAACTCAGTTCATTGGAGTATGTATCAGGCGGAAATGATAACAATAGGGATTATTCATGAATTTTTTTTCGCGTTTTTTAACAAAATACCGTAAAAGTGATGACAAAAAGAAAAATTAAAATTATCCAAGAATTAAGGATGATATAAGCATTTTCAACTACAAATTAGACAGAGAGATCTAACATAGTATTTGAAGTCATACTATAAATTCTATTTTGCGAGAAAGAGATACAAAGAAATCTTTGATAGCTTTTATCTTGATTGTTTTTATAGTTTTTCGAAAAATAATTTTTCTCCACTGTTTGTAACAGGAATGGAATCATAGAAAAATGACAGATAATTGTTAAGCCGAAAAATATCTCAGACATGCATCAATAAAATTCGGGAGTACTTTTTATAAACTACAAAACTATTTCTTAATCTGAAAAAAGGTAATATTAAGTAAGGAAGGAACGCTCTTATTTCTTTTTGATCTTATGCTAGATCAATGAGATCTATAGTTACCATCTCGTTTATATTACTTTGGTTACGATAACAAACAATTACCCTCAGAAAATGGACTTCAAGGCATCAATGAAATTGTTTTCATTCTTCTACACGTTTCAGCATCTATATGTAACAGCAATCTCTTATGCCGGTTTTCCACTAAACGGACAAACAAAACTCAAAGAATAACTTAACTTTTCGCAAACTTTCTGAAGTCGGTTGAATAAGACTAGCGTGTTTTGAGACAATTGAAAAAAAGCCATATTTGAGTATTACTATTATTATTTTCCAACTGTCACAAAGCATGCCAGTCTTCAAAAATTTTACGAAAAGTTTAGTTATTTTTTGAGTTTACTTTTTGTTTTTGTTTGTCTGTTTAGTGGAAAACCCGCATTAGAGAGCACAATCGTAGGCGTTTTGAAGACTTTATCTCACTTCTCAATTACAACTATTCCAGAGCATTTGCTGGAAGACAAGAACACTGAACGTTTAGGCTTTACAGATAATTATTGCGAGAGGTGTTATATTAATGGCGTACAGGATACTGTTCTAAAACAGTTTCAACTGGTTCGTAGGCTTTATAGCGAATCTTATGCAGTGTTTCTTGGCGATGGAATAACGACTATAGCCAAAACTAGACCTGTAATAGTTGATTTTTCGACGTGGTTCCTTCGGATCTCGTAAATATATTTGATACACCAAACTATATCATTAGCATATGTATATTTTTTTTAATACTGTACAAAGCGCATATTATTAATATTTTGTACATCATACTGAGAATACATTTACTTTTTTTTTTATTAATAAAAAAAAGAAGAATATTATGAAAACGATATAATAAAAATGTAATTTAATATTGTACTTCCGATCATATATTGATTAAACATGATTAAAAAAACTTTTATTATTTATTAAATAGTATATAACCAGTTGACCCGTATATATAGCTGTAAATTTTGTAAAAACACTTGTTTTTAGATACATTTTTATAGATTGATAAAATCTTTCTTAAACATTTCATTCATTATTTTCCAATACAAAGGAACCACAGTATCTCAAATCTCTTGTTTATCAATTAAAGAGGCTGTTAATTTTTTATCACTTACAGAGGCTTTTACTCAATCTCCCAGTACACAAATTTGAAATAGCCCGTTGTTCAAATAGTTGGTACAGAAGAAATATGATTATTTAAATACGAAACAAACGTGTTGCTTGATACCTGTTTCGACTAACAAAAATTGAAAATTAGTGTTAATTGTCTTATTTTTTAGAAGTTATTGATCTAAAAAGTCAAAACATTAGAGGTGAAAACATTGGCAAAATCGCAAAAATTATCTTTCGGTTATAAAAGTTTAATTATTATAATTTTTAATAATAGTTTATTTAATGTAAGAGTGTCGGGACCCCAATTAAACGTACAACACAAATTCTAAACGACAGTCTTCGAAGACAGGAAGACATCAACTTACACAGATAACTTAATAAGAACTTACACAGACAATACAATTTTAAACGAATTGAACCGAATACAATTTGTTTAAAACTTAATAATATTTATATGTATGGCCCTGGCAAGTATTCTGTTCCCCTTAATCAGCAAACAGTTGAAGACGCTCGGAATGGCGATAATAGAGCATATCCTTGCCTAAAAATAGGTGTATTAAATACATACTCGTATCATTATAATACATTTCTGGAAGAAGAGCGTGAAAACAATATTGAAAATGTTGACAGAAACCATAGGAATTTGACTAGAATTACTTTGCGATCGAAAAGTAAATAGCTAAAATCAAAATTTTAAGGATTTGAATATTTGATATATACTTGAAAAACAAATTGGCTCAAAATTCCTTTCTGAACTTTAAAAAAAATGAAAAAATAATCGATATTTTCTACTAATATCGAATAAATTTATTGATTTTAAAAATACAGAATCCAAGTGTTTTATTTAATGAAATTTCAATGTAATCACAAAATTAAAAATCTACATACCTTGTTCTGATTTATTTTTTATTACCTATTAGTTTATAATTCCAGTTTTTGTTTGTAAGTAAATGTGTTACTGTGTTCTTTAAATTAATTAAAATCGAACAAGTAAAATAATAAATGAATTGGATTTAAAAAAAAAAAAAAACCAAAAATCTGGTTTGTGTAGGTCATTTATGCAAATTTACGATTATTACATAACAGTATTTAAATATATTCATCCATACATATTATCGGTATTTATTAATCTTAATAAGTTAATATAATCATAAATGGTAGATAATATTTATTACTCGATAATTAAAATTTTCTTAAGAAAACTAGAAATTGCAATTGTGTTACTATGTTACGTAATCTCATTCATCTTTCTTTGATCCTGTTCCAGTATAATTTACAACACAATCTTTGAGTTTTATAGGGAAGTTATTGTAATAGTTCCGAAAATGCAAATCGAGATTCTCAACATATGTTAAGGAATATCAATTCCAGATATAACCACACACATGAAACAAAAACAAAAACCGCTGATTATCCGAGGTCATACTTAAACTAACAAACATAATACAGCGAGAATGTCCAGTGTAGGACTCATTCTTCCAATCGGACCGGGAAAATTATCTTAGAAACTATGCTTTCAATCAACAAAAGAACCTGATTTTTATAATATATGGGTCAAGATTATCATTTGTAGGTACTAAATTTTTTCGAATTAAGAGACAGAAAATTTTCGAAATTTTCTTAAGGGGGAATTAAGGGGTGCCGTTTTTGAAAAGTCGAAAAAATTACCAAATCATCTTTTAGTTAATTCGACAAATCTCAGTCTTGGGGATAATTTTGACCCAAAAATACAAAAATTCGGTTTGTTTGGTGATTAATCGAATACTTTCTGAGATATCGTCTGAAATCATTTGGAGAAATACTACTCGTTTAAAATTTTGGACGATAACCGAAAAACTAGTATCCAATCAAGAACTGTTGTTGTTTGGAATTGTTGAAATTCCAAATTAATGGAAATATTCATGGGTTGTGAGTAACTTGTTCTACAAGAAAATAATTATGTGTATTGGAAAAGTCAACAATAAATACTACCAATCGCTCGCGCTGCAATTATTTCACTCTCAAACACATTTCATATTTTAACCACCTTCACAATTCAATAACTATCGTACGCAATTTATTGTAATCTCATCAAGGTTGAAATTCTATCGTCTGCCCTAATTTTCAATGCTTTATGAAATACAATACCCAAAAATAAAACGCAAAAATAATTTGAGAACAATAGCAAGAAGCACGTGTATCTGTGTTTTATTAGTAATATTACAAAATAGGTCGTAAACTTTATTTTTTTTTTTTTGCATTATTAAACAAAAACAGATCAATAATAAAGATTTATGTGAAAATACAATTTTTATTGATCATTAAAAATCCTACTTAATCTGTGTCAATGGTACTCAGTAGCAAGGCAGCGCCGTATACATATTTAGGTAACAAAAAAAGTAAAATTTTAAGCCGTAGCGGATATGGATATTGGAGACAAGTCAATTACTTCCTAATTCCTACAAGGTACGCAAAATGAGATAAATTCTTTTTTACAGTATTTGAAAACGTTAAAATAATGACAATTTCTTACACCTGTAGCCGGGAAAGCATTCTTTTCAAAATGCACGATTTTGTAATTTTAGAAAAAAAGGATTTTTCTTAATATTGCCAAAAAATCTGTTTCAAAAAAATTGATGCTCAGTTTGCCAACCGTTTATTTATTATCACAAGCCTTAAATTATGAAGGAAGCTTTAAATTATGAAATCATGTAAGTATATCTAAAAAAGTACAATTTCACGGCTACAAGTATTTTGACAAATTTTCATTATTTTAACGCTATCACTTTTCGGCGACCTGCTTAACTTGGACCAAAGTTTGGTCTTCTTACGAACTTTTTTATTCTCGGACACTCTTCGATTATTTTTGAATCGATTGGCTCCACTAGGACTCAAATATTTTGGGACAACGACCTGGTCTCGGACTCACCTCCCATTATATTTTCTATTTCGATTTTCGGATTAAGCACAATCAATTTAATATGAATTACAATAATTTTGTTTAACTCTTAAGGGCATTCAAACAATGAATTAAGTTCATTAAAACTAAAATCTTAGAAATATACACAATAAGCAATAAAAAAACTTAATTTCTTTTCTTTTTTTTAATAAAAAATGTTTATTTTGAAAAAAAAAATGAATACAAAAACCATACCGACACTTTCTATTGGAAGAAGGAATCACAGCTTCACAGCATAGTGTACAAACAAACATACACACTAACTGCAGTCAGTGATAAGAATCGATACAATATGCCGATGTGTGTCGATATGCTGCAAGGGACTCTCGTGCCCAATTTATACGCTAAGAAAACCGTGACGTCTGCAAGGCAAAAAACACAGTGACCAATCAAGTATTACATATATACTTCATGTTATTTCTTATGGTACGTTTTTTAAAAGTAAAAAAAAATTCGTTGGAATTATTATGTTAGTGCATATATAATATTTCAGGCCTTATTATATCTTTTTTTATTTTGTTATATATATTTTTTTGTTATAACTGTGTTATTAATGACGCACTGATATGTAAAATAAATCATGAGATACAGACAAGATCCGTATTTTTAAAACTAATCGTAAGTGAGTGATTTTGTGCGAAAATAAAATGAGATCAAGTCACAACGTCTCGCTTCTGACTAACTTAAAATGTCTTAAAATCCATACCTTACAATACTAAAAGTCTTAAGAGAAGTTAAAAGGAAAGAAGAGACCGAACGAAACGAAATGCATGAGAGATTAGGAATAAATCGAAAAGGTCTAGTGTAGAAAAAAATCACAGTGAAGTATATACAATATTTTTATAAGATTTTCTAAGGTTATGACTCTTGATAATCATCTAATGTAAGGTTTGCAGAGTACTGCAGGCTGAAATCAATGAAATAAGTATTCGAATTTATATTTCTGTCATGTCAGTATATAAAATACGGGTACTCAGGTTAATCTTAAATATCACAAGGCAGGTCACGCTTCAAAATGAAGTTGATATAAACACAGTTTGAGTAGACTAACAAAACATCCAATCAAATATCGGCAAAGGATTGATGGCAGTATAGGTTAAAGACTATTGTATCAAAAATGGACCCTCGTTTTATAACCTGGAAATTCTGACAAGACAATTTGTATCATGCTCTCTTAGATCTTCGAAACGGTGGAAAATATGAAATAGGTAAAAAATATCAGACAAAAAATATAAGCTTTGCCATTGAACTGTCTTTTTCTCAAACTAAACTACTTGCTTAAGCTCATAGGCGATATATATTTATGATGAGGTTTTCTTTCTTGTAAATATAAGAAAATTAAAGGATCTATGCAGCTACAAAATATTAAAAATTGTTAACCAATCGAGTTTCGGGACTGACGCAACTATAACACAAATATGTCATTTTAAACAAAAATCAATAAAACGAAACAATAAACAGTGATGAATATTAACAGAAAATTAACTTAAACAATAAAACTAATTTGAAATTAATTATTTTACAAAAGCACAAAAAGTTAAAGCGAAATAGAATTTAATACGCATTGATATGACGTATATTTCAATAACACTACATGTGTATTTATCATATACACAGACAGAAAAAAGTTTGAGACCTAAATCGAAAGTTATCTAAAAAAGTGTGGTTTTAGTTTACTTAATAAATGGTCTGGAAATTTGTGGAGGAGAATTGTTAAAAAAAAGTATATGGCGTAATGAAGAAAAAGATTCAAAGAAAGTGGTCTAACAAATGCCGAAGAATAGAATGAATTTAGAAATGTAATAGAATTCGAAAAGAAAGGAGATCTAATTAATCTAAGAGTATAAGCCAAATCTTAAACGAGATTTTATAATTCTCGAAGAAGTTGAAATTTTAAAAGTCTAAGACGAATTAGAATAACCAGAAGTATAACCAGAAAAATTAAATCAAAAATTTATAATTCAAACCGTTACAAATTTTATGCAGAATTTTAGATTAAAAATATATAAGAGTATTTTGTCAATTTTTGTATTATATTCAAAACTGTTATCACGTGTGTAGGTATTAAACGTTATATCTAACGAAACGTTACCTAGTAATTCACGTGCAAAATTAACACGTGCTAATTAAACGTGTATCAATAGACGACCGTGTAGTTTACACAAGTTCGTATCAATAGTGTCAATAATATACACATTTTATTATTACGCAAATACGTATTCTGAAATGATGTACAACTACATAACTACAAATAGACACGGAGATACCAGAGATATTGTAACAGATGGCAAAATGGCGCTACTGCCACGTACTGTTTGGATAAAGGGATATTTAAAGAAATAGGAAATCACCAATACGTAGAAAAAAATTTTATGAAATTCTCTAAAGCCTTAAATATTTTGAAGAAACAAAATTTCGCAAAATAGAGGATAATCCTGATATCGAATTGGCCATACTATCCATAAGTGCAATTAAAATTGAATAAAAAACGAAGAAGTAATAATAAGCAATCAAAGATTGCATTCAAAGGTTGCCCATCTTGTTTCAGCAAAACAAAGTTTTATATGAAATCTCTGGCGATATCCACGTATGACGTCACTAGTGGATATCATCCTGTTCGTTTAATTAGGAATTTTAAACGCTCATATCTTGTCTACTAGTAAAGATTTTAAAAAAAAAACTTCACTTTCATATTCGTGGAGTGAGAATTTTTTATCAGAATTGATCAAAAAAATTTAGTCCGATCCCCTATTCTAAGACGAATTAGACGGCATATTGATTTAAAAAATAAATGGATAACGGTTAAGGATCCTTTGCAGTTAATTATCAATAAACGATTTGCAAGAATAATCGGAACTTTTGTAAAAAGTGAATATCGTCATGAAACAAAAACATAATTTCTGTAAAGACATTCTTATTGTTGTCGTATTAAATATTTTGTTATTGTTTAGGTTATCGCAGTCCAGGAAGTCATCTATTGTGCGACCAAGTGTGACAACTTACTGACAAGGTAACTACTATATAAATATACTATTAAACATACCTATTATTATTATTATTACTAACAATAAGTATACCTATAATGTGATTCTTTTCGTCTTATTTCGTTGCGTAGATCAAACACAAAACTCGACATAACAAACACCTTTTTCCGTGATTTTTTATTCTTTTTTCCAAAGTAATTTTTTCATATAGAAAAAAAAAATCTAATATTATAGAGATAAAAAATCTGAAGTAACCCGAGGCAATCACATTTATTTCATGCATATAGTGATTGTGCCCGCTACCCAATTACTGTTTTGTAATGAGAATTGAACGTTGTTATACAAAAAAAATCGTATTTTCATTTACCGATCACCGCCGTTCGCTTAGGGTTATCTCATAACTTTCGACTGAACCGATTTTCATGATTCTTTATCTATTTAATAGCTGGTGCCATCCCTTTTTATTTTGGTCTGGTTCTGACAACGGCATCCATGAGAAAACCATAAAAGTCTTAAATTTGCATTAAGAGGACGAATAACTCAATAACACGCCATCCGATTTTGATGATTATTTTTTTAGTGACAAATTAGTTAGAGTACTTCAGATTCACTAAAAATCACAAAATAAAAAAAACTAACTTTTCCAAAACAAATTAATATGCACTAAAAAGTAAAAAAAATTGCGATAATATAATGTAGTTAAAATTATTGTTATTTTTGGAGTCGGTGTCAGCCAAGCTAATGTAGCAAACTGTCCTGTCAGAGTTGTTTCTTTAGCTGACATCGACTCAACTTTTAACTACATTATATTATCGTTATTTTTTTACTTTTTAGTGCATATTTATTTGTTTTTAAAAAATTTTTCTTTTGAAGTCGGCTTTCTTTTTGTTAAAAGTTTTTTTTTATTTCAAAAACTACTCGTTGTGCAAAATTCGCATACGTACGTTAAAACTGCTCTTATCCCATTTGTATCGTAAATAACTATTAGTGCTATCCAGAATTAAAGTCAAGATTTATCCAATAATGCTGTGAAATTACCAATAGTGTAAATGTAGAGTGTAAATGTAAAAAGAGAAAGATATCAAGAAAGATGCATAGTTATCAAAAAATAAAGAAAAGATAAACGAATAAAAAGCAAAGATATCGAAACATAATGCAAAGATATCAAAGAGTGTAATGAGAGAAGAAGAAAACTAAAAGTAGCCACAAAAGAAGAATGAAAAAGACTATCAATATCTAAGACAATCCAATAAATTTTTTTCTACCAAGAAATATATCTATGCTGGCAAGAAATAAATTATCACTGAAAGTCACTAAAAAACGGCAAAGCTTTTAAAGACATCATTGCCAGATCTCTCTAGATTTGTGCCTACAGAATCGAGCAGTTTCATCGGACTTGAAAAAGTTGTATTTAATTTTTTTTTTACTCAGAAAACTATCTTACAAATAAAAGTTATTCCTAATTTTCTCCAGTAAATAAAAAACTTATTTTATGAAAGAAGAATACGGAAAATATTTAAAAATCCAACCAAAATAAATTGTTTAATATATAAAATGAAGATAAAATATGAAAAAACATCGACCCTATCGAAGTGAAGGTAAACTTTTTATCTTTGAACGAAACTATAAGCCAAAGGACATAAAACCTCCTATGCCGGGCTTTAAGCGCCTCTGGCTGAAACAAAACATCAGAAAGACAGCCTGATGTGCAGTACAAAGTAGCCAAAGAGATTGGCTCCTTTTTTCCTGCTACCTTCTCCACTCGAGTTTCACGTCCTTATATACCTATATATGTTCTTGTCGCCCAATTAGCTCAGTTGGTTAAGGCGTAACCAATTCTGTCCGCGGTATGCTTAGGGTAGCGGGTTCGATTTCCGCCGTCGCAACAATATTAATTTAATTAATAGTTGTGATGGGCTGGTGTAGTGCATGGTATATGCATGAAGGAGGTGCACTCAGCCTCTGAAATTGAGGAGCTGATAAATGAAATTATCAGCGGAAAGGTGGTAAAACACACATATGGTATCACAATGTGCTCCATAGCCTAAGTGTGTCGTGGAAAGCCAATATAACCTAACCTAACCTATATATGTTCTTGCTAGAAGCCTTTCTAGAACTTATCATTCACGTCTCAGAGAAAAACCAATATTTACATTTGTAACTGATTTCATACACAAAATTCCATAACATCTATGACACAAACCAATATAACTAGCTAGAATAATACCGTTCAATTTGGTCCCTAATGTTATATATAGAGCTACATAAAGAGCTTTCACTTATAACGACTGACTACAATATGATAAACATCATTACAATATTTAAAATACAAGTAAGTACATTAAATGTTCAATTTCACTGCAAATCACAAGAAAATACACAATAATTACAACCTACATAGATTTACTTATTATTTATACAAAAAAATAATAATAAAACATAAAAAATATTATGTTTTACATATTACTTAAAGATATTATTTTAATTTCGAATTCATTTATGTTCAACCTCTTGTATTTATTTAATAATATTCACACTGAATGACTGAAGACATTACTATAAAATAAACAACAAATCACTGTAGGCAATAATTAAAAAGGTGAGTTCTTTAAAATGTGCCGTAAATTAAGAAATTGAACGATACAACAACTTATTAGAGAGGCAAAATTTCTAATACTTGATTTTCGATCAATTAATGTTATGTGAAGCTCTATAACCACCCCGTTTTGTTTTTTATCTGAGGTTTTGCCAAAAAACAACGCTTAAAGTCCAATATTAAAGAAACCTTAACTCCTCAAAGTCCTCAACAAAAATACTTTCGAATTTATATTCCCAATATTCATCGAAACCAACTATTATTTCAACCCCATGAAGAAAAAAGTTATACGAATTTCACATTCTTTGGATAATATTCACCGTGAGGATATTACAGAAAATAAACAAACACTGTAGGCAATAATTAAAAAGGTTTAAAAAGTGGCCAAAAATTATGAAATTGAAGAACTAACTCTGTTTCCTGATACGAAAGTCGGCAAAGTTTTAAAGAGACAATTTTAAAACGGCTAAATTTCCGATATTCATTTTCTTAGAAACATTAGGTAGTGAAGAAGTACATCTTGCACCCGAGAACGGTTATGTCTACTAAACGAAGATGTTAAAAAATGTGTAACCGAATTTCTATATTCTTATCTTGAAGAATTAAAAATACAATTTAACGATCATAGTAATAACAGGATAGATTGAATTTTGAACAAGTCTGGAATTAAATTTAGTTTTACATCCCGAAATTGTAACACGTCTTGGGTCGAATCAAGGATCCAATTATGGATTCATAGAAATCGGATATTTACTTAATTTCTTGTTTGAATTGTGATAAATTTTATCTCGGGCAGACAAAACCATAAAAAGACTTGTCTATTATTTACAGATATTAAATAGCACCTTATCGATAACTTACCTCACATTCTTTGGTATCTAATTGCACATGTAACTTATCATCCGCAGATTCATCCCCAACCAGAGTATGTTCAGATGAAACATCCGAAGACGAATCAAATACACTAGAATGTTTTAAATCACACAAATGATTACTATCATTTAATTCAGTTTGAACACAAGTAGAAGCTATATCCGCACAAGGAGGTACAGTAACATCTAAATTAACATCCGTATCTTGTTCTTCTCTCACGTTCTCTACAAGTTCGTTAGGTTTTTCAATTGATAAATTTTCACTATTATTATATTGTTCAAATAAATTTGTATCAACTGCCGGTTTTAAATCATCCACTGTTTCCCAAATATCGTCACTTATTGTGACCACTGTTATAAATGCATTTGTATCTTTAGGTTCATCTTTAATACCTGTTTCATCATTTGGAACATACCATGACGTATTGGATGGATTATTTTTTGTCGTTTCGTCATTTATCGATGATGATTTCGAAGTGGTACCTAAAGCTACATCTTTACACTTTTTTAAATAGTTTTTAACACGTTTCGTTTTACTTTTACGCACTTCATTACGTGAAAGCTCATCTCCGGATTTTTCATCTTTTATTATTTCTTCTTTGGTCGTGCTGCCACCAGTGGTTGATGGATTCGATTTGACACATTGTGTTGCCGCCACTGTTGACATGTATGCATGTTCGTCCGTAATCTTCCATGATGATTCGTCAAAACTGCGAACATGACGACCAGTTGGAGTGACCTGAGAAAAGAAAAACAACTCATTACTTTATCGAAATTTTTATTAGAAAAGAGTTGTATGAAACTGCGGGGCTAATTTTGATAATTGAGTAGTGTTAAATTAAGCTTTGAAATAATAGCAACAGAAACTCATCAATATACAGAAAAAACAACATAAGTAATACAGTATTTAACAAACTTTCATAACCAATTTTTCGACTGATATTTCGCATATTACCACATTCATCACTCGCGCTTCATTAGTCAAGCGCGCAATACGCGCTCATATTAACGCAATTAATTATAAAGAAGCACGGGTTTAATCGAAAAAAGTGATTTTTGCATACGGGCATTTCAACATTTTTTACGGGCAATGATATTTTTAACATTTTTTTTTTTTTCAATAAATATATTTATTTTTCAAATTACACATTTTTTGTACGAAACTTTTTTAGTACAAAACTAATTAAAAAAAAAAAAAAAAATCGGTTTTTGTCCAATTTCCTAGATCATTTTTTGTCTTTTATAAATAAGTATTTCGACTACCAATTAGTAATCACCAATATGAATTAGCTAATCGTAATTACTCTTATTAAGTATGTTAATCGTTGCTAATTTGGTAGCGGACTGCACGGTGTAACCAACATACATAATAAGAGTAATTACGATTAGCTAATTCATACTGATGATGACTACTTCGTAGTCGAAATACGTATTTACAAAATATTATTATTAATATCTTCGATAATATTTATATAATAATAAACCGATGTTGTTCAAATTTGGCCGCCTTTTGCTATGTGATCCCTTACTGTCAGTTTGGAAAAAAAATGGTGTACTGAATTCTATGGAAAATTTCTGATTTTTTACATTAGTTTGCTGTATCTTAGTTAAGAAAAAATAGCATTGCGCTCAAAATAGACAGACTAGACTAAAAATTGTATGGGCAACTGAGACAACAATGACATCCAGAACCCCACAATTTGAGTTGAGCATTCGCGACAGCCTCAATAAACTTTTAAAAATCAATCAAATCATCGAATATTACAAGTGCAAGACCTTACTCTTCAAATCAAAAAGAAGAAATTCAAGAAATATTTCGTATAATAATTAATTAAATTCTTTTAAATGAACTCTTAATTAAATACCAAAAATATTTTTATTAAACAATTATTTCAATTACTTTTACTTATTATATTAATTAATTAAGATGTAAACTTCTTCAGTAAATGACGTGTGTATAAAAAAAATTAAAATAAAATAGATTATATTATTTAAAGAAGTTATGTGAAAAATAATTTATAATTTCTCACACAAGTATTGTAATAAAATTATTTTTATTTACATAACAATTAAAAAATACACACAAATTTGTGTGCAGACTTGTGTTCAATAACTCTTACAACTATCACACGCAATTGAATTTCTATTATTCATTCAAAAAGGACATCATAATATGTATTATTGGTTATCTTCAAGTTCAAAATCCAGTTAGTTTTGATTATTTCTCTTCTATTGTTTACAATTTATTATATAGTTAATTTTTATGACGGTCCATTGGCTATAATTAAGAACCTTAAGAGAAAAAGTCAACAAGACACGAGACTATACGAGAATAAGTCAACGAGAAACAATATTATAAAGATATCGAAAATGAGACTATACGAGAATAAGTCAACCAAAAATGAGATTATGCGAGAATAAGTCGAAAGAGAAAATTATATATATACGAGATTCTAGCGATAGATATTCGATAAGCTAGTGATAGATATTCAAGAGGTTATCGATAGATATTCGAAAGGCTAGCAATAGATGATATTCGAAAGGCTAGCGATAGATACTCGATAGGCTAGCGACAGATATCCGAGAGGTTAGCGATAGAAATTCGTTAGGCTAGCAGGAGGCACATATTCAAGAGGCTAGCGATTGATATTCGAGAGGCTAGCGATAGATATTGGAAAAGTTAGCGATAGATATTCGAAAGGCATAATAATATTTATACAATCTTTAAAAATAAATCTTTAAAAATGTACTACTCACAAAACGAAAAATTTAGAAAATTCTTAAAGCTCTCCTATCTCTAATATTCGAGAGGCTAGCGATATATATTCGTTAGGTTGGCGATAGATATTTAAGAGATTGGTGATACATATTCGAGAGGCTAGTGAAAGGTATACGATAAGCTGTTGATAAATATTCGATAGGCTAGCGCTAAATATTCGATAGGTTAGCGATAGATGTTTGAGAGGTTAGCGATATATATTTGAGTCACAAAACGGCAAATTTTATAAAATTCTTATGGTTTGTATGTTTTTACTTCGAATTCTTTTAAGGGGTGGATGATTATTAGTAATTATTTAATATAGTATTCGTTTCAAATCTTCGCTTTTGTCAATAAATCGAAGATTTGTCGACATCGACAAAACTGAAGACGATATACAGACAAAGATAACATAAAAGCTGATATTGTCAACATAATTAGGCCATGATTTCAAAACAAGCTATGAATTATATTTCTCATGAAAATATTCAGAATTCAGCTAAATTCTGAACCAAATATGATGTGGTTTTGCAACAGTGGAATCCTCTTCACTTGCTCAGTTTTATTAAATATTATTTCATTTCACTTGTATTTAATTTTTGTTATTAATATTTAAATAACGGTTGTTTTTTTTTTTGTCTTGTATTAACATTTCCTCTTATGTTTTGGATTCAAAGAATATTTAATTTAATTCCATACATCTCACACAACTCTTGAATAATAAATAAGCTATTTATTTGTTTTTCGTGTGGGTGATTGCAAATAATTAATTAAAAAATGGATAAGTTCAATTACACTTTTTTTTATACATTTATAATTTTATCATATTGCTTCTTTAAAATTAATTTCATTAAAAGCAGTTTTTTTTTTGTATATATACTTAAAAGCTAAAAATATGTCTGATTTATGCTTTCTGGTCAAAAAATGAAAGATGAAAATCAATAGAAATAATGTGCAAAAGTTAGAGAACGAAAACAAAGTATAGTAAAAGAATCAAACAAGTATTTTACTTCTAAAATTAATACCTTAAATTTTTAGAAAAACTTTTTATAAATAAATAACGGAAGTACTACATTTATAATGTACCAAAGTACGAAAGGAATATAGTTCCTAACGAGTGTCCCACGTCACGTTATTTCAAAACAATATATTCATCATTTTGATTCTTAAAAGATGAATCGATGAAAGAAACAAACTAAAATTTGTCATTTTTGTCACCATAAGCCATAAAATACAAAAAGAGAAAATTTCTATATTCTCATGATTTATTTACACAAAATGTTAAATGAAAAATTATTAAAATACTACAAAATAAGGTTTTTAAACACATATTATGGATACTACAGCAGTAGTATATACATATATGTATATTCAAATCAACCCACAAGGCTTTCTTTTTACAAATTTGTAAGGTCAAAGTGTTGCGGTTGTCTCCTTTTCATCTATAACGTACACAATAATTTAATTATTATAACTTATATCGCACACGATTTTACGTGGCGATGCGGCGGTATACTTAGCAATTTAAAAAGTAGTATGCGTATAAAAATTTTGTTAATTTATGACAATACATATAAATTTATCGATTGTCCAATGCGCGATATTCGTTCTACTCGTTTATCAGAAAAGCTTATAATGTAATAGTTGTCCCAAAGATGATTAAAATTGATATTTATAACGGTATTGTAATATTTTTGAAAATAAATAATTGCGATAACAAGTTAAAACTGTACGGTAACAAGTCAAATGCGTTTACTTGTCAATAAGTGCGACCATCGGTCAATAACTGCGGCAATCAGTCAATAAATGCAATAACTAGTCAATAACTGCGGCAACTACTCAATAACTTGTGCAGCAACTAGTCAAAAATTAACTTGTTAAGAAGTCAAAAAGTATTATAACTAGTAACCGGCTCAATGGCCGTGTGAGTTAAAGCACAATTCACTTTACTCGTTTAACTACTGAATGTGAGGTTGTGGAAAAATTAAAAAGAGTACTTAATATTGCAAAGTTGAAAAAAGTCTGAGATACTGAAAAGTTGAGATACCTATTGCGTTAAGTCCAACATTACGACAAGTAGTCAAAAATTGCGACAGTTTGTAAAAATAATGGAGTAAATTAGTCAAAAATGCTGATAGTTTAGAAGGGATCTCGTTATTAAAAAAATTAAAAAGAGCAAAAGAACCTACGTTACTAGAAAATTATAAAGCATACTTTACACGGGCTAAAAAGAATACTGTTGATTTTTCAATAGGTTTTCCGCCGTTGAATACATACTAAATACATTTTATTGTTTTACACATTCAGTTTTTTAATTTATTATCTCATTTTAATTTCTAAACATAGGCTAATGGAATCTATCTATCTATTCAATAATAAATAGTAACTTGTTTCATTGTTTTATTGAACAATTAAAAGTTGAAAATGAAACAACACATCTGCACAGAATCGAGTTTTACAAAACTACACCTTTTGATAATAGTAATTAATCTGCGGAATGAATTTTAAATCACATTTTTAGAAATATTACTTATATTTCCATGTTTATACAAATAAAAATGCAAGTTAAAGCCGTTGGAGCTCGCTCACTGACTTTGTTACATATCAAAATATTCAAAAAAATATTTTAGTAAACTAAAATGAATGAAAAATGAAATCGATAATTTATCGTAATTTGAGAACAGAATCGAACATTAAGGGATAAACATTATTTTGACGACACGAGAACAAGCGGTTTTTCCAAAATAAATAATATTCATTGCATTCATTGCATCATAAAAAATAGTTCATACAAACACATTAGCTGGACAATGCTCGATCAATTTTTGAAATTGAATTTTTTTTCGAAAATAGTTTTCCATCTATCACATCTAAAGCAGGAACAGATTTTTAACCGAAAAGATGATGATTTCAATTAAGGTAATACGAACGCCAAGACAAGTTTAGACTTATGGCTGAAATTATTTGTACCCTACTTTTAACTTTGATGATGATGATGTTGAAAATTGAACTTCATAAATGTAGACGAAAAATAATAATAAAAATTTTTCAATATCTGCCTTGGTTTTCGTAAAATCTTAAGCTAAATAATTTGAAAAAACTTTCAATTATCTCTATTTTGAAAATTACTCCAGATAGCGAAAAATTTTATTCTTACTTATACAGTATAATCAAGTTTAAACATAATTCATAATTCAAGTTATAACATATATATTTTATTCAGTTATAGCAATATACATCCTCATACATCCTTAATTAGTCGGGCACAACGAGTTTTTTTTTAATTTTCAATAATTTATTAAGGTTTTTACTTGTTTTGGAGAAATCTATGAAAAGATATCATCCATTTACCGTTTTCTTATAAAACCAGTTAAATATGCCTTCTTTTGAAGTCATTTATTTATTTAAAAATCAGGCAAGCAAGGAACTTATAGACTTAGTCCAACTTAATATTAAAAATGTCAATCATTTTATCCAAAATTCCCCTGGTTGCCATCACTTTAAAAGGTGATGTTTTCACCCAAAAGATTGCTCACCTAAAAGGAGAGCAAATTTTATCGGATGTTTTGAGTTATCGCAGATTGATTGTCTACAGATAAGTATCAAACGTCACGAAAAGATGTAGCATGCCTGCACGAGAATGGTAGATAATGAAATCAAACAACACTAAATATGAGAGTTTGTACGATCTATTTCGTGTTTTCGGGACCATCGAAGGAGAAATCTCCAATTATGAGAATTTTTGAAGAAGCATTTTATTAGAACCGATCTTGGCAACAGTAAGTCAAATTTCTGTCCTTTATAAAATGAGTTTACAGAAAATTTCTTTACCTTAGAACTGTATATTTGGTCGATATATGTTCTTTAAAGAAAGTTTTTTTCCAGTTTAATTATAAAGATTATTTTCGATTTTATTTCTGTACAATATAAAACAACTTTTATAAACATGGATCAATGGAATGTTATTAGAACTAAGGCGGTTAGTGTTGAAAGCCTATCTAGGTATATTATTACATCTGTCAATGTATATAACCATTTATAAAAGATGATATATAACGCCTACGTTGTAATATATGCAATGTATCAATGTACACATTTGTATAATTGCAATGCAATATTAAAATTTAAATATGCAGCTCCATGCTGTGTGCTTCAAGTATGTAGCAATCATTTCGTTTATTTGACCTCAATTTCTTAATCTCTTGATCTATCGAATGAAACACTTCATAAATGAAAAACATTCGGCTCAAAGACTACGAAAATTTAAAACTAATTAATCTGAAAATTCGTAATCTTTCCGAGATTTACTTTTATCCCAAAATATCCGAAAATATTGAAATTATACAGATTAGAATTCTTTTTAATTTCACGTGATTCAAAATGGCTCTACTGGGTGGGTTATTATTTTAATATATAATGAATGGCTAATAGCTCGTTTTGTAGTTAACCAATCAAAAAATAACTCCAAAAATTGTAGAATTTGATGGGGGACATAATGTTGTGGTATAAGATTGGACCGAGTTTTCGCTTAAGTCAATTTAGATTCTAAACGCTAAGCCATGGAATAACATTTTAAATTAGAAACTTGATCCTCATAAAAAAACTAACAATTTTTGTTTAAAACATTTTTTCAAAAAGCGTAAGCTTTCGGAGGAAATACGTCTTAAAAATATATCTTTATTATAAAAAATAGAACGAAAATACGCTTAAAATTCATTGACAATTGTAGGTTTAAATCATGGGCTAGACCTTGAAAATTTTTGGCTAAAGCGTTTTCATTTTTAAGTTCCATTTTCTTCGAAAACTGACGATTTTCGCAAAAATGGATTAGAAAAATGTTAGTTTTATTATGAAGATTAACTTCATAATTTAAAGTGTTATTATATCTCTTAACCTTCAGGATCTAAGTTGGCTAGTAAAGAAACTCGAAAAGAGTCCAATCTGATGCATCTCTGCAACTTTTCTTGAAGTTATTTTTTGATTGGTTAGTTAAAAAAAGGATCTATTAGAAATTATAGATTAAAATAACCCACCCTGTATAGAAGTAAACTGAGGAAGTTAATTTCATACAAACACATTTAACTTTTAAAACTCTGTATAAATATTGTTTGGGATTGCTAACGGCGAATGGTCGATCAATATTGAATGAAATTCTTTATCAAAAATAAAAGTATAAAAACTATTTTGGAATTGAATTGATAAAAATCTTTAAAAATAAAACTTTTATAAAAACAAAACTAGGCGATTTTTATTTGAATAAATAAATATATTTTATCACACCATACAGAAGATAATTACACAGAATCTGAGAAAAACTATTAAAATACGCCCTAAATATTGACTTTTGTGGCTGCTGTTATTTCTCAATTGCCCGAAGATAATTATTATAGTATTTACATAAAAATCGTATCAGTTTTTTTTAAGAATTACTATCTATTTAAGGTAGCTCATTCGTTAACGCACTTTTCTTAAAAAGTAGATGAAACTCTTGTAATATTTAGCTTAATAAATATAAAATATCCTTTAATTTTTTTTAAAATCAAATGGTTCATAATGTGACAGGATAAATAGTCCAAAGCCTAAAAAGCTATTAAAATGTGAATAAACAAAAGAAACTTTAAAAAGAATCAAGTTTCATCCATCATTAGATAAATAAAACAATAGAGGATTATTAAAGAGCTTCTGATAAATGGCAAAATCTGCAGAAATCATCATTCGCTGTTACACTGTTGTTAATAAGTTAATCCACATTGGACTTTTGTCCCAAAAAATTTTTTTTTCAAAAGACGTTCGTCATCGAGCCAAAACATCGTGTGAAATCAATTTTTGGATAACATCAATAACTACATAAATACGAACGATTTAAATGTATGCAAATAGAAAGAAAGGAAAATAACACTTGGTGACGCCATAACCTGCAATTGCCATACAGATTACATACCAAAAGTTGTTTTGCAGATCGCACATTTTCAAATTTTAAGGAAAGATACATTGAAATCGATATCAGGACGAAGGCCTATTGGTGTCATCTTGACATGAATATTTATCAAAAATAATTTGACTCATTTATAGTATCCCAAAAAATACTTCTGAGGCAATTACAGAGCTTGTACTTTACTTGTAAAAAATAAACGACCTTAAAAAAATCTGTTAATTGAATCTAACCAAATTTTGGTGTGATACTTTCTTTATATTTCTGGCTTCAATGGTTTAACTAAGTATAATAAAACAATCAAAAAATGTTTACGAAAAAGAATTAATAAAAGTCGTTCATCATTGTTGATGAAATTTTAATATATGTATAGATATTTTAAAATATGGTAAAGACTATGGTAATTATATAAGCGTAATGTGTTTTTTTTTTTTTATATTTTACTTTTGTTAAATCGTTAAGATGAAAAACCTGCAGGGTATAACAACTCCAAAATTCAAATCCAACATAAATACTAAATAAAATTACTTGTAAAACAGGTGTTTTTAACAAAATGCATCGATTAAGATTAAAGGTTATATTTATAATGTATAGTCCTCCTATTTCAGAAAAACGCACATACGAAATACTAATATTTTATAAATATTCATGATTTTCTTGCCTATATTATTTATTATTAAAATGAATTTATTGATATTTAGGCAAATAATAATTATTAATATTATCAAGTGGTCATAGTGTCCGACAAATTCCATACCGCAGTTTTTTCAGACAGATAGCTTAAATATGCCGTTATGATAGTAAACGCATCACTTTCGGAAAAAGTCGAAGAGAGAAGTTTGGTAGTCTCGTCAAAAGGAATCTACTCACGTAGTTTCAAGTATTTTGGATTCTGGTGCTAAACGTACAAAACAACATTCAAAACCAACACATCCACGTACGTCAGAAATGGTTATTATGTCAACAGTCGTATTAATATATCATTAATATCAACATTAAAGGGGTATTGTCTATATTATATCATTTCTGAAAGCGAAGAATAAAATGCCATCAAAAATCGACCCAGGATTTTCAAAGGCAGATCAAGAAAATCTACCAATAATAGTAACTATTTTTATGGTATGGGAGTTTTTAGTGCAAGATGACAGGTTCAATGCACCCGAAGTTCGTGAAGTAAAAGCAACTAAAAAATATTTAAAAGGTGCTGCAACTGAAGATGTCTTGGTACAAACTAAATTTAAAGGTGCATCAAGTTTCTTTTAAATTGGCAACTTCTGCTTCATTTAATTCTTCAGCTAAGCCCAAAGTTTCCAAAAAAAGAAAGTGGAGTCGATAAATATGAAATTTTTATTTGTAACTCTGTAGTTTAATGGAAGCAGCAAGCAAAAGATTATCTATCTATCTTTTATTTTTAGAAGAAGAAAACGAAACTATTTTGCTTAATTTTCGAAAAACAATATCATTATTTTTGCCACCTTCTATGGTAAAAGGCAGGAAGAAAATTATGCTACAATCATATTCATCAATTGGAACGTAATTGTAATCGTTCTTCAATTACTCAAATCTAGTTCTTCAATTACTCCCTCTATTACTATAAGCATTACAAGCGCATGAAACGTTCTGTATCGCCTTCCCTTATGATACAAGATACTCACGAAACAAAATAACTTCTCACAACATACGTTAAACATTATTAATAAACACTTGAAAATTAGCACAAATCACTTCTTCATGTTACAAGAGTAATTATGAAAAGTTTTCATGTAATGAGTTTACATTTAAATCATCATGCTAATATATTACATTTAAATCATCATCACGAGCGTATTTATTGTGAGACAGAAGCAACAATCGAATCGACTGTACTGTTTTTATATTTGTATATTCCCTAATTTAGACAGCATTGTTTTTTTATCTATGAAAGTATGTCTAAAAAATCGAAACTATAGGAAACCATAAGTCTTATAGGTGACACTCCAAGAAACTATAAGTGGCACTTTAATGGCGATTTTAGAGGGTATAAACATCTACCTCCATGATATAAACAAACAAAAAACCATAGAACATATAATTTATTTTATACCAGCTGTGAACTACCCGCTTTGCTGAGCAACTTCAATTTTAAATACAGGGATTATTATGTTATAACCTTCACTTCATATGCAGTCACTTACCCTTCTTTTGTTCACAATTACGTTTATTCTCCAAAATTATCATTGATTCTCTACTATATTATGCATATATTACACATAAAAACTTTCATCTTGAATCACTCTATACCGCATCAAAATTAGTAAATTAGTTTTAAGGATCTAAGCATACACAGGGACAAAAGGACAGACAGCGGGAACTGTCTTTGTTTTATACTATGTATTGATCATTTGTAACTTTAGTTCGTAAGTGAATTAGTATAAATTTGCTTTTTACGCCATTTAATTGTAGGTTCTAAGATAATGTTTACACCCTTATCCTCCTCATTTCACTTTAAAATAGAAATCAGGTCAGTATTTTAGAGTTACGAATACTGAATTTTGAAGATCAATTAATACTCAATTTAAAACTATGTTCTTACTTTAAATAGATGGATATTCCCCAATCTCTAAACTATAACTACGCCCATGTTATTAGATGTTTTATATAATTTGTGAAAATCATTTCACAAAATATCATGAAATATGTAACAAACAATAATATTTGAATGATTATTACATGAGTTACATATGTAGAGATATATATATTAGTTCACATATAAAACATAAATAAAGACCGTATCATAGTGCCAGAATTAGGGTGGGTTATTTTTACGTTTCTTGCTCCGTGATATCTTGTTGAAAGGTATTGTTGACAAGAATGATGATTTTCCGAGGTATTCATGTGAATAATAAATATACCCAGAAATTAATTTCGCACAATTTGTCTAAATTATCAATAAACCGGTCAGGTCCGTAGTTAACTAGTGTCCCGATATCGATTGAAATTTATCTTTCGTTAAAATTTGAAAATTTGCAACACATCTGAAATAAAAATTAAAATCGATTGATAAACATAGAAGGCAAACAATTAAATAATTTTATCGTTTTCTTGCAAAACAACTTTTGATATGTAATCTGTACGACAGCCGCTAGTTATGACGTCACCAATTGCTATATCTTTCTGTTTGTACATTTAAATACTTCATATTTTCTTCAAGTTTTTGATGACATCGATAACGAACGTCTATTGCCAACCAACCGTAGTGGTCCGTTAATTAAATTTAACGGTGAAAATAAAAATTTAGTGGTGTAGTATATTCATGGTATAATACTTATTTTCAACCACTAAAAATAATTGAGATGCTGAAAGAATCAGAGAAAAGGGGTGGCAACATACACTGGGTGTACCTCAATGAGCCTTATGGCCTTCGAGTGAGTATCGGAACTGCCGAGCTTACTCTTCAACCTACCAACTTATTGTGCAATACATCGATCAAACGTGGCAAAGCCCGGCAAAATCTTGGCTGTTTCAAAAAATACAGAAACAACAGTTGTTTTCTATCAGAAATTTAAGTCACCATCAAAAAAATGGGGTAACTGATCTGTCATCATCTGACGATCTAATACCTTCCAAAATTAATATATATTCAAAAGGAAAGTTTTTATCAATAAAATTAATAAATTCTAATAGTTTATTATTAAAGGAATTTAATAAAAACATCTCTTTTTTTAATGTTATAATAAAAACTCGAAGAATCGTGTGCTATTTTAACAAAAGTATACACGATTTAAACATATGATTATACCAATAAGATTAAGTCTCATCTTCTATTATACCATGGTATATCGATAAAAAATATCTCTCTTGACATTAAATTATAATGTTAATAAATTTATCTTCAGTTAGTAAGTCTAATGTATAGAATTATCGAGATTCTTATTTTTTATATCTGTCAAATAAAACGATTTTATCTTTACTTTTTCTTTCATTATAATCCTTGTAAACGTTGTTAGTTTATACAAATTAATACATTTATACCCAGAATCTATAATTCCCATTACATACAAAAATTAACTTTTGAGGTCTAATCAATTCGAAAAGCTTCATTTCGTTTTTAAATATAGGTGTACCGATATCAAAAATAGTCTAATTGGGATGCTTTAAAATTCAAACTTGAAACGTTCCTGTAATGACAGGGACCACTTTACCTTTCCACAAAATACTATACTGCGAACTAGAAAAATAAACATACTTTAAAATTTGTATACCTTGTACATGTGAAATATATATCAAGGTATACTTATTTTTGTCCCAAGTTTGTAAAGCTTAGAAATATTTCATGCGAGTGCTCATAGGTTTTGAGAAACCATCTTGTAAACCGTTAGAGATAGAACAACTTATAAAAAAATTTACAACTATTGTTTGAAACATTTTTTTGTAAACATCACTAAAAACGAAAGATCAATTTCAACTTTTAATTAAGGAAATGAAGAATGAAATACAAAATCAAACAAAGGAGCTTAAAAAACTCTATAACAAACATATTACTGGGGAAATTGGACGAAAAACTATAACCAATCATAACAGAAAATATAAACCTAAAACAAAATTAGGAAACCTCAAGAAAGAGATCGAAATTTTGAAAGGAAGAAAGAAACTAAACAATTTAATAATTTTTGGAGTTAAAGAAGACAAAAAATCAAGTCTTATCCAGTCAAGAACTTTTAATACAGAAGCTAAGAAAAATTTTCAAAACTGAGTTAGACATAAATATCGAAGAATATGAGGTAAATAATTTTTATTCAAGCGTAAATTCACTCTTCACTAAAAAGAGAAGCTGAAAGAAGTATGATAAAGGAAAAGGAACGCAAATAAGACGAGATTTAACCTCAATCTTGTTACTGTACGTTTTTGGGTGTGACTAGAATTCTTATTTACTTCCGAAGTTTAATTAATAACTTCGCCAATATCAAATTCAGTTATTGATTAACAAACATTTTATAATACGTATAAAAACAGAAAAAAAAACTAGAAATAAAAGCACACACACCTCTTTTGAAATTGTTCAATGAATATACGAGTATCTCGAAAAGTAGGTATGTCATTGTAATGGAAACTAGAAAGGTAGACAACGAAAGATACATTTTGATGTGTGTTTCAACAACATAACACACATACATACACGCGAAACCAGATAGATATGATAGTCGGTGAATATCGATCTTCTTATACATACACCGCGCTACGTTATTCGTTATACACGGCGTCAAGAAAGTATCGGAACAATTTTATTAAAACTTGGTATTTATTAAAAACAAGTGAAATTTACAAAGTTCAAAAAGCCCCTTACCCCGGCAAATTTTTTCGGATACGGAACACTAAATTCGCACTTGAAACATAGCTAAGAAAAAACTCCGTTAACTTACCTTTCAAACGAAACCAAAAAAAAAATCGGTTCATCCGTTTAATCGCGATGTCACAGACAGACAGGCAGAAAGACATACACACACACATAGCAGCCAAACATATAAAATCCTTTTTTTTAATTCGGGGGTTAAAAAGAAACTTAATAATCTTGACTTCCAAAGTTATTTCAAGAATGAGTACCCACACTCTAGGTCAACATAAGGGTATCTCATGCAAAGATTCCCTTCTTGTAACAATCGACGCTCTTTTGTCATTTCCCCTGAAGCACTGCTTTAATTAACTTTAAAATTAATATTAATGTAGAAAAAATCACACCAAATATGTGTTATTCGAATTATTTAATAAAAGACTCCTAAGGCATCCCGAAACTGCCCCTATTAATTACAGACGCGGGTGAAATTAATGAGTAGAACAATGAGATGTTCTAATGGCAGGCAACTGTGAATTGTGATGTCACTGTACGTCACAATATTTGATTAATTCACTTTTGTGACTGCATTTTAACGGCTACATCTCATCTCTGAACGTTAAATATCTGCACAATTCAAGAATCCGAGAACAGATATTTATAAACGTTCTCCTTCGGAAATTTCAACTTACATTGAAATAATCTTAAAATAACCTCATAAAGGTTATAGTCAATATCAAGGTCAACCTCTAGTTTTTCTTTTTTTCATTCTTTTCTTACTTTCTTTTCTTCCCCTATAAAGTTTGGAGTGTTTTTTTCTTCTCCCGTATGATTTGAAGAGGGTATTTTTATTCTTAGTTTATATTCGGCGAAAATCGTAGCATCGCCTAGTTTGATCATTTTTAGAGACCGTGTACAGTTAACTTCAAGAGCAATTCCCTATTCTACAGTAATAACAACATGTTATGACTACCAAACGAAGTATGTATACAGTAGCACACATTTATAAGTCACTGACTTTTCACAAATAAATCTTCCTTGGTGGTTGGGTTCGTTCTAGTTCGAGCAAAATTTTTCAATTTAATATAAATATAGGTAGGATATGTTTTATGCAGACACTGCACGCTAGAAATATCTTTAGTTTAAAAATTTATGATAGAAAAACAGAAAATGTTTTCCTTCGCATAAAAAATGTATGGAATTTTCATAAAGAAAAACATTGTCTAAATCCATTTACTATACACTGTTGAAATGAAGGATATATAAACTAGGTCTTTTACAATATAAATTTTTATGTGCCTGCAAACATGGAAATATTTTTTTTTTTCTTATGAATGTTTTATTTCTGTGTCGCAAAGGAGAAATATTTTTACCTCCACTTTGCAATTTGGTTAATCGCTAATATCGCAAATCAAAAGGGTTCGTGAAGCAAACGAAATAATATCCATCAAGATCACAACGTGAGGCTAAAAATGGTCACAGAGATATAAGGTATTTCGATACCAAAAAAATGAAAATGGTCCAAAAAATTTGAAATTTTATTTATCAATTAATATTTTATACGTCTTTTGTAAAAAATTAATATCGATTCTCTGATCGGTTAAATGAGAAAGTAACCAAAGTCAGTTTTTTTAACAAAAGAGTGGCCCATTTCTCATAAACCGTAGAGAATCGTTATAAATTTTTCACAAAAGACCTGTATAAGGGTTTTCAGTTGATAAATAAAATTTAAAATTTTTGTTATCATTTTCATTTCAACTCTTTAAGGTATTTCGATACTTTACTATTTCATTTGTATGCACAGTTCTTAATTTTGGTATAAGTTTAAAACTTGAGGACTATTGATAACAGTTTTTTTATGTAAATGGTAATATTTTTGAGAGCACTTACTGACTAAAAAAGTAAAATTTATTACGACTTCTTAACAAAGGGTGCAATAGTCAAAGCTAATGTTAACAAATGGTGTAACAGTCAGAGCTAATAGTACTGAAATCGTAATGAGTGCTAGAATCACAATGAATGGATAGTAAACGTATCCTAATTGAAAGATTAAAACGGGATAACGGGCCACAACGATTGATCAAACAAGTTTCTCCAAATATATTTCTGATTTATAGTTAACCACAAAAAGTAAAAGTAATTTTAAAGAAGAAATGGATGGCACTCGCATAACTTAAATTCGTTAAGGTTTTCAGTTATACCTGAACACTAATTAATTTTACTTAAATAAATATTACGTTTTTTGGAAACCAATAAAAATTAAAAAACTATATTCGTAAATTAAGCAGCTAGTCATAACATTACACACTTCGATGATCGTGAATAAAAAATATATGGATGCTTAATTTTTGAAAAATATTATTACCGATCATAAATTTTGTTTGCTCAAAAGAAGAAAAAAACGTATAAATATCACTTTCTAAATATAATAAATAAGCGGTAATTAATAGTAGTCATTTCGATAAGTTTGTGTTTTTCTTATCCGAGTACTTCCATTTATCTACATTATTGAATCGATTAAGAAGCAGTCTAAAGTTTTAGCCTCGATAAAATAAGGCATTGTCCTCCTAATGAAAATAAAATATTTAGTTGCCTTTAGGAAGATATTAAAGTGGCCATTTACCAGGCTTATAGCACGAATGAAGTACGAAGCAGATATCATACGGTAGAGAAAGGATGACTAATCATGTAGACTAATACGTCATAAAAGGTAGACTAATAATTGAGATAAACGATAGGAAAAACTAGAAACACTTTGGAATTCTCTTGTCCAATTTATGGAATAATAACGGGCTTTTGTCATTATTTTATCTATACATTTAAATGCTTTGTCCTGAACTATTGCCTGACTGATTGACGGATTAACGAACAGCCTGAACCGCTGATCGTTCAGGCATGAAACTTGAATGATGAGTCCTTTCGTATGACGTAGGCATCTGTTAAGAAAGAATTTTCCGAAATTCTACCCCTAACGGGGTGAAAAATTAGGTTAAATTTTGTATGGGACGACGTAATTCCTTGGTCCAATCTTCTTCAAATTTTGCATAAACAGTGTTTCGTATTTTTTTAAATTATTTCACCTCTAGAAAGTTAGATTTTCAGCGAGTATAACAGACTTAATTTTATTTTCAAAAAATTAGGGTTCCGCAACGAAAAATTAAAATTATGAACAAAAGAGAGGATGAGTGAGGCTAAGGAAAGTGGGGCTATAACACGATAATCTTTGTTTTTAAAGTTGAAATTTCTCAGAAAAGCTTCCGGGTATCTGCTAGTTATCTATAAACCAAGATATAATATTCCCGTAATCATTTTAAAATATAGAACACATTATCTTCTACGAATAGGGTACCTAAATGGTAGACCAACGTGATATTAACTGTACAGAAAAAGGAAAATGTAAGATGTATTTAATCCCTTTGAACAAAACTAGATAATTCCACTTCAAAGGATACTTAGAAAAAAACTGTATCATCAAACTAAAACTGTAAATGGTAGTTACATGATGTTCTTGAAAAAGAATAAAAAATTGTATAATAATAATTCTAGTTACAATACGAACGTTGTTATAAAACTGAAAGAACTTTTAAGTTATACATATATAATTAAAAAATTATCAGATATAAACCAATCAAATATGTATGAAAAAATTTCTTGTATATCCTCTGTCAGATGTTTTCTCAAATCCCAAAACCGTAGGACTAACTTCTAAGGTTTAGATAATACGGAATTATTTTTGAGCGACCAAAAACAAACCACAAAAGCAGTTATACAAAAATTTAAAATATGGTACTCCTTTCACTGGCTAGAAGTAAATTGTGTTTTTTTTTTAAATTAATATTGGCGGTGAAAGGACTTTACTAATTCAATAAAATAAGTATTTGAATTCTTAAGAATTAAAGTGAAGCAAGAAAATATTGTCTTAAGTCAAAGTATTTGCTTATATATCTTGTGCAAAAACAGAAACTGTAATATTTCGAAAAACTAATTTTCAGTTTTTTTCTACTCCATCTAAGCGATAACTTGTAGTATAATTCAAGAAAAGTTGGTGGGGTCTTACTTTCCCGTAAGACTGTCAACAAACGTTAGCATTTTTGAAAATCTTTTACAAAAATTTACAAGGTAAAGTATGATCGAAACTTCACTATACGATAGATAGACTTATATAAAATATTGTTTTTCGTTGTAATCGAATATTTTTTAATTAACATTGGCGGCGAAAGGCTCCCTTTATTTTGAAATTTGCCTTCAAACGATATTAAGATTGCAATCGTAAGTTTTTGAGAAACTTAAACGGTTCAAGCTCCAATTTTTGACGGTTATTCGATTGTTTTCCGTATATAGAGAAGAAAATCAATAAACTTTCAACTTTACTCTTTTGATCAAGAATTACGAGCCAACCAAAGTTTTTAATGATGAACACTCTGTAGTTTCATAAAACACGTTTCATAAATTTAAAGAGATGGAAACTACTTAAAATCGATTCCTTCTATTCCTTTTCGATTATCGATTCCTTTTCATTATAGAGTATTAAAACCAAATGAGATTTGGGACTAAGAAGAATTCATCAAAGACGAAGAAAGGTTAGGGCAGGTTTTTTAACGTGTTTTTTTTTCCATCTTGTATATATACCATACATATTCAAAATAAAACTAATTTATTATAATACAAAACCTATCGATATCAGCATTTATAATAAAATTAAAAAACTAACAACATATATTTTGACTTTTACTATTTAAGTAATTTCAATATTTATTATATTTATTACGAAGATGATTCAAACACTCTGATGTGCGGCACATCCTCTTACACTTATATACACACGAGGTGCGAGAACGATTATGTATATTGTATATTATTATTAAAGAACAAAACATTATTCTTACAAAGATATTGATAACTATGTATTATTTTTTAATAAAGTAATTTTGATTAGTTATGATGCGTACATGAAATATTTATACCGCGAGCTTGAGGAATCATTTTTTTGGATTAATCATTATTTTCCAACTACTTTTTATGACGAAACGAACGTATAGAAAAATTTTTGTCATCATAATGAAATCTATATATATATATATATAAATGAACCCGTATTTCTCCAAGTAATGGAATGACGCGTGGACGGGTGGAACAATTTCGATAATTCTTTTTTGTTGTGTTAATTTTTGTGAGAAGGTTTCTATGAAAGAAAAAATTAAGAAAGTTGAGCTGGATATTAGAAAATTAAAAAAAGTATTAAATTCAATAAATGGTGGAAACGCATATAACACAAATACATCTTTCTATATATACTATGTATTTATTTGCGCCCCCACCATATTTATCTAGAATTGTGAACAAGTATTTGAATAGCATTGAGGTATTATTTATGATTTTTCAGGCATTGTGAATAGGTATTTACTAGAGCTATATGCGCAGCAACTTCCACTACCGAAGGCCTCAGCAGCATTGCCAACTCTACCAACTTTTAGTTAAATCTACTAGCTTTGAGTATCTTTAGAATAGTTTGGTAGGTCTACCAACTTTGAGTATCTCTACTTGGCTCAAAGATACTCAAAGAAATTAGATTTAAGATTAAAGATCTACCAACTTTTAAGCAGAATTTGCTGAAAACTACCAACTTTTTAAATCATATCTACCACCTAGATAGATTTTGGGTAGGCAAAGCTGGGCCTCAGCCAGGCCGAATGCCTTTCTAAGAGGTAGTAGTAAAATTTGTGTAAAGTGAACGAGCTAAGCATAGTAGAGCCATTAATGAATTGGAGCTGCAGGTTAATTAATAGTAGCGCTGATCAATATGGTTACAATTAATAAAATTGGTAAAACGAAGTTCACCGGGTCATCTAATATTAAATCAAAATGATTGATAGCATCTGAATGATACTATCTGTGGTGAGTTTATCACATCGAAAATAATCAATGAATCGAAACAAATTTCCTCAATAGAGTATTCTTACTGAAAATACATTTAACGCGAATGTTAAATAACGCTGGATGTACGCTAGTAATGCAACCGAATTTCAGCCTGAAAAATTAAAATTACATTTTTTATCTTAAAAGCTAAATCATGTAAAAATGACAGGTAAAAGAATTGTATACGTTTTTTATACCCTGTATATATGAAATATATATCAAGGTATACTAAGTTAATAACGCTTAAAATTTTGATATAGGTATTCACAAAATCACCTAAATAGTCCATTTCCGGTTGTCTGCCCGTCTGTCTGTAAACACGGTAACTCAAGAACGAAAAGAGATATTAATCTGAAATTTTTATATCGTCTTCAGGACAAAAAAAGATGGGTTGAGTTCGTAAATAAGCAACGTAGGTCAATTGTGTCTTGGGTCCGTAGGATCCATCTTGTAAATCGTTAGAGATAGAACGAAAATATAAATATAAAAAGTGTTCTTTATAAAAAATAAACAACCTTTTTTTTAATCAATTTTTTGTCAATATCACTGTTTACCCGTGAGGGCGCAAATTAGATCATAATTTTGGTGACCTTTTTCTCCAAAACTATAAAAAGATAGGGAGATGAAAATTTTTAAGTAGCTTCAACTAATAGTCTTGTGAAATAATCACGAAAAATGAAAAAAAAAACTCTAGCAGATACTTTAATTTAGCAAATAAATGGCAACCGAAAGGCCAGGAATTTTTGCAGCTATTTTCGGGAACATGCGCTAGTAAACGCAGTTAGCATAACCGCTAACTTAGTAGCTTCTGAGCGATAAGTATATAAAAACATAATGGGGCAAGATCCATTTGTGAACTAATTAAAATTACCATATAATACTTTATTTATAGCCAAGCCAACACATCTGAGATCCACCCAAAAATAAAATGGAAAGTCATTCTACAAACATTTATCTTGTTTTTTGTTAAATGCATTTTTATTAAATGAATGGATGGATGATAAACGTTCACACATCAAATAAGAAATATTAAAAAAAAAAATATTACTTTCTATTATAATTGGTATTCAATACGAAAAATATGATGATTGACCTTGACTATGAAATTATAAGTGTCGTCTTTTGACCACAGGGTAGATGTACCGAGAGTGATTTGATTTGACACTTAAAGGTCGATTACGTTTACTAAACAACAACAAAAGAAATATTTATCATTTTATTCGTGCCAAACAGATTAACCAATTTGATATGTAAATGAATTTTTTATTGATGGCACATGCCCATGAAATTTATAATTTTAATTTCATCCTCAATTTCATAAAGAAAACAAAAAGTGCGTTAACTATCCATTAATCCATTAATTTTTTATCGAGAGAAAAGAACACCTTCGAAAGTTTAACAACGTTCTTCGTTTAAGGATCATCTTTCAATCGTTTATATATTTTTATTAGTTCTTTACAAGCAGATAAAATTTTTAAAACTGCTTATGATGCCAAAGTTTAGGATTCGAGCTATTAAGGTATTTCGAATTTCTAAAGAGATGTTGTCTTATTATGAAACAATAATAATTTTGTTAAAATTTCTTGAAAAAGAAATAATCATTAATTTATTTCATTAAATGAGTCGTCATTTTCATATTTTCAATCTTTATTTTTTACCAAAATTATTGACAAAGTCGCGATTTTTGAAGGACTTTTGTTCTCACATTCTTCATTAGAATGAAATGATTAACATTTTCATTGAGAAAATAGAGTATTTCCTATTAATAATTTTTTCCATCTTAAGCTTTCAGGCTTCACTATTTGGAAAATTCATATATTTTTATCTAGTTTCAGAATTCATCCTTAAAAAATTTGAAACAAAGGTCTCAAAAAAAAATTAAACATTTTCGCTACAATTCAACACAATTAAAATGTTGAAATTGCATGAAGATATTAAATGATTGTTGACATAGCATGCAACAACAATTTCTAATGGTTGGGAAATAATTTTCACAAACATAAAATGTAACAACCAATAAAATGGAAATTTTTGTTTTCTATAAATAAAATATAAATAGTATTGCAATTGATCAATAATCTTGGATCTGGTATGGTATCTTTCTAGTTATGATTCCTAACGTGGAAGGTATTGAATATTGCAACAATATACCAAAAACTTTCGTCGTCATATATTTGATATCGTGAATAAATAAACCTAATTTGAGGTTGAAATAAACCTAATTTGCGGTTGAAATAAACCTAATTTGAAGTTAAAATAAACCTTATTTGAAGAAAACGAATCCATTTCGATAATACTGAACTCAAATTACTGCCCTCATTTTTTTTAAATTGAGTCTCATTAAATAAAAATGTAATAAAGAAGTTGCATTAATTTTCTTTTTGCTACAAATGCATATATAAATGAAAGAATAAAGTGTGATTAAAAGAAAAAATTGAAAATGCAAAGATTGTTATAAAAATCGATATATGGGTATAAAAAAATATTCTAATCCACTTTTTCTTATAAATTTTTTCGATATCTCTAACCATCTCTGGCGCGAGGCAAAATATAAGAATCAGATCTATTTGTCATTTTGTAGTGGGTTGAGTTTAAAGTTTAGATTTAGGTTAAGTAACGTATAAAATGTAACTCATCACCCTGTATGGCTGTGCAAAATTTCCTACCAATATTCCTATAATTAACGAAAATATGAGAGTGTCTAGAGTGTCTTCATCATAAACACGAGACACTGTATAAAGTCCTGATTACTCATTTTTATGAGATTCATCTAAAAAAGGACAACTAAAAAACCCTAGCTCATCTTGACAAAAAAAAAGGAAATGTATGAATGGTAACTGATTTTGGAATCACTGAATATAAAATTCATAAATATTAAATAATACATAATAAATTTAATTGGTTATTAAAAAACATATGAACGTTACATATAATAGATGCGATTACAGGCCTTTTAAATAAGATTATTACACAACTAACTTATTCCTATTATCCAATTAAATTTCAAACACTATGCATATATAAAATATATCGACTTCAATTAACATATACAACACACCATGACTTGTCAGTTTATGTCAACAATAATAAAATCTCTTATTCAAAGATTATTATTATTTCACACCTATTACTTTTCAAAGAAAACTTTGGGAAGAAACTTGTAATAATCAAACAAAATAAAATATCAACTTAGTACTGACGTTCAATGGTAGAAAATGCAGGGAACTTGATTAAAAAATCTCAAATTTCAATATTCGACATCGAAAATTATTTAGCGAATAAAAGCTAATCTTATTACAGATGAGAACACGGAATTGGAGGAAATAGCAAGATTGTGCTGGTCAAAAATAGTTACAATATACTAAGTAACGAACACGGAAAATTAGAAGACTAACTTGGTAGGCAGCTGAAACGTCTGCGGAAATATTACAAGTAAAAAAGGCACATTATCAGTGTGAAAAGAGAAAGGATGAAACAAGGGTGAACGAATTACGTAGGTAACTTAATAGAGCAGTGAGAGAATATACCAGATTGAGGAAAGAAGTAAAGCTGAATGATTTATCTTGTGAAGGGCTAAAGATGTGAATTCTGTATGTATTTATTTTGATGACGTATGGGCGAGAAATTAGACTGAAACGATTCCTTATGCGGAAGTTCTCCGTAGGTTCAGTGGTAAGATTATGAAAATAATCGATAAAATTTTTTCCCCCAAATCAATAAATTTTCATAAGCTTGTCAAAATTACAAAAAATCGATTAACAATCGTTTATAGAGGATTGGACTACATTTTTTTTTCAGGCGAAGAATTCTCAATTCACGAATAGAAAAGAGAATTTGGTTTTTAAAAATCTTTACTAGTATGCAATGTATGAACGTTTAAAATTCTTAATTAAACAAAGAGAAAGAGAAGATACCCACTAGTGACGTCATACGTGGGTATCGCCATGGAGATTACATATAAGACTTTGTTTTGTTAAAAGGAGATGGGCAACCTTTGAATGCAATCTTTGATTGCTTATAACTTCGTTTTTAAATTAATTTTAATTTCACTTTCAAATTTTGGCATAGTATAAAGTTTAGTTTTATATTTTTATGGGTAATATGGCGAATTGACGTTAGGATGATCCTTTATTGTTAGGGACGATATTTACATACGAAGTGAATTTAATAAAAAATGCATACCTAAATCGCTTTGTCCGCCGCAAGGTTTTGTATTCAATTATCTTGTTTTTTGACTATCGTCTGCATATATTCAACGTCTAAAAGGATGTTGTTCTCAAATTTCTATTCTTGCAAAAATTAGCTGTCAAAATTTACCCTGGCCCTAGATTCGATATCTAGGAATATCAAGTACGAGTGACTTGTTGTTTTTGTCATTAGAATGTAGGGCAAACGTTCTTTGATTGTTCGAAGGAATCGAAGAGGGTTCTGTTTCAAATGCTATTCACTGCGATTTATCAGACGAGCTGGGTACATAAAAAAAAGGAAGTTTTTAATACAGAATTCAGTGTAAAAAGGGAAGAAAGACACTAGAACTGACTCTAACAAGGAAAAATATTAATTTAAAAAAAAAAAAAACAAAACAAAACAAAACAAAAAAACAAAAAAACAAAAAAAACAAAAAAAACAAAAAAAAGCATGAATTAATGAAGAAAACACAAGAAATTGTAAAATTCCGGAAAAGTGCTGTAATGTCATCCTGCAGGGTGAGCATAATTCAGATGTATGGTTTTACGTAAGAATATACTATGCAAATTTTCAACCATTGAAATAAATTGCTTCACATAAAGAAGAAAAAACTTATATTACTTTCCCAACTAGCTCTCTAAGTTACCCACAGCTTGAGGAAATTCAAACTGTGTTCAATAAAACTTCTCAAATACTTCCTCCCGCATTGAAGAGAAAGTATTATGAAAAAAAAAAGTTACCTAAGCATGCATAATAATTTTTGATAGTATGATCAAACTTGAATATCAATTTTTAAAAAGTTACAATTGAAATAATAATAATAAAAAATATATATATTTCCTTCGATTTTATTTATTTAAAGCTATTATTAAACTCAGTGGGATGGCTACATACAAACCGCGTCATAACACCTAAACATAAAATTTGCCCTTGTCAATAAGTTATTCCATTTTATATTATTACATACAACTTTCATAGATTGATTTCAAAGATGGGTTTTTGTTTTTTTATTGTCTATTTCGTAAAATGTATTATTATTTTTCGTTGATTGTTAAGTAATATTTATATGATTTAATAATAATTCTGTACAAATAGTTATTACTTTAAATCAAGATAAATATTTTTGTATACAGAGTCTACCATAAAAAAGTACACACTGATGAAGGGACTTCAACAAAATGCATCAACTGGCCAGATTATTTTGAGGAATCAGCTTGCCTCACAAGAGAAAGCCGTCGAAACGTTTTAGCAATTTCTTAGAATATGCTCGATCAACGGCTTCTTTTAAGGAGATATATCGAACACCACAAGATGTACCAACGTGACTCTTAATTATTCGTTGGCAAGATAAATTTTGGGAACTGATCAAAATGCCTGGAAGGATCATTTCAAAAGACGTGTTCATAAGGAATGCATCTAAACAATATATAGAATATATCTTCTCTTTAATAGTTTAGAAGCCAGGCAAACGCTTAAAGTTTCAATAGTATATTTTATGTTATTGAAGGAAATTATCAAAAATTTGGACGACCTAGCTAATCGAATTTGTGCTACCACCCGAAATACATCGAGACGCAAGTTATAACTGAAATACTCCTCAATTTGGTAGTTTATATTTGGTCAACATGGTTTATCTTTATAGGGCGAGTTGTAGGACAATTCTTATATTCTAATTTCTCATTGATCTTGTATGTGACCAATAAGAAATTAGAATCACCAGGTCGTTACATTTTGGATATCTGGATACCTGGCTTTCAGGAGGCTCAAGTTCGATTCCCGATATCGGAACCATGAAATGTGGAGAAAAAATAATAACAACTTGATTGACGTCTTTCAATCCACTTGCTGAGGGTAATTGGTTGTTATCGTAACCAAAGTAATGTATGCGAGATGGTAACCATGTATCTCATTGATCTTGCATCGATCAACAAGAAATTAGAATCACCAGGTCGTTAGATTCACCTTAAGATATAGGCATTCACAAGAGACAGTGAAGGTAGGTCAAGGAAAGATGAAGTACAATTTGTATAGCATAAAACCAGCTACAACACGGTGAGTTGAAAGCAATCATTGAGAACGCTGTATCCAAATACCAATTGTAACTACAAGAAAATTCGATGGGTCAGTATTATCTGCCGTGTCTGGAACACAATGTTAAACAACCAGAACACTTGCGGTAAATAGGTGATTTCTACATTTGTTTAAACTGTTTAAAATTTTTGAAGTTTTACCCATAAGACGTAAAATATGTTTTAAACGTTTTGCAAATTTGTTTATTTTATAAGAAACTGATGAAGAAATAATAAAATCTCGAAACATTTTTCTAAATAATTTATGATTATATAGCTGAAATATTTGTTTTAAATTTTTTCCAATTGGCCAATTTTTAATTATATAACAATTATTAATGTTACATTCATTAAAAGAGTGTGTACGTTTTATTTGGGACATCCTGTATATTAAGTACATACGTAGAAAGTGATTTGTAATGATTCATATTTTAAAATGTAACATTTTATTAAACGTGTAACGATTAAAAAATAACAAGAGACTATCATATCAGATTAGATTCATTTACAATAAATGGTCATCACACAATGATAGAAAGTATTATTTTGTAAATGTGGCGATTGATTTTCAAATCGAATTACCCAATTACATATATCAAGGAAACTTTCTTTTAAAGTAAAAAAGAAGCTTCACAATAATATGTAACATGTTATTGAACCATTAAAGCTACAATGTTGCCAAAGTTGCAGCTGGGCGAAAACAATACGTTTAGAAATTAAGTACATTTGATATGAATTTTCCAAAGAACATTCATAACTCACGAATGCCTTTCTAATCTATAAAATTGACGCTTTGTGTATTGATAAAATGATAAAATGGAATTTAGTCCAACGACTAAATTCGTATGTTACAGCCCAGTCTTTCATTAATAAACTAAATATGACAAACAGTATTTTTAATCTACAAAAATTTTTGGAAATGGGATTTTTAAGTCACGCGATGCCGGATGTTTCGGATCGGTACTGAAGGTTACAATTTGACAGATTTCTGTCTTTATATTTAAATAGATAGGTACTTTAATAACTAATAAATATACTTGTCCAAATAAAAAAGGCTCTCTTTTGTTCGACAAATTGAAAATTAGAGAAAATGGGTAGAAAATTGTGGGACAAATATCCCGTTTAAATTCAGTATCGGGCAAAACTATTTGGCATTGGTAACTCATTTGTCTTCGTCATGGATTAACAGAAAATCGGAGATATTCTTCAAATTCAAGTCTGACAAGACCCATTAATAACTTTCCGAATCGAGTGAAAGAGAATACCGCGCTTACAAAAATTTTTTATATAAAAAACATTTTAGGCTAAGCATAATTAGTCCACACATTAATTTCTACACGATAAGAAATGCATGGTGTTTACTACAATGCTGGTATAGTATAAATACAGATACTATAGTAACTATGCTAGCATGAGAAATATTACAGTATTGAATAGGGCCATCCACTAGAAGTATTGTGCGTACCGCCAAACAGTATGTACCTGATGCCCATAATGCATTGATAATGAGCCACCTCTTGATAATGATCCACACTAGAAATTACAGCCAAATACTATTCAAAAAATCCCGAAGCCATAATACTTTTATAATGTTCTTGGCATCGAAAACTTTACCTTTCTATTTCTCCGTATCATGGTGTCCTTTGAATTCTATCCACAATTTTCTAATCCGATTTTCAATCGATGTTTTCTCAAACAACGTTTGTACTATAATATTTTCACACATTCAAAAAACAAATACGTTGTTTTCATTCCACAAAAAGGTTATTTCACTTTCACAATAACGAAAAAAATACATATTTATTAATACAAATTTTCAGATTAAAAAAACAAAATAAAATGAAAATTATTTAATAAATATTCCAAATAAAATAATTTATTAAAATTATTTAAAATTAATATCATTGTTCTTTCTTTTTCATAAAATTTCAATTTCACTTTATCTCAAGAACAAGTTCACGATGATGTGATGGAAATACTTTTTTTTATAATGTTTTAATTGTTTTATTTAATTAATTAATTATTTTAAAGAGTTAAAACCTTTTGTTATTTTGCTAAAGAAAAATTAAATTTCATTTTAATATATTTAATCTTTAAAAAAATGTTTTTATTAAAATCAGAAATACATCTCTCAGAGAAAATTTATTTTTTATTTTTCACATCAAAAAGAAAATGTCCATTAAATTATTTATTTGTCTTTTTTGTTATTTAATATTTATATCGTTGTTCAAAGCATTCTACAAATATTTAAAATAAATTTCCGAGATATTTTATGGCAATTGAAATTAGAACTTAAACTACGGTGATTATTCGTCAAGGGTAACTTTTTAAAGAAATTCTTCTAATGGAAACAAAATAGGGATGGCAAGTTATCAAATAAGGTAAACAGAGGGTGGTGATTAAAACCCAAAATTTTTACATTGACAAACACTAAAGGTATACATAAACAGGTATTCTTAGACTTAAATTTCGCTTTCACCATTATTTCCAATTTAAAACGTATTTTTTAATTCTACTGTGCTGTCAGAAATGCAATCTCATCTCGGTTAGATCTCATTCTGACAGCACAGCCTGATACTTTAAAGTTAAGTCTTAGTACGAGAATCCTAAAAGTGAAGTCTTAGTAAGAGAATCCTAAAGTTAAGAGAACCATAAAAGTGAACCCAAATTTAAAAATACCTTTTAAGTGAACTCAAATTTAAGAGAACCTTATAGGTGTGAACCCAAATATAAGAAAACCTTATAAGTGTAAACCCAAATTTAAGATAACCTTAATTAAGGGTGACACCATAAAAAAGAGTAATTTTTTACAGCCACCGACACATTACGGTCTACAAAGCAAGGGTATTTTTAGTAATTCTTCTGCCACCTTTTTTACATCAAATTTTTAAGAAAATAAGTCGCTGTTAAAAAGCGACTATAAATAAATAAATAATAATAATAACAAAGGTCTGCAATAAAAAATTTTTTGTAAGCTGCATGAAATATTTTTACTAAATTATATGTTTTAGAATGCGCTTCCTTGGTACCCTCTCTCGATATCGCGGACAGCCTGGTGAAACCGCTCCCCCTGTTCTTCACTGTAAGCTCTCAGGTTTTCAAGAAAGTATTCTATGTAGGAGTGCAAAAAATTGACCTTCAGGCTTATCTTGCAGCTTTGAGCTTCGTATGCTGCTAGTTGAACAATGGTTTTGTAGTCAGGATCCTTAGTAATTCCAAAAAACTTTCGTTTGACATCCTTGAACGATACCCAAGCTTCTTTTTCATTCTCAATCATACTTTCCACAAAGAGGATGTCAGTTAAAAGCCTTCCTATGTCGGGTCCAGTGAAAACTCCCCCTTTCAACCTTTGATTCTGACAGCTTCAGGAATTTTGTACATAGATATTTAAAGTCTCCATCCTGTTGCAGTGATTTTACAAATTGTTTCATCAACCCCAATTTGATATGGAGAGGTGGCAACAAAACTTTTTTTAGTATTGATAACATTTTTCTCCCCAGGTTTTAAAGTTTCTCGGGGTGGCCAATCACTTTTAGTCCAGTGCTCCAGTGCTTTTTTCTGGCTCTACTATCCCATAAGCATAAGAAGCATGGGTATTTAGTATAGCCTGCCTGCTGACCCAAAAGCATCGTGAATATTTTGAAGTCCCCACAAACCTTCCATTGATGGTCTTGATATTTGATTCTTTCCAGGGTAATTTCCAAATTGTTATAGTTAGTTTTATTCCATATACACAGAATAACCCATTGGAAGCGAAGCTAATTTATTTTTACTGTGCAATAATACTACTTCAAGACTAGTTTATGTTGTTACTAATATCTATGAAAACCTATGTGATAGAATGTTTTGAATAGTTTTCCTGTTTTTGGGAGGTCAAAATCTATAAGAAAATGTAAAAAATCCTATGCAGTTTTTTAGTCGCAGACCTGTGTAATAAATAATTATCTAGTGAAGTAATTTTTTCTCAATTATGACCCAACGGAAAAAAAGGTTTGGTCAACATTTACTTAATTAGTTTTTAAAAATACGGTAATAATCCTCAAGTGTATAAGAAGAGGTTATTGTAGTACCATGTAAGCCCATAAATTATTCACACATGAATGTCCTTGGGGTTTATTTTCATTATACAGATATTTCTGTTGTTCCATTGTTTTCTGAAATGATAACACTTTCTTTGCTTACTTTTCGAGTTTATTTTGTAATTAAAAAGTACGTGTTTCTACTTTAAATATTCATTAAAGCGTTTAATATGTATTCAATAAATATTCACCATGGTTAGTTAGGAAAATTGAAGTTTAAGAAATGTAAATGTATCTTATAGCTGCTTATTTTAACTCGCTATATAACTTGGTGATCGTGACACGACTTCAAATTCGAAGGACTTTTAATAAATTCTGCAGAAAATTTATATCCAAATCTATTATTGAGCGAATTAAGAGAAATGAACAGCACTTTTAGTGCCAGAAATAGCTTATTTTATTATGCATCAATATTATTTGTATTCTGGGATTAAAATTCGCGTTGCGTTAAGTAAGACCTAACCTAGAAACACAGGAAAAAAGATCTAGGTCTTGATAAACATTAGTTAATTTGGAACAAATTATTGTTAATTAATTCAATTACATTTCCATTATGAAAATTAACAACTCTTTATAATAAAAGCTTTTCATGTTTTGTGAAAATTATTTACATAGTTTCAAAGTTAAATATAAACTCGAAAATTAGGTCATTATTGATTTTTTTAATCCACTCGTGTGTATGAGTAACAGCTTATTTATATCTAAATACAAAAATGTATACGATGAAATTGTTCTAATTTTATCATAATATTTTCACTGCCGCGTTCTATTTATCAACATTTCTTTTTAGGGTGTGGGTGGTATAAAGTATTTTTTTAACGGATCTATATTTATTCAATTGTTGTCACAAAAAAAGAAAGTTTTATCGTTACTTAAACTGTTGCTTAAGTAATTAATAAAAAGAGACAAACAAGGGTGGAAATAGAAAGACAATCTTAATGAAAAATAAATTTCCAACGAAAATAGAAACTATTGGCATCATCTGAATGTGCTAACCACAATGCAGAAATACGATTGGAAATAGAACTATGGTGGAATTGGAACGTAGAGTAAATAAAAACGTAAGGAAATAGAAGTATAGTAAGAAAATCCCACGAAGAATATAAGCAATGGACGAAGCTGTGTCAAGTTTAATCGCTTTCTAAATAGTATAAATAGAACATTTCGATTGATGGAACACCTACTATTAAATAAAAGTTTTCGGCTTTTAGAATATTCACGAAATTTTGTATTTTAATTTTAACTTTTTAATTTTCTGTTTTAAAATAAAACCATCTTCTGTTAAAAGAAAATTTTTTCCCCAAATTTTTTTGTACATTGTTACGAAAAAACGAACTCAAATTTATTAAGAAATTGATATTTATTGCATAAAATGATATTTGATCTCACATATAAATATGAATAAAACATATGATTCAATCAAATCTACAAACATCATAATATATTATTATTTTATATCTCTTTTTACCAAATTTATCGCTCCCTTATCTCAATTACAGGAAAATATTCATTCATTTCATGAATAAAAACGAGGAAAATTATGTTTATTCAATATAATATACAAACGATTCTGTATATAATACGCTTTTACCTAACTTACATAAATGTATAAGGTGTCCTCCTAACAACCCATTTTTCACTTATTGGGTTTTACAATTATTTTTGCGTTATTTACAAGATTTTTGCGCTATAATGTCACAAATTTGACTTGTATGACCAAGTAAATCATCATAATCGAATTCATTTCATTTAGAATCTAATAGCAGTTTACTAATCAAAATATAGTTTTAACACCATAGAAAAAAAAACAAAAACTGAAAATTTTTATTCATTTGTATCAAATAATTTGACTTTTTTGGCGGTTCAAAACGTGACTACGTTTATTTTTGAAATTTTTTTACAAATATTTAAAAAATGAAAAAAAAAATACTATTTTGATTCCTTGGAAACAAAAAATAACAAACATTGAGAATTTTTTTAATCGAATCCTAATGGAGTGTAGTTCACGCAAGTGTCGAGAAATTATTTTTAGTTCAAAATGTAACTATTTTTGTTTTTGAAATTGTTTAAAAATATATAGAAAATTAAAAAAAAAACAAAAACAATGCTATTTTGATTCTTCAGAAACAAAAAATAATAAAATTGAGAGTTTTTTTCAATACAATTTTGATTCCTTGGAAACAGTAAAAATCATTGAGGATTTTATTCCAGAAACCATTTCTCATTTTATTCCAGTCCAGAAAAAATCGTGTAATGATATTGTTATTATGAATAACAGGTTGTGTATCGTTGTTACTTATTAAAAACGCTAGATGGAGTATCGCATAGCTGGAAAACCCAATAGTGAAATTAGTTTTGATTATTTCAATATTTTTCCGTATAAATAGACTGCTCTCTATTGAAAACTGATACTTTCAGCTTATTGTTCGATCTGGAAGGTTCAGACCGGAAGTTAATTTATTTTAAAAAGGGTTTTTTAGATTTAGAAAGACAACTTAGAGAGAATATTGGATTCTCTAAAAAGAATACAAAACTTGTTCCAAAAATTTTTCCAACAACAAAAACATTCTTATTTAAATATCTTATTAAAAATATATTCGTCGATTTTAAAGTTTGACACGCGATTAAAAATTTTCCTGGCTCAATTGGTAGAAACACTACACTGACTGGCCCTTGACCAATGAAACTCTTATTTCCGTATGGAGCACATTCGATTTATAAAGAAAAATGTTTTTACTTTTTTGAAAGAATACATTCTACAGTTTTAAAATAAGGGGTACATGTGGTCAGGGAAGGGCCATCCTGTATATACCACTCCCAAACAACACCCTACTGAAGTACTAAACAATTTATCTGAAGTACAAATAGAATCTAATAAGTTACGAATGATTTATGCAGAAGGAAAATTTTATTGATGGGGTAAGCAGAAAATTTTCATACTGTTTATTTATTTATATCAATGTTATGTGAAAAGTAGCTCAAAAACGAGACAGAATCAATTATTTATGTGTGTGGGAGTTTTTCACTCATTTCCATATCACAATATTCAAGGGAAAACTATTATTAACCCCTAAGTGTATATTATTAATATTGTTTTGTCTGGATTTCTAGTCTCTCAAATAAAACAGGGTTTATTTTGAATTTATCAAATCCGTTGTGCTTTAAGATAAATGAAAACTAGATGTTCACGAATTTTTTGTAAATAATTTAGGAAAGCAGGAAGGTTTTTTCGAAAATCATCTCCTTTCGGGCCGGTTAAAACAAAGTTCAAGTAATCATGAAGAAATTTGTTATTCGAAATGTAAATCAAATTAATTTAAAATTCAGAATATTTCTCTGAAGTAAAGACAAATCCATTCTTTATTTTATATTTCAAAGGAGTAAAAATCAGTTTAGCCAAATATTTCGTAAATAATTAGTTGCATTTTTTAAATAATTGTAATACAATAAAAATCTTTCAATAATCAAAAAGATATTTCTTTTCAGCGCATTTATTATGCCCACTAATATTTATAAAAATAACGCTTAATAATTAAAAACTTAAGCTTTGGAATGAAATAGTTTGTTTCTCTTCGATTCTTTACGATTTATTCCTCAAACATTAAACTGAATCAATCCCGGAAAAATCAAGTTTATGAAAAATAACTACATACATTTGGACGAACAAATTGAGCGAACTTTTTGGTAGGTAAACTTGATTCTTATTTACAGTTTTCAAACAGTTTTGAATATGCAAAAATTTCGAGTTCTAATATTTTTTCCCAATGAATGCAAACTTATCTTCACAAATAATAAGAAAACAAAGAAAAAGGCAAGAATTTCTTTTTTAAAAACAAGCTGCTTTCGTTATAAATTTTCATCGAAATAATTAGGTACTAATAATTAAAATACATTTTTGCCAGAAACCAACTTCAATCCTCTTAACCTGCTATTCCTTCAATTTTTTACCAAGGCATAAATTCAATTTGTTGGGTTTTTCTTTAAAAACCTTTCCCTCAATAAAACATGAAATATTTAACAGTTTTCACTTTCATTTCATCAAATCGAACTAAGAACAGGTTCTTATAAATGCAAGTTATTACTTTCCGGGGTCATTTTTACGAATTCGTCATATCACTTTTACAAAATTTAAAATACTTTGGGGGGTGTCAACTTTCTGATTTCGAAGTTGAACTCGAATTTTCAAGTGAAATTGACATTTCATCAACTAAACAAAATGTTTTCCCCGCCTATCATTCAATTATAAATGAAAGTATAAATTGCTTGGCCTATTTATTGTAAACAAACGTTATAAGGGTAGGTACTCCAAATACGCCAAAGGAAGAAAATAATAAAAATTATGAGATATATTTCTGAGATTTTAATAAAATAATTTTCTTTTTAAACAATCACAATAAATTATTGTTTCAACGAAAAATTTTACACACAAATCACTTCATCACTTTCCACACAAGAATTTCCCGAACACATTAAAAATAATACGTCACACTTGTCAAAATTTAAATACGCACTGACAGCAACACACACAACTTAACTGATGATCAATGAGAGGGTGGAATGCGAACCAACATCGAATGCATTTTCCACATACACAGAATACTCTCTCTAATACCACATAACGTCGCGACGATAGCAATAATATTAATGTATAGGCGCGGGAAACACTACCGTCCGTTTTTTTTCTTTTACAAGCGTCGATTGTGTATACATATACAGAATTTAGGATGGGTAGGACCGGCGCTCTATTGATAATATTCTGCGCGCAACTCTACGATGGTGGTTGTATATAATGTGTGTATATTATTATTATGTCATTGACGATGACAAGTAATATCCACCAACTATACCTGACTGAAGATCGGAAATGATTATTAAACGGACCTTATTTATTATAATTAGTTTTGTGTGTGCAGGTGTATTATTATTGTCTTTTTTTTGTTTTAGTTGTGGATGGAACGTGGTTTTAATTATTATTTGTTACATGTTTTGTTTGAGTCATAATAATATGTGTTTGTTGTATACTGACTGCACTCTTAAAAATAACAAAATACAGGAATGGATTGAAAAAATAAACAAGTTCGAGTTTAAGACAAAAGAAACGGTGTTGCTTCTATCTTTTGTCTCTTTTTTGTATAAACGGTTAAGGTGTTTCCCTGCAGTATTGTAAAATAGTTTTGCATTCTTCCTTGTCGTCAAATAATGTGTTATTTTTAACATTACGGTACCACGAAACTATTTCTCATGCAATAGAAAGTATGTTGTTTACAATCCTGTTAATATAGATACCTCTCTTCAACCACCAATACTCTAACTATAGTCGTTTCTGTTCAGCAATAACCGAAAAAAATTTATGTAGCTGAAAAATGATCAAAAGCTCGGTTGGTTTTCTAATCAAATATTTGATCAAAACCATTCGATAAATAACCATCCTCAAACTTGTTGATAGCAAATTTGAGCCTAAAAATTTTTAAACGTCGACATCTCGAAAACGGCGAGGTTAGGTGAAAAAACAAATATTTAAAAAAAAGAAATGTCCAAAAAACTATAAGAACCAATTGGTCTTGAGATAAATATTTGATCAAAGCCACAAAATTTCATCAAAAAACCGAATTTTTAAGAAACGGTGAGGTTTAGGAAAAAATGTCGAAGGACAAAAAATGCTCAAAATAGCTCCTATTCTGGATCTAATGGGTCTAATGATTTTGGGGATGTAAATTGGTTTTTTTGGGGGATGGGGATACGAAAATCGAAAGGCTGGCAAATACTAAGCCCTTCGTGAAATAAATGTGTTTGCATAAAAATGTAAGAAAATTTCACTTAAAGAAACATAAGATTTACAAAATAAAAAATTGAAATACGTTCATATGGAAATACGGTTACAGCTTCTACATTGCTTATTAAGAATACGATGAACCCCAGTACACGATGAATATACAATAGAAAAAAAAATTAATTACGACGTTGACTTATTAGCCTCAATACGGTTCTGTTATTTTCGTTTCGATTAAAAAAATTATCAACTACCTTATAAGCGTATCCATAATGTTAAGAATTTGTACATACTCATAATTAAACAACTCCAAATGTTTTTTCATCATGATTCACTTTTTATACATTTAAAGATAACTTTCGCTTAGATCGAAAAAATTTTTGAAAGACTGATAAAAACTGATAAAAGGAAGAAAATTACTGTCATATTATTTAATATATAATAAACATCAAAAAAAGAAAAAAATTAAAAAAAAAAAAAAAAAAGAATATAGATTAATTTAAACTTTAAATTTGGTCCAAATTCAACCACGGGCAAGCAAAAACTTCGGGGAAAAACCTTGGTTTTCTTTTTCTCTAAAAATATGAGACGTAGAAAATATAACATATATATAAGTAACATCGAAGAGTGTATCTAATTTAATTTCATCAAATGGGGCAATTTTTGGAATAAAATTTATACTGTTGAAACTTCTTAGATATAAAATTATATATATATATATATATATATATATATATATATATATATATATATATATATATATATATATATATATATATATATGTATATATAATATAAAAATGAATCGCTGAATGTGATGCTAAAATCTCGAGAGTAGCTGAACAGATTTCGCTAATTCTTTTTTATAATATTAGTTGAAGTAGGAGGATGGTTTTTATGGAGAGAAAAATATTAAAAATAGAAAATCTGAAAAAGTCTAAAAACAACAATTTTCTATATTCCCATACAGAAGATTCGTAATAATAAAAGTAAATTTGAGCTTTAATACCATACCGTAAAGTTTCAGTTTTAGTAGAGGGTTCCGGGAAAGCAAAACAATTGAGTGACGATAGTAACATATAAAAAAAAAAAAAACTGTTAGGCGGTACGACGTTCGCCGGGTTAGATAGTAAATATATAAACAAAATTAGCACTTGAACAAAAATACATTTACGTATTAAATTAGCATCAATAAACAAAAATAGGTATTGTCTAAATATCTAATCAATTTATTTACTAATAATAAATTGTTCAAACATAACCCAAGCATATACAGAATAATTAAACAATTAACTTAGTTAGTTAGTCAGTTAATGAATTTAAAATACCAGGTATTTAGTATAGACATGAACCCAGGTATTTTGAGTGAGACACCTGAAGACATTACATTAAAGTAATAGTCTGTTGAATATGAATGTGAAAGCATTGTAAAAGTAGTTGAAATAACGTATCTAATTATTATATTTCTACTAACACCAAACAGATGGCAATGTCATATTGTATTGTTGAGAAAATTTATATTTTATTTAGAAAATTTAATATATATTTTTTAATGTATGTGGTTCTTAAGCTGAAACTGATGTAAATAAATTAATAAAATTGATTAACGTTTTAAAGTTTAAGAAGTAATTTTTTTTAATTAAAAGGAAAACGCGAATATGACGAATTTCCGTCCTTTCAATGAATTATCATATATTGTTCGAAGTTAGCGTGCAACAATTATCGATCGTTTCAAATTATTAGTAATACTTTAATTATCAAGTTTATATTAGCTTGAAATTGAAACCAACTCGTTTGTAACGATGCAGGCATACTGCATGAGGACAATATTAGAGTATCATGTACTTGATATCCTAAAGGAATTCGAGAATACAATAAGGAAATAGAAATGTTTTTAAAGCTTTTTTTGGAGATAATTGGGAGAAATTATGATAATAATAATAATAATACATATTTGGTGGAAGCGCAAGTACATAAAAATAGCGAACCCAAAATTTTTTCCCAGTTTTACCGACATTTAAATTTTTAAAGGGTTAAACAAATCTTTTAACTTTGTACTTCTAAGTCACATTTCAAAAAACTATGAAAATATATCCCATTTTTTAGAATTCATCATATTGAATTAATTGTTACATATATTGTTCACTAATATTTTGAAGAAAAGACTGAAGAAGAGACAAACATCTTCGGAAATATATAACAGTAGAGACAAAAACTCTCAAAATGAATTAATCAGAAGTATTATAAATCAGACACAAAAAGTTTTGTTTGGGCATTTTTAAAACAACTGAAATAAAAAGACAAGACCCAAATGAATCTCACAAAAATTTTTATATTTTTTGACCTCCGAACCACAAAAGTGGTATTGTAAGTTTGATCGCTGTATGTGTCTGTCTGTCTGTGGCATCATAGCTAATAAACGGATGAACTGATTTTGATTTTTTTCTTTGTTTTGTTTGAAAGGTAATTTTATGGAAAGTGTTTTTATCTGGATTGTAGAAACAACTTAACAAGAGGCGATGATCTCCAAAATCGGTTTAGTTTGGATAAGGAAAATGGTAATTTAATATAGAATGTTCATAGTTATGTTTCAAGTGTGAGTTTAGAGTTCCGTACTCTACATTTGTCGAGGAAATTTTGTAAATTTCACTTGTTTATAAATGATTCATTAGTTGTTAAATGAAACGTTATAAGTTATCAGTATCCAATTTTATTTCAAATACTTACTACCCATGACAAATTTGTACTTTTGTTTAAAATTTTGTGTATTTAAAATACGTCCAAGTACCTCATACATAATACTTTTAATAGCCTTTGTCATATTAACACATTATACCACTTTCTACTTGAGGGCGAGAGTGTACATTTCAATGGGTTAAAGCACATAACATATTTTTATTTAAACAAAAAGAAAGAAACGAAAAAATTACACAGAAGCCAGAACTCAAACCCGAGTCCTTTAGATATATCCGGTCTAGGACGTAGCCAACACTCCCTATAAACTACTGTTATTAGCGATTGATTTAGAAGGTATTAGAAACATTATGTGGAAAATTTGTTGAAAATATTCAATGTTAAAATATCAAAAATTAAATGTATAGATTTGAAATTGATAAAGTAAAAGCGGAACCAAACAATTAAAAAAGTAAAAACCGTTTTTAATTAAATTTTAGGATATGCAAGCAAAGCAAGATGAATTATGATTTTATGATGATTTTTGTGTATTGTGTGTGGTTGGTTTAATTCAAAATGAACTATGAAAAATAACAACCGTGAGAACTAATCAAAAATTAAATACACAATAAAAAAGTATTAACCTTCACTTTTTTAATGTTATTTTATAATTCGCGCTTAATACCTAGCTATTGTTAAATTTGCTTACGAACGGATGTCACTACACTAATTGTATTTATATTATTTATTCAGTAATTAATTAAGTAAAGTATATTATTATGATATACATTTAAAAAAAATTTATACACTAAGAGCCAGGTAAATTTTATACTATGCGCTGGACTTTAGTATTAGTAAGGTCAGATTTAGTACCTAGAGTACAAGGTACTTTGAATCATTTTGTAGTTTCTATACAAATATTGCTAATTACTGGCATATATGTATGTAGGGGAGAGTGCTCTATAATGACCCTCAAGATAAAATGATCCCTCGTTGTTTTAAGTGAACCATTAAAGCCATCTAGTATATTTATCGATAGATGGCTTCCACGTGATCAAATAAATCGTTCAACAAAGACTTATGGCGATGTATAAGTTATTTTGTGTTTCATAGCAAAAATATAAATTTTACTGCTTATGATCTATGGTAAAACAAATTTCATCATAAAATTCAGCCGGTTAGTTTTCGCCGGCTGTTTGTTTTACTGGTTGGCTTCTATTGACTGTTAATAATATTATAACACATTTTGATAGGCATATAATAAATTATAAGGTCAGTTTTTATGACAATATTAAAATATGTCGTTACGAGTAAAATGATCCCCTTTATAAACGTTAAAATGATCCCGATTTTGAGTATAAAATTATAATAGATAAAATCACCCATCATGTGGCGGGTTTTGAATGTGTTGAATTGGATAATTGTATCAGTGATTTTTGTTTTCATTCTAATCGTTGATGCAATGTAAAAGATTAATTATTATTTTATGTGAACTGTTTGGTAAAAACTGCAATGGAATCATTTTATCCACCTATTCTTACAAGGTCAATAATAGGATCCCTTTTGAGAAATATTGAATAGCTCTAAAAATTTGAACAAATCACAAGAAATTAACATGCCAATATTGAAACACTTGAATACAGAAATCAAGAATATTTCGACGTTATACATATCTCGAATAGTTTGAATAAGTTACATTTTTTTTCTAAGGGGGGTCATTATAGGACACCTTCCCCTATTGAAATGAAGTTATTGAGAACGCAGGAAGGCTGAAGACTGATTCCAATGTGGTTTTGTTTTTGAACAAACAGATTGTCTATTTCAAGCAGACAATTGCATATTGTTTTATAAACCATACCCAACGTAAATCAATGGCTATTGGTGATTTCATACCATATTCCAGGCTTAAATATAAAGTTTATGGGACGTAAAGTTTCAATTCTATTGATACATGGTAGGTAATACATAATTCACTTAATTTTGGTAGATTCTTGTAAGAGAAAGAGTAGTAGAGAAATATGTTGACGAGAGATCTTTCAGGTACAATTGACAAGGGTAATTCTAGGTGCATTATGATATTGTACTATACGCAATACTCTTTATTGATTCAAAATACATTCTTGTATTTTCAAAATCGTGTGCAAGAAGTTCAGCGCACATACAAAATTTGATCTGCCTGGCTCTTAGTGTAACAATGGCAAATATTGTATTGTTATTGATAATATTTTTTAAACATTCATAAAAATGTTTCTTTTTTTTTACAGTTAATTTTCCCCACATAAATCTTATCAAAAATATATTCAAAATTATACAAAATATATACATGAATTTCTCGTGTTTTAATTATAGTTTTTTAACGGTATATGACGTGATTTCATTATCAAAAATATAAACCGAGTTGAAAGATTATTAACCCTCAAGAAAGTTCAAAGATTAACACTTCCAAGCCAAATTGATCGGAAAAATTATCAGAAAGGATTGAAAAATATTAAATAAATTTAAAGAACACAAAATCAGGTCTAATCAACCATGATAAAAAAAAATGAAATCGATCGATTAGTTCTTAAGATTGACTGCACAGGAAATGGAAGATATAACCCTTCAATAAATTTTTCTACAGAATGTATTTTTGTCCAGCAAATAATGGTGACCATTTCAAACTGTAGTAGATTTAAGATTTCATTTGTTTTATCATGGCTGAATAGAGAACTTTCAAATTATGTATCACAAGGTAGGGGTGCGAAATTTCAAAGTGGGGTTGGCTAAAGGTGAAGGGATGAAATCTAAAATTCTTTAGGTAGTATTTTTGTACTTCTCCCTCGATATCTAAATCGACGTGTTTTCACTCAAAACAATAATCACATCAGGTCAAGAGCACTGTATAAAACCTACTATAAATAAACTGATTGCCGCTGATATCTGATATATATTATAATCGTGAAAGTTTGGATGGATTGATGGACAGATTTGTTACTAAAGTACGCCAGAACGGATCAGGATAAAATTTGGCACAGGGATATATTATATATAGTCTAGAATACCACATAGGCTACTTTTTATCCCGGTAAAATGTATGGTTCCTGTGGGATAGATTTGTTTTAATTTTTCATACAGCACAGGATCGACATAATTTTTGATAGTGGTAGTTTAGGGGTCAGAGGAAAACACAGGAACCGTGTTTTTAAAAGAGTTTTTTAAAAGTCCGTGAAACACATTTTTCTCAAGAAGGCTTGATTAATTTACACATAGTAACGATGAAAACTCTCAAAATCTCTTTTAATCGCGGGATGCAGCTAGTATAATATATGTGTATATACTAATTTTGTTGGAATATGCGAAGTTGAGTAAAAAAAAATTATCGAAGTGTTTGAAAGTGTTATTGTAATTTTATCTAGCTCTAAACAAATGAATCAAAATAAATTTAACTTCCTGCCAGGAAGTTAAAAACTCGTCGATCCAAAATATTATGAATAAGCTTTTCATGCTGAGTTTTTTCACTTATATAATTTCCACTATTAAATTTGCATATTAATTCATAAAGAAAAAAAAGATAATAAATCATATTCTTTCTTTTCTTTCTCTTTTAATAATCTATCTCTTCAAACAAAAAAAATAGAGAAATAATTTTGAACCTTCCTTTTTTAATAAAAACAATCAACTTTGAAGAAAGAAAAAAAAAAAAAAGTAAAAATGTGTGTATTCCTCCATCCATTCAATGGAAATTATTAATTGAATATAATTGTTCACGCAGTTTTCTAATAATGGACCGACAGTTAACAATAATTAAAAATTGTCTTATACGTCTTCCACTGAACGGCATTTAATTATTTTAAGAGATGGCGATTGGCACCTTAAAGCCAAATTCCACTGTGGCTTTAAGACGGATAAAGATAGAGATAGAGGAAAATTCTGCCGTCGTCAAATAAAAAACGCTATCTTAAAAAAAAAAACAATATTTTACAATAAATAAGGTAAATAAAAAAAAAAAAAAACAAATTTATTAATCTGCATAAATTTTTTTCTTTAATTCGATGTCCAAAATTTTGTGTTAATATAAAAAATTGATTTAGGAACTCCCAAAACATTTCTAGTATCATGACAATCTGTATTTTTACGCAGCTTTGGAACCGCTTAAAAAAGCATATCACGGCAGAATTAGAATAAGAACGCAACTCTTTAAAAAACAAAAAAACAACATCTTACCCGATTTTATTTCGAACGATTTTAGTTTGAAAAATGTTTTGTCTAATAAAAAACTTCATCAGTGTCTCAGTAATCCCCGTTGTCGATAATGGCGATTAAAAATGATGTACTGAAAATATTTACTTGCAAGATGTTGTGAACGATTTTAAATCCAAAAATGTTAATATTTAAACTTATGATACTGGGTACAACTATTTTTTTTCGTTTAACAAAACCCGCATCAAAACAATTTTTTTTCGTTTATTATATTTTTTTGTTTAAGAACCTTGCAAAACTGCCACTATGTCACTATTGTTGCGCACCAAATGTGCTATAATAAAAATAATAAATGGCATACAATAAAAGAGAGAATTTAAAATGTTGTTAGCTGCCGGTCCATAATAATAGTTTTAAAATGGTACACAAATATTCATTCATTTTAATTAATTGTAACGTTTATATTGTTATTACTTATTTTTTTACATTTAATTAATAAAGGAAACAATACAAATATGTCTGTCTGTCTGTCTGTCTGTCTACTTGTGTGACAAACCAACGATGTTATACATATTTTTAATAAATATTCACATAATTAATAATTGTTCAACTTGTAATAATCATAATTTTAATATAAATAATTAAATATATTATCTTGATGTCATATTTTCTTCTTTTTTTTAACATGTGTAGAAATTTTTAGAAAATTAATTTCACTTTTTGTTGTTGAATAAGAAGAAGATTGTGGAAAATGCATGTTACTCAATTGGTTCAATTAGCTTTTATTATCAACTATCATTGTCAATCATTTTCAACTATGAGTAGATATCGATCGGCACGACAAGTGAAACCAAACGTGCAAATGCATTCTGCCACCGTTTGGGATGGGATTTTAATCGAATGAAACAAAACTCGTACTTTAACTAAAAATGAAACTAACTCCGCTATATCTGTCAACAACTAGAGGTGTATAGATCCATGCTAACGAATTTTTTTCTAAATTGCATAAAAGATACAGATCTCATACAAGAAATAGTTTGACTTCCCTTAAAGCACTTACCAAATTGACTAATTATAAGTACATTTCGATTCTCGCCGTCGCAACACAATTAATTTAATTAATAGTTGTGATGGGCTGGTGCAGTGCATGGTATATGCATGACGAAGGTGCACTAAGACTCTGAAATTGAGAAGCTGATAAGATAAATGAAATTATCAGCGGAAAGGTAGTAAAACAACGTATGGTATTACAATGGGCTCCATAGCGTAAGTGTGTCTTTCGTGGACAGCCAATATAACCTAACCTAATCTATTCTAACTTTTATCTGAACCTGGATCGACTGTTAAGGTTGTACGAGGCAATTTTAGACTTAGGGTTGAAATTATTTGTACCTTATTTTCAACTTTGATGATGAATTTTGTTATAACTTCATGAATGTAGACGAAAAATAAGAATAACATTTTTCGATATCTGCCTTGGTTTTCGAAGTATCGAAAAATAAATAATTAAACAAAATTTTCAATTTTCAATATTTTGAAAAATAATCCAGATATCGAAAAATTTTATTTTTAATTTTCGTCTTATATTGTCAAGTTATAACATAATTTACCATCCAAATTTAAAATATATATATTTGGTAATTTGTGTTCACACTACGGAACTTATAAATCCTTAATTAGTCGGGCACAACTGGTTTTTTATTTTCAATAATTTTTTTAGGTTTTAACTTAAATAGTTTTTTGTTTAATTTCCACCGACTAGTTTTGGAGAAAACAATGAAAACATATCATCCATCTACCGTTTTCCCATAAAACCAATGTTTAATATGCCTATACCTTTGAAGTCATTTATTTATTTAAATAATCGGGCAACCCAACCTTTAGTTTTCAGAATTGATTTAGATTTACTCTAACTTCATATTTTTTTTAAATCAAGCCTTTTATCGAAAATTGCCCTGACGCTCGTACATCCTTAAATGATCCCGAGAGGAAAATTTAATTCAAGGACAACAAATGTTCTTTGAACCCAACACCTTTTATTTGAAAAATTCTCTTCCGTCAAGCTTATTTCTCAAGTTATTTTCATTTACACTCTGTATAAGATTTTTCAAGTATTCTATAGAAAATCCCCATTTCAGAGCCATTCTGTACATAATAATATTATTATTGATGTAATGAATGCTAAATAGAGTGTAAAAGGTTATATTTACAATTAAATGATATATATTTGTAAGTGTTGTATATTTGTAAATATAAACCACTAACTATATTTATTTATATATTATTATTGCATTTACTTATTTATTGTTATAAGGTATCTTATTCGGTTGCAACATATCAGTCAGTCAGCATTGAAACAACGTGATTTGAAGTTCACACGCGACAAGCTTACAATTACTTTATTAGCTATAACGTCATTTAAAAAAAAATATTATCTCTTCCTTCTTGAACATAACCGCCATGCATAAACTGCATCATTATGACTAATCAGGTTTTTTCAAAGAAACTGTGATTCAAACGACAATTATGTTTTTCCCATAGCAATAAAATAAAGATTTAGGCCAAGAATGGCGTTATATATATTCGGTTATTGAACAAAAAATATCAGGATTTTTATGGGATACGTCAATGAATTGGAACACTTTAGACGTACAATCAATCATGGATACGTGTTGTACGTTATTCAAACCCTTAACTCTGATAACTCTGCTCACAAATAATAACAGTGGGCAGAATATTTTCTAATATTTAAATAAATGCTGAAATAAAATTTCCAATCAAGTTATATTTTAATTTTCATACCCTGTATATACAGGGTGTTCTATAATTGACTGCAAAACGTTTAACTTCCTGAATAAGCTCATAAACACGAAGGAAAAAGTTATTTACCGTTTTTCGATCTGAGGTCTAATTGAGGGGATATGTTTATGGAAAAAATTAGAAAAATTATATAGATAGTCATTTAAATTAACAATGACAGACATTTAAACTTATATCAATAGTCATTTAATGATATGGAAGGGGCTTTCACAAAACTATAGAGTGATTTAATTGGTATAAGTTGTTGTCTTTATTTAATTATCAAATTATCTCAATGAGCTTTTTATTATTATATTATTCTCAGAAAACAACAACAAATAATATTATTAAGACCCCGCCCGTCATATACCAGGAGTCAGAAGTAATTGATTTTTTCATAATGAGTGTTCCGCATTTTGCCATTGTATCTTTTACAGAAAATCTTATAGATTTATATTTCGGATGTTACCATAAACCCTTTTGCTCCCATTTTTGTATACCTCTCTCCTTCCAAAGAAGCAAATACCTATGTTTTGAACCCAATAAAACGACCCTAGATTATTTGGATCATTTCAAAAATGCACCCTTAACGTCAGCCCTTCAACCTACCCATTTACAAACCTAAACTGAACTGTGATACAGTAAAAACGACCCTTATGGTCCACGTATTCAACTTCCCAGATTATGAAAATACCTTAATAATAATAACTGTGCTTCCCAACACTTTTGCCAAGGTTTCTAATACCATCTTAATGTTACTACGCAACGATTGGCGTAAGTCCGAAATCACCATCACTTTACACTCACGATAAATCGTGAACGAAAAAAGCTTCCTGAACACATACACAAATGCGTACGCAACGACAGTATAATGACATCAAGTATCCAGAATAACAAATGCACAAATGATTTCCATCTAAATATGGTAACAGACTTCCATCTAAAAGTGGTAACAGACATTCATCTAAAAGTGGTAACAGACATTCATCTAAAAGTGGTAAAAGGCTTTCATCTAAAAGTGGTGACAAACTTTCATCTAAAGTGGTGACAGACTTTCATCTAAAGTGGTGACAGACGACTTTTATCTAAAGTGGTAATAAACAAAAAGATATTATGAAAATTTCGATTTGCATTTTCAGATTGGTTACAAGAACTTCCCTTTACTAGGAAGTTAAAAAATCACTTTGCCGACTTCTGTTACGTTTTAAGCAAGCTAAAACAAAAGTGTTTCACATGACCAGTATGCGTTTAACCTTATTATATAAATAAAATTCAAAGTTCAAAAAGAACAAACACACCTTATTGACCAATGAACATTGAATGATTTAATTTACTTACAAAATATTGTAATAAAACATTATAAAATCATGACCTAAGCATAACATGTGTAATAAAACAACATAATAAATATAAATATAAAGACCATTTTTCAAGAAAATTAGATATAGATACAGATACAGATAAATTGATAAATGTATGTGGGTGAGGACTGAGGAGATATGCTTGCTTGTGGTTTATTCTCTTTTGTCTTGTATTCTCCATGTAGGATGACGTTTTTTTTTTTAATATATAAGATTACAAGCAAAAATTTGTCAAACTATCAGGTTAATTTATTATTAACCATAACTAATCGAAACCTGTTGAAGAATTAACGGTATAATCACAATATTTCTTTGATATTACTATCTACTAAATTAAAGAACAAAAAGAAGTAATGATTAATACTTCAGTGTTTCGAAGGTAATTGCTAACTAAAATCTGGTAACTATAAAAAAACTGTGCTACAGCGGTAAAACTGATGATCTATTCGGCATAATCTGAAAATTGAATTAAATCTTGAAAGAAATGCAAATTCATGAAGCTAATCAAATATTTTTTTACATATTATAAACCCAAAAAAATATCAAGAAAGCGACTAACAACCTTGATACGCTTTCATGCGATCGTTTCGAATAATGACCTGTCTTCCAATTTTTAGGTAGGAATAGAAGAAAGTTTGACGTGGAACATCTTGTTTATATGAAGTGCTATTTCCATTCAGTTTTGTAAACAATTATAGCAGTATGACCTGTCCGGCCGAAGACACACTTATATCATATGGCTCATTGTAATAGCTGCAAAGATTGCCCGCAAGAAGTCGTTATTCCTTGCACCAATTTGAGCTCCTCAGAATCAATTGGGGAGACATGACATTTAATGTTTTAGTTCCGAAATTCTATCAAAGAACCTTGAATATCTGACTTTATTACGTCAATTTTCCCGTTGTAAAATCGCGACAGTGATAGAAGAGATGTATCATCATTTCTTCCTCCTCCTCACTGAGACAGTTGTGGAAGTCGAATTGTACAGTTAAAGCTTAAGAATTCGACATGCTTGTCTCTTCGAAAAAAAACTAGCGTTGTTACAAGAAATTTTTTCTAACCATTAGGATTACCAATCAATCGTATACCTTGACCTTACACGATTTCGCCAAGATCAATTTCATAAAAGTTTTACTATTATCAACAGTCAATAAATCCAAATACCTGAAAGATAAGGATACGAAAAAATGCCTGTAAGATTTGAATACTTCATTTTTGAGTTATTTTTGTGAATTAACTTCTATGGTGTGCAAAAATTTCATAATGAAAATTAATTTTCACTGAATTTATTATTGGAATAAATCAAATAATGTTTTCCAGTATACGTCAGTATGACGTAGAAATCGAAATGAATTGCATATGCTTAATTTAAAATGAAATATTTTTCCACTTCAAATTTGATAATAAACATAACTTTTTAAATTAAACAATAATATTTTTGTTTTTCAAAATTTTCAATAATCTATTTATATTCAAAGAAAATTTTCAGATGGTACTATTTTCTACAATAATTCTAAATCATAAATAATAATTTAATTCATACATTTAATTTTATTATCATCTATTTAAAATAATACGCAATCACTTTTATTACTATAATTAAGGTATCTAAACTTCTGTTAAATAAATAAAAGTCTCTGAAACGGTGTAAATGTAAATTTAAAGATTAGAACATCGTTTTTTAATATTTAATTTGTAGTCGTTTTCAAGCAAAATGAATTCTGAAAATTAGCACCTCCAACCATTTTCACAATACTTTTTTTCGAATATTTTGCACGCTAAAACCATCACATATTTAGCATGTGTGGTTGTTAATATGTAGTAGATTATAAAAGGGCAGTGGGGTCTCAATGGAACACCGCAGAAAATTATTCAAGATTCAAATCAATTCATGCGCTTTCACATGAATCCATTACAGCACCTCAGCTTTGAGGCGATCAAAATTATTTTGAGCAGTGTAAAGATAAAATTTCGAACTGGAGAATTTTCTTTTTTTTTTCTTTTTTTTTTTTGTAGGTAATCATTTCACAAAAAAAAATACATAATTACAGCAAGCATGTGCTATTTTTTTGTATAAATTTAATATTTTTTGTTATTAAATGCACTTAAGTAGATTTTGAAAATTCTGAGAACCCATGGGGCACAATAGAAGAACGTTCCATAGTTTTATTCCATAATACCAAATTGAGTTTATTTGTATTATTTGCTTCAGATTTTGTAGTCATAACGGTGGGAAATCATGTGAGAAAAACTGATAAAGGCCTGCACAGTAAAATTAATATGCTAGAGGCTGTAAAGCTCGTAGAAGATAGTATGATTTTGTGAGCTACATCGATATGTCCAAAAACATAAAAAAATTGAACCTCAGACCTGGAGCACGTCAGAGCAAAGGAGGTGTTTTGCAAAACTAAATTATTTTTAAGTTAATGAAAAATATTGATTACCTGAAGAAGATTTCATATAGAAATCGAAACTAGTTGTGCAATTAAAAATTGTGTAAAAAAATAAATAATAAAATCTCAATTACCTCTAAAAAATGTAATTTTTAGCCAAAAATAGTTTGCTAAATAACTTTTACTAAAAAACATCAAGGAATTTTATCTACAAACTAATTAATCTCCCCCGAAAAAAAAGTTGCAAGTCGTAAAATGCAAATAAATAAATTTTGCAATGCTGGAGGCTATAAAATAATTCAGCTAAAACGAAACCCACTTAATGTTAAACTAATGAGAAATGAACAATATAACTCTCAATTTGACCATGAAAATTTTAAAATAGACATCGACTCATCGTGGGAAGTCATATATGTATGTGTTAAAGATTTTTTACTTAGCAACATTCAACGGTGAAAATGCATATCATAAAAAATTAATTATCCAATAGACTAGGAAATAGTGTCAGATTTCTATTGATTTTCTCATTTATACCACAGAGATACTGAAACAGATACGCAAAAATTACAGAAGTACTCTAAGTACTTGTAGAAGTAAGTAGGTACATTGAGTATATTTAGACAACTCTATTAAAACCAGAAATTCGAAACAATATTGTTAAAGATCATGTTAACAGCTTTTTCCTCAAACGAAAATTCTTTTCACCAGCGATTTCTTGTCAAAGAAATCCAGAAAATCTAGAATAGAGCTACGCAAACTTATTGATGAAAACAAAACTCCAAGGAAATGATTTTTGTATTTTTATCGGAAGAAAAAGGGGACGCTGCCAGGTAGACTGTATTTTTTTGTTACGCGATATTTTCACTTATTAAGAACCAATTTTAATGATTCTCGAATGATTCTATTGAAAGAGTATGTTTTCACGTAAACAATTCAAAAATTTAGAGATGTATTATTATACCATGTATCTATGAAATATATCAAGGTATATTAAGTTTAGTCTTGGGTTTGTAACGCTTAAAAAAATTGATACCACGAACAAAATTTTGGAATAGGTTTTCATAAAACCACCTAATTAGTGCATTTCCGGTTGTCTATCCGTCTGTCCGTCAACACGATAACTCAAAAACGAAAGGAGATATCAATCTGAAATTTAGTAATTTGATAACGTGCTCAGGACGTAAATAGTGAGGTTGAGTTCGTAAATAGTGAGGTTGAGTTCGTAAATGAGTATCATATATATCAATTGGATCTTGGGTCCTAGGGATCTTCATCTTGTAAACCGTTAGAGATAGAATAGAACAAAAGGTTAAATATAAAAAATGTTCCTTTTAAATTAAATTAACAATTTTTGTTTGAAACATTTTTTCATAAACATGACGATTTACACGCGAGGGAGCAAATTAAATTAGAACATTATATTAGAACATTATATCAGTTATGTATGTGTGACCACACAGTCAAGTTACATATACACGACTGTGGCTACCTAAGAGTGACTATCTTTCTTTACTTAAAATTTTCTCAACAATTAAACTCAGTCAATTTTTGTTTTACCTTGCTTTTTTTTTTTAAATTATCGTTTTTCAGAGATTCTAACACTTCTTATGAGGTCCTATCTACATTTAGAAAAAGAATTTTAACCTTCAAGTAGATGGGGGACGATATACAAAAATTAATGGATGAATTTCGAATTTTTACAAACTATACTCATTAAGTCGTATTAAAATTCCTAAAAAATATAAAATAAAAGCTTTTCTCAAAAAAATAGACTGCAAATAGGAAAAAGTGCAGAAAAAATTAAAAATAATTTCGAAATTGATAAATTCCATGAATGAACACATTCAAAAACAAACAATAAATACTTACGCTGTTTATAGGTGGTAACGCATTACGATGAATACCCAAACGTACTTTTGAATATTTTTTCATAAATACACGCCATAACACATATGCCATATTATTTATATTTTTGATGAAAATTTTCTTATCATTTAATAATATAAACACTCATAACACTAGTTATTAATATTAACGCTTGGGTATTAAGCTTCACATTATAATATTTATCTCACAGTATCATCACACATCAAGGTTGTCATCAAGTATCACTCGGTTCGTTAGTATTTTTATCACATGATAAATTAATTACAATACCTATTACATCAGATAAAATGGAAAATATTACTGAAAAATAGTTATTGAAAATTAATATTAATAGTTTTTAACAAATTTCCAAAACAATTTTTTTTCTTGTCAGTAGTTCAGAATATAAAATTTCATTCACATCAAATAAAAATTGAGGAACTCGGTGGAAAAAGGGCGTAAGGACAATATTCACGTCCTTTTTACTTCGATTGGTTGGCTTATATACTTATAGAGTTTCATTACGATACGACTAAAATCAAGGGCTCTACACACAAAAATCTGAAAGGGTGCATTCGTCTTTCTTCCGTAGATTTTCTGTTGAATCATTTTTTATACACTGTATATATTAAATATATATCAATGTATTCTAATTTTTGTCCCAAGTTTGTAACGCTTAGAAATATTGATGATACCTAATTATAATGTCACCTAATTAGTCCATTTCGATTTGTCCGTCAGGCCATCTGTCTATCACTAAAAAGCCAAAAGAGAAATCGAGCTGAAATTTTAATAGCCTGCTCAAGATATTAAAAGTGAGATTGAATTCGTAAATCAGCAACATAGGTCAATAGGGCATAATCCTGATGTCGAATAAACCATATTACCCATAAAAATTTAAAACTAGATACCATGACAAAATTTAAATGTGATTTTAAAATTGATTAAAAACGAAGAAGTTATATAATCAATCAAAGATTGCATTCAAAAGTTTCCCATCTCTTTTTAGCCAAACAAAGTTTAATATGCAATCTCACGATAGCCACGTATGACGTCACTAGTGAGTACATTCCTCTTTCATGAACTTCACTTTTCTGCACATCCAATAAAAATTCTTCACCTGAAGAGATTTAAAAAATTTAGTCCAATCCCCTACGGGATCTTGGGTCTGTAGAACCAATTTTGTAAATATCAAGACATAAAAGACCCGTCTCGTAAACCGTAAGAAATATGTTCCTTATGTAAAAACAAACAACTTTTGTTTGAAATATTTTTTTGTTTACACCATAGTTCCACCAAGACTGCAAATTAGGCCAAAACTTTTAACCGTTTTTCTCATAAACTACACAAGATGAAAATAGAAAATTTCGAAAACGCCATTTCATCAATTTTATTTATTCAGTATAAATGTTATTGTTTTTTTTTTTTTTAATTTATCTAATTTATTTTAAAAAATGCAAAGCGTAGTATTAAACACTATCTAAACAAGGTATTTTGGAGACGAAATTTTGTCTCTTTTCTTCAAGTTTTTCTTTGAAAAAAACAAAAAAATCACAAACAACTTTTTGTTTCGGAAAATGATTCGATATAAAAGCTAATTTCGACCCAAAAACGACCCACAATTGGTTGAGTATTTTCTATGATATCGCCCGAAATATAAAAGGCTCCATAAGATTTTCAGCGGGTGATTTTCATGAGAACTACTCAAAATGTTGTCGATCGTAGACGAAAATAAGCATCTAGTTATATTTTTATCCAAGATTTATGTCATAAAATTAAAAATATAGGTTTATAGCTAATAAGTAGTTACAACCACTAATGATAAAGTACCTATAATGGTATGCTCTCTTCTCAAATGACGGTTATAAGCAAAAAAAGGTAATTGCAATTAATAATTAAATAATTATGTACAATCAAAGTAAGCAAAAAAAAAATGGAGGAAACACTCATATAATAATTTTAAAAATTATAACATAATAAAAATTAAAACCCTAGATAATTATAATACGATATTCTATAATAATTGTTAATAAGTTATTAAATTTAACCTACATTTTTCAATTATTATAATTTAATTAGAATTTGAAATAAAATATATTTTTTTAATAAATTTACTGTGAACGCCACATAACTTCTGAGTATTACTCCAGATTATAGTAGATAATATAGTTCTCCTAATTTTTCTTGCTCTTCCATTGTCTGAGCAAGATAAGTTTTATCCTATTTCCCTACTTTTATTCGAAATCATCAAATTGATCACCAAATTAAAAAAATTCGATTGAGCATAAAACGAAGACAAAAATGCATTGCATCTGTAACAACAAAACCATTAATGCGTTTTCTTGATTTATTAATTTCTTAAAATACAAGATAATGTCCTTTCTAAGCAGCAAAATCCACCATACGGTACTAAATTTCGAGTTTCAGGGTGTTAAACTTTTAATTTTGAACATAAACTCTATCCTGACTTATTTTTAACCCCCGGACCAAAAAAAGGGGTGTTACAAGTTTGACCGCTATGTGTGTCTGTCTATCTATGTGTCTGTCTAGCATCTGATTCTTGACATCGTAGCACCTAAACGAATTAACCCATTTGGATTTTTTTGTTTTGTTTGAAAGGTAATTTGATGGGGAGTGTTCTTAGCTATGCTTCAAGTGTAAGTTTAGAATTCCGTATCCGGAACATATCTCGCAAAATAAACATGTATCAAAAAAACTCTTACTGATAGGGAATTCAATTAAATATTTAAATCAAGGCGGAATTACAATCATTCGATTCAAAAGTCATCGACAAATTTAAATACTGGCGAATCAAAGATGACTTTCCTTGTATGTAGATAAGAATCAAATTTGCTACTTTCTTGAAAGCTTGATAAAACCGAAAAATCTTCATTGCTAATGATATTTTACGAATGAAATTTCAAAGTTTTGCAGTTTTTTTGGTCTTGAGATCAATGGAGCATTATTCAAAAAAGAAAGCTTAAAATGATATCAGAGGACCTTTAAACATAAAGACTCAGTAAAAACTCAATAGCGATATGAATATGGAGGCACATATTACTTTATACCACACAAATGGTATAAAGTAATATGTGCCATACTAGATTCAAATATCACAATAGACAATTGTAATAATTAGCAAACTCATATGAAAAAATAAAATTATGATTATTAAAACCACTAAAGCAAATGAAACGCTAATATTTTATAACATGAACTAATCTGCAATCTAAATATTTACTTTATTCAATTAACAATTTAGTTCTAATATCAACCAGTCGCTTGGTTATACATTAACACTCACTTTTTTTTTTGTCGAATTCATATTTGTCTTGAATGCCAAGGACATAATCTGACAAAAAATATTGAAGAAACAAACATTTCCAACGAGAGAGTAATGTATATTAATCCAATAAAATGAAGATTTAAACTACCATCAAAACGGAAGCCTGAATTTTTGAATATAAATTCCTTTTAACATAAATTTGAAGTATACGTATCGTTAAAAAATTGAATTGAATTTCATTTAGAGGGTAGAAAACCATTAAAAACTACCCCCAAAATCCCTTTTTTTAAAATGTCTCGAAAACATATGAAGATATGGAAAAAAACTTAAAAATGTAAGTATCAAAATTTTATATAAAATCATTACTAGTCACTTTGGACGTATTTGAAATAGAAACTGAGATACTTGCAGTAAACATATTAAATTTATAGCTCAACCGCATAAAAAAATCCCTTCTTTTTAGCATGTATAGAACTGTAAATGGAAATTTTTGCAGTTTTCCAATTTTCCGGGGGGAATTCCTTACGTAAATTTTTATCCATTAAAATTGGCGATTAAAAGTTGTTAATTTCGCATATGCCTTTGAATTATACGGTGTATTGTTGGATGTCTTCCTTAACTGTGATAATTTGACCGAAATAACATAAGTAATCATTTGTAATATCATTGGTTCAATGTCTAATGGCAAAAATATAATTTCTTTAGATTTATTTAACCAAAAAATAATAATTCCTTTTGTCATTAATCAATTCAAAATACTATTTTAAAACATGAAATTGTTTTAGATTGAAAGAACGAAGGTCAAAGATCAAGGTTGCATGATCGAACACTGTTAAGATACACAATAAAATTTCATCAAATTTTCACCAAAATAATGTATGAATAGAAGACAACAATGATTTATCTACAAAAATTACATAGCATTGTATTTTAATTTTTATGATGTTAAATTCATTAAAAAAAATCAAATCACTTAATTATTCTTCCACTTCGTACATTATCAATTAAAAAGAGAAACTAAATGACCGAAATTCTTCCAAAAGGAACAAACAATACAATATTTTATATTTATATTTTCTACATCGAAAAGAAAACAATATCTTCCTATATACTGCTCATCCATTACATTAATTATGTACATATAATCATATAACAGACTTAATTCAACTTTAATTAAGTGTGCATCGAACTAGCTTTCTTGGGTTCAGAGTTAGAAAAAACAGTATATAACGGGTTTTTCAACAAGAGCTTCCGTTTTATTTAAATTATCTGATATTTGAGTTACACCTCCCCAACACTCTCTCTCGAAATTACAAGAAGTCGGGAGAGTAACGCAAACATAGAAGCCATGCCTCGTTTTGTCCGACTTCTCTAAAAAAGCGGTTTTTTATATCCGAGTCAAAGGCAAAAAAAAACCTCCAAGCGAGATTAAGCAAATATCATCTCCACATTCTCCTGACTACTTATGTAGTTCAGTATCTATTGTGTCTTGTATACAGTTCAAAAAAAACAGGTGCTGCCACTTCGATGTCAGCCGTATAAATGAGATACGTGCGAAATAAGACGAGAGTGTGGTAGTGAGTGCACCACTTCGGCTAACTTTCGCGAAACCAGCGAGGATACTCTGCGAGAGTGTAGATGAAGGAAGGGAGGTAGATTTTAACTAGAGAATGCTTGCAGGGTCCTGCAAGCTAAAATCGTCGTTGAATATGAAAAGTAGCGTTAATACATGAGAATGACGAAAACGTGACAACCAACAATAATCCTCGGGGCATCAAAGCTAACGGGACCTGTTTAAAGGCAGATTTGAGTTTTCGATAATATTACTACCATAGATCATAGAAGGAAAATTGAATCTCGGTTGAATTCTTTGACACAGCGATGTGAACCGGTATCAACAAACAAAGATAAGATAATCAATCAGCCGCTTAAGTTATCGAGAATGCGATTGATTTACTACATCCAGCCCAAAAAACGCGCTTTAAAAGATCGTATATGAAATTATTTTTTGAAACAAAATCCTGAAAATGTTGCACAGCCTGCAAACTATTTCCTGAGAATATACAAACTTACAATTAATAAATCAACCGAAATATCATCAAAGCCGCAATAACATCTTTACCAACAAAAATAGCTTGCTGGGAATGTCTCTGTCATAAATGGAGCTAGCAAAGTGCATCTCAGTTGAATTCCTGGATAAAGGGCGAACAAAGGGGTATATTAAGATAGGTGGATTGGCAAAATTATCAGCAAGCAAAGACAATCAAACGGCAAAACTATCGCGTAGGTGATAGGTTTATCACCTGGCGATTTTATGAATTTATTCAAAGATAAAAAAAAAAGAAACTAAAAATTTGGCATCTAGTTCCCTTCTAGCGCGCAATCTCAAAAGTGCTAAGGTTGCGTCCATTAACGCTATGTATACATAAAAAACTATTTTTGGCCGATATCTTGGAAACCATCAACTTTATGAAAAATAGTTTCAAACAAAAATTGTCGGAAATTTTTTTCCATTTAAAAAAAACGTTGAATCAAAAATATTGGTATCTTCAGCCATTTTCCCGAGAATTGGGAACGGAACCATCATATATGAATAAAATAATACATAATATTATATTAACTTTAAAAAGAGTTTGCTAAAAAAATCATTCATGGATATTAATTATTATTTTATTATTAAAATTTTTTTATGAGTTTTTTTTTTTTTTTTTCTTAACTACAATTATTATTCGTATGCTCCATTTCATTCTAATAACATTCAGTTAAAAAATATTGCAAGTATTTAAAATATTAATTAAATAAATTTCTATCATAATTTTTTTTTATACTGAATTCTATGAATCGTTTTATTGTTTATTTCCCAAAAAAAATAAATGAATTTTTGCAATTACGAATTTTATTTTGATTACAATTTATTCTAAAATTAGGCGTTATTAGACAATAATCTTATCTTTATAAAGAATCTTTAACTAACGGAAACCGAAAATAACAGAAAATATATGAACGAAAAAAAAAAACTTTTTATGCAAAAACGAAATACACTTCTACAATCAAATGGTCCGCTCAAAGTAATGTTTTTACGTGAATTTATTAAAAGCAACTAAAAAAAAGGTTTAAAAGGAAGGTTTTGGCATCTAGTTTAAGACCCATAAAATTGTTGACGAAAAAATTTCGTACAAATCATTGGTAACATATCGAAGATGATTTCAACTCATAAAACATTCTTGGACAAAGAAACCTACTGTCGAAAGATACCAAATTTATCAAATGTTTCTGTTAAGTTAAAATGACCAAAACAACATATTCGAAAAACAATTGTCTCAACGAACTAACATTCAGAGCAAAAAGTTCTATATCGAACCTATATAAGAAATGTATACATACTTTTCGCTGTCGAGCTATGTATGTTCACAAATGAATAAATGGATTATTGTGTCTAGCATCAACCAACTGTTGGCAAAAAATAGGTATAGAAAATTAAATTACCAAAGATAATTAAGGTAAAATCCTTCGGGATAATAATTACGATATGCTAATTCATACTAATGATATGACTACATAGCATTCGAAATTCGTATAAAATAAATTCAATTACGAATTCGCTAGAAATCAATTAGATGAATTATTTTATATTTAAATAATTATTTTATATTTAAACGATTAATCATGGCAAGGGAATTGGCGCCATATTTCCTCCTTCAAAAAAATCTAAAAAATATGTAATAATCGCCTACTTAAACCTATCCAAAATAAGCTACCACATTTAGCCCACCAAAAATCATATGACTAATAATTTATTATAACAAAAATATGACTAATCAAATTTATTATATCGGAGCGAAATTTTATATCCAGGGAAAATTGTATTGGAAATTTGAAAATCACATTTATTTAAACAAAACAAAAAAAAAACACTAATACACACAAACAGTTAAAACGAACTTCGAACTTTCAACACTAAGAAAATTTACAACAATCACACATTATTCCAAAAAAAAAAAAACCTTCAAACTTTGGAACCTGCCTCACAATAAAATATGTAAAACTCTAAATTTCAATATTACTTTTAATCACAATTGAAATATTACATAACACCAACATACATTCAAATTCAATTCAAACTTTTTATTGGTCACTTTGTTACAATTCAAGAAAAAAAAATAAAATAAAATAAAAGAGTTTTGTTCAAAGATCTGATCTTGTGTAGCTTGTGTTAAAATGAATATAACAAGTATACGACTGATGATTGCAAACACACGTGGTTTGTGTGTTTGATATTTCCATCAGCAAACAATGAGAATGTACCTACTATATTATTATATTAATAAAAATATATACTACCTATGATGAACGAAATAATATATACCAAGTGTTACAAAAATTATTTTCTAATACCTGGGCGACTATTCAGTAAAGTCATTTGGTTAACATAGTACTAGTATCAAAAAAATATATGAGATGTCACTACCTGTTTAGTAATGTTACTACAATATTATTTTGTTAGTGGTCCATCTATACACAAGCAGTCGAACACTCGGTATGATTTGTTTTTGGATCTTTTGTTTTTCACGTTTTTACAGGGATGACACCCAACAAATTTTTCAAACAAAAAAACTAAATTGACACCTGTTTTGTCATGAAAACGTTCTCGAATATATTAAAATAAGCGCGTTTTATGATTTTCCAATTTGTTTTTGAAATATAATGCTGAAAGGTTTTTTAAAAAAATCATCCTATATCTTAAATCTTTATTTTGGTGGAAGCGCAAGTAAGTGCATTAAACATTCCAAACAATTCCGACACTTCCACCAAAAATTATATTACGAGATATGTAAAAATGAGTATATAATGATGGATCCAATTAAGAAGTTTATTAAAAGACGCTGGAGTAATTGCAAATGGCCTTAAGCCCAGCAATCGTCACGCTTATTTTATTTAAATGAGACCTCAATTCTGACCGGAGATTCCAGTAGCGACTGAGTTTCAACATTATATACTAACCATGTAAAATAAATATTAATACTTATTATTAACAGCAAATTTTAATTGCTTATAAATACCAATAATTATTCGCTCTTTGAGACTTTTAGCATCGTCTTTCTTACAAGCTTTGACCATGAAAAGGAAATACATTTCTGCCATATTTTCTGCCTAAAAAACGCATCCCGGTCATCCAAAAAGTATTAGGATTGAATTAAATTTAAGTACTATAAAAACTAAATTTACAAAATGCTTATAAAGCCGAAAAATTTAACCTTAGCACAAAAGTCATAAAAAAACCTTACGAAAATTCTAACCATCTACGGCCTTTAAAATATCTTAAGCCAAAAGTTCTATAGGAGTATCAGCCAGACTTCGACATCAGCGAAAATGAAAATGAGAAAATTTTACTAATCAAAATATGTTATGTTATGTTTTATATTTTTGGAGAAAATGGATGCCAAAGTTTTGCTCTAACTTGCCCCCTCACGAGAAAACAATGATGTTTTTTTCGAAAATTTGTTTCAAACAAGAGTTGTTTATTTTCTTATAAGGACAATTTTTTGTACTAAAACTTTTGTCCTATCTCTAAGGGTTTAACATAAGCAAAACTCAAAATTTTAACATTTCTGAAAACCATGTAAATTTTTCAAGCATCATATCTCAAAAACTATTAAACATACGGTGCCGTGGGTTGCCTTCACTTGTTTCCAATTTAATATACTTTCAAAATGATAATAGCAACTAATGTCAAAAGCCCAAAGTTTTTGAATTGAACTGCATAAACTGAAACAAGTCCGAAAATTTTACAGTTTTTCACGGATTACGCAGGTAGCACAACTTTTTATTGCTTGGTAAACGTAATAATACACTCCCCTAGGGGATTCAAGTAACATACCAAAAAACAGCTTTCCATCGCGTTTTGCGATTTTAATGTGAAATTTGACTTGCGTAATGGTTAACTTACTATTTGTCATGGCATGAAAAACAGTACGAGAAGACAGTACATATTCTACACGAGTTAAAAATAGCCATTACTGTAACCCCTTTGTTTATTGGAAAACTTTGTCAACTGTGTCCTTTTTCTGATATATTATCGTCCCCGCTAGGAGACTAGTGATTATTTTAGCAAAATAATTAACTTTACTCTGCATACACCAAAGCAATCAAACCAATTTTTGAATGATATGGTAGAATGTTTGGTGGTAGCATAATAAGAGTCGCCGACTCGGCTGACAGTTTTTGTTCGTGGTATAGTTAGTATACACAACAAACTCTAATAACATAGACATGGAGTATAAAGTTAAAACTGCTGCTGTTCATTATTATTGTAATAAAGGTGTGGATATGTTATGTATTTCATTTTTTTTTTACTGTATCAATGGGAATTATTGTTTTAAACATGAAACACTATTAATTAGTTTACATTATGTTCTCAATATTTACATAAATATACTTTAAAAGAGTGTATATGTTAGGTACTACATAAAACAGAGCTGGGCACACAAAAGAAATGTCTTTTAGTTGTTTGGAGAAATGATTAATTGAAAAAGAACGTGCAAAAATTCAAGTAAAATTTTAAACAATATTGATCTTGAAATTATTCACTGTCTTCGCATTTCTCGAAAACTTATTATTTAGTTAGACCATCTGGTACCATGCAATTCCAAAACTTCTTTTGCATGCGATTTTCTTTGGTTTCTCAACAAATTATGAATTTGAATTCTCTAATACTGTCACGTTCCTACTTATTACTCATATAAATGTATATGAAAAAGTGTTATGATAATAACTTTCATTTAAATAACGCACTTTTTGAATTTACATCATTTTTCCTCTAATACTTGAGTCGGTAAAACTTTTTCATTAACCAAAATGGGCAAATATACAATTTCCATTAACGAAAATAGACAAATATACAATAGCACAAATGCAATAAATAATAAAAATTATCTACTGAAATGTTACGAAACGTATTTGCAAAATTGGTTTTCTTTTAGTCAAAAACAATTGTTTTCCCTAGCTTGGCTTGGCCATCAGCTGATAAACTTTTATAATTTTTTTTTCCTCGAAAACAAATCAGTATTCGTACCGGGTGTTTTTGTGAATAGTGAATGTTTGTGAAGTTCTAATTCGATTTTCTTTTAATTAAAAATGCCGATAATTATTTTCCCACGATGGATTAAGCAATGAATATATCAAAATATTACGTTGAAAGTTTTTTGGTCATGTAATTTCTTTCAGTTGATTTCAATTATTCTCTGAACCATCAGACTCTTGAATTTTTCCTTTAGAATTCTTTTAAGAATAACTGCAAGGCTCCAAGAACAATATTGTAATACTTAATAAAAGTTAATATCAGAGTCATCATTGCATGAAAATGAAAAAAAAAACTTCCTCAAACATCCGCTGTAATAAATACCAAGAATTAGAAGAATAAAATAAAAACAAATATTTACTTTTGGAACCCAAATCGTAAATTCTAAAGTGGTGACAATCGAAGAATTCACCTATTTCAACTTTATGTTAGTATTTTACGATTTACTATTGTATTATCATAGAAACAAAAGGTTTCTATAGATCTTCATAGAATGAATTACCTTCATCCAATATCACAATATATCACTTCATATTAAAATTTAAAAATTGAATAGAAGCAAATTAGAATAAACGATACGTTAGTTTTTTTCCTTGTAATAAACCCCCAAGATATGAACTATAAGATCTAAGTTTAAAAACAAAAAAAATCATTTTTAAAGACAAACATTCTCGTTTTCATTCCATTAATTCCAGTATTTAAAGAGTGTTTAAATAATTTTCTTATTATGTAAATTGTTAGTTTTACAATAATTGTTAAGTGCGTAGTCATTGTAGAGACAATCAAACCGAGGGCCGTCTTCCAATGGATAATTTTGGCGTTAAAGAGCGCTGTTATGACTAATTTTCAATTGTTTACATGTAAATGGTATAGTAAATGTCAAATTAAAATTTTTGAAAATAATAATTAATTCAACTTGTTTCATTAATGAAAATAAGAGACGAAATTGCATAAATAATATTTTTTGTATTCATACCTATTCTTATTTAAATTTTTTAGTAAAACATATATTTCAATGTAAAACAACTATACAATCCATAGATTTATATGTCCATCGATACAATAATGCTAATAAAGTAATGTGCCGTTACTGGTAACTAAACTCATGCACGAATCAAATAATCGTAACATCGTAACCATGACAAATAGTAAAGTTGAGTATTTGCTATAGATAAATTTGTTAGTGTCATATTTTCAATGTAAAACATATATACAATCCATAGATTTATATGTCCATCCATACAATAATGCCAATAAAGTAATGTGCCGTTACTATGGTAACTGAACTCATGCACGAAGCGAATAGTCACACCGTAACCATGACATATAGTAAAGTTTAGTATTTACTATGGATAAATCACATAGTATAAAGATAAACCCATCAATAGAGAAAGACTCACTTTGTGTACAATAATTGAAATATATGTATATCAATCATTTATGAATTAAATTGAATAGAAAATTGTACCCATAAAAACTTGTATGTATTTATGTACAATATTATAAAATCGATTTCTAATAAAATAGATACACCTTAATTTTATTAGATATGAAAATGCAATACACATTTAAACTTCTATATACAAGTATATTCCCACAGGTCCATCGAATTAAGTAGCGTAATGAAATAACATCAGCGCTCGATGTGTCTATTGATTTTATTGAAATCCTATCAAACAATTTCATCAAATTCAGACTCCTAGATCAAAAACTGGACGATTAACCTTAAATCTATTTTTTATAGAAACTATAGTTGGATATCTCTTAGCTATAATTTTGACAAATGTTTGGTTACATATTTAACATTGCTGATGAATCAAATTGATTTGATTCAAATTATTTGATCTTTCAGAGAGCGTTCCGTTTTTTCAACCGAATACGCCAGAACCGAAAGAATCTGCAAATAACGTGTTTGAAAGAAAGAGTGGATCGGATGAATAAGTTGAATGAATTAAGAGTAGGTGATGAGGAATATGTGTTCAGTAAATCTAAAATTCGCAATGTAATGAAAGAAGCCTCAATAATAATTAAATCCAACAAAGAAATAAAAGAAAAAATAGCTTGGTGATGTATTGCCAGCTAAATCACTATGTAGATGGGGCAAAATACTTACATGGAGCAAATAAAGAGGAACGACGTATAATTGTGAATTTCAGAATGTATCGTTTTGGGAAAGTTCAAGAGTAAATAGAGAAAAGGTGTATGTGCTGTGTGGGAGTGGTGAAAGCGTGAAGCATTTGCTAGAGGATTGCCAGGGTACTGAAGGCAGAGAACGAGAGGAGGTCAATAAACTGGGGTTAAAGGATGCCATTGCTATGCTAAACACGCACAGTGAAATCGCTTTAGCGGTTGTTGTAACGTATCTCAAATATATAACGGAAATAAGAAAACAACGACTTTAGGTTGCGCTTAGGGATCAATAAGTATCAATATGAAGTAGATTAAGTTAGTTTATTGCTTCTAACTTAAAATGTAGTGCTTTATTATTATGAGTTTTATGTTGATTATTTTTTAAGATTGTAATTATTTGATAAGCAGAATTTCTGTAAATCAATTATGAAACAAATATATAGAAAAATTAAAATAATTATAAGAAATACTTATTAGTTTCGGAAGTGGTAAACGGAAAAGGACAAATAATAGCAAACATTAGTAGTTTTATTATTCACACTTAGAAATTCTTACAAATTGAGTACAAATTTCGATTTAAGATATCTTTAATAAGTGTCAGATTACTATGACCAATCAAACCTTTCAGAAAGAAACGCCCTCTTTTTGATTAACCAACTTTTTGATGAAATTAATGATCCAAGCGAAAATTCTACAGAGGGCGAAAAAAACCTATACCATTTGTACCATCAAGCAGCTTCAAGCCGAATTCTACCAAAAAATTAATCGAAAGATAATAATGTCTACAAAGAATTTGAAGAAAAATATTTTTCTAATTGCACTTACAGGATATTATTTCTCAAAACCACCGTTTCTAGGCGTTAGCTTATTCAGCTTCGGCTTTTGTGTGTTTATATAGAGGAAGAAACAAAACATTAAATTGATTAAAAAAAGTGTATATAATATTGTACACTTTAAAATATTTATGTTTAATGCACACACATGTGAGTGAAAGAAAACACACATGCGAATTGTTTTTTATTTTTAGGGTTGGGCCATACACGGAAACGTTAAGTAATTTCAGTATAATGTTACCAAATATTTTTACATATTATTCGAACGACGATAATTCTCCAGACGAGTATAGCAACTTTTTTTAAACACAGAAATTGATTATGAATATCAAAATAATTTTAAAAAATTGAGATTTTAGTCCCAAAAGAGATTTTATTCCAAATTAAAGTTGTATTTAAAAAAAATTAGCAACCAAGGAAAATGAAAAAAAAAAATTATTTTGTTAAAAAATAGGAACATAATTTTATTTAATTTTAAAATAATTTTTTTTAACCTCCGAACCAAAAAAAGGAGTCTTATAAGTTTGACCCCTATGTATGTCTGTCTGCCTGTCTGTGGCATCGTAGTGCATAAGCGGATGAACCAATTTGGATTTTTTTTGTTTCGTTCGAAAGGTAGCTTAATGGGAAGTGTTTTAGCTATCTTTCAAGCGCGAGTTTAGGGTTCCGTACCCAGAACAACTAAAAATTAAGGCGATGATCCTCAAAATCGGTTTTTTGGTTTAGGTTCTGAGGAAAAAGGTAATTTAATGGAGAGTGTTCTTACATACGTTTCAAGTTTCAAGGGTTTTTTTATTTTGTAAATTTCATTTGTTCTGAATTTAGACAATTAATTTTTACACAAACTTTAATAAGACATTTGAAGAAGATAATTCAGTTTAGAATCGAAACTAGTTGGTTGAATTAAAAAATAATTAACTAAAAATCCGAATACCTGCGAAAGAGAAGTTAAATACGAAATCTTTATGCGGAACGAATGGCTTATTAGCAAATACATCCTCTTCAAATACTAATGAGTATAGTTTGATCTTGTAAGATATACCTGTTAGACAACCTAAGATGTCAATTATTGGAAATATATTCAAATCCGCTTAATCAAGAGGAAAGGATTAAACCAAACATTGATGAAATAATTTATTTTTGAGAAATTTAAAGAGATTCTGATTTGTAATTCAATTATCTTGCGATATTTTCAAAACCGCAAATACGAAATAATTGCATTTGTTATTATACATATTAGTTATATTATTTGCTGCATTTATGCAAACACCTTTAGATTAAATTGGCCATAACTTCACTCAACAATTATCAAGAAATTTCAAAAACATAGCGTTACTAAAAATTCTATTTTTATGCACGTTTAAAAAGTTAAAAATAAGGGTAGTTAAAAGGTCCGTTGAAGCTTATAAGGAATTGGAATTAAATAATTCAACATATCATTTCGCCATTTGTTCGCTGTAATCAATTATTTTATCACAGTGATTCAGTCATATTTTTTAAGGTGTCCTCCAATGTAATGGGGGTTTGAGACGCGCCATGAACTTGTAAAGATTTTTCAAAAATTAGAAATACAGAGAGAGAGAAATATGAAAAAATTACATTTATTAATTAAAAAATTGTTATAAACAATTGATGCTCCGACTTTTGAAAATGCAACATTCAGAATCAGCGGACCAATTTACTAAAAAAACTGTATTAATAGAGTCAGTAACCAGAAAGCATCTCTGCCTATAGACGAATAACTGTACACAAAGAGGGTAACAAAGAAATAAAGATCAATATGAGATCCCGATCATTTGGAGCAAATTAATTTATATATATTCTAAAAGACTAAAAATGACTCTTACCTCATACGTATATTTATAAATTGATTTAATCTTTGAAACAAAATTCATTTGTGATGATAATTTTAAGAAATATGCATAACAAAACATTGTTTGTAAATGAAATCACTACATCACACAATTCTAGAAATAAAAGTTTTAAAAAGGAGCTAGTATTCCACAATTCCAGAAAAAAAAGTTTTAAAAATTAACTGAATACAAGAAATGAAACACAAATTTGTAAGGTCTTTTTAAACACAAAAACGAAATTAAGAAACTAAATAAATTTGATTGTCCAACAAACATAAAACCAACAATAATTTAAATATAATAAAATATTTTTAATTGAATTGTTATAACATTAAATAATCATTAAATATGAAGTATGCTTCAAATATGCACAAACAAAACAGTAATATAATCAAGCATTAAAAATGTTATAATGATAAAATAATATGACCTAAAATTTTAACGCCCTCCATTTCATTCACGTAATTTTTAATTGAAATTCTTATTTAAAAATCAATACATTTTATATGTAAGTATAACTGAAATAAAGTAAGGTATCGGTGACAAATTGGAAATAATGCCATTATGCGATTTGAATATTAATTCAATATTTTTATCAGTTATATTATATAGTCAAATAACTAAACCAGCATAAAAATGGAAATATTTTGATTAAAACCATCATGTATTTTAAACATTCAGACTGGTGATGTAACAGAAACTTTATTTTTAACGTGCATCTTGCATTAAGGTTTTGGTTTTTGGACAGAATTTGGATCAAACAAACATCCCAACGAAGTACACCTGGAGTAAAAGATTAAATAAGGCAACTAGGAAAATATCAATTTTCAAATAAGCGATTAGTGATGAAACAAAAACTTTAATTTTTAATGTGTGTGGCAGTGACGTAGCTCGCCTTAAAGGGGCCCCGTATCAAAATTATTTGGGGAGCCCAAATGAAGGGTGAAGATTTCTCACAAAAGAAACAAAATTGCTTGCATTAAATTAAAATAAATATTTATTGATTGATTATAAGTTATCACTTCCTCCTAGAAATTGACCTAGCCAAACTATTCAAATTAAATATACACTTTTCTTGCCTTTTTTCGGTAAATTGATTTATTGAAACATGTATAGCTGAAGACGATTTCAGTTTTTCTATGCTTACGTAATTAATTAATGGCCCTTTAAGTGACATTGTGGATAACATTTACTAATTTTTGCTTGCATATGTAAGGGGCCTCTGTAGCTCGGGGGCCCCGTATCATTGATACGGCGGTAAATACGCCCCTGGTGTGTGGGCATTTATCCAAAATTTGGATCAGACAAACATCCCAACGAAGTACACCTGGAGTAAAAGACAGAACAAAACAAATAAGGCAACTAAGAAAATATCAATTTTCAAATTAGCGACTAGTGATAAAACAGAAACTTTAATTTTTAACGTGTGTGTCTTGCATTTATCCAAAATTTGGATTTAACCAACATCCCAACGAAGTACACTTTGAGTAAAAGATTAAATAAGGTAATTATAAAAATACCAATTTTCAAATAAGCGACTAGTGATGAAACAGAAACCTTAACTTTTAACGTGTGTCTTGCTTTTATCCAAAATTTGGAACAAACCAACATCCCAACGAAGTACTTCTTGAGTAAAAGATTAAATAAGGTAATTAAGAAATACCAATTTTCAAATTAGCGACAAGTGATGAAACAGAAACTTTAATTTTTAACGTGTGTGTCTTGCATTCAACCAAAATTTGGATCAAACGAACATACCAACGACGTACTTCTTGAGTAAAAGATTAAATAAGGTAATTAGGAAATACCAATTTTCAAATTAACGACTAGTAATGAAACAGAAACTTTAATTTTTAACGTGTGTGTCTTGCATTTATCCAAATATTGGATCAAACGAACATCCCAAGGAAAAAGATTAAATAAGGTAATTATAAAAATACCAATTTTCAAATTAGCGACTAGTGATGAAACAGAAACTTTAATTTTTAACGTGTGTGTCTTGCATTTATAGAAAATTTGGATCAAACCAACATCCCAACGACGTACTTCTTGAGTAAAAGATTAAATAAGGTAATTAGGAAATACCAATTTTCAAATTAACGACTAGTAATGAAACAGAAACTTTAATTTTTAACGTGTGTGTCTTGCATTTATCCAAATATTGGATCAAACGAACATCCCAAGGAAGTACACCTTGAGTAAAAGATTAAATAAGGTAATTGGGAAAATACCAATTTTCAAATTAGCGACTAGTGATGAAACAGAAACTTTAATCTTTAATGTGCATGTCTTGCATTTATCCAAAAATTGGATCAAACAGACAACCCAACGCAGTACACCGTGTCGAGTAAAAGACTAAATAAGATAATTGGGAAAATACCAAATTTTCAAATTAGAGCGACTAGTGATGAAACAGAAATTTTAATTTTTTACGTGTGTCTTGCATTTATCCAAAATTTAGATCAAACCACATCCCAACGAAGTACACTTTGAGTAAAAGATTAAATAAGGCAACTAGGAAAATATCCATTTTCAAATTAACGATAAGCGATGAAACAAAAACTTTAGATTTTAACGTGTGTGTCTTGCATTTATCCAAAATTTAGATAAAACAAACATCCCAACGAAGTACACCTTGAGTAAAAGATTAAATAAGATAATTGGGAAAATACCAATTTTGAAATTAGCGACTAGTGATGAAACAGAAACTTTAATTTTTAATGTGCATGTCTTGCATTTATCCAAAATTTGGATCAAACCACATCCCAACGAAGTACACCTTGAGTAAACGGTTAAATAAGGCAAGTAGGAAAATATCCATTTTCAAATTAGCGATGAAACAAAAACTTTAATTTTTAACGTGTGTGTCTTGAATTTTTCCAAAATTCAGATAAAACACATCCCAACGAAGTACACCGTGAGTAAAAGATTAAATAAGGTAATTATAAAAATACCAATTTTCAAATTAGGTATTAGTCATGAAACAAAAACTTTAATTTTTAATGCGTGTCAAAAAAACAAAAAACAAATGAGGACGACGGTACATAGATACTAGGATAGTAATACACGGGATTGAGGAAATCGCTGCCGAGACCCATCGGAGCTAGGAATAGATCACAAACATATATGTTGGGGGTCATGGATTGGTTAACAATAGAGAAAAATTAGTGTAACATTTAATACAGACAGCACAGTGTAATTTATTTAGTGAAGGAAATCCGAGTAAAATTATAATGAAATTTTCTCCATCTTCCAACGTGTTTTGAAATGGCTAACTTGGCAAAATGTGACTCCCTTATCTTTGATAATATGACTTTTTCAGCTATTCGAGAAACATCAGCTGTTCTATTTCATCCTGGAAAAAATCGATGAAAATATCACACGATCTAAAAGAAAAACGATTAATGAGGATAAAAAGGAAAAAGGACAATGGAGAATTAGGGTTAAATATGAAAAATAGCTATTTTTGTTTATTCGAAAAAAAAAGGTATAAAAATATGAATTGTACGTGTTTTGAAAAAGTAATTTACAAAATACAAAAATACTTCTTTCCCCCTATTCATCCCATAAACATAATTGTTTTTGAGGAACATAATAAGAAAATAAAAATTTTCTTCGGCAAGTTTTAATACCACATCTATATGTAGATGCTGGATTTTTTGCATCATTTCCTTTTCCTTTACAATATTTCAAGCCACATGGATACCATCCAATACAAATATCAAAATGACATTGGCAAGGCACTTTTAGAATAGGGAATGTATTTTTACAAGATTGTACGGAGGAGACCGATAAGGTATTATCGCTAAGTGCTCCAAAGTCATCAGGAAATGGTCGTACAGCTGACATTAAAGTCAACTCTGAAGTTCCTAAAAATAATTAATTGGAAATTTAAAAAAATTGAACGAAAATAAATCATTTCGTTTTCATCCATGAATTACCTGGCTTTCTAGCCCACATAAGTAAATCTTGTTTTCGTGTATAAGAAGCATTGACTGCTTCGGCACAAAAACTACTGATATGTCGGGAGATTGCAGATGCTGTAGCAATATTTACAAAATAATCCATACTGTAATTTTTTCCACCGCGATCATCTTCGGGAACACGAATTGTCCCGGGATTTTTTTGTCGTAATTTTGACATAGCATCTGAAGAAATAAATTCATTTTTTTCAAAATGTGTTATAAAACACATAACTTGGTATTGACTCTGACCACGTTCTTCTTCGCCCAATACCAAGGCTCTTATAATTTGTACACTCTGTAATACAAAATTGCTAAATATCAAAGAATGGACGTTTCTACGTATCTTCAACTAATAAGTATCTTCAACTGATAAGTAATGATTTCTGAGTGGAATTATTCTTCCAGGACGTTAAGGACTTTGCCACACACTTAAGCAAGCGAACAAAATTATGTAAACACGACTCTACTATTCGCGCTTACAATTTGAACGCTCACTTTCTCCAATAAGATCAATCTCAGATGATATTTCTAAACGTGTGGCAAAGTTAGTAGTCAAAAAATAACATCTTTTCGATTTTTATTCGCCATTAAGCTTAATTTCTTGTTCTTTTTATGGTTGTTCTGTTCATTTGATAAAAGTGGTTAAGTGATGGCATCCCCAATTTTAATGAGCTGCAAAGAAGAAGAATGATATTTCAAAAATAGAACTTAATACGTATAATAAAATTCAAGGCTCCATTTTGAATCGCCAATTTTCGATATATTTAGTGAATTTAATACAATGAATTATCAAATTTCTATTTCTAAAGTTAGCAAAGATTTTGGAATATGATCTTTAAATTGACAACCAATTCAAACTCCAAAATAAATTATTTAATAAAAAATCAACTTGTTTTGTTTACAAGTATACTTTCGATAGAAATTCAAAGGAAAAGATAAATACAGTAGTAGAGTTTCATTAATCCGATAGAAATTAAAAACCAGGAGGTGCGGAATTACTGGAATGTCTGGATTATTGAAATTGTATAGAAAAACGTAAGGTTAATAAAATTAATTATTTCATTTTTGAGACTCGAACTATTGAATGTTCAGGTAACTGAGACTCTACTCTGTTCAAATCTAGATAGACATTTTACAAGACTGCCATAAAAATCGGTAGTAAACATATTCGTCTTATAGGGTTGGGGGTTTTTATAAGATAAGCAAATGTTTCCAAGTAATTTACAAGCCTTAGTTGGGAAATCATCTATACAAAGGCTTTAATGACCAAAGGCTTTAATAACAAGGGCAACAGGTCATTAAGCAGCCCAAAAAAATAAATAAAATTTTTCATCCAAACAACATAAAAAAATTATATTATAACCCTATGCTTGTCGCCATAAGCAAATCGCTTGGCGATATCTTACTGTAATTTTCAATTAAACGACCATTTAAGTGCCCTCTTTTATGAATTAGTATTGGTTGCGAAAAGTTTCGTGTATTTAAGAAGCTTTCAAAATCAATAACGATTCTCAATGGAGCTAATAACTGAATTAATTACAATATAAATAGATATGGTAAATCTAAGGTTTAAGATGTGGTAAACCTAAGAAAGTGGTGGCGTACGATGTTATTTTAAGCAATAAATCAAAAACTCCCACACAAAACAGTTTTAGTATGTACAAAAAAACAATGAAAACTGCCTAATTTCTAGCAAAAATTTAACAAAAAAATCATCACTTATCAGTCCAAAAAAATATACTTACATTTGCAAAATCAATTAATTGATTGATTAAAGTCCCATCCGATGTTTGAAATTCCAAAAGTACAGTATTTTCTGTAACATTGGCTTCAATACTTTCTTGAATAACATCACCTCCCTAAATAAAAGAAATGAATTTTACCATTTTAGTTAACGTTTTATTAAATTGACAAAGATATAAAGAATAAATTTAAAACATTGTTCGCAGATAATAAATATTAAAGTGATCCCCAAAGCTAATTATTAAAATAATGTTTAACTATTATTTTATCATTTTCAATGTTAGAAAAAAATCAAATATCAGAAATTGCTTAATTGTATTTCAACAATTCTTTATAATTAATAAAATTTAAAAAAATTCATTTTAAAATGTCGAACGTATATGAAACGTACCTGGTTTTTTACATTGATTATCAGTTGTCCATTTGTGGATATTGTACAAAAGTATAAAATCGTTGATAAAAATAATATACTTTTCATTATTACACATTTAAAAAATTATTTTTGATATAAAAAGTACTTTAAATCACAATTATTCAAATCTTTTAATAATACAACGCCATTTCTAACACATTTTGTTCATACTTGTCAATTCTTGACAAGAATTAACTCGAGCATTCCAAACACCAATGCCTAGTAATCACATGCACATGTTTTGAAATACGCGCTGTTTTTAAATTTAAAGAAAGAAGTTTAAAGATTTAAGATAAATATCGAACAAAGATAAAATTCTTGCAAATGACATTCTTCAGACGAAGTATGTACATAGTAAAAATTATTAATTTTTTTTAAGCGCTTACTTTTATATGTCTTTGAATAATTTTAAATTTAACTTTAAAATTAGAACGAAGATCTTTAGACTGAGGCATATCATCTTATTAATTTTGTTGGATCTCTCCTAAACTTCCCTGCATTACATCGAAGATTAGGAAAAATAAGGAATGAAAACGAAAATGAAATATACCTATATATAATTTTTGTTTGTGATTTGAATCTGATATCAGAAAAGAAAATAATTTTTTTTTATAGAATGTCATAATTTTAGTTTTTTTTTTTTTATTTTTGCAATAAAATTTGAATTTAAAATCAAAAATAATTCTTTTTTTTTTAACTGTCTTTATTTTTATAGAACAGAAATAAACCACTTGAAAATCAGAATTAACTTGATTTTATGTACCAACGGTACTTCTAAGTACCGGTCAAAATTTTCCTATCAATTTTCCTAGAATATAAAAAAATTGTGTTTATTTACTAAGTTTATTACAAATAAATAGGTTTTTATGTAAATAAATAAAAAATTCCCCTGAATTCTCTTCGTGATCCTACAGAGGCTCAAAAAAACGGTACTAGACGGTACCGCTGGCACACAATGCAATGGGTTAAGTATCGCAAAAAATATACACAATCTGTGACAACCATTTATTGACCACAAAATATATACAATTTAAAAAAATGTGTGCGCATAAAAATCTAATCTATTAAAAATAATATTTTATTCCGAGACAAAATCAGAGTTGGTAATAATCAGTACATGTAAATCCATAACATTCGTTCCTGTATGTCCTGTTTCGATTAAATATTTTCCCTCTTTTAAATTTTTATAATAGTTATAAGAATTGTTCTCCTTTAGGAACAACATTGGATCTATACCTAAATTAACAGCCATATCAAATTGTTTCGCAAATCCAATAGCACCTGCTGCATCGGTTGGACCATCTATACCGTCTGTGCCAGCAGACAATAAAATAGCTTTTGGTAAATTTGGTGTTGATTCATCTAATTTAGACATATCTATACTAAACTGAAGCGCTAATTGTTGATTACGACCTCCAAGGCCATTCTTATTACTAACAATTACAGTCGTTTCACCACCCATTAACAAACAAATGTCAGTAACGGTTTTTTCCTTGAATCTCAATATGGTTTGATATAATTTTTCCTCTGTCTCATGTGCAATATTGAAAAATATTCGTAATGCTTTAAACTTTTCAAAAAAATGTTGTTTAGCAGGCGCTTCAATTAAAAGGAATTCTTTAATTAACTCTGTTAATTCGACATATTTTGCACTACCCTCATCAACGTTACCCTCAACGTTTCCCGATAAGATACATGCTGCATATCCCAATGATTCCGCTACGTTAAAAGCTTTTTGTAATGCAATACCATTATTCCCAATTATATAATTATCTATATGGCTGTAATCTTCGATTTTTGATTCTTTGGAGCTTATCAAACGAAAATTATTTTCAGAAAATATTTCTTCGTATAAAACAGTCGGAATTAAAGACTTTAAGTTATACTTCTCAAAAACTTGTTGTACTTCGATTCTTGTATCACAATTTCTCACAGTGGGACCACTTGCAATGAAATCCAATGGATTGCCTATTACGTCGGATATTATAAGCGATACCGTTTGACGAGGAGAAACAATTTCTGCTAATCCACCTCCTTTGAGTACCGATAACTGCTTTCTGACCATATTTAATTCGTTTATGGTGGCTCCGGCGCTCGTCATATGTTTTATAATCGCTAATTTTTCTGATAAAGTTAATGGCGGTTTTGGGAGCGGAAGTAATGCTGATCCACCGCCTGATATCAGTACAATCAGTAATACATCTTCGTGTAAATCTTTAATGAAATTCACAATTTCTTTGGAATTATTTTCAGCTTGTTGATCTGGTAAATTATCTTTAGCACCTTCCAATATCCGAAGATTTGTATCTTTCAGATTAAATTCAGTTTTAATGGTGTTTAAAATACCAACAGGTACACTTATTATTCCAGCTTTTAAAGTTTCACCCAATGTTTTTTCTAAAGATAACGCCATACCAAGAACAGCTTTTCCAAAACCAACCACATAACAACCGTTTTCAACGTAATATTTTTTGTCGCATATTGTTACTGTTTTTGTATTTTCAACGGAAACATTCTTTGTGATTAATTTTTCGGGTGTAACGGCGGCTACTCCATTTAAATAAATATTTTTTAAGTCTTGTAAAACTTTTCGTTTTATCATTGTGATAGACTGATTCGACTGTCTTAACTTTTAGCTCTTTTACACTTAATTACTTAAGTTTGGTTCAGTTTCTTTAAGTTTTTTATATGTCTACATTTTTTTTTTAAATTTATCTTATCATGCTTAGGTATATTTTGTAAACATATAAAGATTTAGTACTAAATCAAATTTAAAATTCTGCTGATTTAATCTACGTAAAAGAGAGTTTGGTGACCTGGGAATATGGAATAAAAAATTTTGCAAAAATATTCCTAATATTTAGAGACTTGATAAATATGCATAGAATAAAATAAATAAATAAAGTCCGTGCTAATATTGCAATAAAATTAGGTTATGGTCAATATTAAATCGACTTATCGTTGCAAAAATAAAGGCGCATTCTCATGATTCAAGTTGATTTATAGTTGATCAACAAAAGTTGAATACGTTTTTAATTTTTTACACTCGTTTCAATAAAAACTAATCTAACTTTTCTATCCCTACTCTACTTTTTATATTCTGTATGTATAAAATATATATCTAGGTATACTAACTTTAGATCCAAGTTTATAACGCTTAAAAATATTGAAGCTACGAACAAATTTTTGGTACAGGGGTTTATAAAATCACCTAATTAATCATTTCCGGTTGTCTGCCCATCTTTCTGTGGACACGACAACTCAAAAATGAAAAAAGATTTCAAGCTGAATTTTTATAGCGTACTCAGGATAAAAAAAAGTATGGTTGAGTTGCTGAGTTCGTAAATGAGCAACATAGGTAAGGGGACCTTGGATCCGTAGAACCCATTCAGTGAACCGTTAGAGATAGAACAAAAGTTTAAATGTGAAAAATGTTATATAAAAATGAACAAGTCTTGTTTGAAACATTTTTTTGTAAACAATACTGTTTGCCCGTGAGGGCGCAAATTAAAACAAAATTTGGCTAGTATTTCAACAATTAACTCAGTCAATTGTTTTAACTTGTTTTATTTACAAGCACAAGTTTAAGCGTGAAAGTAAAATTTACAATCATGAATCGAGCTTTCAAGTTGAAAGCAAAAACTAGAGGATGAACGAAACTAGAAGTTCAACAATGGGACCAGTTGTGCTTTCGTCTAACTTCGCTTTGTTGGTTAACTCAATTGAAACATGGAATGTCGCTATTGTCACTACAGATTTCATTCAACTTTTGTTGATCAACTTAAGCACGGTTTTTAAATGAAGGGCATAAATGTAGAGTTAGAAATAAAACACAGTTCAAATATTAACTTTTTATTCTATAAAAATATGATCTAGAATTACAATATAATAATAATTTTAAATTATCTTCTTTCTTTTAGTAAAAAAATAATCATTTTAAATAAACAATTTTTTTATACTTTTCTAACAAAGTTTACTCTTTTTTCTTTAAATTTTAATTTATAGAAAGTAGTTATAAAAATATTAAGTGCATTTACAAAAAAAAAAAAAAAAATAATCATTGCCTTGGCTAATGGACGGTAAAACGGGTATAAAATTTTTACGATGGAAAATTGGTTTTTGTATCATGTTTAAATTTCCATTATAGGAACTTGCAATGCAAAATTAATTTATACGATTATTGCCCGATTTTTTCTAAGTGAATTCTATCTAATTTCCCAACTCTTTGTAACTCACACCCATTAATTCAAATCATTCATTTTCATTCAATACTCTAATTTTTGAGTTTACTACAATTTTGTGTTGTGATTTGTATTTGATTCGACTATGTATCAAATTACAACTAGTTTCAGGTGTATTCACTAAATTTTCACACGTAACAGCTATTATAAATAGCTGTTGCTTCTCCAAAGTTTTATGAAGAGTATCCCATTGGGTACAATGGAATTAATTTTTAATAATGGTCTTGTTAGCTTATTACTTAAGGCGCGCTTTAAGATCAATTAAGATGTAATGCGGTATTTTCTAAGGCTAGAACTCACTGAGGCGAAAAAATACGCACTAGGTCGCAGTAAACAATCCTGAGCCAGCATTGGCATAGCGTCGTGTCATAAACGGTAGTTCACATGGCTTTTGATTGGTTACTATGACTTAGCACGTGTGTTTTCTTGCCTGATAGTCGCATATCAATGCATGTTTTTACTGGGAAGTTCTCAAGAACAGATCCGATTTTGATCATTTTTGGAATTCTTCTTTCTTTTTTTTATTTAAAATCAAAAACCTTCCAGAGAGGGGGGTGGTAATCCGAGGGGAAATACGCAATGTCCCGATTAATATATCAACGCCCAGCTTAAATCATTAATGATAGAACTTTGAATTTCAAGAGGATCTATTGATTTTATACTGTAGACGTTATTTAAAAAATAATTTTTCGAAATTCATCCGCTAGTTTCTTTTATCATGCTTTAGGCTGGGCGTTGATATAAGAGTCGGGACATGAAAGTTTTCTGATTGTAAATCATATAAAAAAACAAACATTTCAAAAAAACATAATCAAAATCGGAGCTATTCTTGAGATCTTCTTAAGATTGCCTCTTTAAGGTATTTCATGTTTTATTTTTCTGGATAATGCCACGCGTCATATATGCTAAACTACTTAGCTCAATAAAAATTATTGCACAAATGAGCACTTTTTATTCTTTTTTTAATCTGATATATTGATGTAAATGCCTATCTTTACAATAGCTGGTATACTTTTATGTTCGAATTTTCGAAGATTTTTTAAAAGTCGGATAGATTTCATTTAAGCAACACGTTGGATTTTGTTTTTGTTTTTCAGTTTAGTAGGGTATTTATGGATTTGCGATATGATTAGAGAGAAGACTGCCAGTTAGTTAATGATATTGTTTACATTACATAAAATCTCTATACATCATATGATTATGACATATGACTGTGGCAAAGGAACAAACATAGGAACTAACTGACAGTCTTCTCTCTCATTCGCATTCACTTACAGGCTAGCATATCCCTGCGTTATCTTTGTATAATATTCTATGGCTTAAATTGATACAAATGGTGTTGGATTGAACTGCTTACGCCTGCGCAAATAACTTTTAATGAAAGCTTAATTTTGTTCAATTCAATATCGTTTGGATCACTTCGAACTGCCAAAAACAATGTCTTGGGATTTTAAGCATAGATTTTAAACTAGGAGAAAACTGTCGATTGATTTTGAATCAGAGAAATTATGAGAAGATATTTATTTGCTGTTTATTTTCTAGCGTGGTCCACTTTTTTTTTTGGTTTAAATATATGAAAGTTTTGAAAACTGTTTTAGATTTAAGTAAGTAGGTAAAACACAATCACTTAACTTTATATTGGAAAAGGATCCAACGCGCTATTGCTGACTTTGGGTTTGAAAGGGCCTTTCAGTACTTTGATACAGAGTGGGGAATAAGTAGATATTACAATTGTATATCTACTTATGTCCTACTTTGTCAAAAGACTCTTTGTTAATGTTTAGGTACTTCATAAAAAACAATTAAAACATATAAAATTCCTCAATTCATTTCTCCTCGAAAGCATTTTTTTTTGAACATTTCAATCTTAGGTTAATTTTGTTTTCGGGATTAATTAATTTACTCTGGCACTTCTTCCTCTTCTTTAGACGACTGTTCAGTTATAATACTCGCTTTCGATCGTAATCTGTATTCAGTTGGTGTTAAAAGACCTTTTAAAATAGTATCAAAAGATACTTCAACGCCCTTATCACGCATTTTCTTAAATAATTTCCAGCATTGTCTTTCTTTTGGATTTTCAAATATTGGTTCGTCTTCAGTGCTTGCTTCATTTTCACCACTTGGTTTTGACGAATCATTAGGAATTATTTTAGCCGTTTCAGGTATTTCTTTTGAATTTTTGGTTACTTCATTTTGTTCGTCTAATATTTTGTATCGATTTCCTTCTAATAAGCCTGAACCATCTTGTGAATTGTAATTGGATCCTGAATTTGTATTCTTTGTTTCGGAACTGTAAAATAAAAATAATTTAATTAAAACTCTAAATAATTTCTTTCATTTTTTTGGAAAATTTGATGTTCTTGGAATATTTAAATCTCTCAGATTAGAATCTCTTAGAAACTACCCAACTAATAAACCGACTATTTACTGTTTTCGGATCAAAATTACATTATATACCGAGTTTTATCAAATAACAAAAAAAAAAATTGTGATTTTCCAATTTTTCTAAGTGAATGAAGGAAAAGGTGTTTCTTAGACCTAAAGAAAACAGTGAAAAATCGAGAAAAATTGCTTCGAAATTCCATAAAATTGTTTTGTGTAATTTTTACCCATAAATCACGAAAATTGGGGTCATTGGACAATTAGATAAGTGGTTTCTCAGATATCGATTAAATCTAATAAAAGAGCGATTTATCGAAACGATTTCAGACGATATCGAACAAAAGTCAAACAAACCGCTTTTTTGTAATTTATGGGTCAAAATTACTCTAAATAGCAAGTTTTATGGAATTTGAAAACAAAAAGGTATTTGTGATTTTTTCGATTTTTTAAGGGGTACGTACCTACTCCTAAAGAAAATTAGGAAAAATCGAGAAAAGATTTTTATGTCCAGTTTTCATAAAACTCTTGCGTTTTTTTTGATAATTATGAAAGGAAAATTGCGAAAAACGGATTTGTTTGACGATTGCATTGTTTCTATGATACTACCCTAAATCCCATACACAATACCCTAAATACAATATCTTAAAAAACATTTGTCTTATAATTAAATGAACTTTCGGATCATTTTTGTTTATCACTATTTGTGCATTTTTATACCCTGTTTATATGAAATATATATCAAGGTATACTAATTTTAGTTCCAATGAGTCCATTAAAGTAATTCGATTATTTACTGGGACAAAATTTTGGTATCCAATTTCTCCAGAACTATAAAAGATAGGGAATTGAAATTGAAATTGATAGAATATGAGTACCCATAACATATTCAAATTTCAAATCGATAGAGTAAAGGGTATAATCGCAGTGTTTGAAATTCCAATGTAACTTTAACCATTCTTATCTGGAAAACCGCTTTTCTTTATAAAAATTCCTTCCCACGAACGAATGTTTAAGAGGAGTCTTAAAAAAATTATAAAGTTTCACGCCAATGAAATAATGATTTCACGCCATTGAAAAATGTGTATAGAACCGTCTTAACAAAATTTAACGAAAGGTCATACTACAATTAATACATAGAAAATTTAATTTTATTTCAAAATTAATACATATATGTATATTGTTAAACATAATCTACTTATATTATAATAAATTATTTAACAATAGCGTTTATTAATTTTCATGAAAATAATTATTAAAAGAATACTCTTTTTTATCGATGGTAGGTAGGTAATCGTATAAAGGCAGTATGTTTTTTTTTTATTTTGTTATTCACGATCATATCGCCTTGAATTTGAATGGGTACTTTTAAAATGTATAACATTGATGTAAGGATATAAAAATGATTTTCAACCTAAATATCGAGAAACTTGATGTAACAGTGATAAGCATCATTATTTAGTCCATGCATATTAGACTAATTTTCTTATAATTTTTCCAAATTTTCTAAGAAATCAAACAGAAATCTACATTCTACTTCTTTTTACAAAACACGACTACCCTACCAAAAAACAAACTAAAAAGTTTTTATAAGTTAATCTGTATACACAAAGCGAAAGGTCAAAACTAATTTACTCGCTGACTGAACAAGTAAATAAAATTGTCATTGTAGTAAGGGGATCGTTCTATGGAACACTTTTTAATCTAAGCGGTTTCCAGTAAGCGAGTAAATGAGTAATGTTTCGCTTTGTATCCTTCAAATTAACTAATAAAACTTTTTACTTTTTACTTAGTTTTGTGGCAGAAAAACAATCAAAACCTTGGGAAAAAATTAAAGTTAAAAACAACCATGGTATTGCGAATAAAATTCTGAGCAAAAAAGTTCCAAGAATTTTCTTGATCCAAAGGTTCATGAAAATTTATAAATTATTGTTGTTTGAACACACGTAACGAATTTTCTTCGTAGCTATCCACTCGCGGATCTCAATTTTGGTGAACGGCAGCCATTGATCTACCATTGTTAATAATAAAGTTTGGTTGGTGGCTATATTTTCCGTAGGTGAGAGTGAATGGTGAAATTCCCTTTTGTTTAAACTGATGGAAAAATGGGAGGTCAAATACATTTCTTGGAAGTTTTACATGGAATTTGGAGAGCAAAATATCTGAAGGTGGAAGATTTGCGTGATGAAAATTTACTCTTAACCTTTTTATTTATTATGAGTAAGCGCTATAGATTCACTATCTGAGAAGCGAAGTACCAAACCGACGTGCAGAGAAATGTACGAGCAAAACATAATTTTCTATAAAATCAACGAGTTTTCTATCAACCCGAAGTCCAAAAGGCAAAATCAACCCGAAGTCCAAAGGCAATATTTAAACGATTATGGTTACTGGATGTTGTCGGGCAACGCTGGGCATCACAGCTATTATTTAATAATGAAATTTTATTGGATGTTGCAGAGTAATAATTTCGTCAGTTTGAAAAAATAATATAAACAATAAATCTTTATCATATGTTCCCATCGAATAAAGATTTTCGATTATTTCAAATTTATGTGCAGTCGAGTATGTTATATATTCATTTTTCATTTGAACTTGAATCTAGAAGAAGGTTAGACATGTCGTGTTTAAAATTCGAAAATCAAATGTAAATACATAATAGATTTCAATCGAATTTATAAAGCCTTTTTCGTGATAAAAAAATTACCGAACATTTCGGAGTATTATAGAAATTAACATTATATAATACTTAATTGTATTAGTAATCAATTCTATGAAAATTTTGTCTAATATGCTTGTACTAATTATTCTTTCACAATATGTTTTTGGAAAACGTTGTAAACAAAATAGTCGTGATATCACCGATTTGATTTGGTTGTTTATCCTCATCCCTCAACGAAATAAATTTTTCATATATAATATGTATACAGGTTTTTTACCTCTATGTAAAAAAAGAGACTACAATATGGCTAGTTTATTCACGAAAATTGGAGATAACAATGGAAAACAAACAATTGACTGAATTGATTGTTGAAATGCCATGTATAGACAGTGTTGATTACTCTATCACATTATACATACATAAATGTCACACATACATAACTTGTATTCCCATATAATACATACTATACAATTTACGCCTTATTTGTGCTCTCACGAGTAAACAGTGACAGTTACGAAAAAATGTTTCAAACAAAAGTTGGTTATTTTTTTATAAGGAATATTTTTTACATTTAAACTTTTGTTCTATCTCTAGCGATTTACAAGATGGGTTCTACGGATCATGGAAGACCCAATTGATCTATGCTCCTCATTTACGAACTCGACCTTATTATTTCCGCCCTGAGTACGCTGTAAAAATTTCAGCTTGATATCTTTTTTCGTTTTTGAGTTATCGAGGTGACAGACAGACGAACGGACGGACAGTCGGAAATGGACTAATTAGGTGATTTCATAAGCACCTATACCAAAATTTTGTGCATAGCATCAATATTTTTAAGCGTTACAAACTTGGGACTAAACTTAGTATACCTTGTATATTACCTAATATATGCATGGTATAAAAATATAATTACTCGAGATAAGTACTCTCTTTTTGAATACAAAGATTATCTTTACGAGAAATAGCTAATTCCTTCTTTCGTTTGCAAAAACTATTTCGTACTACAGTACAAAATAATTAAAATTATCAAGTAAATTTTGTGTAGTCAACGGGCAAGTTATTTGGAGTTGCACAGAAAACCATGCACAAAGAGAAACATAGTTTTGCATGCATTTAAAAATATAACGAACAGCTAGGTTTGCCATTTACAAATAGGTTAATCCCGACTCGTAGTGGTAAAAGCTGGGACAGTTTGGTACACTAATGGAAAAATCGGAAATTAAAAAATCGTAAAAGAGATGACAATAAGTTAAATTAATATAAAAATCGGCCAAAATATACGGATTATATAAGCATACTACCAATTAGACACATATTCGACAAAGAGATCGGATGCCAAAAGAACTCCATACTAAATTCTGTTTTGATAGAAAGAGATACAAACATATTATTGATGACTTTCATCTTGATTTTATATAGCCATTCAAAAAGAAATTTTCTCTGCTGTTTGTTACATGAATGACCTTTTATTTAGGCAAAAAAATCGTCAATATTCCCTTCATACAGAGGCGTTTTATATTCCCTATACATATAAAATGACATAGTAATAATCCGTACGGAGAAGGGGCTTGAACCCGATTCCCCTCTCCCCCGTGGATCCACCACTGCCTACATACTATCGACAGAAAAAATGAACTAACCGTTCTCATATGTATTTCAATGTTTGAGACTTGGGACAAGTTACTTTTAATTTTAATCCTACATGTGAAATGCTCATTTTCATAGTATTAACAACGGAATTTCCATAATGTCGTATTTTATTTTGCTCAATTAGAGAATGAGTGTCGTTATTCTCTTCAAAGGGTCAATCTTTTTTGATTACCCGACATTAACCCATTCCTGCTTTTTAGCATGCAGATAGGCCAGAAGGCAAAACGACAATACGGCAAGCAGATGAACAGATAGACCTCTCCATCGTTGCTACCTCTGAAAAAATTGTGTAGTTTCCCCCGATTTTCGATATCAAAATAAATCCTGCAGAGCTTAGTAAATAAAGAGATGCTTTGATTATTTGTTTCATATTCAGATAAATTAGACAGTTTAGAGCAGCTTTTTATATTAAATCATTTGATGGATAATTATTTTAAATTTTAAATTATGAGAAAACTGGATATCAAAACGTCATAAATATCGTACAATATTATGATTCGATGATATAATTAGATTAATTTTACTATATATCTCTCGACTTTCTGGTTTATTCAAAAGTTCCCGGAACTTTAATTTGGCAACCTTATAGGTGTTCAGTTAAATCGAAAAGAAAATCTGTACATAGAAGTGCTATGAAAATTTTACACCACTTTTACTGAACATAATCCATCACTCATTCAATTGGCAATTGTTGTTTTGTGTATTATTTTTGATTGTCAGTAACATTCACAAATGTCTATCATTTTTTTTTTGTTATAACTTTTTAGTTTTCACATTGTTTTATCGATTTTATTAGTTTCTCTACTATATTTTATGTTATACATTCATTTTTTTTTTGGTAATATTATTATTATAAATTGATTTTATTAAAACGTATGATAATATCAATTTAATCATTTAAGTAATAAAAATGTAATATATAAACTATGTTAACATTATGTTTATTATGCCTCCGAAAAAAAAGCGGTCAAGTGCGAATTAGATCAATACAATATTGGTTTTAGAGGTTGTCGTTTAATAGACGAAATAATCTATTGAGTAATACTAGTAAGAAGACAATTCTAATGGTCATATTTTTATTATTAAGCCACATGGACATTTGTTTCAAATTTTTGAGTACTTTATATACGCCAAATTCCTTTTTACACAGGTCAAAAAAAGAGAGATTATGTTGATATTGAAGAAGTATCAATGAATTTGCGTGGTGACTTAAAATCCTAAGTTCCAAAATATCAAAAATCCACGGGAAATTCCCCCAAAAATCATAAAAGATGACGGCTATTTTAGACTACTTAAATTTTAAGGGAAAATATTTTTTTTAACTTATTCTGTTCTTTTGTTACTTTCTGCCCGTATTACTAGTTAGGTCTGGTTACGGGCCTGTTCACAAATGATATTCTTAACAGCTTTTGTCATATCAACACATTATGCCACATAACATATAAGGCTAGACTGTAAACTTCAATGGATCAACGTATTAACATTTAACCAAAAACTCAAACCCGGATCCTCTGAATATCTAATTTTATCATCAATTTTAAAACGAAATAAAGTCGGCTTAAGAAGTTTTTGTTCATCATTGTTCATCAAATAAACAATATTGACACAAGGTCTACGAATGGCCAAAAGTAAATGAAGGGTCTATAAAATGACAAATGAATTATTCGATATTTTGTCCCTTCAAATGTAACCATTTATTAACCATTCCATTATGCTCTGAAATGTTTTCCATTCTCTACAAGAGGGAAGAAGCGTGGAAATGACGTACGTAAATGCGTGACTATCTTACGGTCTTTGACATAACCTTTTTTAACGCCCGAGTAAAAAGATGGTAGTTAAAAGTTAAACGTGTCTGTGTGTCGTCTGTAGCATCTTATCTCCGAAACGGTTGAATCGATTTTGATTTGTATTTTTTTTCTTTGAAAGATAATTTGATCGAGAGTGTTTTTATGCATATTTCAAATGCGACTTTAGGGTTCCGTTTCCAATAACAACTAGCAAAGATGATCTCCAAACGGCTGAGAAAATTTTTCTTGAAACATAGCAAGAACACGCTCCATCAAATTACATTTCGATTGAACAAAAATATCAAAATTGGTTCACCCGTTTAGATACGATGCCACAAACGAATCGATTAGACCTGATTTTATGCCGGAGGTTTCCTTAAATTTTTAACAAGATTTATATATTCAAGATAACACATTGAATCTAGAATCTGCTTAATAGAAGAACATTCGATTGGAAAGTGAAAAACCTTTTTCTTCGCGTGTATATCTTGAGAATTTTTCTATCAATAAATAGAAAAATATGCAATATAGCCATGTCAAGTTACTTTTTTTTTATAAATTGTTAAATTTGTTTAAAGGTTTAACCGTTTAGCTTCGATTGTTACGTATAATAAGTACTCTAAATATTTAAACCTATAAGAATTATGTAAATTTTTATCGATATAATGACCTAAAATAAACTTTTATACATTTTATATTTGTTTTCGATAATTTGTTTTACATGAATGTTATGTGACGAATAAATTACATAACTATTTATTACCATTTATTATTTTCAACAATGATTTATATATTTTTGACTAATAGTGAAATAATATTTATTGTCTTAAAAATATTTCAAATATAAAAATTATTTTATTGGGTATAAATAATAAAATAAATTATTACAAAATATTCATTAGCGTAGCTAGGAGGGTGGGAGGCAAGGTCGAGCAAGGTCTACGATAAGCAGTTCATTATCGATTTCTTTCGTATCGATCGCAAATATCAATTTATCGAAGCTATAAAATATACAAATAATTGAAAAGGAAATGTTTAAGGGAGTACGAGCGCCAAGGCAATTTTAGACTTAGAGTTGAAATTATTTTTACCTTATTTTCATGAAGTTAGACGAAAAATAAGAATAAAATTTTTCAATATCTGCCTTGGTTTTCGAATTATATCGAAAGCCAAATAATTAAACAAAAATTTCAGTTTTCGATATTTTTAAAATTACTCCAGATATCGAAAAATTTCATTCTTACTTTTCATCTTATATTGTCAAGTTATAACATAATTCACCATCAAAATTGAAAAAAAATATATTTTTTTAAATTTGTGTCCCCACTACCGTGCTCCTTACTTCCTTAATTAGTCGAACTCAACGGGTTTTTTTTTTTTTTTGCTTTCAATAATTTATTAAGGTTTTAAATTTAATTTAAATAGTTTTTTTTTAATTACCACCGGCTATTTTTGGAGAAATCTATGAAATTAATCATCCATTTACCGTTTTCCTATAAGACCAATGTTGTTGATATGCCTTCTTTTGAAGTCAATTAATTATTTAAATAATCGGGCAATAATCGGCCAAATTTTTTTCGTAGCATCAATATTTTAAAGCGTTACAAACTTGGAACTAAACTTAGTATACCTTAGTTTATTTCATATAACATGGTATAAAAATATAATAAATAATTTTAATTATTTTAAACACTGAGAATATTTGGAGAGCCAATCATATAAATCTCTAGCTACGCCAATGAAAATATCTTTGAAAAATATGAAAAATTTTAGCATTATTTTATATTCATTTATTTTTACACAAACACATGGACACATTTAGAAGTAAATCCTATTCGTAACTAGTACAAGAAACATTTCTGTTTTGAAGGATGACATAGATTTCGTTCATTGTATCCTTTTCATTTAGATCAAAGAACTGAGAAAAATTTTTAAAATGTGCAAATTTTAATTTGTATTTTTATATAATAAGTTCATCCCAATTTACTTTGCGTGAGAAAAGTTAGAATGTTTAGAAATATAATTGATGGAGTAATTTATCTTACTTGTAAATTTTAAAAATAGTTTCCTAAAATATTTTCTAATGATGAATTAGTAAAAGTAAGGAAGTTTTCTAAAGTTTTTGTTTTCAGAATAATACCAGTAATTAGGTAATACAGTCGAGGCTATGAATAAGCGAGAGTTCAAAGGACTGTATCTGCAATTTTTATTCGTTTATCGAGGTTTCTCGCTTATATAGTTCAATCCCCCTATTTGGGAAAAAACTTTTTGAAGTACACACTTCGTGACCATGGGGATGAGTTCAAAATATTATCAAAAACAAAAATCCAAAAAGGTGCTATCTATATATTTATTCGTTCTCTAGTTATAAGCAATTGAAAGTTTGAAACTGACAAATTTTTGTTCTCCGAAACGGCGGGGTTGGGGGGGGGGGTAATAACAGTATGAAATGGTAGTACTTTTTATGTACTATTTATGATATATTTTTAGAATTTGAATTAATAATAGAAACGGGCCTATACCTGTTTGTTTTTGAAAAATTGATGAACCGCCGCTGAACCTCAAGAAGTTTTTATTTTTCCCTTATCGACACTTATCGAGATTTAGAGGATCAAAATAACGGGACCTAATAAATACAGTACCTGAATGACCGTATAGAGATAAAAGAGTGGCAAATAAAAAAACTCTAATCTAAGAAGCCCAAAGAAATAGTCGAATTGATCTTTTATTTGATTTAACAGGACAGGATTATGAAGTGAAGCCGGTACTATGAAAATTCTTCGATAATTCGACGATCATTGGAAGGGTATTAATCACATAATGACTCTGATATTAATACATGGAGTAGATTTGGTTTTTCGTGCTAAATTCAAATTTGAATTTTCTACAATAATAAGTGTTTTGAATAATCACTGATAGATATTGCGACTTGAACTCAAGGTCAAAATTGAGAAAATTGCACTTAAGGTCAAAATTGTGTATATAAAAACTTTATTTACTATTTTACGATTTATTAATTAAATTGAAAAATATAAGGTATATTAGAATTTAGCAGGAAGGATAAAATAGTGTCGAAGTTTTATGCCAGTATACAGGCGCGGATCCTTAACGCAGGAGCAGATATTTATTATAGGATGCTATTGAAATTGAGGTTACAAATCTTTCGATTTAGCAACTAACGTAGTTAGAGAAAGTTTAGGCATTGGAAACATGCAAACATGCAAAATATATAGAGCTGGCCTTGACGACAGAAAAGTTTTGCGTGCTTCTTCAATATCTATCTATGTTTGTCCTTGCGATATGTTAATAGAAATTTCATTAAAAGTATGATTTCCTAAAATCGTATTAACTTATTTGTCTATCTGTTAACTTAGGTCGGAAAACGATTATCGCGCTTTCGATTTTTTTAATCTATCTCAAGGTTGTTTGCAGTATTGTCGCACGAATACGAGCGAGACATTAATAAATGATATATAAGGCTCAAACAATTTTCCAAAAAGGGGGTGTTCAAATCTTTGAAGAAAAATGATAGTTTTGTGAATATTTCTAAAACAGTTACTTAAAAAAATTGGAAATTTGCCACATAATTTCCCAAACATGAAGCATTGCATATCTTTATTGCATTTTCAATAGTCAGTGATACTGTAGATTTTTTTCTCGAACAGCGGTAATGAACACTCATATCTAAACCTATGGTTTTCGAATTTGATCACCATACATCTTAAATCATGGCTTGGCTCATAATTTAAAACTTCCTTTTTCTGCCAAAATGTACAACGCCCGTATCTCGAAAAGAATGCTTTTACGGCTTTATATGTACTCGGAAACTGTCATTATTTTAACATTATCTATCATTTTAAGCAGGTTGCCGCAGGAAAATAAAATCTAGAGAAGTTTTTGTTTCCAAATTATCTTTAACTTTATTTTTCTCATAAGTTCATGCCATAGCCTAGAGATTTGCTTCGTTTCGACGTAAAGAAAATTCGCCCGAAGAAAAATAAGTTCACAAATAAACAAACACTTGCATATTTATCCATATCCCTATATATTATAAATGTGAAAGAAAGGTTGTTTGTTTGTCTGTTTGTTTGCTTGTATGAACATCATCACTGCCATATATGAACATCATTTTAAACCAGAAATTAAAGATTTCTGTAAAAATGGTAAACATTAAAATGTATAAATACAATTCATAGCCATCTTTTCTGATATACTCAATGAATTATGACTATTTTACATTTTTTTTTTTAAATTGAAAACTGTACATATGTTTTACCTGCATAAAACAATCCTTACCCCTATTTCGAGTGTTATGAAAGGAAGATAAGTGAGAACAAAGGAGGTGAAGGCTATAACGGTGTGGACTTAACTAGTATTTACTTTTAATCCCAGCGACGCGGTTGAATATCAAGCTAGTATTATTATAGATTGTTTACTTACTTTTGGGCACCGTCACTCGAATCCACATTACCATCATCATATAATAATCTTCGTTTCGGTTCACTTTCTTCTCCAGGTACTGAATTATTTTGTGCGCGTTTCTCACGTTCATTAGCCATTTGCAACACAGATGAACGTGTTGGACGAAATAATGGAAATGCTGTTGAATTTCGTCGTGCCAAATAACTATTCGCTGAACTATTTCGCACTGGAAGACTTGGAGTTGTTTGTTGGAATGAAACTGTTTATCAAAAAAACAAGAAAATAGAAAATTAAATAGATAAAAGTTTTCATATTATTTCATTTATTGTATCGTTTAATTGCATGATTGATTAATCTATTGTTAGAGAAAAACATTTAAAAATATGAGTTAAAGGGTGGTATTTTCCCAAATGTATCGCGCATGATTCTTTAAGTTTAAATTTTCATTATTTTCAGACTTTTTTTTGTTTTTATTTTTTTTTTTTTTTCACTACAATAAATATTTCAATTTATTGTCAATGCCACAAAATAAACAAATACCAACATGGATTTGTTTAGAAAATTGTATATGAGCCAGACATTTAATGATAGCATTATCCTTTTTGGAGATATCTTTTTCAAGTTCAAAGAATTTTTTTAAACTTAGTTTTTTTGTATTCAATGGTTTTTTACTTTAAACATGATATGGCAACAATATTTATCAAAATCATGCAAACCGTGAGAAAATTGCATCTATAAATATTTTTTTTAATGGATGTACGTTCATGTAAATGATTGAGGATAAATAATAGCTGCCACATGGTTAAAGAAAAAGTTGCCAATTTGTCACAACCGGTAGAATCTTCTATTGGGAAATTTACTAATAACGTGAAGCAATCATATTGATAGTCGTAAACAGAAGAGTGGGCTATTTTTACAGTTCATTTACTGGGTATTAAACAGTTCATTTACAAAATTAAACAATATTGTTGTAAATTACTATAGTTTCTAAATATCCATCTGTTTATTCAACGTCTACTGAACCCCATTTGGAAATTTGAAATTTTATTTACCAATTAATCATCCTTTTATACATCTTTTATGAAAAATTCATATCGATTTTCCGCACGGTTTAGTAGAAATTAACTATATCAAAGTCAGGGTTTTTAACAAAAAAAAGTTTTTCATTTTTATGCACAGTTCTTAATTTTGATGATGATTTTAAAGCTTAAAACTTGAGGAATGTTGATAAAAGTTGTACTTATATGTAAATGGTAACATTTTTAAAAGCACTTATTGATCCAACATTTATTAGGACTTCTTGATATACCACCTTGTATAACAAGCTATTTTAATAATTAATTTATCGTAAACCGTTCAGGGAATCGACTTGAAATTTATATAGAAGGCGTATTAAATACTCATTAATTATGACGCACAAAATTTCAATTTTATGGTAACACGTTCTAGTATCGAAAGGCGTTGTCGTATGACCAAGAGTATAATAGTAATTTTAAGTATTATTTCCCAATGCTTCTATAGTAATAATATATTAATTTTATAATTTTCGACACAATTTGTTGTTTAAAATTCAGATTATCAGAAAAATTTATATCGAAATTTAAAAATTCAATAATTGGTAAATAAAGGTTTTCTGCTAGAATTTGAATGGTTTTTACCATCCTGACACCTCTAACTTTCATTAATCCGAGCAAATGAGGATCGCAAAGGCGGATTTACTCCGCCTCCCCCTACACCAAGGGTTTTCTACCACCTCGGGTTATTTCAGAAAATTATAAGAAAAAATAATAGGAAAAATTTTGTTTCGGGTTTGTTATCGTTTATTAAGAATTTTTAAAGATCAAAGTTATAACATGCACTAAGATTATCTGAATTTAGAAAAAAAAAGGCCAAATTAATAAGCTTTAGGAAAATTTACTAACATGCTTGCCGCTCCTACGCCACGGTGTTGTGAGCGTAGGCCATTTGCCAGGCTCTGGGGGCTTAACCAAACTATTTGGATGAACAGTTGTATGTGATCTTTAGTTTAGATATACAGTCAAATCTGGGTAACTGAGAACTGGATAAGTGAGAAAACTCTATAAGTGAGAGTAATAGCCAGGACCCACCATTTTAAGCTCCCAAAACCTCTATTAGCAAGAAACAGACACCTCTATAATAGAGAGTCGTTTTCTCTCATGGACTTCCGCAAGTGAGACTGCTACTTATCTATACCTCTATAAGCGACTGTCGAGCTTTATTTATTTATATTATTTAGGAGGAACTATAGCTACAATTTACTACATTCGTACTTGCTGTGACTTGTTATTGCTGCCTTATAAGAGAGAAACGCTACCCATGTACCTGCATTAGCGAGAAACTCGGGTTAGAAACCTCTATAAGCGAGAATGAGATTGTGCTCCCTTGAACACTCGCTTATCCAAGCTGACTCTACTAATTTATAGAAGTTTATTGATCTCTCCAGAAACTTGGGCTCCAAAGTCTGTTGAGCACAACAGATCAAGTAACATACACTGCATAACAATAAATTTCCCGAACTTCAGCCACTTCTTAATCAATAAATTGAAAATGAAATTTGTTATTGCGTAATTAACATTTTCATTTTCTACACTTTAAGTCGTTCTATGTGTTTTTTCATAAAACCTAAAAATTTTCTACTAACACCTTTCGAGTCATTCAATAAACTCAGTCACAAATGAAAAGCGATGAAATCTTAATATGCGTCATATGAACTATGTAGAAAAAGTTTATAATAATTTTATCTTGGAAAATTAAATAAGGAATGATTCAGCACACTAAGAATTTTCAGTTTCCGTTATGATTATCATTAAGAATTTTCTTAATATAGAACGAACGGCCTTTAAATTTTTCATCACTCAGATAACAGTAAATACCATGCAACAAAGTACATACTTGATGAAAATTAAAAAAAAAAATTATTCATATGTGCGTGTTTTGCACGGATAAAATCTATTATACTATTTTGCTAATAATAGTAAACAAACAAAAGTGTTTAAAACTAAGTAAGTACCTAAGTAATATGTCTTTATTATTTTCAATTAGCATTGTTTGTTATTATACATACACGTTTTTACCATATATACGTTTTAAATTTAAGGTTATTCGATTCGTAACATCCATACAATCGGTAGCGAACTTAACAAGTGAAATTTACAAAAACCTTGATTCTACAAACACTTTCAGGCAAATGAACTGTGGAAAATAAAGATTCAAGGTTACTCAATCAAATGGCAGAACATCAGCCTGAAAACCGAGGACAGTTTAAGTTTCAGTGGAGAAAAAAAATTATTTTTGAAATCGGAAAGATACGTGGCTGATGTTTTGAATGTTAAAAGTAATGCTAAAAACAATTTGCTAAAAACAATTTGCTAAAAACTCAGCCAGAAATCTAGAGACACTTGCGATCTAAGTCACCCCACATGAACTAAAACAACTTACCCCAAGTAAAAGGGTTGATCGGATAAAAACAACCACCTGAGAAAAGAACAGAGCAATCCACAATCTAGATACAATGGCTCAGAAACATTTTCAAAGTTTTTCCTTGAAGCCTAGTGCGGATCAATCTATTATTTTTTATACATATCAAGTATGTGGCTGATGTTTTATCAGAATGTTAAAAGTAATGTTAAAAACAGTTTGCCAAAACATTGGCCAGAAATTCGGGGACTCGCTAATAAAGTAGCTTTCTATAGGTGAAATAATTTTTAAAATGGGTTGAGTAGTTTTTGAGTTTATCCGTTACAAACAAATGCATAAAAAAATCAAATATTTTCTCTTTATAACATTAGTTTACATAAACATTTTTATCCTTCTTTGCTATTTCTTGGAAATTATAATCATTCTTACTTGAAACTGTTCTTTTCTTTACTTAAAACTGTAACATTTACTCCCTTTTTCGAGACAATACATTACCTACTATCAGAAACTATTTCTTAGACATGATTGAAATTTAAACCCATCAAACTCAAACGAATTTTCGACATGGGAGGTATGTTGAGAATGTGTTGTTTAATTAAAATTGTGGAAAATTTCTTCAAGACCTTCATGTAAGGCATTAAATTAAAATCTCTATTTATTAAACATACTCGATGATGATGATTTAAACTTTTATATTTTTCTTCGTTTATAATCAAATCAATATAAGCCTGGCATGTTTCGTGATATAGGGTTATTCTCAAAATGTGACGCTCTCTTTCTCAATCAAGTAATCGATCAACCTTATTTCATATTCAATTTTAATATAATTTTAATATGTTTCTATTATTGATTTAGATAAAATAATTAAATTAATTGAATGTAATTGGTAATATATATAATAAACACATATTGATTTAAAACAAGTGAAAACAAACAATTGACTGAGTAAATTGTTGAAATACCATGTATAGACAGTGTTGATTACACTGTCACATTACACATACATATATGCCACACATACAAAACGGATATTCCCATATAATACATACTTTATAATTTGCGCATAATTTGCGCTCTCACGAGTAAACATTGAAGTTTACAAAAAAATGTTTCAAACAAACGTTGTTTATTTTTTTATAAGGAACATTTTTTACATTTAAACTTTTGTTCTATCTCTAATGGTTTACCATGGATGCAATTGATCCATGTTGCCCATTTAAGTACTCGATCTCACTTTTTTTGACCTGAGCAAGCTGAAATTTTTACAGCATTTTTCATCATTTTTCGTTTTTGAGTTATCGTGTTGACAGACGGATGGGCTGACCACCGGAAATGGACTAATTAGTTGATTTTATGAACACCCATACCAAAATTTTGTTGGTAGCATAAATATTTTTAAGGGTTACAAACTTAAGGGACTAGTCATAATATACTATATATATATTTCAAATATACATGGTATAATAGAATTGAATACAGATATTTATATAAAACTAGCTGTACCCGGCATAAAGTAAAACAGTGTTTGTTTGTATATTCTGTTTATTAAAGTGCTTTTTGAGTTTTTGATACACAATAATCTTGGTTTTTCCGTCTGGTGCTTACACGAATAAGGCAAGAAGTTTCCCGACGCGCCAGCAAGCTACTTACAGTTGCGTCCATATGGCTGCAGTTTTAATATAAGACTGTATATCTCCATATTTTTTTAAACATAGATTTTTTGAGTCAGAAACCACGTTGGGCGTACTCTGAAGATCCTTCCAAAGTTTTATTGCAATCTCATCAGTGGTTTAGGAAAAATATTGAATACAAACATACAAACAAACATTCATTTTTATTTATATGTAGATAGTAAAATGTTTGTAAATATATTTGTTATTATTTATTTATCATATGACTTGTAATTGTTTGTTTTAATTTTAATTGATGTTCGTGTCACACTTGTAATTACAGTCACGAAGATCATTTGACAAAACTATAACAATACTATTCTACAAGATGCTACAGTCCAAATTTAAATATTACTGGAAAAGATCAGGTTATTTACAAATATGGATATATATTCTAGGAAATAGCAAGTAAAAAAATTCATGAACCCTAACTTTCTGCTGCGTGGTAAATAAGCTCCTGAGTCGAAGTGGACAATTTTTTTTCATAGGACACATATATGGCAGATAGGCCATGTTCGAGATAGAGGAAGATGTAAATATCTGGGGCAAAAAGTGGACTCTAACTGTCGTGAAGCAACGGTAAGTCAAAGCATCCATTTTTTATAATCCGGAATAAATAGTGGCAGGCAAAACTTTATGGCGATTTCGAAGGAGGTTGGGATTGAAATAAACCGGAAAATAAAATGGATCCTAACCGGATAAACTCAAGTGCAATTTTCTTGTTACAACATTTTCTTTTATAGAAAATAGAGGCAGACGCCACAGACTAGCAGTATTAAAGCTTGGTAATTTGAAATCAAGCGTGCAAGAAATCTCGGAAACTGTTATAAAACAAAGTAAGCTAAATCGCTTTCCGAATAATTCCATAACGACCGCACAAACATTAAACAATACTGGCAGAGAGATGTATAATGAAAATATAAAGAAACAACTAACAATCAAAACAAGTTCCTTCTTCAGATTTGAAAAGTCAGAAATCCGTTCGAAAAATTGAAAAGAAATCATGTGTAATGAGAATATGAAAGAAGAAGCCACTATAAACCTCAAGAACTGCATGCTGAAAGTCTGCTAGCCAGAAATCTCCACGGAAATTAGAATGTGGCAAGTCAAAAATCACCTCAAAAATTCAAAAGAAGCAAGATAAAAATTGCTTTGGACAAAGAGACTGAAAAACACTTAGCTGAACCAAAATAGACTACTATCATCGACATCTGTACTCTCAAGTACAGAACAGGAAGGGAGATACAGGAATTTTTCAAAATATCTGTTGAGAACCTGCCATGCTCTGACACACAATATAATATCCCTTAATCCACTCCAAACCCCACATAGCTGCGAAATAATCTGATCTAAAATTTTTCTAAAATAATTTCCTGGTAAATAATTCTACGAGAAAAACCGTCTATAGGCGTAGTTTGTTATTTTTTGTTCATCCATCATGAACTAGAGCAATTTGGAAATGAATATATTATTTTAAGTGAAGTTAACGTTATTTTATACCCAAAAATTTAATTGAACGTAGTTAAGTAATAATTAGGTTAAATATAGTTGATACTTTTTTTTCTGTAATTAATATAAAACGTAATTTGTTTATATTTCAAGAATGATAATGTCGTGTAATGGAGGAAGCGGAAATAGAATCTAATTTATTGAGTATAATATTAGCTGATACACTGTGTCTCCTGTTATAAATCAATTCAATATATCAATTAATTGATATGAATTTCAATAATTTTCAATGAAAAGAAAAGTTTTTCTTTTTCAAAAGTATGTCGTTCAAAAAGCCAATGACTTTTATTTATCTAATTTTTTGCTTTAATAAAAAAATTTATTGTGCTAATATTACAAGTTATAAAAAAAATGGTTGAGGGAACGGGAAAGAGACGAATTTTTTCCTCTCTAACATATTTTAATTTACTTTTCTGGAATCAAGATACTTTATACACTTACCGGTCCAGAATTTCCTCAAAATAGAATTATCAAAAAAATTATCGTAATTTTAGATATCTGTATCTCTATGAAAAACTCAATCGAAAGTATGTTCTTTTTGAAAAATTTTTGAAAATGTGCTAACTCAATAGTGTTTTTCGAGAGAAAAGAACAACCTTGCCAGTTTCCATGCAAAATAATTTTTACACTCGGCATTCACTTTTTAAGATCGTAAAAATAAATGGAAAATTGTTCCCCAATCGACTGTCCACCTTAGTTGCAAAGCGGTAGGGAATAGTAACAACTTTTTGCTATATTTTCAAAAAGTTGAAAGTATATACGTTCGATTGAGATCTAAGACTCAATCATTTTTCGCTCAGATATAAATGTCTGAAATTATTACAATTTTTTTAATAATTGTATTGTGACGAAATTTTGTTCCAGTACTAGGGACTAGGGGTCTCATGCCATCAGTTACTGCTACACAAATACTATTTTTTCCAAAAATATAATCTTTTTTACCAATCAGGAGTCTTTTTCAGGGGTCGCTTCTGGCAATTTTTTCCTTCATGCAACCTTGTTCTAACTTTATAGAATCCTCTAAGTATTTCGTTTCTGATCTTCAACTCAGCGTTCTCTTATTGTGTATCAAAATCCATTAAATTTCTTTGGTTTTGTAAATTTAAAGTAGGTAATTACTTTGTGATATCTTAAATAAGATTACAACATTAAGATATATTTTTAATTGATCAAACTATCAAAATTAAATGTCAAAACTAACAAAAAATTTGATTGAGGGGCTTATTAAAAGTTCATGAAATTTAACTTAAATAGTAAGTTTTTAAGCAGTTTAAAATGATTCTAATATAAAATATTCGTTGGGATAATTTCATAAACTTTCAAGTATTTCTCATATAGTTTAATTAGTTCATTTAAGTAAGTACACAAATTTAACTTTTAATTACAAGAAAATAAAAAGTTATAGCTTCACTTATTATAGTTTACGAAACATTTCAAAAACTTAGATAAATCACTAACAAAAGTATACAGTTGTTAACTGAAATATATTGTATCAAATAATTATTCGGAAATAGTGTTGGAATGGCTATCTAAATTCAGAATTCGAATCGTTCTTTTAACTGTTTTCGAATTATTTTTTACTTTTCAGTATATTTTTAATTTCTTTCGAAACATAACTATCAGTGCAGTGCCGATTTTAAAAATTTGAAAATAAGAGTTACAATTTTCAAAGGTTTTCTTTATATACGATTTTTTGTACTTTGTGACGTCACGAATTTAAAAAAAAAAAAGATTCTACCATTCTTCTAAATTCTTCAGTAATTTGTTGTAGAATTCGAAATTCTACAGATTTAGGATAAAAAATAACAAACTTTTGTTTAATTTTACTTATAGGAGCAAATTTGGCTAATTTCAAAACATTTTTTGTACTTGTGACGTGATTAAAATCCAAATTCTATTAAACTGATCATTATCTTCAAATTTTTGGTATAATTTTATACACTAGATGTAATTTATCAAATTTATTTAAATAATTCGATTTTGTTTTGAGTTTTCTATACCACAAGCAAATTTTATCCCATTTTAATAAACAAAGAGTATAATTCTTCAAAATTAGAGTCATAGGGAAAAGTGCTCTATAATGATCCCTGTGGATAAAATGGCCCCTCGTTGTTTTAAGTGAACCATTAAATGAGCCATCTCGTTCCACAAAGATTTATGGCGATTTATAAGCTATTTTGTGTTTCGTAGCCTTATGATACAAATTTCAACGTAAACTTTTAAGTCTTTTTTTTTGTGTTACTTTTCGCCGGCTGGTTGTTTAACTCTTGGCTTCTGTTGGCTTTTAATAGTTTTAAACACATTTTGATAAGCGTATAATAAATTTGGAGGTCAGTTTTTATGACGATATTCAAATATGTCGTTACGGGTAAAATGATCCCCTTTATTTACATTAAAATGATCCCTATTTTGTGTGTAAAATTATAATAGGTAAAATGATCCCCCATCATTTGGTGGGTGTTGAATGTGTTAATTTAGATGATTTTACCTGTGATTTTTGTTTTCATACTAATCGTTGATGCAATGTAAAAGAATAATTTATATTTTACGTGAATTGTTTGGTAAAAAAATGCAATGAAATCATTTTATCCACCTATTCTTACAAGATCAGTAAAACGATGCCTTTTGAGATAAATTGAATAGTTCCAAAAATTTGAACTTTATAAAAGAAATTGGCATATACTTGAATAAATAAACCAAAAATATTTCGATGTTATACATATCTCGAATAGTTTGGCTATAAATTACATTTTTTCTTAGGGGGATCATTATAGAACACCTTCCCGCATATGAAATTTTGAACAAGTTCACAAAATAAACATGTACCGAAAACTAAAATTGCTATATCTACATATAGAGTGGCATATTAAGATTCTCATAATAAAAGTTATAATGACTTCTTCAGACAATATTAAAAGTAATTCGAAACACGTCAGTGATAATACCACAACAATATATGTTTGGTTCAGATTGCATGTATAGTAAATACTTTTCACATATATTAGAATGGAATTCTAGGAATGAAAATGATTTGTTTTGTCAAATGTAATTATGTAAATGTTCTATTAAATCTGTTACTATTGTAGTGTTGTCAAGAACCTTTCGCAACATATTTTGCAAAACAATTCTCTTGTTTTTTAAAATTTATATGCCGTAGTTACTTACGTATATTCTTGGGGGTGTAAACTGTTTATATAATTTAAGGTAGTACGAGCGCTGAGGCAAGCTTGTAGTTGAAATTATTTGTACCTTATTTTTAACTTTCATGATGAATTATGTTATAACTTCATACATGTAGAAAAATAAGAATAAAATTTTTCGATATCTCCCTTGGTGTTCGAAATATCGAAAGCTAAATATTTTAACAAAATTGTCACTTTTCGATATTATGAAAATTACTCCAGATATCGAAATTTATTCTTACCTTTCGTCTTTATTATCAAGTTAAATAACATAATTCAACATCAAAATTGAAAAACTATATTTTTTTAAATTTGTGTCTCCACATCATTAATGTGCTCATACATCCTTAATTAGTCGGACACAACGGAATTTTTTTTGTTTTCAATAATTCATTAAGATTTTAACTTCAATTGGAATAGTTTTTTTTTTTAAATTTCTACGGAATAACTTTGGGGAAATCTATGAAAACATATCATCCATCTACCGTTTTCACATAAGACCAATGTTACATATGTCTACTTTTGAAGAAACATATATTTTACATATAAAAAAAATCGAGCCTTTTATCCAACGTTGCCTTAGCGCTCGTACATCCTTAACCGGCAGAAAATGAAGGAAATCCTCCTATTCGTTTTTAACCCTACTATGCGTTTTTTCTAAATAAAATGGTAGACTGTTTCATATGTGTGCGTGCATCACGCAAAAACTATTCAAGATTTTCGTACCCTAATTATATAAGAAAGGTCTTCAATGTATACCTTTTTTGTCTGAATTTTTCTGGAACTGAATATTTTTATGAACTGTAGGTGAGCAGCTGCCCCCCTCCCCTAGATTTTGACTGTCCATACATTTATTTGATCACTTATGGGCCTATATTTAAATACCTACTGTTGCATTTTTAAATGTTACCCTTTCTGATTTACCATTCTCTCTTGGACCACAATCTGGGTAGACCCATGTTTGTACTTTTAGATTTTTATTTCGTTGTACGGAGTTAAGAAAAGACTATAATAGCAAATGTATATATATTTTTCCTAAATATATAAAAATCATATTATTTTTTTCATTTTGTGAAGTTTTTGAAGAAATTTTACTCTTTCAAAACAATGAAGTGGACCTTAGAAAGAGACCTGTTGGAAAATTTTGAGTATATTTTTTTGCGAAAAGTAAAAGAAAAAAATTTAAAGAAGAGCATTTTTCTTTGGAGCAAAATTTTTTGTTAATATGAGTGTATACGAATTTTTGGGACATAAAGGAAGAATAGACTAATAATAGTTCATAATATCTACGCGAGGATAATAAAATTAGTGGAAGCGACGGTTTCTATAAGTGTTGCCGTGAAAAAAGACGAAAGTACTATTTTCTTGTCTCGTTTTTATAGCTGAATTTAAACCTGATTAATAACTGATCGACTTATACGTTTAACAAGAATTTGAATTAAAAAAGTGAAAACAAACAATTGGCTGAGTAAATTGTTGAAATACCATGTATGGTCAGTGTTGATTATGAAATCGTTTGTTTTTTACATCATGTACCTAAGTAAAGAAAGATAGTCATTTTTAGAAAGCCACAGTCCTGTATATATTACACGACCATGTTGCGACTTTGAAATGTTTCCAACTTAATTTGTGTCCTTTCGCGTAAACAGTGATGTTTAGGAAAAAATTTTCAAACAAAAGATGTTTGTTTTTTATAAGGAACATTTTTTACATCTAAGCTTTTGTTCCATCTATAACAGTTTACAAGATGGGTTCTATAGACCCAGGACCCAATGGAACTATGTTGCTCATTTACGTACTCAGACTTACTTTTTACGTCCTGAGCACGCTATAAATTTCAGCTTGATATCTCTTTTCGTTTTTGAGTTATCGCATTGTCGGACGGGCAGACGGACAGACAACCGGAAATGGACTAATTAAATGATTAACATCTTTGGCAAAATTTTGTTAAATAGCATCAATATTTTCAAGTGTTGAAAACTTGGGACTAAACTTAGTATACCTTAATATATTTTATATATACATGGTAAAAAAATCAATAAAGATTGATTGGCAAATTTGTCATCTCCCTCTCGAAGGTTTATCGCCTATCTCTCGAATATCTGCTACCTGGCGAATAATTGTAGAAAATTCTTAAATTAGTCTGTCGAATACTTAAAGATCCTTATTTTCGTTTCCCTCGTCTCTCGCGGCATCACTAAATGTAACCTGATATATTTTTTCAAAAGGAGAATCAATTTTTCTGTTTTAAAAGGCAACTGCCTAAACACTTGGGTCAGAAGTTTTCATTACATTTAACTTTTATTGTTCTGAAATTGTTCAAAATAAATTTTTAGGGCCAGTAAGAAATTTAAAAAACCCTGTATACATTTGAAGTTCAAAATAAATTGATAGTAATTGAAGAATATATTTACCTTGCTTAACAATCTTTTTCAATGTGATTAGCCGTTGAGCTTCTAATTTCGCATTCATTTCAACTTTCTTCTCTTGATTTTGTTTTCTGATTCTTGCTAAATTGGCCGCCTGTTTCTGGGCATTTTCTTCTGAGTCACTCATCGGTGGACTTGTCAAAGATACCATCGTTACAATTTCTGCAGCTGTCGCTGATTGACAACGTACCAAAGGTCCTTTCTTTTTCCCTTTCGGCTTATGGGCATTATGGGTGGTACTACTAGATTTAGTACTACCATCAGTATCAATTGATTTATTTCGACGGATTGGAGCAGTTTTTAATCTTCTCTTCGATGGAAATTTATTTTTCGTTGGTGGATTTTGCATGGGCACTGGTGTTGTTGGAACCGATTGTGATCTAGTCAGCGGTGGTCGAAATGAAGTTACCGGTTTTGTATTATTTGGTAGTTCAATAGTTTCATCTAATTGAGTTTTGGTAGTACTACTTTTACGAAAAAGTTCTCGTTTTGTGGCAGCAGACATTGATCTAGGTTTAATTTCAATTGATAATTGTGGTTTTTCAGGAATTTTCGTCTCATTAGGATTCGGTTCAGATGGATCAAAATCTTGATCAATAGTTTCCCGAAATAATGGTGATATTACCAAAGAAATCTTTTTAGTTAACTTTTTTTGCTGCTCAATATCAACCTCTTTTGGTTTAGGCTCCTGTTTCGAAATCGTATTAAAATTCGAATCATTTTTCGTACTATTAACTGACATTGTAGATGATTCCCGCGATATTACAGGAACATCATCTGTAATTGATCGTGCCAAAAATATATCGATACTCTTACTATTTGTCTCACGCTCCTTCCAAGCTTTTCGTAAACGTTCTGCCAACTGTTGTCGCGAATAAAATACTGGTTCACTTTTCGGTGATGGGGTTAAGATTTGTTTTGGTTTTGGATATTCTGGACATTTTTTGGCAACGATTTCAACACTTTTTTCTGTCGTTTTTGTATTATTATCATCTGCCCAAGCAATTCTTGGTGGTGTTATTTCACTGACTTTTGAGCTGTACGTGCCCTCTGATAATTGTTTTTTTAAAACATGTTTTTGTGGTATGGATGAACTTATGGATTGTTGTCGAACGGGAGGACCACGTGTTTTAATTTTTGCTGTTGCAGCCATATTTTTGTTGTTATAAATTTTTTTTTATTTATTTATTTATTTTACAGACAAAATATAAAATCAATGTTAAAATGTATTATGATGTTATGAATACACACGAAACACGAGACACAAATTGTACTAGGTAGTAAGTCCATTGCCCCAATCTGTATGAGTCTAACCGCCCCCGAACTAGAACACTGACGGTCTTTGACTGACTATCATAAGTAATTCATTCGATAGCAAAAACAGTTTGAATTTAAAACTACCCCTCCTCACATTTGTTATTGATCAAAAGTTTTCCCTCATTTTACTACTATCTCTTTAAATGAACAAGGAAATCATTAAATTATTTTCTTTTCAACATATTAACACAGAAAATATGTTTTCTATCGTACGATATAGCTCCTTCGCGTTCATTTTCCAACTCATTCCATTTTATTTACTAATTTTTGTTTACACACATCCACATGTTATAAAAATCAATGTGTAGGTAATATTGTAACAAAAAAAAGAAGAATTTTTAACTAAAGTTTTAGAAAAACACACGAACTTTTTTAATTTTGTAGTCACGTTATTTTATTGGGGTGACTGTGATAGTTTAAACTTTAAACTTATTATGGGTTAGTTGACTATTATTTTTTTAAATATAGGTAAAGGATTTCTTATATATCGAACCTCGAATCAATTAAAACTTTGTCAATAAACTAAAGTTCCTCCATTATTTAAAAGTTGTCTAGGCTAACTAAAGATCCACGAAACACGTGAAAATAAACAGTTGACTAAGTTAATTTTTGAAATACATTATTTTTATAAAAAAAAATAAGTCAAAAAAAAAAAACAAAAACCAAAAATAAAACAAAACAAAGATTTATGTAGGGTAAAATGGTCTTTTCCCCCGAAAATTTTTGTAGCTAGTAATTTTTTTCTTTTTTTGAATCTACTTGTATCGGAAAGAATTTTAAACAAAATAATTTTCCCTCAAAAATTGTATCGTTTGCCCCCCCTCCCCTTAATTAGTCTGAAATTAGAATCAATAGTCTCACTATTTGAAACTACGTACAAATTTTCGACTCCATCTTTTATAGTTTTTGGATCCCAAGAACGCAATAAGAATTTCAGCGATAATCTCGATATATCTTTTCGTTTTTGAGTTATCGGACAGACAGACGGGTGGGTGAAGAAACTGAAATGGACTAATTATGCAATTTTATGAAAACTTATACAAAAATTTGGTTGGTTTGTAGCATCCATTTTTCTAAGCGCTACAATCTTGGGGCTAAACTTAATATAGGGTATAAAAAGTATAAATCAACCTTATTCTTCAATGAGCTTTGAAAATTTTCCTCCAGTTTTATAAAAATTGACTAAAAGCATCTTTTCATTTAATATTTTGTAATACTTTTCTATTGAAAATTTCCTCGGTAAACTCGTAAACCTGCATGCAAAAAATTAAGTTTATTATTTAAGAAAACCTTAGAAATTCAACAGAGATTTTCAATTATAAATAACTTTTTCTTTTGGAAAATTAACTTTATAAAGTCATTTTTTCTAAAAACATTTTGTTAGAGAAATATTTAGCTATGGAAAATAAAATGACACCCTGTAGGTTTTTAGAATATGAATACAAAGCAATTTTAACTTATATGGTACGAAAGTTGCCTATAAAATAAAATTGTTCCTCTGTTGGCATTGTAAGAATGATTATTACCTATCAATGCTTGATCGAGTATATAACATTCCTCCCCTTTCACTTTAATAATGATTGTGTACGATTTTTACCCTTAATATGTACTAAGCTGCAAAATTTCTTGGCAAACTTTGATTCAAAATTGCATAGACACGCAAATCATTTTTAACCTTACATTAATTTAAGTATTAACATATGCTAACAGAAAAAGTGATTAATATCTAGTAATACTTTCAAATCCCACAAATAGACACTTATATTTATTTATTTATAATTTATTTGCCAAAACACAATTTATGAAAATCCGAAACTAGTAATTAGTCGTAACTGGGCGATACTATCTTCTTAAGCGGGATTGATGCTTGAAAAAATTTATATCCTTAGACTAGTTCATACCAAGTTTTTACAACAATGTAATTGAGTAATAGGCATTGTTTTAATAGGATCGCCTTCATCAAATATTTCTATGGTATTGTAGTAATTATTTTCGGTACATTAAATATATAAATTTTTTATTTTATATTAATAAAGTCATAAATGGTAATATATATGTAGTAATTTATTAGCTATCCACAGAAAGCACGTAAAGCAAAAATATCTACCTCCCATTATAGGGTAAGATCAAGAAAAGATTTTTCAAGATGTCCATCTATCAACAAGTAATTGAACTAAATCTTAACCTGCGCTTATTAAAGTTGGAAATGTCAGTAATGTCAACTGTCAAATTATTTAATTAATTCCAATTTATGGAAATAATAAATATTTATTTACAAGTATACTCAAGTAATAGAAACTTATTCAATAGATTGGAATTGATTTCTTAAGTGAAATTATAAATTTAGTTACAGTCATCATATGGTAATTAAAACGCAATAATCGAAACAAATTGATAAGAATATTTACAACTGGATTCAAATATTTCGTAACATTTAAAAACCAGGAAATTGTTGACATGTGCCTAAAATGTTGGAAGGACTTGTTGCTTGGGTTTTAAATAATTATCTTGGGAAGTATGTGGAAAACTTGAATACAGATCAATTAAGTATTGCCTTATTATCAGGTAATTAAAACTGCTATTGTAATTTTTTAATAATTGCACTTTGAACAGTCGAATCATGGGCATAAAAATACACGAGTTAACAAAGCAAGAAAAATATCGTTTTATGATAATTCATAACTAAAGAATTCTTTAACTAATTATCTTAAAATTTAAGGTGCGGTTGAATTAGAAAACTTACCGTTACGTAAAGATGCATTACGATTTATTGGATTGCCAACTGAAGTTCGTGCTGGGTTTATTGGTAAAGTTAAATTACAAATTCCAGTACGACAAATCCGTTCTGCGCCATGGTCAATTGTGATTGAACAATTATATTTAGTTGCTGGACCAGTTCGATTAACAGAAGTAAGGCACTTTTATTTTCTTCTATTGTTTATAATAGCAGACCGCTTATTTTGAATTAAGTAAAGTAAAGATAACATATAACTTAATGAAATTTCCGGGTTTTTTCACTTTACCCACGTGGACTAAACAATTATTTATAAGGAATAGATAAACACTAAACTTTTGAAAAAATGGTTATTATGCTATTTATTATAAGTTTCTTGAAAAAAACATTTAATTATTTTATTAATATTTTAGTGGGATAGTGAAACCGAAGAATTAATTAATCAAGACTTGAAACAAGCTGCTTTAGATGCAGGTGAAGCGAAATGGAGAGCTGAAACTGAAGCTGCTCAACAAACTGGATACTATGCATCAAGTTATTCCTCATGGATAAATTATGGAACCGGTCTTATGACAAATATTGTAGAAAATTTACAAGTACGACTATTTTTACCCCCAAATTTAAGATTGTTTAATAATAGCGTATAATTTTCAGTTGAAAATAAAAAATGTACATATTCGATACGAAGATGATATGACAGTACCAAATTATGCATTTGCTTGTGGTGTTACAATTGAGTCATTATCAGCTCAAAGTTGTGATTCCAATTGGGTACCAGGTTTTATGCCATGGGAAGCTTCAACTGCATCATATAAGTTGGTCGAACTTACTAATATGGCGGTGTATTGGGATCCAATTCAACCATCGGAAATTCTCCTTGGAAACTTAGAAATGGCAGATTTAACGGTATAGAAGTTAATTTCCTAATATTTAGCATCGATTTTCATTGAATGTTTTTCACTTAAAGGCAAAAATGAGTCAAAAAAATTCGTCAAAACATGTTTATATTATGAAACCAGTAAGTGCGCAAGCTCGAATTAAACGTGATAGAAATGAACAACCATTAAGGTTAAAGTCAACACCAAGAATTACCTCTGATTTATGTTTAGAAGAAGTTTCACTGTCGTTAGCAGATGTAAGTACAAAATATATAAACGGTGCTTTTACGTAGAAGCTGAAGTCTTATTGAGTGAATACATAAAACCACAGTTAATTAAGGGTATGTTCCGATATGTAGCTGCAAGCACTGTTCATTACTCTTAATGGTGAGAAATTCGTACCGTTATGGATTGCCAGTAAACGGCCACAGAGCCCTAGGGAATTAATAACGTCATAAAACATAATATACCATCGCCATTTTTGTAGTGAGGGCACCGGCGTTTGAGAGGTGAGGTTCTCTTCTCGCTGTGTTGACGCATATTTCCGATTGATACCCATGTTCATGTTAAAATGTGTAATACACGAGTGCGAATCGTGTATTACTAAGAATTTCAAAATTTAAACATCGGTATAAATCAAAAATATTCGTCAACACAACGCGTATTGTGTTTGGCTGTCTTGAAAACATCATTTGTGCTTTGACCACGTGATCAAATTAAACAGCACCAGTTGTATAACAGTTCGCGGCAATTATTAATATAAATAATTTATTCATCATAATAAAAAATTTTTTAGCCATTACATAAAAATATATAACATTTTAACTAATTAAAATATTCTAATTTACTACGACAATAAATAAATTGGAAATATAAAACTTTTAATTTATACGTGTTTTCTACATGGTATTTTACATACAATCTTTTATTATTTTTAATTATTCACAATAATATAAGACTATGTAATTCAAAGTAATATGTAGAAAACACTTCAAAATAATTTAAATTAAATAAAGTATCAAAACTAAAACCTTGACTACTATAAATATCACTACTAAAAATATCACTATAATAAAATCACGCTCTAAAAAGTAAGAAACAAGAAGATATTCTTATCTGAAATTGTTATGATAAGTAAAATCATACAGTCGGGCGAGCATTCTGTGGAAAGTTTTGTAATCTTAGAGGTTCCCCGACGGTATTGACGATTTTTCTTACCATAAAAATTTCAGTTGAAAAGATCTTGTTTCATACTTTTTAGAGCGTGATTTTGTAGTAGTCGGAGTTTTACTGTTTGAGTTTAGTTTTGGAACTTTATTTTTTGTTATAATAAAAATTTAATAATTTCTACTAATCTTGAATATATTAAATATTCATCAAATATTTAATTATAACAAAATTCAAACAGTAATTTTTCTCGTTTAATAGAGAAATTTAAAATAAGAGTTATTTTCAATTGAAATGATATCAAAAAATGGGAGAACAGAATACTAGACTGCACTCCGTTTTAAACAGTAACCAGTATAAAGTTAGTTAGTTATACTGGTAAGCTAGTTATAAAGTAACGACTTCGCTGTATATTACATTCACGTCTTGATTTAAAGTGGTCTCAATATATATCGTAACATATCCTAAGTTCGACTACCAAAAAAAGCGTATCAGTTTTCTGTATTTTTAAAAAATTTTGATTTTCATGCATTTTCAGTGGCAATATGAACAAATGATCCATTGCATTCGAGGATTAGATGATATTGCACGAATACGATGTTATCGATTATATCGACCAAAGTGCCCAATCAAAGAAAATCCACGTGCTTGGTGGATGTATGGAATACGAAGTGTACTTACACCAAGCCAATGCTTAAGATTGTGTAATCCACGGCCAACATGGCAAATGTGTTTAACACGTGCCAAAGAGAATGTTAAATATGTGGAAATTTGTAAAACTTTATTTGCAACACCAACAATTGTTTTAAGCGCGGAGGATAAATTATTAAAGGATCAAGTTGAATGGAATAGAGATTTAGATGAATTACTAATTTTACGTGAGGTATTTCATCAAATTTACTATTAGTATAAAGTAGCTCATAGACGATCAATAGTTTTTCTCGCGATCCACTTTATAAATGGTCGATCACTATCAGAAACAAGAATATTTATTGTTTAAGGGCTGTTTTATACTGAATGATTTGTATAAAATATAACAGTTTTTTCGCATAACATTTTCCCAAATTTTAGATTGCAATGAGAAAAATTCCAATATCACAAACTGCTTCAGCGCCGTGTACTAAAAGTGTTCTAGTACAATGGTTCCCACAATGGTGGGGTTGGTATTCTTCGACTGCATCAAATGATGATAAATCAGTATCAAATAATAGCGGCAATAGTACTAGTATTAAATCGGAATTAGAAGATGAAATTTTAGATGCGTTAGGTGATACATTCGAAAATAATACGTTACTAAAACGTGATGTTGTTTTTGGACAATTTAATTTTACGCTTAAACAAGGAGTATTTAATTTATGTTCAACTGCCGATCCTACAGCAGAAAGGTAACTAAATAGATACTGAAGAAATATACACTTATCAACAATAATTTTCATTAAACTATAATTTATTTTCTAGAATCTCAATGATGGAATTACAATATGAAAATGTAAAGTTATCATTCGAAACACGACCACGAAACGGTTCCCATAAATTTGAAATAATCTTAGGATCATTGTCTCTACATGATCGTATAACTAAAGATACACAATTTCCTATACTTATTTCGCCCCAGGGTAAAGAACAAGGTCCCACTATGTCAAGAGTGACATCACGTGTGCTTAGTCCTCGCCTTAGTCGTAGTTCTTCTGCACACTCCGCAGCAAATGAACCATTATTCGAATTGTGTTACGAGAATAAACCATTTAATTCAAATTCGGATTACAAGTATGTATAATCTTAACAACTATGTTTAGAATTAGTATTTATTATGGAATATTTCTTAGGTTAAGAGTACGATCTCAATCATTAGACATTGTTTATAATCCTGGAGCAACTCAATGGCTAGCGTCATTTTTAGCTGGACCACATCAACATCGTATTAATTTACCAACAAAATCTAAAATTGGGGCGGATTTTATGAAAAATTGGGAGCATATATTGGAAGGCGATGTTGTTGTAAGATTCTCATAGATTTTTTATCAATTTTCCAAACTGTACTAAATTATGTTATTGAATTCTAGCGAAAAAATTTAGATCGTAAATCATGGGATTTAAAATTAGATATATCCGCGCCACAAATTATTATTGTTGAACAGTTTACTGATCGAAATGCTGCAGTGGCTGTTGTGGATTTTGGTCGTTTACAATTATGCAATTCCGAAGAAGAAAATATAGGAGCTGCTGAGGTAATCCCTCATCCGCTTGTAGAACGAAGTGAATCAGAAGATGAAGGTAAGAGTTTTTTACTCTCGCGAGTTATAATTAATAATAATTTTAAAAAATTCGCCATTTTTTACACTATCCCGCAAATGTTAGTCAACATAAAAAATATTACGGGCATAAATTTTGTAGAAATCAGAAAATAGCAGCAATTTAGGCCGCGAATGCAAAATGCTAAAACAAAAAATAACGGCTGCCGGCTATCAAAAATTTCCGTAAAATGGGGTGTAATTGAATACGTCACATAGCCTTAATTTGTTTTTGTTTTCAGACAATTTTATGACACCGTGTTCAACACCACCTGGAAGTGAGGCTAGTGAATCAGAGCAAACATCAATCAATACCCAAATACCTGTTGCAAACGCATCACCTTCATCCAAAATTAACGAATTATCTCTTCACCAATCGCTTTACGATCGTTACTTAGTTGAATTAAACGATATGCAAATTTTAGTAGGAAAAGTTCGTGATAATTGGAAATACGCACATACAAAGGGCACATCAACTCTTCACGTCTTGGATCGTTTTAATATATTATTTCATATTGAACGACGTGCTGTAAAAATTTCGGATCCATTATACCCAAATTTAACGCTAAATGCAAATCTCCCAAAACTTGTTGTTCACATAAACGAGCAAAAAATTGCAACAATTCGAAAATTATACAATATTATAACAATTACGGGTCTTCCATCGCCACTTAAAAGTCCTGTCACAACCCCAGTAGAAATTCAACCGGAGAAATCGACAAAACAGGATGACGATAACATGAGTGTAAGCAGTGAAAGTATTACACAAGACACCACCAATATCGAAATGTCACAACTATTAATGTTCCAATTTTCGATTGATCAACTGGCATTGGAAGTACAATCAAGAGGCCGTAGCGTGGCCGAACTCCAAGTGGCTGGAGTTCGTGTTGCATATACAAAACGTGATATAGATGCGACAATTTCATTGAGTGTGCATGGATTGCTGTTAGTCGATGCCTTACAGACATTTGGAGCAGATTTTGAACTGTTGGTTGCCAGTCATAAACATGTCGGGTAAAATTTTCAAAATCATTTGTTTTTTTCTTGCATTTTATTAAAATATCCTTTTATTAATTTCAGAATGGATTCAGTCTCAGGAAGTATACGAGATAGTGAACCTTGTAGTCCATCATCTCCAGCTTCTCCAGATCCTACTTTAATGAAACCTAATGGCACTTCACCAATAGCGTTGACGCAAGCGTTATCAAATTTAGCTACTGATCCTCCTGGAATTAGAGGTAAAGTTCGGTTTTATGAATAACTTTTAATTTCCTTTTCGATATATATACATTGAATATTGACAAAAACGTTCTCGATAGACCTGTTTATTTTGGTACGTAACCCTGAAAATTATCAAACACAGTTAAGTCGAAATCGCTTGCAGGCGATTAAATAATGACGTAAACTTTACTCTTTGTTGAATTGAATACTTGACTCATTAGGTATCTACTATACACGGAAACTGTTTCCACTTCCCTGTAATATTAAAATCATATTGTGTTATTTATTTTAGCAATATCACCCACAAGAAGTTTCGCCACAAGTCCTCCGCATATAGGATCAGCTGAATTAGTAAAAAATCCAAGCTCGTTTACCGGTTTAGATCATTTAGATGCAGATGCATTAATAACCGTTGAAGTTTTAATAATAAACGGCTTAGATCCGTTACAACAAGCGAATATACAATTCAATAATTTGGATATAATTGCAAATCAAGAAACAATTGTTGAGTTGGTTGGTTTTGTTCGTCGTGTATTTCCAGAATTTAAATCAACAAAGCGAGCCGCCGAATACACTACAAGTACTGATTCAATACAACAAATGTCTCCAACTGTTTTAGAAGAGAACGAATTTCGAACAAATGAGCAGACACTATCTCCACCACCGACAAAAACTGAGATTATATTCGATTTTCACAGATTAAATGTTTTGTTGCTACGAGCTGTGGTTAAAGATGGCTGTTTACATGGTCGAAAAGTTGCAACAGCTACGATGAGTGAAGCACGAATTCAAGCAACAGTTGGTAGGTTCGACGAAAAAAGTATTCACACGAGGGCAGAAAGGGTTTGATTTTAATGTTTTTTTAGATTCATCAGTAGTAGTTCAAGGTTCTTTAGGGGGTTTACAAGTACTTGATTTAACTCCAGAAGGACATATGCATCAACGGATTGTAAGTGTCGGGAAAGATCCTTTGGTAGAAAATGAAAATACGCGTAAAGATTTATTAGCAACATTAAATGCTGATTTGTACAAAGTTGGAACGTATCATCATGCACCGGTCGATGAACGAGCTTTTAGTTTTAGTGTAAGGCGGTCACTACAAAGTGAAGAAGAAAATGGTAAGTTTGGCATTTTTCCATTTTTTATGGCAAGATATCAGGACAGACACATCAGAAGAGACACTTTAGTATATAGAGTTTGGTATTTCTATAAAGCTTCAATTTGTGCTAGATTGAAATTTTAGACCATAAATTTGAAAACGTCTAAAGCTAGATTAGGTTGTAGAATTCGGGCAGCAGGACTACTTCCACTCTACGCTGTGTTAATAATCCATAAATCTCTAGATTTTGTCGACACATTTCCATTTTTTAGTAAGCTCTCACTACTCTTCATTATCTATCCACGCTCCGCCACCTCTACCTACTCTGTCTATTCGGAAAATATTATCCCAAAATATCAAAATTTTGGTTCTCCACAGATGGACATTGACCCAGAAAATGATGAAATCCCTTTTTCTTTTTTGATAGCCTTTTGTTATCCCTCTTTTTTATGGTTTATCCTGACAGCACAGTTTTCTGTGATTAATTTTTCTCTGCCAGTCATTTGCAAATTTTAATTAATTTTAATTTTTTTTTAATAGACAGAGCAGAAATTACTGTGCGCATGGCGTCTGTATGGTATACTCATTCTACACAATTCTTAATGGAATTACAGTCTTGTGCATCAGAATTTAAGCAATATCTTACACATGTTGCCAAATCTATAAAGGCAGCTGCAACCGATATGGCAATTGGTTTAGTTCGTGCCAGGTAATTCTATCATTTATTTTTATGGAAAAAACTTTATTATCCAAAAAATATTTTTAATTTTACAGAACTGAAGCATTAGCGCAATCTCTTTACTTAAATTCAAGATTATCAGCTTCGTTATATGGTGTTGGTCCGGCAGATGTAACGTCTCCTCGTCGAAGAAAGCGAAGCTTCTCGCAATCATCCGAGAATTCTTCAGATTTACCTTCAGGATATGCATCGTTAAAAGGAACAACACCACATACTCCTTATAGTCCCACTGATGATAACTATGCAGTTATTGATATAAAGTAAGTTGGGAAATATTCGATTTTGGGATAACTTATCTTTTTCCAAACTTTCAAATTATTATTTTCGTCAGCGACTGAATTTACTGCATAGTAATATTGTCCTACTTTTTTAGGTTAGATGTTATTTTCGATACACCTGTGATTGTATTACCTCGATCTGTAAACAGTTCAGAAGTATTTGTGGCTCATTTAGGAAAAATTACTATTAATAATAGTGACAAAAGTTTCATAAATGAAACCACAAAACCTTCAGAGGAAAATAATACAGACGGTGGTGATGGTACACCTGAAAATTCGATGTGGAATAGTTATACATCCAGAGTTGAATGTTATAATGTTGAAATTAAAGACATGAATATTTATTCACTAGATATAGCGAAACGAAGAACTAGTCATTTGGATAATCAGTAAGTATATCAATTTGTTTCACACGGTGCCGATCGACTTGGAAATCTGGAAATATCAGGTAATTTTGAAATTCTGAGAAAGCCAGGAAATAGTCTGTGAATTTTTGAATTGATAAGAGAAAATGTAATTTCAAATAACCAATTCGATCGCCACTCTGGTCTCATATTATTGACGATAGTTTTTAACAGAACAATTTTTCAGTTCAACTCTTAATCGAGCTGAAGAAATATATTCCTGTGAAAATGCAGGATCGCCAATACTGCATGACACTGTATTACATTTTACAGTCAAACGAAAGATTCTTTTACCACAAGAAGGCTACTCTTCGGTACTGTTAGACGATGCGAATAGTGATAGTACGTTGTTTGAGAATCGTGAATTAGAAAGTAGTGAAAGTATTCAGGTATTTGATTTTCTTTTTTTATAATTAATTAAAACTTTTGTGAATTTTCCACACACAATTTTTTTTTTAATTTTCAATAAATATATTTTCTTCAATAAATAATATCACATAATTATTTGTGTAATTGAAAATGTATTTAAAATCATGCTGTTTATACTATACAGACGCTCGGAACTTTCATTCTAAATTCTGTATACATATACCTAGAAAAACTAGAAAATCTATATTAGAAATTTTTAAAAGTTTCTAGACATCGCTTAAAATCAATCCGAGATAGGGCTTCTATTATCCAGGCGATTATTCAAAAACCACTCGTTGGATAGTCAAATGGACGATTTTTTTATGATTTTTGGCTCAAATGCATGTACGCGAGTTTTAATCAAATTCCGAAACAATAATCTCAAGAAATCAAGAATTGCATTGCACTGCATTTAGTGTAGTTTTGACCAAAAATTCAAAAAAACGTGTTCATTCGACTAAAGTATGATAATTTCTTAGATATCGTCTAAAATCAATCCTATAACAATAATTTCTCAGATGGATTTCAGAGGATATCTCGAAAATCAATCATGCAACCATCAAATGAACTAGATTTTTGTGGCTTATCAATTCAGAAACAAAAATTTGTTTGTGATTCTTTCAAAAGGGTATTCATTATTAAGAAAATATAATCCTTAAGAATATTCAAAATAAAATCGAGAATACATTTTTTTGAATAACTTAGATCCCAAAAAAATTAATTAAGGTATGTTTGACGATTAAACCCATATAAAGTGCGATTTAAAAGCGTCCAAACTTTTAAGGCACCTAACCAATTTCTCACATACAATTACATACAGATGACTTTTTTGTACTAAATGCTGAACTTACAATAACAAGAAAACAGTAAATACTTAAACTTTTCCAGTTATTTGGTTGTGTCGTAACGCCGTTAAAATTATCACTAGCTCGAGCCCAATATGAACAAATTTTGGACACTTTCCAAACAGTAATAACAATGCAGTCACATCAATTATCAGAACAACGTGATCCTAACTTAACAGGATATCGTAACATATCTAGTTTAGGAGATATCGCCGAAGAAGAAAACGATGGAGTGACATTGAGTATGTACCCGTCATTACGTGCCAAAATGTATAATAATGCATTTGCATCCAAGAATAAAATTGATTATCAAAATTTTATGATGTTAAAAGGTAAGTGATACAATACAATTTGGTTTATAAAAACGTAATTCTTAAAATTATTTTTTAGTATCGTTCAAGTTACCAGAATGTACAATTGAATTGTGTGGTGACGTAGGATCAGGAGACGAAGGTCTAGTAGATTTATCATTTAGAGATTTTAACGTAGATTATGAAAAATATCATCGATACGAAACTAACATTCAGGTTTCATTGCGATCGTTACTAATGGAAGATCTCTCGAAACCACCCGATTCAAAACATCGTTGTATGGTTATTTCATCAGATGTAAATGAACTACCAAAAGGACCATGTTATCTTTCAAGGTCATGTCCTGATTTACTGGCTAATCCAATTGTTCAAAGTCCATCAAGAGGCTCGTTACCAGATCATTTAGAAACAGAAAAAGTTTTGGGTGTGGATATCCCACACACTAAACCTGTATATCCTCGAACGCCTCCACCATCCCCGAAATGTCGACAGCGACCACATGAAAATTTGGTATTGATTTCAACATTAATTGTTGATCCAGCATCACCCAATTTTAAAACACATTATAATTCATTGCACAAATCAACATCGGTTGATTTTAATTGTTTGGATTTGGTTGTAAATGTTGAATCATGGGTGGTAGTTTTAGATTTTTTTGGAGTGAATTCGAATAATACTCCAAGTAGAAAAATTAGTAATACTTCGGATAAATTTCAACAGTCTACAGAATCGTTAGAAGAAGGTTAGTATGAAACAACTTTAAAATATCCCCCAAAAAAATAAGTTAAAATTTGTCGGGGATGTTAAATATTCTTAGTTTAATTTTATTAAATATTAATGAAATTGTAATTCTAGAATTACCCCAAGGAAATTCAGAATTAGCAGTTGAAGTACGATCATTAACTTTGGTTTTGACGCAACCAGAACGTGAAGTAGCTAAAGCAAATATTTCTCATTTATCTCTAAGTATTGTAAATCGAGGAAATGAACAGTATGGAGAAATGAGTCAGTTAGCAGGTTTACAACAACGTAGCGTCTCGGGACGATTAGGTTCAATGTCTTTAATAGACTTAACATCCCATGGAAATTTATATAAAGAAAGATTTATAAGTGCTGGAGAACAAGCACTAAATTTTAATTATGTCAAGTAAGCTAAAAAATAAAAATTACGTTATTTTGTGACTGGGCTTTTAAAAATTTTGGAATTTATTCATCATTTTCAGATTAAATGAAAACGAAGCCGAATTCTCCGATTATGATGCTCAATTAAATTTAGAAATGTCTTCCGTTTTTTATGTTCATACAAAACGATTTTTAAACGAATTACAATCATTTTTTAATCATTTCGATCAATTACAAAGTGCAATGAGTAATATTCGTGCAGCAACACGACAACTTGAAGAGACTGAAAAACCAAAACAAAGAGGAACAAGATTACTTTTAGAACTGTACGCTGGTTCTCCGGTTATTCTATTACCAGTATCCTCACGATCAACAGAAATATTAGTTGCGGATTTGGGAAAATTAAAAGTGAAAAATAAATTTTGTTTGGCTGGCAGTAAAGGCACTATCAGTGTTTTAAAAAATTCTCTAGAAAGTAAGTTTAAGAATTAATATTGAGATCGTTTCCTAGTTAAAAAAAATTTTCTTTCATTAATAACGACACAATACATTTAATATCATATTTTATGCCCCATCTATTTTTTTTTTTTACAGATTCAAAATGTTTATTAAATGTAATGATGATTGATTTAGTTAACATGGATATATTCGCAGCGAAACGTGAACCAATTGATTATTGTAGCCCGTCACGAGTTTGTGGGAGTAACACTTCCTCAAAAGTATCAAATACTTATGTCCGATTTGAATTAGGTGGATATCGGGTTGTTAAAGTTGGACCTTCTTTGCTCACTGAAAAATGTCATTTAAAACTTCAAGTAGAACGAAATTTAGATTATTTTGTTAGTCATGACGTTGCTGACATGAGTATTCATGGTACTCTTTCCACACTGGATGGAGCCTTGGATTTGTCTCAATACAAGTTAATTCGAGGGCTATTAGCATTCAATTTAGGTGAAGATACATCTGATATTTTAACGATGGTTAATCCTAACCAGTCTGCGGATATTGTGGAAGAACAAAAATCGGTAAAAACCTGGAATTTAATTGATTAAATAAACCCCGAAATTGATTTTAATTATTTTACAATTTTTAGACTTCAATGAGTGATGTTTGGAAAGTTTGGTCTTTGCGACTCGATTTATTAAATGTAACCGTAAGATTATTAACAAGCCATAATGAATTACCATTAGCATCGATTAATTTTATCAAATCAAAATTAACAATTGAAACATTCAGTGATCAAACTGAAGATATTGACTTAATATCACAGGAAATTCAATTAATCGATTCACGATTTAATAAAAGGCCAGTAAATAAACGTTCGAATGTTTTTACAAATATCTTACAGCCTATACATAATATTACGCAAGGCGATGATGTTCAGGCAGAAATTCATAGTAGGCGACGTCCAAATCATCTAAAATTCACAATATTATTAAATAATATACGATTAATGGCAATTCTTGATTGGTGGGAAGCAGTACGCGATTTTATTTTTGAACCACCTGAAATGCCACAAAAGGCTATGATCAAGGATTTTGTATCAGAGAATGATCGATCACATCCACTGGCTCAAACATCTGAGGAAGCTATTCCGTTTGAATTAAAATTGAATATTACAGATTCTGAAGTTGTAATTGTAGAAGATACTTCACAATGGGATACAAACGCTGTTATTTTAAAGGTATTTTGAAAATAAGTGAAACCTCTTTAGCCGCACTGGAAGTAAAATTGAGGTTCTGTGTGTGTACGAGAAAGTAATTTGTGTATTTTTTCTGTATTTAGAGCACAACTGTTATTTCATACCGTCCTACAAATAAGGAAAAACCGTTATCGTGTAATTTTAATCACTGCGAAATGTTTTCATGTATTTTGGGTATGGAAGAAGAGACAGCTTTATCCATTATTGATCCTGTTACAATTAATATGGAGGTGAATAAGGATCGTATACTTGAGGTAAGATTTTTGTCCTAATTTTAGCAAAATTCGTCAGCGTGTCTAAATTTTAGACTTGGAAAGCAACAAAAGAGGATTAAAATGCCAGGTGTAATTATTTTTTCAATATGTAGGATAAAACATTTATGTAAGTCCCAATTTTCCATTTCTTACAATTAATTCCATTGTAATCATTTCGGCGCTCGTAGAAAAAGCTCTCACTAGAACGCTTGTTGACTACCATCGGCTTATCTAAGGACTTCGCAATCACGAATGTTCAACTTATATACGCTGGCTTTATTCCTAATTAATTTTTATAAATAGATACGAAAAAAGATAAGAAGGTTAACTTTTTGTTTTATAGGTTCAATTACAAATTTTAAGTGTACGGTTGTCTTATCATGATATTAGAATGTTTATACAAATGCTAAATTCGATAACGAAACAAACGCAAGGGGCCAAATTAAAAACTGAAACGCCACCGGCAAACGCCAAAAGTAAGTATCTCCGTTCAATATTTTTAACTGCAATTTTAATTTAGTTAATGAACTAAGAAAATTAATCAAATTTGTCAACAGGTGAAGTCGTAAAATTAACAGCATTAGGATTCGAAACAGAAGATTGTATTCAAGCATTAAATCAATGTAAAGGTCAATTGGATGATGCAGCATTATGGCTAACACAAAATGCCCAAGCTGTTGATTCACCAAGCCAACTAAGTGGGATTTCAAAAACTGATACACCATTTCAAATAATGGCCGTTGAAATTAAAACAAGTGCTTTATCGCTATGTATCATTGATGATTGCCGTGATTCAGATGTTCCTCTCTTAGAGTTGTCTTTTACACAATTAAATATACGACAAGCTGTTGGAGGAAATGAAAGAAGTCAAAGTGCTGATTGTTCTCCATTGAGGAAATTTGATGAAGCTTCGTTTCGAAGTGGAGATGGTTGGTTAGAATGTATTTTAGGTGGTTATTATTATAATCGTACGTTATCTGGATGGGAACCATTTTTGGAACCATGGAAGTAAGTAATCAGCTTGGAAATCTATTCTGTGAAACAGCCTTTTACAGATCTATCCAAATTTCTACTTTTTCTCGTAAGATAAAGCAATGTTTTTTTTACTCCATGTATTTTCAGATGTGAAATTGGATGGGAATACAGTTTAACAGCATCGTTACAACGGAATCGTTTACAACTACGAATTCAATCTGATAATTTGTTAAATATTAATATTACCAGTACATTAATCGATCTAATTAGCCAAGTAAAAGATACTTGGATTCAAGATTATTACAATACAAATAAAGAAACTACTGAAAACAAAGTAATTGGAAGTCCACCCGGATATCGAAGACGATCGCCTTTTGTACCGTTTGCATTAAAGAACGAAACTGGTTCAAAACTTTGGTTTACAACATTAACAATAAACTCAGATTATACCGTCTACAGTGAGTGTAAGGGGCAATTATTACGTTTAGACGATACCTGGATTGAAGTACCATCCGGAGAAACGGTACCATTTACATTTGGACGTAGAGATAAATTACGTCATCGTGATACACATATTTTAAAAATTCATCAGTTAGGGGTGAAAATTGATGGCTGGAAACCTACAGATCCAATATCGGTAGATAAAGTTGGTGTCTATTTTCGATATGCTGATCCTGAAGTTGTGAGAACTGTAAGTATCAGTATGCAGAGTTTGCCAGTAAAAAAGAATAAAAAACTTCAAGGAAAAATGAAAATATTGATATTACTATTATTCCTGTTTTTTATGACTGTTCATAAGTGTGCCTATAAATTCAAAATAACCTATACGAATTTTGGGATTAATTTTTTAATCCCTGGATACGTTTTTGAACAGGTTAAAATAAAGAATAAATACTGGCGGCAACTTCGAATCAAGTCGAGGGAAAAGTTTGAGACCGGGTTTGTTTTATGAAATATGCTACCTAAATTACTATAAAAAAAATATGATTTTGTAACCCACATTTGAAATGTCTTGTTTATTCCGGTTTATTATTCTTTTGAATTCTTTTCTTTTGAATATTCTACGTGCCTCTCAATTTAATTGATGTTTAAATTAACTGTTTTTTGTTTCCAGTCTGATGTTCCAAAAGCAAAAATTGTATTTGCTGTTGCACTGGAAGGATCTGCGCGGAAATTAGTTACTGTACGTTCTGCGTTAGTTTTGACCAATCATTTGCCAGATATGATTGAATTGAAAATGGAGAATGCATTTACTTCACAGTCAGGTATGATTTTTATTTATAATATAATAATCTATAGTGGTGGACCCAGGCAAAAAAGCATTCTTCTTAAAATAACTTCTATATATAAAAAAAAAAAAATATTGACTCAATCTTAATTTATATTTCAGGATCATTAGTTCCATCCAGTAAAACATTATTCCTGGCAAGTCAAGCAAGTTTACCTTTACCATTGACTCATGTATATTCACAGATATTTCTACGTCCAATTGATTCAAAACATGCGTATATGTTCTGTAATCAACCATTACGATGGTCACATGTAACCCGCTCTGATGTTGTAGTACAAGAGCTACGAGAATGTCGTAGTCAAAGAGAAAATCCATATAGATTTTGTGTATTAATTCGTCGTGAAAATTACCCCGACGATGGTAATACTGCCAACTACAGTTGTAGTCGTTTTCAGCCATCTCATGTCTTAACCTTAAAACCACCGGTCTTAATTTGTAATCTTTTACCTTATGAATTACATTTTAATTTTCATAGAGGCAAACGAGGGCGAATTTTACCTGGTGAAAATTTTTCAATGCATCAGGTATGTCAATTCAGAAAAATAGTGTGCAAATTCTCTAAATCGAATATACCGAACATTCTCCACTCTTTTTCCGCCTACAATACCAAATATTTTTAGAAAATTGTTTGATAATTATGTGCGTTCGATTAATTATAAATTAACCAGACGATAACATTTCATCGTTGAATTTGCATATTAGTATTTCTCGATGAATAAAGAAAGTAGACTATTATAAGAAATTTTTTTTAATGCAATTTTTAGATCGATTTGGATCATTTGATGGAAATATCATTTCACTTAGATAATTACCCCGGAACAGGAACTTTACTTATCGCTCCAAATTCATCGAATGCTACTTACCGCGTTCGGTTAGAAGATCACAATAAACGTAGACTATTCTTAAATGTGAACGTTACCATGCTTCGAGGTTGTGGAATTGAGGTACGTGATTTTAAAATCATAACTCAAAGTCTCCGTTAACTTATTTGTTTTCAACAGATTTCAGTTTCTGCTCCTTATTGGATTGTAAACAAAGCTGGAATTCCATTAGTTTTCAAACAAGATGGAATTTCAACTGAAACCGCTGGGCAATTTGAAGAACATGAAGTAGCTCGAATGGTTGCACCATTACTATTTAGTTTGACTGATCCTGATTTAAATCCAACAGTTGTAGCTCGAGTAGGAAGTGGTGTGTCCCCTTCTGGTACACCACAATGGTGTCATCGATTCAATTTACAACCAGGCGTACAAACAAGAAAATTTCGAATTACATTTCGTGATAATAGACCGGATATTATTTATGTGTTGGGTGTTGATGTACGAACAGGACGTGGGAAATACCGTGACACAAATATTGTTACAATTTCACCACGATATCAGTTACATAATAAAAGTTCATATCAATTACAATTTTCGCAGAAATGTTTTGCAACCACTGTTGTACGTAATATATTTTTTAACGTGACGTCATTATATCGTCATTAGAATTATTATGTTTATATGCTCATATTTTGAAAATAGATAATAAAAAACTAATATAATGACATCACAAACATTTTTTCTGAGCTTAAAAGGTTAAATGACTGATATTAAAATTTTTATTAATTTTTTAGAAAGATCCAGGTGCACAAGCTACATACTTACGAGCAGTACCAAATTGTCATATGGCTTTTCATTGGCCTCGTTTAGAACGGGAACAATTGTTTTGTGTTCGAATACTCGATGTGCCTGATTGTTGTTGGTCTGGTGGTTTAAAAATAGATTCGAATTACTCTCTACATCTTAATATTCGAGATGTTAATGGGCGGATGTATTTCTTAAGATTAGATGTCGTTCTACAAGCTGCTACATTCTTCATTGTTTTTACGGATGCAGATACTATGCCCCCACCAATTCGTGTGGATAATTATTCTGAAGTTGTTTTGACCTTTGCTCAGGTTGGATAATTTAAAAAAAAAATAAGGATGACCATTTCTTCAATATTAATTACTCAAAGGCATATCTATGATTAAATTTAACTCAACGCTATATGGTAATCTTATTTAGCATATACACCTTAAGGGTGAGGAAAATGTAATCGAAATTGGAACATCTGCATTTCTGGGTTGTTGCTCTATCTCTGAGCCTCAAGATGAATTTAAAGAAATGCAAACATTGACTGTAAGGGTTTGTAAAAAAAATTTGTGCAGATTATTAAAAAATCGGGAATGAAATGGTCACCCTGTCTTTATCGTACATAAGCAAACTTTATCATTATTTTTTGTTTGTTGTTTAGACTGCTTGCAAAGATACATATCGCTGCACTGCACGAGCTCATTCATCCGTTCCATACGCATTGGATGAACCGATTCAACCACCATTTATAACAGTAACCGCCCCTGGAGGAGTTTCAGCAAGCTACGATATGAATAAATTAGGCGAAGGTCGTCAATTAACTTACGAAAATTTCATATATATTGCTTTCACGGGAACTTTTAAACTGTTAGTATATACAACCTATTTTCCTAAACTTTTAACGATTAAAACGTATTTATACTTTTTAGATCTCCAGCCGGCGATCCATTAAACATTGAATCACAACAACTGGTGTTAGATGTTGGCTCTGGAGGTCGAATTATTTTAGCAAGAAAACAACCAGGTCAACGATCACAATTATGGCGTATGAGCAGTTCTGGCCAATTAATTCATGAAGGATCCAGTCCACCTAGACCACCACAACATCCACAATTTGATAAAAGTCTTGTATTGGACATTGAAGGTCCAGCACCTCAACCTTCCACTTACACTGGATTAATGTTACGACGTCCGGATCCACGTCGGCAATCAACACAAACTTGGCGGTTTACGGATGATGGACGTTTGCGATGTGCTCATAATAATATGTGTGTTCAAGCAAAAGATGGATTCTTTGGATTAAGATCAGGTATGTAAATTTCTTTTAAAATTTTCTTAAACAAATTTTTTAGTTACTAATTTTACAGGTACTTCTGAAAATGAAATTGGAATTTGGCAAGAGTGTACGTATCAAAAATGATTTGCAAAACATTAATAACTGTTCTTTTTGCATACCGCTAACATTTTTATTTTAAAAATTGCATTGTATTTTCATTCATGTAAATGCATGAAACTGGTCTCAAATTAATTTCATGTTCATATTTTTAACGACTTGAATTTTTATGGTTTTATCGAATTCTAAACCCACAATCTTACAAATATTTTTACTAAGATCACTGTAAACATTTATTTAATGAAATCTAAAAGTATCTGTACACATCTGCTCCAGGTTGAATTTAGCAAGCTCTAGCTTAAGTCCAGGATAATACATATAGCACATACAGACTTCTCTGATTTTCATTGTGCACAGATAGATACGAAAACAAAAATTAAAAAGTTTATCTATAAAGTTGAAACGAAAAATTTATTTCAAATGCGATGAAATACAAAAAAATTAATTGTTTTAAACAGTTTGTGACCGGCATAATGAATAAAACCACAAAAAATTTAGACCATATAGAATGGTCTATATAAGCTAATTTTAGACTCAAAATACATTATTCAAATTAAAATGAGCATTTCTTTGGGCTGTATTATGCTTTTTGTTAAAATATATCCCCTTCAGAACCCACAATAAAATTTTTTTATTGTGGGTCTTGAAGGGGATATATCAAAATACATAATTTCACAATTTTTGAATAGAAAAAAATATTTCACATTACAGACAAGTTTTGCAAGTTTAAACTTGCACTTTTGGCTAGGTTTTTGTTAATTTGCGAGTGTTGTTTTGCAAGTCATCTATCTGTATGCTATAACCTGCTGCTTATTTTTATCAATCATTCAATGTTTTTAGTCTTCAAATTTTTTTCTTTTATGGAAATAAATCTGTTCTGGAACTCAGAATGCTTAGTTTGAACTTCAGAAAAAGAATTTGTGAAGTAAAACTATCTCTAAAAAAGTCAGAAAAATTCTGAAAAAGTCAATATTAAATAAAATAGATATTCAAGAAAATATTAAATAAATTATTAATCAATGATTTAATGACAGGAAAAGATAATATATTGAGACTCTTTCGGAAGAAATATTTTGAGTTACTACTACTTTGTTACTAATTTTTTGAACAAAATTTTAGGTACTCAGAATATTTCTTCCGAAAGAGTCTATTATCATTTCCTGCCATTAAATGATTGATTAATAATTTATTTATTGTTTTCAAAATTTTTCTGACTTTTTCAGAGATATTTTTACTTCACAAATTCTATTTCTGAATTTCAAACTAAGTATTTATACAGATTTGTTTCCACAAGGGTTCACGGGTAACATAAGCGTACATAATAATTTGTAAAAAAAATTTCACTAATAAAAATTGTCAAAATATTGTAATAAATAAAATTGTGTGTTTTTACAACATGCTAAACAGAACCTGATCTGCGTTCTTTTGAATTTAAAGTGATTCTAACGATGTTGAAATGACATGCTAGCGTCGGCACAAAAGAACACAGCTCTGAATAATTACTTATTTTTTGAAAATAAAAAAACCCGATTGCCTCGTAAATGAATCAAAATTATCAAAAAGGTGTTTAAGAATCTTCAATATTAAATTATCATCTTTTTAGTTCATTTTTTACAGATCTTTTTATTTTTAGATGAAGTAAACAACAAAATCATAAATAAATTATCACCAGCTCTCTAACTTTTAAAATTAAATTTCTGATTAAATATTTAAAATTTTTCTTTAAAGGGAGTACACCAGTATTGGGTCTTATTAATGACGGAACCGTACATCATCGATTTACTGACGCAGGTGTACCATTAGAGCAAGCAGTTGGTCGTCAACGTTTACGACCAGGTTCAGGATTTTTAAAACTTTTAGTTGCAACAGATGGACCCACTAGAGTTTTAAAAATTTATGATATCAAAGAGAAAGTAAGTAAACTACACAAATACAGTATTTAACAATTACCTATAAAAAAATTTAATTTTAGCGAATTTATGCGATGCCAGAAGAAAGGGATTGGGCTAGTATTGCTATAACACAAAGACCGAATCTAGTATCTGATCATACCTTAAATAAGGAATCAAGAGAATATCAATGTACTCTATTATTGACTGAGGGAATTGGTATTAGTGTGGTATCTAGACGACCTTCGGAAGAATTACTATTTGCTCATTTTAAAGGAATTGCATTAGATTCAGTTTTTACTCCAACGGGAAAAACACTAGATGTGAGTGTTGCTGATATTCAATGTGATAATCAGCTTTTGGATGCAACAACTACATCCTTAATTTATGTTGCGAAACCGTCACGTACTGATGAGGATAAAATGCGTCATTTATTGCCTGCGTTACATTTTACTGCTGAAATACAGTCGAGTCCAAATATTAATGCTGTTATTTTCAAGGTAATAATCAATCATTCGAGCATTCGAATATGAGAATGGCTAAGAGTGCATTAACTTTAAAAATGTTGGAATCTTTATGAAAACTAGACTTTAATAAATTTTATCTTTATAAAATTTTTTCAGCATCTAATTCTCACACTAAAACCAATGGCCGTGTACTTAGAAGAAAAATTAATTTTGAAAATATTTGCTTTTGCTGGTTACAATAAATGTGAACAAGAACCACCCGATACGGATGAGAGTGATTTTGAAGCGCAAAGAATTTTACACGAAGTAACTGCAGCACATTCGTTGAGATATTATTTCGGAATAATCAAATTAGCACCTAGTAATGTACGTATAAACTACACAATTTTTTCTTTAGGTTTTTAAATTTTGGTTTTATTTTTTAGATTCGGTTAAGTGTGATAACTGCAAGCAAACTTCCACCGCAATTACAATCTATCAAACGAAAATTAGGTTTAACCCTAATTAAATTCGAAGATGCATCAGTTGATTTAGAACCGTTTGTAAAACAACACCCTTTCGAAAGTAGCCAATTTATAATTAATTCAATTCTTAAGCATTTTAAAGAAGAGCTTAAATGGCAAGCGGCAAATATTTTAGGATCTGTTGACTTTTTGGGCAATCCTTTAGGCTTTGTCAATGATGTTTCTGAGGGTGTGAGTGGTTTGATTTACGAAGGATCAGTTGGTGCTCTAGTTAAAAATGTTACACATGGTATTTCAAATTCGGCCGCTAAGGTTACAGAGTCCTTGTCAGATGGATTGGGAAAAGTAACCATGGATGAAGAACATGAAGAGATGCGTCTACGTATACGACATATTCATTCTGGTAGTAGTGGGGCGCATATTGTAGCGGGTGTAAAAGGTTTAGGTTTCGGTATACTTGGAGGCGCAACCGGTATTTTTAAACAAATTTACGAAGGAGCATCTAATGAAGGAGTTCAAGGCGTATTTTCTGGTATTGGGAAAGGATTAGTTGGGGCTGTGACAAAACCTGTGGTTGGTGTTTTAGATTTAGCATCAGAAACAGCACGTGCTGTTCGTGATTCGAGCCGTAGTTCAAGTCGTGCAGCTCCAGATCGTTATCGACCTCCGCGATGCGTTATTGGACCTGGTGGTTTATTACCGCTGTACTCCAAAGCCCAAGCAATTGGACAACAACATTTGCACACTCTCAACAATCGTAATTATAATGAAATACTTGTTGCATATGAAAGTTTACAGGGTGCGCCAGATGATTTACGAATAATTGTATCAAACGAATATGTACGAATTGTAACAAGTGCTAGAGGTTCAGCATCCTTAGCGATTGTGATCGAAGTACATCTTAGGGATTTAATACATTGTATAACAATAATGACTAAGGAAGGAGGTCGAAATGTTTATTATATAGAGTTGGCAATGAGAGCAAATACTTCGGGGAGTAGTACAAGTATTACGGCATCTTCGCATGTCGAACCAATACGAAGACCACGCGTACGATGTGATTCGGAATCATTAGCGAATTGGGTTGCCCAGCAGGTTAATTATTCGAAAAATATGTATGATGAAATTAGACATACTGTTATTACCGATGTTAATTCGGAAGACTGAATCGATTAAACAATCAGTAGTGATTATTGAGTCTGAATACGAGTAAGAGATACTGAAATTCGAGCTTTTTATGACTAACATTATGACATCTAGTAATCGAGAAACAAAAGAATATCAGGGTACAATGATGTCACGAAGAGTAGCTCCTAATGAAAACAGTATTACATGGTGGAAAAATAATCTTTTCACAAGCGAATATAAAAAAAATTATGTAATAATGTAGAATTCTTAATAATTATGAACATAATCGAACTCACCCAGTGAATTTTACTTAAAAATAATATAGACTTGCCAATTTTAACAAATAAATAAATAAAAAGACAGTATTATGTGATACATTTAAAAATAGTTTGATGTTAAGGAAAATTAGAATATAACTAAAAGGGAAAATAAAGTACGAAAAAGCTGGTGCATGCTCTTTATAATTAGCCTTGATTAGTTTTATAACATACAATATGTATATAAATTATTTTTTATATAAACCAAAAATGTACCAAAGTAACAAAGGAAGAGTAAATAACATTTATTTTATCAGGTTGTTCATTTGATATGTTAATAAAAATTTGTTTCATAAAAGTGTTTTGTTTTATTGTAACTCCTATACAAATTCATCTTAGGTAAAAGCCGTCTTAGCCATATTAAACACTGGGCTGAGAAAATCAGTCTGCACTCCCCTTATCAATAAAAAACAAAAAATGTTTATGTTCCATTTTTTTTTATTTAATATTTTTTTTTAAATTTACTAAATTTAGTTCCAAATTTGTAACGCCTAAAAATATTGATGTTACGAAAAAAATTTTGGCATAGCTGTTCATAAAATCACCTAATTAGTCCATTTCCGTCTGTCTGTCCCCCTGTGGACGCTATAACTCAACTCATAGCGTGCCCAGAACGTAAAAAGTGAGGCTTTGTTCGTAAATGAGTAACATATGTCAATTGGGTGTTGGGTCTGTAGGACCTATTTTGTAAACCGTTAGAGAGAACAAAAGTATAAGTGTAATTTTATGTTCCTTATAAGAAAATAAAAAACTTTTTTTTGAAACATTTTTCCGTAAACGGCATTGTTTATCCGTGAGGGCGCAAATTAGGATAAAATTTTGGTGTCCATTTTCTCCAAAACTATAAAAGACAGAGAGTTCTAAATTTGCAGGTAACTTCAACTAGTGGTTTTCTGAAACATTTTCGAACATAAGTTCAAGAAATACTTTCAAAAATCAAATAAATCGCTGCCGAAAGGCTACCATAATTGTGTTGGTTTTTAAAACTCATCTAATTTATTAAAAATAATGCAAGCACTGATATTCAACACTTTCTATACAGGGTATTTCAACAATTAACTCAGTCAATTGTTTGTTTTCTTCAAATCCATAAAAATTAAAATAGATGTACACTTTGCTACAACATCATTTGATGGTTTGAAGTGCTTATTCAAAATTCTTGCGAGTTTTATAGATTCGCTCACCAACTGTGTAAATTTCTTTATATCGGATATTAATATGTTATAGGGAATGTTAGAATATAACCTAATTGAAAAGAACAAATGAAAACAAACAATTGACTGATTTAATTGTTGAAATACCATGTATAGACAGTGTTGATTACTCACATTACAGATATATAACTGATATTCCCATATAATACACACTATAGGTACATTATACAATTTACACACTATACAATTATACAGCCAACCGGACATGGACTATAATTAGGTGATTTTATGAACACCTATACCTACCAAAATTTTGTTTTTTAAGCGTTACAAACTTGGGACTAAAATTAGTATAGCTTGGTATATTTCATATACATGGTATAATAATAATTAATCATTGTTTTAAAATCGGAAATAATTTAATATTGTTTGCATCAATGATTCTAATAAAAGTTAAAGAATAAGTAGTAATTAATTACATTTTTTTCGCATTTTAATTAAATTTTATATACTGGTATAATCATCATACACTAGGTATTGGGAACAATACAGACCGGTTTTATTTCATGAAATTTATAAATCATAATTTATATATTCAAAAATTATTGTTGAGATACATATCTGAATACAGAAAAAACTCGTTAGCAGTACAGTTCCATCACTAAAGTCATATTTCCCCTCATTTAATGTTTCTTGCTGTTAGATGCTTTTTATTGACATGTCTTCAAACAAAACAGCTTAAAAATATGATCTAGAGATATAATACGGAGGACAGAGGGGCTTGGAAGTTGAAGTCACAAAATGCAATCTTTGGCACTAAACCCCAACTTACATATTGATTTGCAACCCTCTAGCGGCTAGGCAAATTCAGAAAAGCTGCATACTGAAGTAAAGCCTCAAAATCGTCGAAAAAACGATATTTCCCCTGGATTTTCACCGAATTTCAAGTCATTTGAACTTAAGAGAGCCGCTATAGTTGCGCAAATATAGTGGGGAAAAGAAGAAGATCCAAAAATTTATCTTTGTTTTATCGCATCCAAATTCTATCCAGTTTTGATAAACCAAGTACGTAATTCTACTAAATTTGGGTAATACTTTTCAAATTTAACCTAGCTATTACTGGTTCCAAGATTTTGGGGTCCTGGTCTCTGTTTCCAACCTATATATGAATAGTAGTGAGAAACTAACAACACAGATAAAAAGTGTGACCCAAAATCAGTGTTTTTTTAAAAAAGTTTCCTTCAGATTGGATCAAAGTTATATGTGTTATTAAAAAAATTGATTTTTGAACTTAATTACGTCATCAAAATTCAAAATTTTTATTTTTGCTTTATCGTATCTGCAAATTTTATCCAATTTTGATTAACCAAATATTTAATTCTACTTTCTTTCCGGGTCATACTTTTCAAATTTGTTGTCAAAATTAACCTAGCCTTCGCATGCTCAAAGATTTTGGGGTTCTACTCACCTACTCACAATAAAAAGATCAATTAAAATTAAGAAAACGTCTTAAATGGCCAAAAACAAACAGTGAAGCATTGCTCACGATGAAAAATCCCTCTCAAATGACCATAAAGACTTTACAAACCAGAAAAACTAATGATATCCACTTGAGTAACAGTGTGCTTCATAAAATTTAATTTCAATTCAAAGTTTCATACTCATTGATGACCTGGTTGATTTTGTGATAGAACGAGAAATTTCTGAAATATAAATAAAATTGCTCTAGGGTCAGTGTACATCACCTCCGTATTGGGTTTTAAATTTTAATTGGCCCAAAATAAATCTAGAAAAAGGATATTATTCAAATGTGAGACAACAAAATTTTCAGTATATCATAACATGGAATTGGACAAATTAGTAACTGCAAGAAAATTTCAGCGTCAAAATAAGCAAAAAGCATTTGTGATTGTACCAAATTTTATAAAAAAAGTTTTTCAATATTTTCTAGAATGAAATTTTATATTTCATTGAATTCGAAGATATCAATACCAGCATTTTCATAAAAAGGAAATGTGATGAGTAAAATGTAGAAAGTTGCATAATTTCTTTTTAATCATTAAGTAAAGATTATTTATTTGTATTTATATTTATAACTAAATTTGGCTAAGAATTTATAATAAAAGGTATGCGTAAAAATAATAAATATTAAGGAGATCTTCTATGATGACAAGAAGTAATTTTTTTCTTAATTTTTTTAATTTCCTTTTTGAAATGATTTTTTTTTTTTTTTTTTTTTGACGATGTCAGTCTGAGTTTATAACTGACCCATTACCCATACAAATGTAAATGGAGACTTGATACCATATATAACAAAATTTAAAAGTTAAATTAAAATTGATTAAAAACCAAAGAAGTTATAACCATTCAAAGATTGTTGCCTGTCTCTTTCTTTCAAAACAGAATTTATATGAATCTCAATGACGAAACTCAACAATGACGTCATTTTCAAATTATTTTCCTTTTTGTTCAATTAGGATTTTTAGGCGTTCTTATTTTGCGTAGGTTCTTCCAAAGTTTTCCAAAAACTAACTTTACTTTTCTGTTCATGCAGTGAGAATTCTTCACCTGAAGTGATAAAAAAAATTTAGTCACTATCCCCATTGCTATTTTGTAATGTAACGATTGGATGATAATTTTTTGATATATTGCCAAAAATATTTTATTTCGGAGCTGTTCTGTACATATTTCGAAAAAAACCTATATGATCGTTAAATGAGCAGCGTTTTTATGTTTTTTGAGTCCTTATCACGTTAAATAATTCAAAAACATAGAATACGAGTTGATTTTGAATTAATGATTGAACGGTAAGTTTCTGTAGTATATCACCATCTCATATACAATTTTGTCGATATCTCAGAAACTACTCATTTAACTAACCAAAAAGTCATACTTTTGCATTTGTTCTGTAAAAATTACTCAAAGAAATTATTTTTATCCAAATCGGAGATAAAAAATTTCACTATTTTTTAAAACTTTCTTAAGGAGTACCTTTTAGAAAAAATCGAGAAATTCGCAATAAATTTTTGGTTTCAAAACCTAATAAAACATACTTTATAGGGCAAGCATGATCCAATAAAAACAAAAATCTGGTTCATTTAACAGTTAGGTGGGTAGTTTTATAGATATCGCTTAATATCCTGTACGAAAAACTTTCATTTCGAATTTTTAGTCATGTAGAAAAGTACTAATATAATCGTTAAATAGGAGTTGGGCCACGTAATTTATGGACGCTTCCAATGACTTGGATTTTTGGTGGTTTTATTACCCTAAACAAATCCTATAGACACGAAAATCTAGTTTATATTGGCACTTCTTTACAGATATCAGCTGTGAAATTTTTTTGAGAAAATTTTTTTGAGATATTTCATTCATTTCTTGATTAGGGGCTGCGCGTTATTTTCTAGTATCTCAATTTGAAATATTGGACCTAATACTTGAGTTTATTTTTAAAAACGCAAAAATACTTGTTTTTTCGCTGTGTTTTTCCTTCCCTTAATACTATTAAAATAAAAAAATTTCACACATTTATCATAGTAAATGTTTGACGAACGGGAGGATCTCCTTAATAAACAATCGAACAAGAAATAAAATTTCCGTTGTTGCGCTGAATTCTTAATAATACATGCTAAATAAGTAAGACAAAATAAAAATAAGGTAGGAACAAAAATAAAAAAAACTGTATAATTTAAATTAATACATAAATTATTTTTAAATAAGTATTGACTCCTGTATGTATATTATTGCAGCTGATTATTTTGTTGTTGTTTAATATTTTGCTAATAATGTTATTGAACTTGATCACACGCAATTGTTTACTTATTGTTGTATTGTTTACGTTCGCATTGTTTACGCAACTTAATGCTGTTGGATGTAAGTTTTTAATAGCACTTTTTTTTTTGGAAAATTTATCAATTTAATTTGTAAATAGAATAGCGGTTTTTCATCTGAACACATATATTAATTATTATTTGTTCGTGGGCTAAGAAATTCTCATTGTTTTTTTAAGAGGCAAAATTAATTTTTAGTAAAATTTTTTTCTTGATCAATATTGAGGATTGGAACAAAATTTCGATATAGGTGGTGTTTATTCAATTGACCGGCTGTCTGTCTGTCAATTATGATAACTCAAAAATGAAAAGGGAAAACCCAGCTTAAATTTTAAAACTTGTTTTAGGGCTAAAGAGTGATAAGTGAACACGAAAAATCGGTTAATAGGTACATAGGCCCCACAAAAAAATTTATTTTTTAAACTATAACAATTAGAAGAAAACTAAAATAAAAAAGCGACTCATTTTCGAAAATAAAACATCTTTTGTTGATTTTTTATGTATTCAATATATTATTTACAATAACTTTATATGCTTTGCAAAAAGTAATTAAGCAATTAATTCTGTTAATTGTAATGTTTTTATTTAAATAAAAAGAAATTTATTATTATTCATGTATGAATTAGCTGTTTTCTAATATTCTAGCTATGATCCCAATGCGAGCAGTGCTTACAAAAATTTTCGCGCTCATAATAAATATTAGTAGGGTATTATTTTCTAGATGTAGTAAGAAACATTCTTTTATTAGTTGTGTGGGGCCTTTAGAGATCAGACCAAATAATTTTTTAATAAATAATTATGTCCACTTAACGATTTTATTAGCAGATGTTCACCGACAAATTTTTTCCCAAAATCTTTTAATAAATATGTAAATATATGTATGTATTGTTCTACATACATATATTGCATACATTGCAATATACATACAACAGTGTTCGAAAAAAATGTACACACCATTTTTATGCATGTAACATTTATAATTATTATGATGCGGAAAAATTTTAAAAATCAAAACAATTTGAACGAGTGTCGAAAACAGCCATTTATCGAAAGTATTCAGAATAGTTGCCATTGTTGCCCAGGCATAGGTGATAACGCTGACCAATGAATTCCAAAATTTTCCTAATCGTTTTAATTGGTATTTGAATTCACTTTCAATGGCTGCTTTTATCTTACTGATTTTAGCTGGCCTTATTTTATAAATATCGTGCTTGAAATCCTCAAAGAAAAAAAAATGAATTTTTCAAGATGTTACTAATACATTTCGACGACTCCTCTTTTTTTGTGCACTTGGCAGATAAACGTGGTCTTCCGAAATAAATCTTGTAAATTTTGTGTTTTTCCCTACCTATAAGCTCACTTAGTTGAATTCACACTAAAGGAATGAACGACACGCGATAAGCGATAGATTTTACAATCATTAATCGTAATTTAATGTTGTTCATTAGACAGTTCTTTCGTTATTCGTTTATCGTTCATCGCTCTGGTATGAGTTCTCCATTAAGATCAAAGTTTATTAGAGCGCCACTATCAGGCAATATAACAATTTTATCCAACCATTCTTTCAAGAATTATGGCAGACTTATGTGTTTGTGTGTCGCTCTATTAGCTCAGTTGGTTAAGGCGTAACCAATTCTGTCCGCGGTATGCTTAGGGTAGCGGGTTCGATTCCCGCCGTCGCGACCAAATTAATTTAATTAATGGTAAATGCATGAAGGAGGTGCACTCAGCCTCTGAGATTGAGGAGCTGATAAATGAAATTATCAGCGGAAAGGTGGTAAAACACATATATGGTATCACAATGGGCTCTATAGCCTAAGAATGTCCTTCGTGGACAGCCAATATAACCTAACCTATGTGTTTGTGTGTATGATATTCTAGATGTCTCATAAAAGGAATCATTTAGTTTTTTTTTTTCGATTTTCGAGATGAAAACAATAACTTTTTATGAGCAAATGAATTAAACACAATACTTGAATGAACAGTTACTTTATTATATTTTTATAAATTTATAGTGCGAGCACCTTTCAACAATACAATTACAAATGCCATAAAAGAAGCTCTCTTTTTTGGTAATTCATCGATGTCAAACAATACACGGGATGACTGTGTATGGCGTAAAGGAAATGATAAAGATGCATGTCCCGATCCTGATATCCGATATATATTATATACAAGTGAACAACCGGATGTAAAACAAATTGTTGATTTAAATCAAGCTGATTGGCTACGTAATAGTAATTGGAATCCAAATCATGAGAATATCTTATTAATACACGGATATGCGGGCGGTGATGATACATTACCAATAATTGTATTACGAGATGGTAAGTTTTTAGAAATTGTGATGGGTTGGATAACTTTGATTCATTTGAATGAATTATTAATTCTTTAAATTGGATCGTTATACTTTTGGATTGTAATTCGTTCAATGATATAGAGAAGTCTCCAAGAAAATTAGTTATTTATTATTAGTAAAGTTGTAGGTTTTAAATTTTTTTAAATGATTTTCGGGGCCCGTACTTTCACAGGTAGTAGACAATCTAAGCGGTGTCAAATCGGGAAAATATCCAGAGCAGCAAAATTAGGAGTGGGGCCGAGCGGTTGCACGGACACCTCAATAAAAAATAACAATAATCTTAAATTCGTAAAATACTCTTGCGGATTGTCTATTATCCACTCACTCCTATGAAAGCACTCACTTTGTTCGTATTTCCAATTCACTCTGTAATGTTGCGCGGGCAATTGTCAGCTCGCATTTATGTATATATTGTTTTATCAAAAATTTTGAATTAACGCCCAAAAAGTAAAAAAAATCAATTTGACTTCTGAATGGATAACACGTGAGCTCTCGTGAGGTTTCGTTTGTACAGCTTCAGTTGATAAATTGAAACAATCAAAATTAATCAAATTGATGAATTAGTGTTATTTAGTCCAACACTAAATTGAATTTGATTTATTAAAGATTGTTTATAATGATCTTGTCGCTGACAGAAAATAAATTGCGTAATTTTTATGTAAAATTTATCAAAAAAGGCAAAAAAAAAAAATTGAAAACTTTGATGTAATTTATTTGTTATCAATTGTAGAGTCAATTTTGTTTGCATTATAAGCAGTTTGAAATACAAGGTGGACCATTTTAATCTATAATAGCTCGTTTGATAAGTAACCAATCAAAAAATAACTTGAACAAAATTTGAATATAGTTCGATGGGTGGGGGGGGGGGGGTATGGTCCATCAATCAGATTGGACCAAATTCTCCAGATTGCTTTAATACTTAGTTAGAATAACACTTTAAATTAGGAAGTTGATCCTGATATAAAAACTAACATTGTTTATTTCAAACATTTTTTCGAAAATCGAAAACTTGCAGGGGAAATGTAACTTAAAAATATGTCATTATTGCATTTAATCGAAAGAAAATGCACTCAAAGTTTATCGATAATTGTAGGTCAAACTCATGAACACAGGAGAATGTCCTCTATTGTCCTTGACAACTTTTATCTAAAGCAGTTTTTCTGTACCTATCGTGTTTTGGTTTTAGCTTTCAATTAAATGTAAATTTTTAAGTCGTGCATTTCCTCCGAAAGCTAACGATTTTCGAAATGTTTTAAATAAAAAATGTTATTTTTTATATGAGGATCAACTTTCTAATTTAAAGTGTTTTATTCTATTTCTACCGGATCCAAATTGTCTATTTAAGCAATCCGGTGTCCCCTATCAAATTCTTAAACTTTTGTTTAGTTTATTTTTTGATTGGTGAACTACAAAACGATCTATTAAATTGTAATGAATATTTAAACTCCGGTAATGTGCGAAGATATTGTCAGTGGATGCAATTCCTTATAAACGTATAGAACTTTTTTTAATACTTTTGTTTTGTAGCATACTTAAGAAATGGTAGTTACAATGTCTTTATGGTTGATTGGGGGAAATTATGTGAACCACCATGTTATCCTGCCGCTGTTCATAACACACGAGCAATTGGACGATGTACAGCAGAATTTTTATCATACCTCAGAAATCATGGTCTACCAATAGAAAAAACAACGTGTGTTGGTCATTCATTGGGAGCACACATCTGTGGCATTATGTCAAATTACTTATTATTCAGGATGCATAGAATTATCGGTAAATAATTTTTTTTAACGATTTTTAATAGATAAATCGTGCTCACGTATGATTTAGTAAACAGAATCGAACTGGAATATTTTATTTACTGTTCAATTAGCCTGATTTTTTCAAGATCAATATGCATTTCGAATAAGTAATTTCGATCAAATATCTCCATGTAGACATCGCGTTCATAGTTGGGACCTTACTAAATGGAAGAAACGGCCATTCGATACCTATCTTACGTTTCGCATGTCTCTATTTTAAAAACTCTTACAATTACGTCATCGTGCTTTCGATTGCGAAAAGGAAAGGATAAAGCTTGAAAGCCTATTGGATAAAGCCTGAAAAAAAGGAAAGGAAGGTTTCTTAAAATGAATTCAATAATTGCTTCATACTTTCAAGACCAAAAACTTAAAGCAGCACGTAAACGGAAACTTTGCATGCTCTGACATCAGATTGACCTATAGTTCTCCGTGTTGCTTTAATAAGTTAGAGAAAAAAAATTGAGGGTGGAACGTTAACAACTAGCAACTCTGTATATTTGGGATTTGGGTTGACTTTATTTAGCCACCACTCTCACAATACGTAGGTTCAAAATTATCAGGTAGTTTCATATAGATCAATTTTCGCCCAAACATTATTATTAGGTAAAAAAAACGATGCGATGGAGAAGTTGTACACAAATGCATTTATAAATGAAAAAATAATTCATTTAAAGTATATATAAGTAATTATTTTTTTAACTAATAATTCCATTTTTTTTATTAATTATTAATAAAAAATAGTTATATTTAAAAAAACGACTTGTTATTGGTTTTGACGTATATACAGCCGTTGAGGCTGTCAGCCAATCTGAATCACGCTAAATTAACATTATAATATAGTGAAAGCAAGTTGAGAGACAAACTATTTATCATTCTGCATGCGATCTTATCATTTCTCCGTGCGGTGGCGTTACTAAAGCACGTTTGAATTTATAGTTTAGAAAAGCTATTTTTCATGTAAAATTACATGAAAATTCTTTGAAAGGATTTTTTTTTTTAATTTTTTCTTATTAATTTATAGTAAAATTTGAAAAAGATTAAATTAAAAAACATGCAAATTCTCTATTACACTAACAAAATTCATTAAGCTTTGCGAATAATTTTTCCAAGTAAATCTAAAGCGTACATAGAGCGAATAATTCATCACAACATTAATTTTTTGCATTTATAACTCCATTTTTGGCAGTCTCAAGATATTATTATTTTTTATATAGCTTTGGATCCAGCTAGGCCACTTGTTCGTCCTGGAAACAATAACAGGTTAGATAATGGCGATGCAAATGCCGTACATGTAATACATACAAACGCTGGTCACTATGGCGAAATGGGACGAGTTGGTCATGCGGATTTTTGTGTAAATGGTGGAAGAACTCAACCTTTTTGTGAAGTAACAAATAGTATGCATTTTCCTACTTTTATTTAGAATCCAAGGAATGATGAAAATAATTATTTTACAGATGTAGATCTTTGCAGCCATGTTTGGGTAATCTGCTATATGGCAGAAAGTATTCATGATGGTTTGGCAAGAAAAGCAGAGCCGTGTACACGCCGGTGTCCAATAGGAATGTTATCAGGACATCGTTTTGGCCTTCCTGTAAAAATGGGACAATTTACACCTACAACGTACGATATTTCTATTTAAAAATTATTTAAAAAAAAACTTATATTTGTTTCATTTTAGGGCATCGGGTTCTTATTGTATATCCGCAAAAACTGCACCGTTTTGTCCGAAAAATCCTGGAGATATTGGTGATGTTCGATGCTGTATAAAGCCTGATACGCTAAATTAGTTACAAAAAATTAGATACTAGTAACGTGCATATTTGTATTTACAAATTACAAAACGACAAAATTCACAAAATTACAAAAAAAGTTTATTACTAGATAACAAGTGCGAAATTTTTTAACCTCAATTAAGCACCACCAAGTATATAACCAATTTACCATTAAGTGAACACACGGCCTCAGACCTTCCCTTCGCGAAGGTCTATAATATTTGTATATACAGACAATTTTTTTGAAATATAGGCAAATTTTCTACACAAATAAGTAAAAAATTAGCATAATAAAATTATAAAATCATCGTCATTTCTACAAGAACTATACGGAGGCCAAGTAAATTCCAAAACTTAGTTTAATGAAATTGGAAATTCAATGCAAAAAAAGATACAAAAAAAAAAACTTTCTACCTGTATGAAAAGTATTTTATTCATATCATAATATATAGGTATTTCATTTCATATACACGAAATGTTTAATATAGGTGATTCAAAAATCCCTGTACGTTTAATTCTATTATTTTGGCAAATAAACTTTGGTACTAATTTTATGCATTGATAAATTGTATAATCATTGCTTTGATTAGACATCTTAGTATAACTCCAAATGTTCTTCAGCTTAGGTAAAAAAATTTGGTGAATAATTTTTGAATCACTTATAGTAAATTCAATAATTATTTTATAAATTAATGTAAATAATAAATATAAATATAAGTACGGTTTTTAAAAAGAATTTAATTATTAATTCATCAGTTATCATCCCATTTTTTATAATTTATATTTTATATGCAACTTGAATTACAAGTACGTATAATAAATGCAAACCTGTGAATATTTAAAAGAAATTGATTTTTTTAACAAAAGAAATTACAGCTTATAGATACAATAAAAAAACTTTTAACAAAAAGAAAACCGACTTCAAAAGAAAAACTTTTCTAAAACAAATTAATATGCAATAAAAAGTAAAAAATAACGATAATAAAATGTAGTTAAAATTATTGTTATTTTGGAGTCGGTGTCAGCCAAGGAAACAACTCTGACAGAACAGTTTGTTACATTAGCTTAGCTGACATCGACTCCAAAATAACAATAATTTTAACTCCATTTTATTATCGTTTTTTTTTTTTTTTTTTTTTTTTACTTTTTAGTGCATATTAATTTGTTTTAGAAAAGTTTTTCTTTTGCAGTCGGTTTTCTTTTTGTTAAAAGTTTTTTTTATTTTGTGATTTTAAGTGAATCAGAAGTACACTAACTTGTCACTAAAAAAGAATTATCTAAAGAGTTATACGTCCTCTTGTCGTGCATACTTAATGAAAAATTAACACTTTTATGGTTTTCTCATGGATGTCCATGTCAGAACTAGACCAAAATGAAATGGAACTACACGAGAAGCATCAGATTTCAAACAGATAAAGAATCATCAAAATCGGTTCACCAAATCGAAAGTTCTGAGGTAACAAACATTAAAAAAAAAAAAAAAAAAAAAAACAGTCGAATTGATAACCTCTTCCTTTTTTGTTAGAAGTCGTTTAAAAAACAAGGAAAATAAAATACTATCAATCTCTGCGATCACTAATAACCTAGTTGTTAAGAAGTGGCCTTAAATAAAATTTAAAAAAAAGCTGTCTAATAGATTTTCATATAAAATTTTCTGATAACGTGCAGTCAGACTGACATCGTAACGAAACGAAACGAAACAAAAACTATTTATGGCGTCTTCATTTCTTAAATTTTACTTTAACAAGTGAAAACAAACAATTGACTGAGTTAATTGTTGAAATACCATGTATAGGCAGTGTTGATTACTCTTTCACATTACACATACATTCATGTCACACATATACCACTAGTTCGATTTACATCTAGTCATATAAAAATCGCGAGTATGACAAAGTACATGCGTTAAGCAATGCATCTAAGTAAGAGATATTATAGATGTTATATGAAATTGCAAAAAAGACTTGTATCGTGGCTTCGATGTCTTTTCAGCTATACAACAGTTCTTCTGTTGTGTGCCTGCATAGAGTGGGAGAGAACACATGTATATAATACTGCTCACTTAGATGCATTATATAAAAATTTCAGCTTGATATGTTTTTTCGTTTTTTAGTTATCGTGATGACAGATGGACAGACGACAGACAGACAGACCGAAAATGGACTAATTTAATGATTTTATGAACACCTATACCTAAATTTTGTTTATAGCATCAATATTTTTAAGCGTTACAAACTTGGGACAAAACTTAGTATACCTTGGTATATTTCATATACATAAACTAACGTACATAAACAAAAAATCGAAAAAATTTATGGTTTCTGATTTGAATGAAACTTAGTATATAAGGTAATTTTGACCCAAAAAATTCAAAAATCGTATTCATTTGTTGATTGAAAGCATAGTTTTAGAAATATCACCCATTTTCTCATATTTTGGCTCGATATCTCCGAAACTAGTTGCCTAACCGTTATATTAATACCATTTTTGTAATTTATGGGTCATAATTACCTTATAAACTGACTTTTACCGAAATTGGAGAGAAAAAAATTACCTCGATTTTTTCGATTTTTTTAAAGGGGTACCCCTTAAAAAAATTCCAAAAACTCGAAAAAAAATTTATGGTTTCTGATTTGGATAAAACTTAGTATATAAGATAATTTTGACCCAAAAAATTCAAAAATCATATTCATTTGATGATTGGAAGCATAGTTTTTGAAATATCACCCATTATCCCATATTTTGGCTCGATATCTCCGAAACTAGTTTCCTAATCGTTATATAAATACGATTTTTGTAAATTATGGGTCAAAATTACCTTATAAACTGAGTTTTATCGAAATCGGAGCCAACATTTTTTTTTCGATTTTTTCGATTTTTGTAAAGGGGTACCCCTTAAAAAAATTCCAAAAAATCGAAAAAAATTTATGGTTTTTGATTTGGATAAAACTTAGTATATAAGGTAATTTTGACCCAAAAAATTCAAAAATCATATTCATTTGATGATTGGAAGCATAGTTTTTGAAATATCACCCATTTTCCCATATTTTGGCTCGATATCTCCGAAACTAGTTTCCTAATCGTTATATAAATACGATTTTTGTAAATTATGGGTCAAAATTACCTTATAAACTGAGTTTTATCGAAATCGGAGCCAACATTTTTTTTTCGATTTTTTCGATTTTTGTAAAGGGGTACCCCTTAAAAAAATTCCAAAAAATCGAAAAAAATTTATGGTTTTTGATTTGGATAAAACTTAGTATATAAGGTAATTTTGACCCAAAAAATTCAAAAATCATATTCATTAGATGATTGGAAGCATAGTTTTTGAAATATCACCCATTTTCCCATATTTTGGCTCGATATCTCCGAAACTAGTTTCCTAATCGTTATATAAATACGATTTTTGTAAATTATGGGTCAAAATTACCTTATAAACAGAGTTTTATCGAAATCGGAGCCAACATTTTTTTTTCGATTTTCTCGATTTTGTATAAAGGGGTACCCCTTAAAAAAATTCCAAAAAATCGAAAAAACCAATACTTGTAATTTTGGAATAATTAATAATTTTGAATGGAATACGCAAAGTTAATTTTTGATAAGGAACATTTTTTACATTTAAACTTTTGTTCTATCTCTAACGGTTTACAAGATGGGTTCTACGGACCCAAGACCCAATTGACCTATGATGCTCATTTACGAACTTGACCTCACTTTTTACGTCCTGAGTACGCTGTAAAAATTTCAGCTTGATATCTTTTTTCGTTTTTGAGTTATCGTGTCCACAGACGGACGGACGGACAACCGGAAATGGACTAATTAGGTGATTTTATGAACACCTATGACAAAATTTTTTTCCTAGCATCATTATTTTTAAGCGTTACAAACTTGGGACTAAACTTAATATACTATGTATATTTCATATATACATGGTATAAAAATGGTAAAGTGAAGACTATTTTGAAAAATCTTAGAGATATGGATATGAAGCAATTAAATATAGTATTGTTATATTAGAAAAATAGTCATATTTGCTAGGCAACTTGTATTACATTCAAGTTTAACACCTGCATAAACAGCTTAATTTTTAAAGAACCTCGAAATGATTGTTGTTTTCTTACTTTTTTCGGCATAAGTCAATGATCATGCAGAGACAAACTATAAGCCATTTTAACCTTTGAATACAATAACAAGTGTACATAAGGGGAATCTTTTTATACATTTAGTTCAAAAATACAATACCAAAATTGAATTCAAGATCAATCAATAATATTCAATAAATAATTCAAAACATGTTCCAGTTATTTAAAAAAAATAATACTACTGAAAACTCAGTGGCGGATTTATCAATACCGATTCAGTCAAGGTATAAGATTGGGGATTGTTAAAAAAATTAAATCATAATGTTCTAATTAGTGCAATTCGAAAAAAGTTTCTCTAATAAATTTTTTTATTGCTTGCTTTTCCGAATTTTGCTTTCTCTAAAAATTACTGGATATTTTATGTTTCTCTGATTTTATTTTCGAATTTTATTCCGAGCTACAGCTATCTTCCTCCTTAGATTTTTGCCGTTATAATTAATTTTCTGTTTCTTTCATGTTCCCGCCCCCTTCTAGTTCTTTGGCTGGCGACATTTGTGGCATATAATGTCGCATGAATATAATAAAGTTAATGGCGCTTCATCCGCCACTGAAAATCTAATAATGTACCAAATAATTTACAATATAAAAATTTATTCAAATTACCCATACGATTTATCAATATGATTAGTTTATTATATCCGAGGTCTTTGGTCTTATACTTGATTTTAAAAAATTATTACCTACTCACTTAATTTTGTCCCCACGTGCTTAAATACATTTTATATTGACATAAGGTCACAATAACTGAATTTTTTTATAACAAATAAAAATACTCTCTGTTTAATTTTTGTAAGTAATAAGTACCTACGTTTTATTTACTAACGTCGTTGTTTAAAAATGATTAAGGGAGATGATTAAAAGAGTTATAATTATACAAGAGACTTATCAATAGTGACAAAATTGAAACTAATTAGAGTAATTTATTTGTATATAAATATAATTAATATATTTAAATAGTAAATAATAATGAATTTATTGTATGCTACATTATTAGTGGATAATTTATTCAAAAATGTTTGCTCAAATATTAACTGTGATTGTTGTTTTAAATATATTAAGTAAGTAAATTTAACTTAAATTAAATCGCATTCTTTTATTTATTAAATTTTTAATTTGTTCTGTTTATTTTATTTGTTCTAATTATTTTAAAGTTTTTTTGATTTCTTAATTGAATGTTTTTATCAATTTTTTAACGGGCAATTGATGAAAGATTTAAGTCACTTCTGTTGATAAAATCAGCTACTAATGCATAACGAACCCTTAAACAAAATTTCGTTTTTTTAAGGTATTTCAATACCAAAAAACTTGTACAAAAAATTTTAAATTTTATATATCAATTAATCATCTTTTTATACGTCTTTTGTGAAAAATCCATATCGATTCTCTGACCGGCTTAGAAGAAATTTACTATCAAAGTCAGTTTTTTTTTTAACAAAAAAAGGGCTTATTCCCATAAACCGTACAGAGAATTGATATGATTTTTTCACAAAAGACGTATAAAAAGATCTTATCACTTTCATTTCAACTCTTTAAGGTATATCGAACCGTAAATTGAAGATGATACCAAAAATTTGAAATTTTATCTATCAATTAATCACCCTTTTATGCGACTAAAAATACTGGTCGATTCTCTTTACGGTTGAGGAGAAATAATTAATCAAAGTCAGTGTTTTTTTTACCAAGATTTTTTTTCCTTTTTATGCACAGTTCTTAATTTTGGTATGATTTTAAAGGTTAAAACTTAGGAATATTAATAGTTTTTTATGTAAATGGTAAAACATTTTTAAAAGCAATTATTGATTAAAAAACCTACATTTATTACGACTTCTTCATATACCACCATATAAAAAATGCTGTTTTTAAAAATTAATAAATTTATCGTAAGCCGTCGTAAATAAAGAATCGACTTGAAATTTATACAGAAGCCGAATTAAATACTCATTAATTGACACACAGCAGTTTTTTGGTAACACTTTCGTTTTGGTATCGAAACACCTTAATATAAGATAGATAAATTAATAACTTTAATGAATTTAACTCACAAGAAGTTGTTCTTAGAAGCATGCAGATTACTGATTAAGATAATTTTAGTCTTAAGGAAGAATGAGCGGCTTAGATTACTAAGATTATTAATTAAAAAAATGTTTAGTTAAATTTTAAATTTTTATAATGAATTTTGTTAAATCTTAATGAGTATAGACGAAAAGTAAGATTAATCTTTTTCGATATCTGTCTTAATATTCGAAAAACCGAAGACTGAATATTATGCCAAAATTTTTATTCTTACTTTTCGTCTAATTTTGTCAAGATATCTCACAATTCATAATCAAAATTGAAAAATAATTTCTTTCAAAATTTTATTCTTGAAATTACATTAACACCGATTGTATTTTATTTATTTTTTATAAATATCTTAATTAGGTTTATTTGCTTAGCTTTTAATTGGTTTTTTTTTTTCATTTTCTACTTCTAAATCTGGGTGAAAATTATTAAAATATACCGCCCAGCAGCCGCTTTGCCATAAGACTTTGTCAATTATTTATTTAAATAACCCGTCGAAATCTCTCATTTTTTCAGAAATCATTTAAACATATTTAAAATATATATATATATATATATATATATATATATATATATATATATATATATATATATATATATATATATATATATATATATATATATTAACAAAATCAAGCCTTTTACTGAAAATTGCTTCTCTGGTCGTACTACCTTAATATAAATATTTTTTACATACTACCAAAAAGTTATTAAAATGAAATAATAAACTAATTTTTATTTTAAGGTAACATTCAATGTTAAAAAGTGTGGGATTTCTCATTCCCTAGCCTAATAATAATTTTACCTAATAGCGAATGCCGACCACCCCATGATTTTTAATATTTTTACATTGAAATTAAAATTATTTAATATTTTTAAATATAGACTTTCAAAACGAGGCTTCTTACAAATTATTTTAAATTTATATTTTTTAAGACTGAAGTTTATGTTCCCAGATAATGTTTGCGAAAAAGTTATCTTCCCTTTTTTTCTAGCTAGCAACGTTGTCATCCGATTTACATTTGCCTTGCAACTTTCAGCCCTTCACCGGGCAGTATTCAAAAAGTTTTCAGTGTAAAATAATTAAAATGTCTTTAATTAAAAATTTTAAAATAATTTCAATGGCATATTTTGAACCATAAAAATTTTGAATGACATTTTTTAAGCCCTATGTTCTATAAATTGTTTTATGGCATCTTAAATTTTGTAATAAAAAATTATTATACCTATATATTTCGTAAATCCAAGAGCAAATGCTTGGCAGATAATTATTGTGTGCTACTATTTCGGTTTTACATTTCATGAATATGATGGCTAAAAATGTAACCGCTTGGATAAATAACAAGATGGGGCTCTCCTTTTCGCTTAAAATTTCAATTTTTCCGATTCATGTAGATTCATCAAATAAAACTACTCGCACCTTCTTTTGGAAAATTCTTGCGGGACTTATGGTAATTCCCGATAGGCGTAAGGATTTTAAACACACAAAAATTATTATATTTTTTGTAGATATTTGCTATAATTGAAAAAAATAGCGCGAATCCCGCAACTATGCATCGTATTTTAAATAGTATTACCATGAAAATTATTTATCGTTAAAGCAGTAACCTTAACATTAACGATAACAGCACATAATTAAAAAATAATTTCTATTGTTGTGGTTTAAAACACAAAAGCTAGTTCCAACAATGTTTAACCATTAAAACCTATTAACAGGTTGGGTTCCGTCATTTAAATGATGGTTAATTAGTAGGTCAATTAGGTTAATTAGTTATTAGTATTCTCGGCAAAATCCGTCATTGAACACGATTAATTTTTGCTTGGTAAAATTTTGCAGAATCCCCTTTAAAACATGCTTCTGAACCTAAAAGTGCACATTGTCGGTGAGTAACCCGTTAGGATATTGTTTAAACTTGTTTTTTTTTTTTTTTTTTTAACAAATAAGTAATATTGGCATATAGGTAGAACAGAAAATCGTTATTTTTGGATGGTTTTTCGCTCGTTTTCTTAACAATTAACAATCTAGCACTTAAAATGCAATTATGCCAAAAATTTTTGCGGGATGTTGTTCAGTAAGCTTTACAATACAAATAAAAATTTTATACTTATTGAAAATCTGAATTTTTCATAGACTTTTGAGGGATAAAAATCGTAAAAATCTGTTTTTTTTTTAAATTTTACGAATTTTTTATTCGAAAACTGGAGCGTTTAAGCAAAAATGTCTAGAAACATTTTTTGTTAATTTTGACCAGAATTATATGATACAATTTTTTTCGAAGCGATTCGGTCAATATTACTTATTTGTTGACAACCTGCACTTTTAGGTTCAGGAGCATGTTTTAAATAGAATCCTGTAAAAATTTTCCATGTGAAAATTAATCGTGCTCAATGATGGATTTTCCTGGAACTGTAAGCAGAACACTGACCTAAAAGTTGACATTAAGTTTTAAAATCCAAGATTAATTGCTCTAGTTGAAACATTTGTTCAAAGTCAAAATCAAGTAGAAGGACAAGAAAATATTTTCAATATTAGTATTTAATAGAAGTAAATTATTATGCATATTGTTCAATTTCAAGTTGAACGGGAGAGGGGCATATAAGACAATCATAAAAGCCAAAGGGTATTATTTGGCTCATAGTTTAACAATTAAAAACAATTTTGTGGGTTAACGCGTGAAGTACTTTAAACTATGATTTGAGTTCCCTCATCATTTGAGCTTAACGTGTAATAAAACACTCGTGTAGGTAATTTATTAAACCTTTAATTAAATAACGAGTATACAAAAAAAAAAAAAATTTGCATACACTGTTTTTCCAACAAATTATAATGTAATTTCAGTAGGGTGCTCCAATTTAACAAGAATTCATTTATTATTTAAAATATTTTATATTGATAATATAATAATAATTTGCATACCCGTGGTGCAGATAATTACACAAATACATGTTTTATTCGAATTATATTATGTATTTTATCTACGTTTACCTTGAAAACGTACAAAACTTATTGCATAAAATTAATTAATTATATATTTTTACCTCTGTATATGAGAATGTGCTTGTCGATTAAAATTTTTGTAATAGTTTATTCAGGCCCGTGCGCAGGAATGATTCAATGGAGGGGTTCAAACTTTTGTTCGCCATTGTTGTCATATAGTCACTAAAACAAGAAATTATTTCATCGAGTAAGAGAACCTTTAATTAAGTCAAATTGTAATATTCAGTCACTGTTTTTCAATAAGTTAATTCTTCGAGGTACAGAAAAAAAACTTTTCCAAAACTCGGCGTGCATCAACTTCTACACCGCGATGTACATTGCGCGGGGACTAAGCCGTTTAGCTGATCTTCAAACATTGCCGATCTAGTGCTTCGAGTGAATTTTTGGCTACTTTTTCGCTAAAGTTGAATTTCGTCGGCCCAGATCATACGGGAATCATCATACAAAATTGAATAATCTAGTTCAAAAAGTCGAGCAAGAGTTTTCATCAAAATTTTTTATTTGACTTAGACAGAGACAAGCTAAATTTTATAAAATATTGCTATGATTCAAAATTCGATCTCTATCTTCAACTGAATCAGTCTATACATTCAAGCGTTGAGTCTGTTATTATATGAACCTTAGCAATCAAAATATGTTTTGCAGCATCAGCTAGTTTGATAGCCTTGTCAAAATCCAGATTTTCTGTCTGAAGTACTCGACTCAAAGAAAAAGTCAAAGAATGTACCGAAAATGCTCAAAATATGCAAGGATATCTGATTCGTCAGTGGAAATAGCGTCTCATAAATGGGTGCATTTACAGGACTATATTGAATTTGTGTAGACAGATTCTCAATGGGAAGGGTTTTGACCCCAAAACTTCTCTCTTGCCCTCGGGCCTGAATTTATTCGTTATTAGATAGATAGGTAATATCTAAAGAATTATAACTGACAAACTTGGTATTTAAATCTGATTTTTTGATAAATATTGCGTAGTAGTTCCGATAGGTAAAATTTTATCAAAAATTTGATAAATACGACCTCAAATTTAGTAGAATTACTAACTTTTATTATAATAAGGTAAAACAATAGAGCAAAATAATTTTTTTTTTTTAAATATTTTGATGACACTATTGACTTTTGAGTACAAAAGTTATTATAGTTTAAAATTTAGTAATACAATGAAATCGCGTGTCGAATTATCGAATTTATCGGATGATAGAGTACTGCAACAAACCTCCAGCAGTCCGGAATTTTTTGAAAAATAATAACTTGTAATCCGAGAAATTACTTATCGAAATGATATGATTTCAATCATTTTCTAATTTCAGCAGAGTGCATGTATTTATAATAAATCTGCATTGTCATTACCGTCATAGTTATGTCGGATTACAACGGATGCCGGATTACCGCGGTTCTATTGTACATGTTACATACTTGGTTTATTAAATTTCGATTTAATTTGGGAGTAAAAGAGAAAAATGAATTTTTGTGGAGTTTTAATGACGTCATTGAGTACAAAAAACGATTTTTTTTGTAAATAAGCCAAATTGGATAGCTAAAAAGTTTAACAAAATTTTTTTCCTAGACTTCAATTTTTGGTACTTTTAACGAACAAATTCTCAATACAATAATTATTTTTCAGAATTTGTTATTGAAAAACAACCTTTATCCGAAATTATTTTCCAATACTATTCTTACCCTTTGAAACCATAAATTGCTGTTTCGGCAAAGAACGAGAAGTTTACCTCTGCTTGATTATTAAGACATTGAGTGTCCCTTAAAAATGAGTCGATAAGTGTTTTTGAGTTTTTTTATTTTCCATTCTGTTTTCGAAATAAAAATGTGGAAACTTATTTAAAAATCATCCTATGCACTCTCTATATAGAGGTTGTGAGTCTTGTCATAGCAGATTTATCGATTTTTAATACACTTGATTTTAAAAAAATATATATATTTTTGGGTCTAATTGTGTAATACCATAATAAATATGCAATTTTTATCCGACTTTTTGTAGGTAATGACCTTATCTTCATTTTATTTAAATAATGGAATCATTTAACCTGTATAATGGAATAAATTAACAATTAAATTTATCACACCTTTTTTTAAAATATATTTTTTCCTCTTTGGTAAAACCCAGCGTTCATTAAATGCATTTATTTGGAACAAGTCAAAAACTTGAATAGTCAGTCGTAACGTTAAATAATCTATTAAAAGACTTAAGGGGCGTTATTGAGAAAATTACGCTGCTGAAGTTCTACAAAGTAAAAATACAACATACATATAAATACTGAATTGGCTGTTGATGTTCTTCCTAAATATATCTAGAATTAACGATCTCAATACTTTATTATTCAAGAAAATAAGTATTTGAATACTTAAAAATTTTCCTGAACCAATAAAATATTTACTTAGCTACTGTGTTAAGAACATATTTTCTTGCAAGTACTTTTTTTTCAGTTTAGGCCTATCAAAGTCTTAATTGTGTCGCCAGCTTAATAAGAAGATAAATCGAAAACCAATGCAAAATTTTGTATCCGTCACTATAAGGCCACATCGCGCCGAACTACGTTCCCACGTTCGTTTATCTTTTTATCCCATAATAAACAAATGACCAAATTTTCATCTATTTTAAGCTGGCGGGGTATTTTAAAATTTTTCGGTGCGTAACTTAAAAAACGGGTGCCTTTCCCGTCAAAAACTATGTCACCACAAACATTTACAAATAAACTTGTATTTATGCATGATTTAAACATTTGTATTTATGCTGTTTATTTATGCATGATTTAAACTATTTTTTATAGGCACATGTGGAATAGGCATTATCTTGTTAATTTTTCTTTTAGGTACTTTAAATTTTAGAATTTAGTTGTTGACTAACGGGTTATATCAATTATCGTAAATTTATGTGATTGAAATAACTAATAAGTCCTAAATGATGTATTAAAAAAACAGGACTGTATTGCTACTAATTTCAAACGCTGTTTAAAAACAGGGTTGTATTGTTAATAACACACATGAAGAAAATCTGGGAATGTATACTATACTTAATTTTTAAAATTGTTATGTTTCCCTCTAACACTAACTCATTTTCTAACACTAAACAAGATATTTTTAATTTCTTTCCATCTTTTTTATTCGTGGAATATCGCAGACACGCATACGAGACATCTTTGCTAATCCGGAGATTAAGTGGATACGAAATAAGCTAAGGAAGGGATACAAGATACATGCACAGCTCTGCGAAAACATTATGTGCATTATTTATTTTTCGAACAATAATGTAACTAATAATATTGTCCACTAACAGCTACCCACTCGCTTCGCTGGACGTTCCATAACTTCGGGTAAATAATGTTTATATTCGAAGTAGATTATAAATTTGAAGTAGATTGAACCAAGGAATCACTTGGTTCCGTTTTTCGTCATCTTAGGGGAAAAATTCCGGAAAATCCTTTCTTTTCGGATTCTTACGTCATATAAATGAACACTACCTCTAAGTCTCTACGATCCGCGATTTATATTGTGCGTTGATCCGTCAGTCAGTCAGTCATTCAGGACAAGGCATTTTATATGTACAGATTGAAGATAGATATGTGTTGAAAATAAATTATATTATTTATTTAAAATATAGGCAAAATTATTACACAAATGATGAAATCAAAGTGTGAATACTTAAATTAACACTATAATATAAATGATATAGAGGCTGTAAATATGTTAAGCAGACTGATAGAGATTGTGAAGCGAACTGATAACGGCTAGTAATCCAAATACATTTGTAAAAAAAAGTATCGTTTCTAAATATTTATAATAATTATTTAAATAAATAATATCGATTTGCATAAATCATATGTAATGAACACGTTACAAGAGCTCGACCATGAGGGCAATACGCACATATTTATTTATTTTTGATACCTAAATTAATGATGATCAATTTATATCTACTATCTCCATACTAGTTCACATAATTTGTATAAAAAAACAAGTTTTTTTTTTAGAACTAAAACGATTACAAAATCGTATTTACTGACCTACAATCGAATTATAATATGGAGTGTACTTATAATAGTTTAACTGTTATTGTGTTTGTTTTTTTGGAAGTTTTAGTGAAAATTTTGCAAATTACTTTACATGGATTCTCGAAAAACACTTCTTTGGTGTATCCTTGATACAATTGTACTATTTTTTTCACAGACTCATACAATTCACAGAATAATATTAGCTGTGAGATCCCGTAGTTACAGAATTTTTGTTCGTTATATCGCGAGATAATCAGATGCATAGTTTTCGATTTCGAGGGTCAAAGCGTGTAGAACTCGCTCCTTTCAGCTATTTTTTACGAAATTAAAAAATTCTCTTGACCGAATTGGAAAAAAAGTAAGAGAGTTGAAAGGAATGTTTTTAGAATAAACAAATAAAAATCCATGACGTGAATTGTCAAAATTGAGAACTTAGGCATTAATTAACTCGTGTTTTAAACGGTCAAAATTTCTGAAACTTTTAAGGTTTTAATAGTAAGCCCTATTCTTAGCTTATGAAAAAAAAATTAGTTAAATGCTGTGGAGACTTTGATTTTTTCGTAGTTTTAGCATAGGAACTGCAAATACCATGTTTTAAATACTTTAACGTGATAATTTTTTTATTAATTATTCTTATATTATTTTGAATTTTGAAAAATAAAATTTCTAGTTGACTTCGCCATTTTCACTTTTTATTAAAATACTTTCAATATTTAAAAACAATTTCTGACATGTTTCTTTTAGTATAGACATTTTCAAACTGAGAAGTTCTCTAGTGTAATTTAAATTGAATTTACTAAGTTATTGGGAAAAATCACGTTCCATGTGCAACCGGTAGCTTAGTATAGAACTACGATAACAAGCTCTGACTGCGTGATGTCATTGCTTATTTTCCCAATAAAGAGCACTCAATATTTATTTAATTATAATTCGTAATTAATAATAAAAATAATATTAATAATAATAATTTGTTTTTAATTTATATTTTTACAGAACAACAACATGTAGTTAACAGTGCTGAATGGAGTTATTCAAAGAATTGTGTAATTTTACTATATGAAACATGTGATAATAGCCAATATATTGAATATCATTTTATATCAACAAATAATATATATGATCAACCAATTAAACTTGACCCAAACAATGTAATATTACCAAAAACATACAATGTAACGGGACCAACCAAAGTTTTAATACATGGTTATGGTGGTACAAGGGATCAATCATTTCCTGAAATATTAAAAGGTAAACATTTTATTTACAAAAAAACAAATATATGGAAAAATTCCATACATATACTCCAGGTGAAAATCAAATTTTTATGAGAGTAGTTCCAAAAAATGTTTTGATGTTGGATATAAGAACTTTTCAAGCTCTAATCGTCTTCAAGATATTGCCCATCACTAAAAATCACGTCGATCCTTTGCTATATGAAAAAAAAAGTAGCTTATGCGCTATTCTAGACCATAATCTATCTCTGTTTCAAATTTCATCCAGACTCTTTCTGCTGTTCTGGCGTGAGTAACAAACAATCATCCATCCAACCATCCAAACTTTCACGATATAATAATATTATATTATATATCAGATATCAGATAATATATAGACACGAACCAGAATGAAATTGCTTCCAAATACCACTCATCGTTTAAATATTAGTCTATTTCTTAGAAACTATCGCCAAGGAGATTTTTGTACTCTTTGGGTCTAATTAATCAGATGAATCTTTGGAAAAATTGAAGGCAACCCTCTTAAAAAATCGAATTTCTAAACATCGCAGCCTTTCCATCTATTAAATCAAAAACCATACAAGATAGCAAGCTTAAATTATAGAAATCTTTTCTAAAAAATGGGATCAGGTATCGGAAGGGTGAAAATCGTCCTACTAAGGTATTTTTGAACTCTTCTTTGTCTCCATCTCAATGAAATAGATAAAATTTAAAAAAAATTATAAAGTTTTATTAATGACTAATTTTTCTTGAATTATAGCGTATACAGATGTACCTGATCTAAATATAATTATAGTTAATTGGCAAAGAATATCAGAAGTTCCTTGTTATGTCGGTGCATTAATTAATACATGGCATGTAGGCCAATGTACGGCGACCCTATTAACCAGTTTATTAGCATATTCTGGACAATCACCTGAACAATTGCATTTAGTTGGATTTTCATTAGGTGCTCATGTTGCTGGAATTACAGGAACATTGTATACGAAAGCCACCAATCAAAAATTTGCACGAATAACAGGTAAAAATATTTTAAATAATTTTATTTCATCAATTTAATTTAATTGATAATAACGTTTTGTATAACAAGAGCCTAACTTGCAAATTTAGGAATAGTAGATATTGCTGAACTTTTTGCAATAGTACCTATTCGTTGTGTGCGTAGTCATGGTGGGGATAATAAAATCGATGCCAGCGCTTTAAGTGAAAAATTTTGGAGATAAAGTGGGCTGTTATGACTAATTTGCAATTATTTACATGTTAATGATATAGAAACTGTCAAATTAAAATGATTGAAAAACACTAATTAATTAAACTTAATGCATTAAAAATTGTGAAAATAAGAAATCAAATTGTACAAATATTATTTTTCAAATGTTAATTATCGTAATTATTTATTTAAATTTGTGAAACAAGAATATTAAATTTTAAATGTAAGTTTTCAATGCAATCCACACAATTATATATGCATCCATTAATTCTATAATTAAAGTAGTGTATCGTTGTCATGGAAACGAAATTCACGCTCGGAGCGAATATAACAATATAACCTATTTAACGAAATTGCAACTGACAAAGTATGAATTTATGAATGACATTGTTGGATCCGATTGTTTCAAGAGCTCCTCATTTTTTAGTTAGTTTATGCAATATACATTACAATTATGAAATATGTATTACATAAAATAGAAATATTTAAGCACGAATTACAAATAAAAATGTTTTCTATAAGTTTTTATTTATTTATTTTATTTAAGGCCGCTTTTAACATCTAGGTCATTAGCGACCGCAGAAACTTTTACAAATTTATTTCATCAAAAATTTAATTTAATTGACAATAAAGTTTTGTTTAAAAAAAGCCTAAATTGCAAATTTACGTCGTGTGCTGAACTTTTTTAATTAGCATATAACAACAAAACAGAACAAGACAGAATGTACTTACCCGAAATTGCAAGCAGCAAAAGATGAATTTACGAATTACAATCGGATTCCATTGTTTCAAAAATTTCTCATTTTTTAGTTAGTTTATGCAATGTGTATTACATTTATGTAAATATGTATTGCTTAAAATTTAAGTATTTACACAAAAATATTTATTTTAAAACTTGGACATTGTTTGTTTTAAGGTTTGGATCCAGCATTACCCTTGTATGCAACATTGAGCTTTGTACGTGAATGGATTTTAGATGTCGGTGATGCCCATTTTGTAGATATCATTCATACAAACGCAGGTGTTTTTGGGAAAATTGAAAATACTGGTGATGTTGATTTTTACGTCAATGGTGGCAGCGCTCAGCCCATGTGTTCGAACCAATCTAGTAAACATGTTTATATTTGTATAAAAAAATCCGGAAAAATCGCATCTATTACCTAATTTAATAAAATGAAATTTTAGTTTGGGCATAAGCTCTCCAGAAAATATGCAAACTTTTGTCAGTTTGGCGCTAGTTTCTAGAACTATTTTTGGTGTCCTATTTGATATTAAAGCATTTATACACTTTCTCTTATACTTTTTATAAGAAAATCGAAAAAATACTTGCAGAAAATGCAAAAATAAATACTTTGGCTCTGGAAGAGTATAAAGAAATTTTCATGAACTTTTTAACCTTTTTCTTGTACAAATTTAAAAAAAATTTGTTTCCAGGTCCAAGATTGTGTAGCCATTTTATGGCTCCAGTATATTTTTCGGAGTCAATTTCATCAAATGTTGGATTTTATGGAAAATCGTGTCCTAGCTATTATACCATTTTATTCGGTCAATGTAATTATGATGGAAATAATGAGCTTACACCTATAAAAAATAGTCGAATTATGGGTGAACATTGTGATACTAGGTAAAAAATTTTACATTAATATGATCGAAAGATAATAAAGAAAAAAATTTTTTTTTCAAGATCGCGTGGAATTTATTATGTGAAGACAGCATATCAATCTCCATACGCTTTAGGACCTTACGAATAAGTTAGTATGATACACATTTTAAGTTTTAATTTATATTAGAACGTGGGACATAAATTTTGTTTTGTTAAATGATTAATATACATGTTTGAAACTTCGTGAATGGCTTCCTTTTGTCGATTCTACCAAACTTCTCTCTACGACTTTTTTCGAGCTACTGCGTTTTCAAATGAGCATGATAATGGCATATTTAAGCTATCATCTGAAAGAGCACGGCATGAATATAGTAGACACTATGACACCACTTGATAACATTAATAATTATTAAACAATTCAGCAAAAGTGATCCATGTATGTATTAAAAACAAAAGTACTTAAGTATAGCATGTTCGAGGTGGTAGATAAGGTTATCGGTGGAGTATTTTTATCGGGCACAATATTTTATTGTTTAATAATTATTAATGTGTTTAATTATTAATGTGGTCATACCGTCTCAAAAATTCCTTACTGCATTTTTTTCAGACCGAATGCTTAAGTATGACGTTATGATTCTCATTTGAAAACACGTTCGAAAAAAGTGGCAGAGAGAAGTTTCAAGTATGTATTATTGGGCCGTAAAGTAACTGAAAATAAGCGATTTTATGAATTTATTCAAAGGTAAAAAAAGGGAAGGTTTTGGCATCCAGTTTAAGACCCATCTAAGGCGCAATCTCAGAAGTGCTAGGGTTGCGTTAATTAACTCTTTGTATACATAAAAAAAAAACTATTTTTGGCCAATATCTCGAAAACCATCAACTTCATGAAAAATAGTTTCAAACAAAAATTGTCGGAAATTTTTTTCACTTTAAAAAATATTAAATAAAAAATTTTGATATCTTCAGCCATTTTCTCGAGAATCAGGAAAAACGGCCAAATAAATATTTTTATGCTAATTAACAATATCTTGAAACAAATTGATTTTATAAAAAAAATTTTCAAACGAAAGTTATTGGAAAATTGTTTTCCTAAAAAAAAAAATGTAGAGTGAACAATTTCGATATCTTTAGCCGTTTTCAAAACGATCAATTTCATATATATTTCTCTCTATGATTGAATAATTAACGAAAAATATTTTATATATATTTCGTTAATTATTCAATCATTGAATAATTAACGAAAAATATTTTATATATATTTCTCTCAATATTTTTCGTATATATTTCTCTCAATAGTTAACGAAAAATATTGAGAGAAATATATATAAAATATTTTTCGTTAATTATTCAATCATTGAGAGAAATAGATATGAAATTGATCGTTTTGAAAACGGCTAAAGAAATCGAAATTGTTCACTCTACATTTTGTGTAGGAAAAAAATTTTCCAACAACTATTGTTTGAAATTTTTTTTATAAAATCAATTAATTTCAAGATATTGTTAATTAGCATATAAATAAATATATATTTGGCCGTTTTTCCCGATTTTTGGGGAAATGGCTGAAGTTATCAAAATTTTTGATTCTACATTTTTTATTACGGGAAAAATTTTTGTTTAGTTTTTTTTTTGCCTTTGAATAAATTCACGTAAAAACATTACTCTGAACGGACCATAATCATTTAACAAAGCTCTCTATATGTATGTCCAACGGTCTATATTGCCTAGATAATTTTGTATATATTTTTTGTATAGGCTACTTTTAATTCATTAATGTGCATGAAAATAGTTTTTTGTATGAAATATTAAAATGTATAATAAAATAATGATTAAGTAATATAACAAATTAAATTATGCATTTTTATTTTCATTTTTACTGTATTTGTTATCGCCTTTTTAGAATAAATTTTTCCTCAAAATATCATAAAAATTCCAAAACTATTACTTAAAATAATAAGGATGTTGACTTAATTTTTATTATCACTTCAGATGAAGAATCCTCACTTCCCGAATACAAAAAAAAGAAGTGAAGTTGGCTTTTCAAAATCTTTAAAAATACGCAAAAAAAGAACGGTTTAAACTTCTAATTAAACAAAGAGGAAAATATCGAATACTGACGTCATTGTACGGTAACGCCAAATATATTACATATAAAGTTTTTTTTTTCGAAAAAGACAAAAATCATTTTTTAATTTTAAACAACTTCTTCATTCTTTTTGTTTCAAATTCGACATTACGAAACTACCCTATCTAAGTGTTTTGGCCTAAATTTAATTAAAATTCATTTCTAATGAATAATTTGAGTCCTAGTCGATAAAAATAAACTGAAACAACCTTAAACAAACTAAAATATTTAGGCAGAAATGCTGTCTGCCTAGGAAGGTTTTTCGAAAAATGTTAAACGAGTATCATGCTCTTGTTTTATTTAGAGCCGGCACTGCTTCCGCCACATAATAATCGTCGATCAAAAGATGACATTTTGTTTATATTATAATCTCTCTAGATGTGTCTGTAATCTTTAAGAATTCTTTTTGATTTTATCTCTATAGAATAAGGTCGTTCACATCAGATTGATATTTCAAAATATTTGGAAATACGGTTTCTGTCAATTAATAATTATACTTAATCAATGCATTAAGGTAGTTCAAGCTTGAAGATAAAACTATAGTTTATATTATTATTATTATACATAATTTAGTATAATATCAATCAATCAATGGTTGATAATATGAGTGTACATATTATTTTTGTCGAACAACTTCCTTCCTACATTTACAGTGGGGCAGAAAAATGTGTGATTTTGAAAACTCTGTAAAACAAACACCCATCAATTTTTTAACATTTTAAAATACATAAAAAAAAGCTCAAAAATTGTATTTGTAAGTGAAATACAAATCGAATTGTTAATTTATTGTAGGTATTTTTAACTATTTAATTTGTTAAGTTACATCAAAAAACATTCAAGAAAATTAGATAACTTTATGTATCTGACTTAAAAAAATTACTACAGTTAGATGACGTCAATTTAGGCGCACACCTTCATCACATGCCGCAGTTATTCATCACATGCCGCAGGATTTTAAAAACCAATTGTCAGCTCGTTTCTTTCAGTGATTGAATTATTAGTGGTCGGTTTTCCTACTGTTTCCATCTCTCCTGAAACTCCTCTTTTCAATTAAACTTACAAGAAAAAGCCGCATGTTTTCAGATTCGACTTATTTTATCTTTATTATGTATTTAAAGATGGTAAACAAATAATTGATGAATTTTTGTTTTCAAAAATTGCACATTTCTCCGCCTCACCTGCTGTATAACTAACTTATAGATTACAATCGAACAATTATTTATTTAAAGAAATATTATTTCAAAAATTTTATACGTTGTTTCGTAATCCTTGATTATCCTTTAACGAAATCCCTAAGTGTAATAATTATGACACATTATTTCATTCTAAGGTGCTAATTTCTAACAAAAATCTTCAATTTTTTAACATTTTAGACCAAAAATTTTCAAGAGGTTTAAAAAAAAACATTTTTGCAATAGTATAACATTTTTTTCGATAAACTACTAATATTTCTGAAATGTTATTTACAAAAATATGCAAAAAACAGTGAAAATTTGTCATATGAATAATATGAGGTTTTTACCTTGATTTATTAATTTTTTTTAAAAACATGGGATTTATGTTAAATTCTGGCTATTTTTGTACTTCTTTAGCCTTTTGATTATGCTAATTTTATGCATTTGAACTTAAAAGTTATTATGATTTTATCATTTTAAACTTAAAGAGTGTGATCTTCTTTATCTTTTTCTGGGTATAAAACAAAAATTCGCAATCTATACAGTATTTATTTTAATTATCCGAATGTGAGAAATAATTAATTTTCAGGATTATTTCCGCTTTTTGGATAGAAATGTTTTATCACGTTTTTATGAAAATTTCATGGATTTAACTTGGTGTAAAAAAGGTAAAACCCATTTGTTCAACATTACAACTCATAAAATTGAAAATTTTTTGAAATATTTTGTTAATCTAACCCCCCTCAAGTAGAACAATTTAAAAATAAATTATTTTCGAGTTGCCATATTTTTTTGAATTAAATACCCAAAAACAAAAACCGCCACATTCTTTGGTTCTCGTTCAATTGAATTTGAAATGGAATTACCTTAATTATAAAACTACATATATGGAATTATAAAATTAAATAAAATATTTAATATAATAATTGTCCACTTGCACCTCTAATAAACTCTATCGATACTATTTAAAAATTCATAAAAACTATACTGTGAAAGTCGCCATGTATCAAATATTTTTTATACAGAATGTTTATCAATTCTTACGACAAAATTTATCAGGTGATAGAAGTGTCAAAATTTTTATATTAACATTGTAGTACAGGATCCGAATTTGGATGGACCTTCATTGGTCTGTTTGCTGATTGAATGTTATTTTATATGAATTGTTAAGCACAAATATCCCTATAATAATGGTCTACCCCCAAAAAATATGGTCAAGGCTACATTTAAAAAAATACCCGGTTATTGACCTAAAAGTTTACAATAATTATCTTATATATATTACTCTGCCAAGTTTTTTCTGAATTACCCTTATTTTCCTTATTCTTGTATCAAATTTCATGATTCGCCCCTTATTTTCAATAATATGTCTAGGTTTAACGAAAAATATACTCAATGTTTAAAATAGTCCCGCTTAGAAAAAAACACGCCAGACAAATAATTTGAACGAAAAAATATCATAAATACAAAAAAAAATATTTTTACATTTATAATTTAAAAAAATATGTGAAAATGATATCTGGTATCGATCCTGCAACAGTTAGCATTGTCGTCTCTCCCACTTTTAATTGTTCCACAATACTGATCTACAGAATATTACTTTGCTTAGATAGAAACACCCTGTATTATTAATAACTTTAGGTACGTCAGAATACTTTTGATCAACAAATAATATATAAAAAAAAATTCTTACTAGAAAAACTAGTAAAAGAAATTGTATATATATTTTTTTAGTATTACATTGATAGAAGGGCTAGTTGTATTTACTGAATTAAATATATCCAACTGAATTAAATTGATTTAATATACTTTTTATTTATTTTTGACAGTATATTAGTTATGATTTATTTTGTTGCAACAGCGAGTGTGTCTCAAGTCAAGTGAATAATAATGAACCAGTAATTTTATTTTTTTAAATCGATTTGACGATTGTTATTATTATTGTCTTTACTTGAAATGAAGTAATTGTTATTCTATTAACATTGTTAAATAAAACTATTCATAACGGGATTTATCAGTTAGTGTTATTAAACGAGAATGTGGATATTATTGTTATATTACAAGGAGAATTATTATAAATATGGCTATGATAAGAAAATGCAGTGATATATCGAATTTTCATTTAATTTTTATTTATATTTTATGTAAGTTTTAAAATTTTATTTGATAGTTATTAAAGGTTAACTAAAGGTTAATCAAATAAAAAATATACATTTTTAAATTGGAATAAAAACAAACCGGTATAGGATACCAAAATGAATTTTTTTCAATTTTAGCCATTGGATCATACAATGGCATTTTTACTTTAAAATAATTTAGTGTAAATGAAGCAACTTCGAGATACAAATAAGGCAAATTACATTTCTATACCAAAAACACACGCTAAAACGTTAATTTTTGTAAATTTTAACGTAATTCATGAACATGGGGGTATATGGGCTTTTATCGGAAAGTGGGAATAGAAAAGTTGCATGTTTTTTTATTTTTTTCGAAAGATTAAGAAATTATTAAGAAAAATTAAAAAAATTGATTTTTAAATTGATTTTTCATGTAATTTTACAATTGAAATGGTTTTTCTAAACAATAAATTCAAACGGCAGTGACGTCAACACCTCGCTTTCGTAACGCCATCGCACGGAGAAATGATAAAATAATATGAATAAATAAATGCTTTGTTTCTCAGCTGGCATTTACTCTATTATAATGCAAATTTCCATAGAAACCATTGGCTCACAGCCTCAACGGAGGTTAATACCTCCCTACCGTTTTATTTTTTCAAAAATATTAATTAATATTAAAAAATGGAATTATTAATTTAAAAAAAAATTACTTAAATATTCTTTAGATGAATTATTCTTTCACTTATATATAAATTTGAGACAAAAAAAATTAAGGCTACTTCTCTATTTCTGTGTGTTTGTCAACTTCGTACACTTGTTGCACAATACACTGTATTATGCAACTTTATCCTATTCTACAATAATTTATTTCAATTTCGCTTCAGTTCTTCGATCTATAACACATGTTTTATGATTGCGTATTTCGGCTATAAGATGGTCAACATTTGTAATAATTACCTAATATTTTTATTCTCATTAAAAATATACATTAGAAAAAGTTTTTTTCTGATAAAAGTTATCTTTTTTTCCCTGCAAAATACGAATCGCCTACAAAAAATAGAACCTAAAAATCATCAAATTTTGGTTTGAAAAAATATTTTGTATTTGACTTATTTTTTAATGATTTTTCAAATGTCAAGTTAAAGAAGCACTCTGTATACAAAACTATGTTTTCTTTTATATTTTATCAGCCCCGTTGCATTTTAATTATGTGTACTTTAATTAATTTAATTAAAAATTCTTTTTATAATACATACACTTAAATTATTTTAATTTCATCAAATTCTTAAGTAAAGTGCAGCAAATTTCTTCTTTTTTCGGTTAAATTAAATACACGTAAATTAATTTTCACTTCATTTTATTTCATCAAATTTTTGAAAAAAATGGTTTTACGGCCAAAAGATAACTAACTTAATGATAAAATCTGATCCAATATTTGCGGCGAATTTGAAATTTTATTTCAAATACCTAGACTACCTAGAGCATTAATTATATATATATTTTAAAAAAATGCACCCAAGCGAGGATCGAACTCATAACCTTTGATTTACCGAACCAGCGTTCTAATCAATCAACAAACTATATCTAGCATTAATATCAAAGATGCTAATATTTTCAGAGATATTGAACCCAGAACGATAAATGAACCTAGAATTTATTGATTCTGAAGAAAAAATTTTTTGCTGGGTCTATTAACTTGCAGTTTTTTATATTGGCTTCAGATAATTATTAATGCAATTAAAAAAAGTCCATATGCTTTAAAGCGGAACTTTTTTGTTTTAACCCCCGCCCTATTGGGGTAAAGGGGATTTAAATCGTAAAGTAAACCAGATGGAATAAAATAATTTTCAATGATTTTAAAAAGGTCAAAATGCTCAAGTAACTAGAAATTTAAGATATTTTTGTTAATAAACTAGTTTATCTTTCAAAATGAAAATGACAATTTTCTTTTTTTTTTGCAAATTAAGACTTTTAATGACATATAAAGGAGTTTTTTCGATCGCTGATCTCGAATTTATGATTGAATTGATTCATTTTTCACGATTTAAACCCCCTTCACTAAAATAGTGCGGGGGTTAAAACTAAAAAGTTCGGCCTTATAGACTTTTTTAAGGATAATTCTCTGAAGCCATTGCAAAAAACTGCACCCAAGTCAATACACCCAGCAAACTCTATTTTCTTAAGAAGAAAGTTCGTTTATTGTACTATATTACTTAATGTCCAAATAATTAAATTCCAATCACTTCCGAGCTAGAGATGCAATTCTATATCTTTTTAATTGTGTCGTCATGCTTACTGATTTATTTTTGATCGAAGACAATACCTACCTATATTAAATTTTAGAAATAATATTTTATCAAATTTTGTATTTCACTTTGAGCATTTATCGCCATTCAATTTGGTATAATTATTTTTATTTCAAAATTTGGAGATAGGTATGTCATAATAAATTAAATGCGCGTACTCCTGAATTTACTATGTATGTAGATTGATAGTGACCCCATGAACCAATAAAAAAGAGCCTCACAAAATTTAATAATACATTTTTTATGTATAGTAGTACAATATTTAAATTTGACTGTTTAATAAATCTATTTCAATTAATTTTTCTTCTTTGACTCCACTTTAATAAGGGTTTACAATGCTACTTTATAATATTCCGTTTTTGACTTTACCATAAAAAGTTGCCCTCAAGAGTAGACCCTCACAAATTCTGCGCCATGAATTCGCATAGTTTTAAAAACATGCCTGATGAGGAATGCGCAGGAATTATCCAAGGGAGGGGTTCAAACTTTTGTTCGCCAAGTTAGGTCATAAAGTCAATAAAAACAAGAAATTCTTTTTTCGAGCAAGAGAACACTCAGTAAGGTCAAAATGTGACAATAAGGTCAAAATGTGAAATTCAGTCACTATTTTTCAATAATGAATTATGCGAGGTACAGAAAAAAACTTTTCCAAAACTCTGTGTGCATCGACCTCCACAACGCAGTGTATATTGCAGCGAGGACTAAACCGTTTTGCCGATTTTCAGACCTTGTCGATCTAACGTGTGCTTTGAGACAATTCAAGGTTGAAAAGAAGCGTTCATTCGTCACTGTTGTTACAGACAAAACTACCAGTACGCAAAGCATTTAGTAGACATTCGGAAACGCATCTTTATTGCAAATATAGAGTGCTTCGAGTGAATTTTTGGCACCCTATCCAGCATTGCGTATTCACTAAAGGTAAAATTCCGTCCTCCCAGATGTCACGGGAATCAACGTGCAAAATTGTATATTCTAGTTCAAAAAGTCGAGCAAGAGTTTTCTTCAAAATCATTTTATTGAAAAAGAGGTAAGCTAAATTTGATAAAATATTGCGATGATTCAAAATTCAACTGAATCAGTCTGTATATTCGAGCATTGAGTCTGTAAGAATCCGTCTGTAAGAGTCTGTATAATCGAGCATTGAGTCTAAAAGACGCGAACATTGGCTTCCGCACTTCTATGTCGTATTCATCGCAGATATCGCTCACGGTTTTGAAAATTTTTCTTCTCCAACGTTACCTCTTCTTTCAAGCAAAATATGTTTTGCAGCATCAGTTAGTTTGATAGCCTCGCCAAGATCCACGTTTTCTGTTTGAAGTACTCGACTCAAAGACAAAGTCAAAGAATGTACAAAGTTCAAAATATGTATCAATATTTGATTCGTCAGTGGAAGTGAGTGTTATAAATGGGTGCATTTACAGGACTATATTGTTAGTGCAAAATTTATGTGGACAGATTCTCAATGGAAGGGGTTTTGACCCCCAAAACCCCTGCCTTGCGCACGGGCCTGGGCCTGATATAAAGATGTAGAAATAAAATGATGTAAAGATGTAGAAATAAAATTAAAATTGTTCAATAATTGGTTTGTTAGCATAAATATTATCAATAATAATTAATCAATGAATAACAATTTCCTTATTAAGATTCTATTTGCTTATAGGAAACGTTAAATATTTGTGGTTTCCACATGATAGATAATAAGATACGTACCAAATAATTTTTTTATTAATTATGAGTATTGAAAATTTTTAAATAAAACATTCACTAAAATTGACCAATTTGTGTTTAGTCTATTTTGGATAATAATTTTAATTTGAGGTTGTTTCAATACATGTATTATGACTATACAACATAGACGACGATGTTTGCAGCTTCACCGCGGAAATTTTTATTCCATTTTCTTTGACCCCATTAAGGCTTACCACGTTACATCTCGGATAAAAGGTTCTAGCGGATAAAAGCGAATCAGATTTTCCCATGAGCATATTTGACCCAATTAAAAAAAAATTATTTATGGGAATTGTTTAGCATGATAAAACTAATAGAACCAATTTTTAACCGACTTCAAACAAAAAAGGAGGTTTTTAATTCGACTGTATTTTTTTTCTACGTTTGTTACCTCAGTACTTTCGACTGGGTGAACCGATTTTGATGATTCTTTATCTGTTTGAAAGCTGATGCTTCCCGTGTGGTCCCATTTCATTTTGGTCCAGTTCGGACAACGACATCCATGAGAAAACCATAAAAGTCATAAATTTGCATTAAGTATGCACGGCAAGAGGACGAATAACTCAATATCACGCCAACCGATTTCGATGATTCTTTTTTTAGTGACAAATTAGTTAATGTACTTCAGATTCACTAAAAATCACAAAATAAAAAAAAACTTTTAACAAAAAGAAAACCGACTTCAAAAGAAAAACTTTCCCAAAACAAATTAATATGCACTAAAAAGTAAAATTATTGTTATTTTGGAGTCGGTGTCAGCCAAACTAATGCAGCAAACTGTTCTGTCAGAGTTGTTACCTTGGCTGACACCGAATCCAAAAATAACAATAATTTTACTTTTTAGTGCATATTAATTTGTTTTGAATTTGAAGTCGGTTTTCTTTTTGTTAAAAGCTTTTTTTATTATCAATCAAATATTATTAAATTAATTAATTAACTTTTGTGTTTTTACTTTTAAGAAAAAGTCGGTATGTTGCGAAAAAATCTCTGTATAATTATTAATCGCGTAGATACGTGAAAACGCAAATAAAAATAATAAGAAAGATAATTTAATATTAAGAATAAAGATTGATTATTATCTGTACTTGAATAGTTCGTGTTTATTCCGTGAAAAAAAACACGTTTTGCTAATTTAAATAACAAAAATAAATACAAACATAGTAATTATTGTTTACTATATTGTAAACGATTGCGAAACTTCACCGTTTCCGGATTTTATGATTTTTAATGTTAGAAAAAACATAAAAGCAGTCGTTTTCAAGCCTAAACAACAATATTAATTTTAACGATACCACTGTGTACTAAAATCATTGCAGGTAAAATCAAAATAAAAAATCAAAATCATTTTGATCTACAATGGAAAAACTAAAAACATTATAGGCGGGTCGTACTGTTGAAATTTCAAACCTTTAAGTTAACGCCTTTTCTATACTGTAATTAGCAAGGATAAAATTCCAAATATTCCTTATTTTCTAATTTAATGTTTACTGCCTAAAATGAATCAAGAAGGTTTTAATGATTTATCGTACACTAAAAAGAAAGTAGCTTGATTAATTAATTTTATAAAATAAACAATAAAATTTATGTTTATAAATTAATTATCGATTTAAGGTAGTGCGAGCGCCAAGGCAAGTTTAGACTTGTATTTGAAATTATCTAATTTCCAACATTGATGATGAATTTTGTTATATAACTTCATGAATGTAGAAGAAAAATAAGAAGAAAATGCTTCCACATCTGCCTTAGTTTTCGAAATATCGTAAACTATATAATTAAATAAAATTTCCAATTTTCGATATTTTGAAAATTACTCCAGATATCGAAAAATTCATTCTTTTCGTCTTATATTGTCAAGTTATAACATAATTCGCTACCATTTTTTTTTTTTAAATTTGTGTCCCCATTACCGTGCTCATACATTCTTAATTAGTCGGCACAAAGGGGCTTTTTGTTTTCAATAATTTATTAATGCTTAACTTTAATTTAAATAGTTTTTTTTTTAAATTTCCACCGACTTTTTTTTTGAGAAATCTATGAAAACATATCATCCATCTACCGTTTTCCCAAAAGACCAATGTTAAATATTCCTACTTTAGAAGGCATTTATTTATTTATATAATCTGGCAACACCTCCTAAAATTTTCAGAATTTATTTAGGCTTAGTCCAAAATAACTCAAAAATTAAGCCTTTTATCCAAAGTTGCCCTGGCGCTCGTACATCTTTAATAAGTCGAAATTCCGCAATCAACCCACCGCATTTTCATTACCTGAAAATGTACAAAGGATAATTGTATTAAACGTGGTGTTAATTCCTCATTAAAGTAATAAAATACATAATCAATTAAAAATAAAAAACAATAAATTAACCAAATATATTATAACATATTTTTATATAATTTCCGTGTATGTTCTGTGCCTCATATGCTTTGAAATTAAATTATGATAAATTCCGTTTTCGTACAGTATTTTAAGTTTTTGTTATTTTCTCGATTTTTTCAAAGAGTAAAATAAAAATATTGGAAAAAATTTTTGTGTGCGTTACAAATTTTCGTGTCTCTGGGACTATGTCGAGAAAGTATTTAATAAAAAACTCATATCTAGCTAATTTGACGATTAGTTAAGAGAATTTATTTTAATGATGCGTTATATGGTTTACTGAAAATTTTAAACCAAAATTGTAAAGAATCGGGCCAAAATGCTAAAACTCGGCAATCTTGCCATTTTGCCTATACAATACCTATAATACAGGTGTTTCTATAAATCAACTTGGTTAGGTTAGATTAGATAAGAGTGGCTGCCCTGAAGTGGGACACACTTAGACCATAGGGTTCCTTGTGATACCGAAAAAGAGTTGGCCCATCCCCGGCCACTACTCTATTAACCATTTGGAGCTGTTTAAGAACAGAGAGCTTTGACGAAGACGGACTTTAAATCAACTAGGAAACAAACTAAACTGAAAGACTAGGAAAATAATGTAGGGTGGCCATTTTAATCTATTATGGCTAATAACTCGTTTTGTAGTTTCTCAATTCACAAATAACTTAAACAAAAGTTGCAGAGTTTGATTAGGAACATTATGTTCTGACATCAAATTTTGGATCTAGTTCTCCGGGTTACTTTGATAGTCAATTTAGATCCTTCCTGTATTTTTGATTTTCCCTATTAAAGAAAAGGTAGGAGTACCTATTTTAAAAATAAGGTAGGTATATTTGATGAAAAAACGTAATATTGCATCGTTGATTAGAAATGGGTTTCAACTATTTACTAAATTAAATTAAATTGAAAAATACATTAAACTACCACTTAGGAAATATATTTCTGATATTAATCTATTAAAGTTTTCGGTATGTCGAAGTCAAAATATATTTCAAAACTGATACAAGAATTTAAAATAATATTTTACACATTAAAATTATTTGGTTTGGCACCGTATGCATACCCGAACAAAAAGAAAATAAAATATTCATCGAATTTCTATAACTATTACCGAATACTTTTATATTTTACATACATTTATCTAGCTTATACGATATCAACTCGGTATAATCATAGAAATGATTCATATTCTCCAGTTTTTATCGAAAGTAAATTCGAAGAACAAATCAACGGTTTACATCACATTTTAAACACAATTTTTAGTTTTCTAATAATAATTAATGCGGAGAGCACTAAATATGTGCTTCCAAAACATTTAGTTAAAATTTTTTATGGATTTAAAAAATATATAATTCCACAAAAAAATTATTTCCAAAAATGGTTAATTATAAATAGTTACAATATGGTGGCATTATTGATTGCAATTTTCAATACCAATTGGTTTTACAATCGTCATATATTATGGGCGATTACAGCTCATGTACCAATTTTCTTACAATGGTTAACTGAAATATATTTAGCAGTGATTTTAAATGTTATTTATTTGGAATTTTTTGGTATTAATCAACGTTTACAATTTCACCATAAAAATAAACTTAAACTTTTTAAAAAATATTTTCAATTATATGATATTTTAAATAAAATTTTTACTTTATATGAACAATATTTAATTTGTTCAATAACATTACGGGTAATTTTTATATCGAATTACTTACATTATTTAATTTTTAATTATACGATAGTTAAACTGGCAGTTAATGTTTATGGTTTATTTATTTGTACATATTTAGAATGTTATGAATTTATGAAAATTTGGTTATTGATGAGCATTTGTGAAAAACTACGCACGGAGGTAAATATCTTTTGGTTTCTTTATTGTAAAAAGTGGGACAGAGTAAAGAGCAATTTTGAAAACGCTATTTAAAAAGTGTCATCAATGATTCCTTAAGGATGTACGAGCGAAGCAATTTTGAATAAAGTCGTTTGGTTTTTTTTATATGATGTTGGACTAAGTCTAAATCAATTTTGAAAATTTTAAGAAGGTTGTCCGATTATTTAAATAAATAAATGATTTCAAAAGAAGGCCTATTTAACATTAGTCATATATGGGAAAACGGTAGATGGATGATATGTTTTCATAGATTTCTCCAAAACTAGTCAAGTAACTTTCTCCAAAGTTAAAACCTTAATAAATTATTGAATATAAAAAAAACTCGTTGTGCCCAACTAATTTAGGATGTATGAGCCTGAAAGTGGGGGCACAAATATGTATATTTTCAATTTTGATGGAGAATTATGTTATCACTTGACAATATAAGACTAAAAAGTAAGAGTAAATTTCGATAGCTGGAATAATTTTTAAAATATCGAAAATTGAAAATTTTGTTTAATTATTTTGCTTTCGATATTTCGAAAACCAAGGCAAATATCGAATAATTTTATTTTTATTTTTCGTCTACATTCATGAAGTTATAACAAAATTCATCATCAAAGTTGAAAATAAGGTAAAATTAATTTCTGAATCTTAACTGAATAGGGAATATTCATGAAATTTAAATTTGGTTCAAATATTTTTCTTCCGTAACTTTAATGATTGGGCATTTCAACTAAATCATTATTTTAGTAATTAATATCTTTTTAATTACTTAAAATTAATTAATAAAAGTACTAATTCCGTGAGGGCATTTAAAAATTTCTAAAACGGAAATTCACATTTTTATACGGACGTGACATCATAGTACGGGCTTGTCAAATTTGTTGACATACTGTATGATATTAATTACTTACATTTTATATGGTATTTTATTAAATTATACTATTCTACAGCTTTTTATTACTAAACATAATAATAACGAGTGTAAATTCTGTGTTGTAAATTCATTTTTTTAAAGTGTAAATTAAACATTGAACTGTCACCAATTGACAGATCACGTACTTATACGTCATCATCAACAGAGAGCGCAAAAAAACTACGTTAAAATATCTCAAAATTATAATGTATTTTAAATATTTTTTTACATTTAAATACAGCATTTTTAAGCAGTATTTATATTTTTTACTTTGTTATAACGGTGTAAACAATGAATTAAAAATATAAAAAAAAATTCATGAATATTCCCTATTATATTACAAACTGACATTATTATATTACTTGTAAATTAACAAATACCTTAACGATATTTCTATTGTAGCATTATTGACAATAGCTAATCATATCATAAGCACACAATTTTACGAAATTAAAAATTATTTGTTGTTAAACATTAAACAACATGATAAGAAATATATCAACGAAAATAACACAATAATCGGGAAAAACCTAATTTCAAAGCTAACAAAATTTACAAAAAATTATTATTTATGTAGCTAATTTAGATCGGATTAAAATTTGATTAGGTATTTAATTATATTGCTTTTCAACTTTTCAAGGATTACAATATTATTAACTTTGGATTTTGAATAGCCTCATTACCCCCGTTTTATTGTAAGGTTGTTAAATATACTGATAAAATTTAGCATGTCCACAAAGTGTTGACTGGACCTTTTTGTTATTTAGAAATTGTATGGTAATTTTCATTTTTTCAAGGTATTTAGAACAATTAAAATAATGACACAAATTTTTATTGCTAATGTTAATTATATGAATCATCGGAATTGGAAAAATAGTAAATCTGTTATTATATGTTTAAAGGCGATACAGTATAACGAAACTTTTGGACTTTATGATACAAGTTTTTCGTTAGACTTTTCATTAACATATAAAGTAAGTAGAGTGTATGTCATGTAGAAACCAGATTTCTTAGTATATAGAATGTTCAATTTACATCTAGGCATTTAAATATCACGAGTATGACAAAGTACATACCTTAAGCAATGCATCTAAGTGAGAGGTATTATATACATGTGTTGAAGCTTCGATATGCGTTGAGATAGTTGTAAGACGCTTGAAGAGTGGGAGTTTCTTAGTTGAATAGATGAACTACAACAGATAAGCCACGATACAAGTCACTTTTGCAATTTCATACAACACCTATAATACCTCTTACTTAGATGCATTGCTTAACGCATGTACTCTGTCATACTCGTGATATTTATATGCCTAGATGTAAATCGAACATTCTATATATCAACATATATACACTATAGATTAGTACAAGAGACAATATAAGGTCGATTTTCACCCATCTGATAAACAGATGAGATATATTTTTTATGAAATTATATTGATTTATAAACACGCGGATCATAGTTTTTCTTCATGACTATTTTTATTACTCCCATTATTTTAACTCGTAGTGCTTGATTGTCTGTCGAAATTTTTTTAGATCGATTTTTAACCCTTTTCCTCTAATCCAATCGAGCTGAAACTTTGCAGGCAGACTCATAACAACGATAAAAATTTTAAACAAAGAAAGAGAGTATAATAAAAACTTGTTTTTATGGGTTCTTTTTTTTAATTAAATTAATTTTAATCAATTTTTTAGCCTATTATTACCGTAGCATTATAACGGTAATTAAATTATCTTTCTTCTGTTACCAATTTCCACTGGTTAACAGATCGGTGTAGATCTTTTCATACCATATGAACAAGCAAGTCAATATAAGTAACTACACCGACCAGTTAACCAATCGAAATTTTTATTAGAAGAGAGATAATTTAACGACGAAAATAATGGTATATGCTTGTTTCTACAAAAAAGACATTCATGGAAAAAATTGATTAAAATTAATAAAAATAAAAATAGTCATGAATACTTTTCGATAGGAAAAGTATGATGTAGGAGTGTTTATAAACCAATATAATTTCATATAAAATATGTCTCATTCGGTTATCAAATGGGTTGAAAATCGACCTGATACCGCCTCTTACTTATCTTGTAGGTCTCTACGTGATGAGTGTGTTATGAAAATTTGGTTTTTCGGAAATTAATATAATAATAATTTTCAGATTTGTAGTGCAGTTGGATCTCTAGTAACAACGTTGATACAATTTGATATTTTATTTCATTCATCATAACAACAATCATATTTCGATTAAAATTTAAAAGCCTATTTTTGTAAAATAAAGCCTATCGGCATTTTAAGCAAAAATTACATAATTTCTTTCATTTATCGATTCCCAGTCAAAATGAAATATCTACATAATGTACCTATTTATTTTAACCCAAAGTGTTTGACCAAAAGGCATGGTGTAAATATCTTCATAAATTGGAAAAATAAGGTAGATGATAGCTCGTCCCGTGCGGAATTCCGCGTCCGTAGTTACCGTAATCCGTGGCTACCCTGGTGGAAAAAATATTTGAAGAAAGAATAAGAAATTCTGAAAAAGTCTTAGGAACTTTGAATTTCTCAACGTTTTCGGACTAGTCTAATTCAGAGTTATTCAGAGTTCTTAATACTTTTTTAAAGTTTCTAAGACTTTTTCAGAGTTTCCTAAGACATATTAAGACTTATTCTTTTTTCAAATATTTTTTCCACCAGGGTACCCATGTCATAATTTACAGGTAATCCCAAATAAATTTTATCAAAATTGATTCTGAATTTTTTGAAAAAACAATAAAATTAAATCTAAAACTGGCATAAACTCACTAAAAAGTTCAAAATAAAAATGTTGTTCTAAAAATAGAACCGACTCCAAAAAATACACAAAAAAGCAAAAAATAATTTTAAAGCACCGACTTCCACCAAAAATTTGCTTTTTAACCGGTGAGTTCCTTTGCACCGTACACGGAAGAACATATACTACAGTAGCATCCTAGAATAATATTCTGTTTTGGACTATTCTAAAGAGGCATTAATTTATTAAACGTTGTATATCTATTAAGAAATAAAAGAAATATCATATTATACTTCTTAATGATCTTTGCAAGTTATTTAAGGAAAAAAACACGGACGAAGTCGTGGGCAAAAGCTAAATTTTATCATAACAAATTAACAGCAACAATTATTTTGTTAATTTTTAAAAATCTGTTGCCATTGACTCGAATACAATAAACTGCTTTTTTATCACCTTTAAATTCTCGTTCCTTGCCCGACCTTGTGTTACTCTGCGAGAGTGTGAAATAGACTTACGTATAAACAATTTTTTTGGCATTGACAATGAAATTTTAACTTTCTAGGAACTATTTTGTTAAAACAAAATACGTATCTTTTCTCACCAAATACTTTTTGATTCATACATGTACAAATTAGTAATTTACAATTGGCTTTGTATTTTAATCTGATTGAATTTTAAAAAAAAATTACCGTTTGAATATTTAAAAAGGGTGGGAACACAATTAGCATATTAATTGACAAAAAAATAAGTGCCTGAACCTCAAACAACATCTATATTTACAAATCTGTAAATCATAACGATACAAAATGAATGTATTTATTAAATTATTAAATTTTATAAAACTGTTAATACAGGAAAATAATAATAATTTCACCAAAAATAGCAGATTTCAAAATGTAACACTCGTCTCCCCCGAAACGAGGGATTCTGAAAAGATTCTCCCACGAAACATCGTTTTCTTCACCTTATATAGAGGTACATTATATTAGGCAGTCATGTTCATAGGATTCTTACTCCAAAAAGCCAATGATATTTTGGAAATTCTCTATATATGGAAGTAAAAACATGGTAAGGTGTTTATTACCAATAAAAATTAATGTTTTACAACACTCATTATACAGATTGGGCATTAAATAATTAGGCGTACCTAGTTTTATTTAATATTAATGTTAAATCGCCAAAAGTAAAAATATCTCAAATGTATAACGGCCGATAACATGAACTTTTCAAGAGCATTTTTAATAATTATAGTGGCCTATTGACACCAAAATTTTTGGATTACTTGAAAAAAAAAATATATATACATAAATCTTGCTACGAAATATATACCCTTCATGTCCGATTTTAAGTGACATCTCATAAAAATTAAGTTACGCAAATTAAATTAATTAATTGTACACCTTCGCATCTAAAACTTTTTGTTTCCTTTACCCACACTGTTTAGATTTAAATTGTTTTCGAATTTGTTTGAACAGTGCCTATAATTCAATCAAAAAGTACCAGAGTGGATAAAGGCGCATTTTACAGAGAAATGAAGCTTTCGAATGCAATAAGCATAAACTAAATTGATTAAAGAAGTTTGGAATTTGCTATGGCACTGTTAAAACTTTCGAACGCATATATTGCATTTCTTGTCTTTTGGGGGTGATAATAAGTTTTAAGCTTTGTATTCAAAAACAAAAAAATACAAGTTTTCAAATGAGATGTAGATTATACATTGACAATTTTGCTTGAAGATGCTGTTTGAAATTTCGAAAATTTCAGTTTTTCAATGTGTTTTTAAAAGGGGCGATTTTATGTCTAAAAACTTAAAAATCACTCTATATATTATTTGTACTCATTAATATAAAATCAAATTAATTAATATTATTAAATTGTTTTTTTTACAGTATTAATTTTAACAATGGACACAATTCTAGTGGAAAGTGTTTATACAGAAAATGGTAGTAGACAAAGCAGACAGGAAACTGTGTCACTTGGACGATGTATTTTAATTCTTAGCCAATCATGTCCGGATTCTGATGTTAATTTTTATTTGTATAATCGAAAGTATTCTGAAGTTCCAGAACCAATTCATGTTGGGGAAACATTATCCGATACAAATATTACAAAATCTAGTTTTAATAGAAATTTACCGACAAAAATTATTATACATGGATATAATTCCGATATGTTTTTAAGTGTTTTAGTTGAAATTAAGCATCGTAAGTATTTAATTGTAGTTTTTATATTGTCAATCTTAATGTTTAATCTAAGACAATAAATCAATAAGCAATATTTATATCGGTGATTTATTTTTCTTGACTTAATAAAAAGCGCTTTAACGTAACAGACAGCAGATAAAAATTATTTTTCGAATAAATATAAATAAATAAAAAAAAACAAAGATAAATGCTATCAAAAATTTGTTGGTATGTCTTTCTAGCAAAACCAAATTAAGCATGTAGTCCTTATACCAAACATAGTATATGACGTCAATCACTATGTCCGATCTCTCTGTCTAATATCTGTCTAATTAGTAGTTTAAAATGCTTACCTACTTATATCACCCACATTTCTAAGATGATGTTAATTTTAATTTCACTTTTTGTCATCTCTTCTACGGTATTTCCATATTTTGATAAAAAATTCGAAAAAAAAAAAAAAACAAATAATCGATATTCCCTATTATATAAATAATCAACCATAGCAATTTCCCTTTATCAGATATCCAAGGACGTTATTATTTGGCGCCCTGATCGTGAAAGATTTCCCGCTGTATTCCGCAATCATTAATAAAAATCACTCTCTGTTTAAGCTTTCCGGAATATACGTTTGTTGTTATTGCTGCTAAATAAAAATTGTAAAATTGTAAAACTCCCATTTTGAATCATATCTATTTACGAATGGTCCAAGAAGTACTAATACATACGAACCTAGAATAAAGAAAACCATTCCTTTGTCCTCAGAAAGCGACGGTTAACTAAGGTTTTCTTTATGGAAAATATCCACCAAAACACGAGGAATATTTCTCTAGCCGTATTAATCGCACCAGATACTTCTTATGAGAGTTCCCTTACGAAAATACGTTATTCATGCCTGTAAATATTTCACAATATATTTCAATACCCATAAGCCAAATACTTCTCTTCCAGCAACACTTGGTCTGGATTGTGGACCAGGATTTTCCATTATTTTCTATACTGAGATTTGCTCATCGTCAAATAACAATTCGGATTCTGTCGGAAATTTAAGATACCGACGGGAATTCAAAGTTTTCGTTGGCAATCTAGGATTGTATACCGTTTGGCCTTGGATAAGACAGGCAGACCGATTCGGGCTCGGGTCATGTACACTGAAGAGAATGAAACAGTTCATCTCACTGACATTCAAAGAAGCATTCGCGGATACGGAAGGAATCTCAAACGTATTGTTTTAAACCAAAATATAGTTCAACAAGCCTGATTTGATTATACACAATCTTTAGCAGAAAGAATGCAAAAAGTCAAGCAGGGCATAGATAATGCAAGATTGTTCATTGTGGTCGATTAAGGTTGATTAGGACGCAACTAAATACGCTGTTTAATATTTTGACACCATGAGACGTCTCAAAGTCCAGAAGAGGTGTATACTATGTACATCAGGAATCCACGAATCTAAGTGTTAGAGAGAGAGATGCGGATATCTCTTTTTAAAATTATATTAAAAAAATGTATACTCCGGTATTGTTTCTAAATTGTAATTATTATCAATATTTTCAGAATATTTAATAAAAGGCGATTATAATATTTTTGCCGTTGATTGGGGTAAATTAGCACCCGCTCCATGTTATCCCAGTGCTGTAAGTAATTCTCGACATGTTGGAGCATGTACTGCCCAATTAATTGAACGATTGCGTGATTTGGATGTAACTGATATTCATGTTATTGGATTTAGTTTAGGAGCGCATGTTGCTGGTTTTGCAGCAAATAATTTAAGGCCTTATAAGCTACCACGAATAACTGGTAAATTTTCCAAATTTATTTTTATCCAGATTAGTGAATTAACATGATGCAAAAAAATTTAAGGATTGGATCCAGCAATGCCACTATTCACTTTTGTTACAAGAGATAACAAATTAGATGAAACAGACGCGGAATTTGTGGATGTTTTTCATACGAATGCATTTATTCAGGGAAAAATCGAGCCTTCAGGACATGTAGATTTTTATATGAATGGAGGAGTTACGCAGCCTGGTTGTTGGGCTGAAGAAAGTAAGTTAACTAACTTTAGTTATAGTAAGTAACAATTCTCTAATTGTCATGTAAAAAAAGGTTGCAATTGTCCCAATTATTCTTTTTTCAAATTTTTCCTCCCAATCTTTTTTCAAAACCTCCCAGTCTAAGTAGTTGAACAGGTAAAGGTGATTGCGTCGCATTACTCGCTCGGCCACTTAGCCGGTTTTATAAATAGATGGATGTTAAGAAACTATATTAACTTACTTTTTCTTATAATTTAAGCCAGCTTATGATTGTTAGCCTAATTAAGTTAAAGTTTTTCGAAGTCGTTTTAATACCTTCATTTTTTCCTAAATGTGTGTAACTCGAATGTGTGTAACCCCTCCCAGGAGGTGTGCATAATATTTGGGAGCAAACTTTTTATCGATTCTATTTGGTAAGGCTATGTCATATTGATTTCTAAACGTCATAAATGTTTTTTTTTTCCAAATAGTAGGCAAATTTTTGAAAAACAAAAGTGATTGAACTTTTGGGTCCTTTTTCAAGTTTTGGTCTAAATTTTACATATGGGGTGAAAGTTAAGATTTTTATAAATAAATTTAATATTTTTTTTCAGGATTTTTTGCATGTAACCATCATCGAGCACCTTTATATTTTGCTGAATCAATCAATAGTAATCTCGGATTTTGGGGATGGCCCTGTACAAACTTTTTTATGTATCTTATTGGCCTTTGTCCACCCAGTGAACCTCAAATATTAGCCGGGGATCCAGTGAAAAAAGAATCTCGTGGATTTCATTTAGTTATTACAGACTCCGTATCACCATATGCAGTTGGTGAATTTACCAAACCTATGATTGAAATTATTAAAAAGAAAATTAGTAAAGAAAGAGAACTTTACCGTAAAGAAATTGAGCACAAAAAACTTGTACAATATAAACGAGAAATTTTAGATTGTGATTATCTTTAGTTCAATTATTTTTCAATTATTTGGTGCTTAAATGAGTATTAACCAGAAAAATTTAGCGGAAGGAACTTTTGGCTACATATTTTCGAAAAGTATTAAGAATATGTAGAACACGTTTCTCTTTTTAAATTAAACTTCGTTTCCGATTCAAAACGACAATCATTCAAAGTTTCCCAAAATAGGCATAAAATTTTTTCTATCGCTATGTAATAATATTTTTTAAGTATTTCCCTTAATATCTACTAATACTATTTACCTGCATGAATTTTCTAAACTTCCTCTAAAATTTTCATGTGAAATTGAAAAGGTCAAACTGTAGAAAAGAAAATGATAAATATTTTTACATAAGTATCAATATTATTTATAATTTTTGTTAGAAAAGTTTAAATAAATAAATAAAAATAGTAAACAAATGAAATTTTTAGTGCTTTTTTAATCCCTAAAAATAAATAACAGAAGATATGGTACTGATAGCTAGTAAAAAAATTTGGAACGAGGCTACTTTTAAACTAAATTAAACAAGTGAAAACAAACAACTGAGTGAGTTAGTTGTTGAAATACCATGTATAGACTCTTTTATTTCATAGAAGTAAAGAAAGATAGCCACACACACATTACCGATATTCCCATATAATACATACTATTTAATTTGCGCCTCATTTGCGCTCTCACGGGTAAAAACAGTGATGTTAACGAAAAAATTTTTCAAACGAAGGTTGTTTATTGTTTTATAAGGATCATTTATACTTAAACTTTTATTCTATTTCTAAGGGTTTACAAGCTGAGAATTTCAGCTTGATATATTTTTTCGTTTTTGAGTTGTCGTGTTGTCAGACAGACAGACAGGCAGACAACCAGAAATGGATTAATTAGGTGACTTTATGAACACCTATGCCAAAATTTTGTTCATAGCATCAATATTTTTAAGCGTTACAAACTTGGGACAAATTAACTTAGTATACCTTACAAGGTATAAAAATTATTCACAAATTTAAAAAGGCGAAAAAGTTAATTTTTTAGGCAACTTTATATACGATTATGTGCTCTATCATGCATATAGATCATACAAAATCCATAATGCGACATCTGTGTCATCTTTCGACGACACTAAATATTAAAGACAACCATAATGATAATAATAAAAAAATATTTCTCAATTATCGCAAGCAATAATTTGATTTTAATAATTAAGGTTATGAGCACAGGGAAATTATCATAGAAGTAATAATCTCTTTGAAAATTATTTTGGATGCATTCTCATCAGAATATCATTGTGTTATAAATCACGATTCGCGATCGAATGTTAATTTCACAATCGCTGGATTGTTGCTATTAGCCACTTACCTCTCACAAGTAAAGTAAATTTATTTCACAGTTGTACATATTCACAGCCAGTTTAAAAATAGGGAAGTTTTATCTAATAGATAAATAAAATGTAGGTTTACTTCTGCAATTGATACTTAGCTAATCACGGTGGCTCTATCGCTAAAACCATTTTCCGTAAATAATTAATCTGAAGATTTATTTTTTTAGATTTATTACGAGTTTGAAATGGGGGAAGTAAATCCTACTTCATCTAATGCAACGATAGCTTCAAATGATGGACTTGTAGACAATTGGCAAGCTTCAAGAGAAAAAGTCAGTGAACGGTTTGGATATTTGTTTAACAATGAAAAATTAGCTGATATACATTTCATTGTGGGAAAGTGTACTAAACAACAACGGATACCAGCACATAAACTCGTTTTATCTGCTGGGAGTGTTGTCTTTGAAGCAATGTTTTCTGGTCCTTTAGCAACAACATCCGATGAAATGGAATTACCTGATGTTGAACCACTAGCATTTTTAACGTTTCTTAAATTTATTTATTCGGATGTAGTACAAATATGCCAAGAAACAGTAATGTCCACTTTATACATAGCCAAAAAATATTATGTGTCAGCTTTAGAACGGCATTGTGTGGATTTTTTAAAAAGTAACTTAAATGCTAATAATGCTTTTTTGTTGTTAACGCAAGCCCGTTTATTCGACGAACCACAGCTAGCAGAATTATGCTTAGATACAATTGATAAAAACACAAAGGATGCAATTGCTGCGGATGGATTTACGGATATCGATTTGGATACATTGATTGTTGTATTAGAACGTAACACATTATTAATTGAGGAATTCAAATTATTTGAAGCCATTGAACGTTGGACGAAAGCAGAATGTGCTAGGAAAAAATTACCTTTAACATCAGAAAGTATGCGTTCTGTTTTAGGTCGAGCATTTGGGTTAATACGTTTCTTATTGATGTCTATTGAAGAATTTGCTTTTGGGCCAGCTAAAAGTGATTTATTGAATGATCGTGAAGTTAGGGAAATGTTTCTATACCTAACCAAAGTAAATCCAAAACCAACTGATGGAATCTTAGATGTGCCAAGATGTGCTATGACTGGTAAAGAAAAGTCCGTGAATCGATTTCCACAAGTTGTTGGGAATTGGAGCTTTGCCACTCCCATCAATAGATATGATTGTATTCAATTTTCGGTTGATAAACGTATTTTTGTCGTGGGTTTCGGTTTATATGGGTCGATTAATGGACCGGCCATACATGAGGTACACTTAAATTTGAAAAGATCAGTAACAGGTGTGGTACGTGGATCGGAAAAAACTTCATTAAGTAGCAATGGCTCAAGTTCTCCATACCGAGTGATGTTCCAGAGCCCTATTGAAATATTACCCAATACATTGTATACGGCTAGTGTTATATCTAAGGCAAGTGACAATTATTAAAGAATTTTCATTTAACATTTTTACGCAAACATATAATATAGAGGGTTTACCACAATAACCGCCTTCGAACAAGACAGTGTCATAGACTTCTTACAGAGCGTAAATAAAATTATAATTAAAATTACATAGTTAAATAGAACTATAACGTGTATTGAAATTGACGTTCGCGTGACCAGCTTTATTTAACACAATGTATTGCTGAAACGAATATTTTCAACGTCCGTTAGCTTTGACGCCCTTGTGACTAAAACCTTCGACTATTTCTATCCGACGTACCATTAAGCAATCTTCATTAATTTTAATGAACTTCAGTCTAAAATATTTACATATTTATTAAAAATTAAAAATTTTCTTTTATTTAAACAGGGGCCAGCTACATATTCTGGAATTAATGGGAAGAGCACAATTACAATTGATGGTTCAACTTTTCAATTTTCTAATAAGTTGGAAATACATTCCAATAATCTAACAAGTACAGAAAGTGGACAAATACCGGAAATTATATTTTATTCGTGAACGCAGAAAGTATTTACCTGAATATTTATATATACTTTTTTGGGCATGCAAAATTGTTGTTTTCCATGTAATGTTGAATGCACACCGCACGTGATTAGCAACGGGTGACTAGCAAATATAGAAAGATATATCACTGCAGTCTATGAAATTATGATTAAACTCTAAATTTTTCAATCATCATAAATTTATTATACGCAGTTGCTAATCGCTTATCATCCACCTCCTTGTGTGTGAATTCATCATAATGGCTTCTTCTGGTCGATAAGCAGTCACAGTGAATTATAATGTCTTACTAGACACTCTATAATTGACTACTTGAAAGTAAACGATTGTCATTTTGATTCCTAGCGCTATTTTTGGTCAAACAGTCAATAATTACGTACTTGTAAAAAGTTATTGTGATAATGTATTTTTTAAGAAATGTAACAATTATATGTAAATAAATGAAGTGTCAACCATTTCTTTCCTTGGTGAAGTGTTAATCATTATTACGTTAAAGACATTTCATTTCCTCATCCTAAAAACGTCTCTGAGCAACACCAATTTTTATGCATTCTTTAAATCCTAATAGACACAGATAAAAATCAAACTTATGTGAGGCCGATATCGAGGTGCAATTAATGCTATAAGAGATTATTTTAGGCTCCATTAAATGACAAAATGATCACAAAAAGTCTAAAATGTATGTGTTTTTAGTTTTTAATTATTGTGATCATTTAGAGTTGAGGATAAGACTTTCAGTTTGGAATTAAATATAGTTTATTAATCGATATCAAAATTTAAGGCCACCAATCGCTAAAAACATACAAACAACAACGAGTGACAAAAAGCTGGGAATTGTCGCTCCCTAAATTCTCCGAATTAATTAATTTAAATGTAATATAACTTAAGTACATAAAAAAATTGATATTATCACTCAATTGATCGAGATTTTATAACCGGACTAACATTTTCGATTATTTAAAAATTATATTAAATACTTCTCGTACGAAATCAAGCTTAAATTACTTTACAAGCTTCAAATAACAATTATTATACCCTTTATATATGAGATGTATATTAGGGTGTACTAATTTTAGTCCCAAGTTTGTAACGCTTAGAACTATTTATGATACGAACAAAATTTTGGTATAGGTATTCATAAAATCACCTAATTAATCCAAATCGAAAAGAGATATCAAGTTGAAATTTTTAATGCCTACTCAGAACGCAAAAAGTGAGCTTGAGTTCGTAAATAAGCACCATTGGTCTTGGTCTCGTAGAACCCATCTTGCAGCAAACCGTTAGAGATAGAACATTTTTAAATGTAAAAAATCTTCCTTATAAAAAAATAAACAACTTTTTTTTCGTAAACATCACTGTTTACCTGTGAGGGCACAAATTAAGACAAAACTTTTGTGTCCATTTTTTCCAAAACTATAAAAAATAGGGAGTTGAAAATTTGTAGGTAGCTCAACAAGCGGTCTTGTGATACATTTTCGAAAAACGTATTAGCAACTGAAGCCCTTTGTATAATAAATGTAGTAAACATGGTCATGATAAACAATTTTACTAATAACAAGTGAAAACAAACAATTGACTAAGTTAATTGTTGAAATACCATGTATAGACAGTTTTGATGACGCAATCGTTTGTTTTCTGACGTCGCGTAAATAAAGAAAGATTTCCACTATTAAATAGCCACACACACATAACTGATATTCCCATATTAATACATACTACAAAATTTTCACCTAATTAGCGCCCTCGTGGGTAAACAGTGATGTTTACAAGAAAATGTTTCAAACAAAAGTTGTTTATTTTTTTATAAGGAACATTTTTTACATTTAAACATTTGTTCTATCTCTAACGGTATACAAGATGGGTTCTACGAACCCAAGACCCAATTGACCTATGTTGCTCATTTACGTCTTAAGCACACTATAAAAAATTTTAGCTTGATATCTCTTTTCGTTTTTGAGTTATCGTGATGACAGATGGACAGGCAACAGATAGACAGACATACGGTAATGGACTAATTAGGTGATTCTATGAACACCTAAATCAAAATTTTTTTCGAAAAATCAATATTTTTAATCGTTACAAACTTGGGACTAAACTTAATATACTATGTATATTTCATATATACATGGTATAAAAATAGTAAAGAAAGCCAATTGTAATTTGTAAATAAATTTTACGAAAGCTCAATTATTAGTTTACGAAATCGTATACAATTGTTTCCCAGAGCGACGTGCGTACAATACACCGTGAATATGAACTTTGATGACATCAATGGTGGATTTAGGTAATTTTACGTTAAGTGATTGGCAGGACACTAGAATATGAGGAATACATATTCTCCAAACGTCAACATCCAAAATAAATTTTTATAAAAATTAGTAGTGAAATATTTTTGTATCTTTTATCCTCATCCTGTGATTAACATTTTTAAGTGAGTACTAAATTATAAAATAATTATTACTGTTAAATAAATTACCAAAAAACGTGATTAACTCATTTGAAAAAAAAAAAAATTGTTTACAATAATTATTAAATAAGCGCAATTAATTTCTTTTGTTTAGAACTTTTTCTTGGTAAAATGGTAACGACAAACATTTTATTCACGATGAAATAGATTTAAAAGCAAAATAGGGAGACGAAAAGGTACAATGACCCGACCACCAAATGAAAATCTCCCGACAGTTAAGCTAGTTGTTGTGGGAGATGGGGGTGTCGGGAAAAGTGCAATAACGATACAATTTTTTCAAAAATTGTTCGTTACTGACTACGATCCGACTATAGAAGACAGTTATATACAACATACCGAGGTCGATGGACAATGGTGTATATTGGATGGTAAATATTTTGATTAATTAGTTTTGAAAATGTAACTTGATATATTAAAACTCCATTTTCAGTTTTGGATACTGCAGGGCAAGAGGAATTCAGTGCTATGCGAGAACAATATATGAGGAAAGGGGATGGATTTTTGTTAGTATATTCGGTAACAGACAAACAGAGCTATGAAAATATTACGAATTTCCATACGCAAATTTTACGGGTGAAAGACAGGTAAGTCGTTAAAAACAATGAATTATTTAATAAAAGGTCGCAGAATTCCAAAATGTATAGTATTTCAGTACAAGAGATATCAATACAAAAAATTAATTATTTAATTTTACTTGTAATAGTTGGATGTAATGCTTTTGCAATTTATCACATTTCTTATATTTCAAGCACTTTACACACACGTATGTGCAGTAAAAGGGACCCAAATTTGTCGCACTTATAGAGGTATTCCACTTACCGAGTGTCTCAGATATCCAGATATAAATAAAAATTAGTCTCATTTACATAGGATTCATTAATAGAGGTCAGAATACAGGTTATTTCAATTATAGAAGTGCGATTATCAAATAAAATAACATATTATCAAAATATAATAATATATAGTATTATTAAATAACATAACGTATTATCGAATCACAACATTTCTCAAGTTCTGGATATTCTGATAAACGTACACGTTTTAGTTTTCTTTGTTCTTTAGAACATTATGATTGAATTTTATCTTTAATCTGAATTACTCAATAAATAATAGACTTTGACACTTTAAATTCGACACAGACTTCATTGCGTTTCTTCCCGTGTTCATAGACGGGTATTAACTGAGTTTTTCACGCAAAGATAACGATCTGAGCCTTCGTTTCGGCATTTTTCAAATAAACATCCGTATTATAGTAAAGCAAAACTAAAACTGAAGGTCATTGAGGCTCAAAATTAGTTAAGTGCGGAAATCAGATAGAATTTCTCAGTTCTTATTTACAGAGGTTAATGCATATTCAAAAATTCACACACTGTCTGAGTTATAGAAATAACTATGACGATAAAATCGAAAAACGAATCCCAGACATAGAGTTTTGCTTCATTCCACTAACAGAGGTAATTTAGTGCCAAAGTGTTGGGACCTCAACATGAGTTCCAGTTATAGAAGTTTCTCACTTATCCAGGTTCCACTGTATTACCAAGCTTCACTTTATTATCACAAGGACATTACATTTAGCCACTACAAATACACGAAAAAAAGGCAATAATGGTGTTTTCGTACGATTGGTTTCTATGCCGAAATTAATAATTTTCATGCATTAATTTTTTGAACACTGAATAAAATTTTTCTCCATCTATGCAAAAATATTCGTTTTCGTATCTGCATATTTCTACTAATCCCTAAATCTGCAAACTGATTACAATTTATTATTCTAGGGATGTGTACCCAATGTTGCTCGTTGCAAACAAAGTGGATTTGGTACATTTACGTAAAGTAACCGAGGAAATGGGTCGTGAATTAGCTCATAAATTGGGTATTCCTTATATTGAAACAAGTGCCAAAGATCCTCCATTGAACATCGATGCAACTTTTCATGAAGTTGTTCGTATTATACGTAATCAACCACCGGCCGAACTGGAAAAACGAAAAAAGAAGAAAATTAAATGTGTCATATTATAATTTTATTTTTATTTCGCTATGTTTGTAATTTATTTTAACTTCAGCTACGATTGAAAATTTTGTGACAAAAGAAAAAAAGAAGTACGATACACCAGAATATGGTGAAATTATTTAAAGGGACAAACAATCTCTTTAAATTATCTTCACGCTCGTGTTTTAGAAATTTTAACTTGATGTTTGATATTAACAACGCTTTTTATATGAAATTTTTTTTATTTTTGTTAAGTTTCGAATTGTTATTGTATTTTAACTATAAGGATATTGTTTTGCTCACCGTAAAATAATGCGAGGTTACTTCAATACGAGATCTCCAAATTTTATTCTAGTCTTATTATTAATATTTTAATTTTAAGTTAAGAAATCATTTTTTTACGTAAAATTTTTATTAAAAAAATTAGTTGTAGACAGAGTTGGACAAAATTTATTCGAATAACGAATAAGAATAACCAGGTTTTTCGTGAATGGAAATTATCGAGTGATTATTTTAATAATTATTCATTGGAATACCTTATTAACTTTTCTCGAAAAATTAGAAGTACACATGAAAGACTGTTGATTGTACCAAAAAAATATTTTACGCGGATTTATCCGAATAAAATAACGAATCAATTATTCATTTGAATAAATTATTAATCATTCGAGAATACAAAAAAAAATTATTCGAATAATGCCCATCTTTGCTTGTAGGAGATAGTGTACATGAAATTGAACAGGTATTTAGATGTGATCATCAGAATGTTGATCCTAGTAAACCCTCTTTGATATCACCAAACTTGATTTGGTTTTTGCAATGTTTTCAGAGGCACAACATATTTTTATACGTATCTAAGAAGTGGAACCTATTTCTTAAGAGAGGATAATTGCTATTGCACTCATTGCTTCAGTATAACTTTTTAAGGTAGGTCCATAAAGTGACTGTCAGTTAATTGGTTAATATTTCATGTCATCTATACTGGGTCAGTGTATTTGATTAACTTTATGGACGCACGCTATATGTTATTCTGATGAATTGATCCGAGAGTGCACGAACAAATTAGTTAACTTATTTTACCAAGGTAATAAATCATCTTTCTATTTGAAATGTCTTCCAAGCTCAGGAAGACACTTTGAATAATTTAGTAAAGTTAGATTTGTTTTAACTTTGAATAGAGAGATAAAAGCTTTCAAAATAAATTCATTTTAAGAGAAAACTTACAAAAAAAAAACATAAATCCCATTTTTAAGGCTGATATCCTACAAAATATAGGATGTATCCAAATAAAATTGGAAATGCCTCTTTTTCAATTTATCTAGTTCCAGGACTTAAGTACTTCTTTAACCAAAATAAAATCGATTTAGGTTTAATTTTTATCACAAAGAGTTTACTGAGAGTGATGTTTTTCATTTCATTTGTCTCAAATTCGATCGGTACTGTGAAAATTGATATTAATTGTTCCTACATAACAATTTTTAAAGAGCTAGGTCAGTACACTAATTTTATTTTGTTAAACCTTTTTTACATCGACAATAACGATTACATCGATTACTAATTATAAAAAAAAAAAAAACAATTAAGGAGATCTCGTATTTAAAAGGAAACTTTCTATATAACCCCCTCTGAAAATAAAATCTAATATTCTGCATTGAATGTTTCTATTTTATATACTTGTATGAGATTGCTCAATAATTTGAGATTTTATCAAATCAAATTATTTAAATAAATCACTCGGAATATATTTTTATAAAAATACTGATGAACGCACATAAATATATTTAAAGCCAATTTATTATTTTATGAGACTAAAACTTTTCGAATGCCATATATAATATATACTATAGAAAATCTCAAAATATTAATATTACAATCTCAAAGATGTTATTCTGTTTATTATATATTTTATAATATAGTTATTTTTTTTCTTTATTCAAATCTAAAAAGCTCAAAAAATATGTATAATTAATTGTATTCTAACTGCCACTGACAAAAAATTTTTTATTTCCAACAATATAAAAAAAAATAGTTTTTGTTATTTATCTAAGCTTTGTTTTTGGACTACACAATTTTTGTACACTAAAAAATAAACAATATCAATAAAAAATTCTGTTTTGAAATAATTGCATCATTTATTAATATCCTACCATGCCAGGGTGACGGTGATCGTTTGAAATACTGTAGTTGCCTGATGTCGAATTTGCCATATTACCCATAAACATGTAAAACTATACTTAATTCCATAATAAAATTTGAAAATGGTAATAAAATTGACAAAAAACGAGGACGTTATAAGCCATAGAAGCATTCAAACATTGTAATTGTCCCATCTGCTTTTAGCAAAAAGTTATATATATGTAATCTCTATGGTGATACCGGTCAATGACATCACCAAACTATATTTCCCTCTTTGTTACAAGCATTCAAAGACTTTTGCCCATCTCCTTTTAGCAAAAAGTTATATATGTAATCTCTTTGGTAATATCAGTCAATGACATGGACACCACTAAACTAAATATCCCCTTTGTTTAATTAGAAATTTTAATCGTTCATATGTTGCATACTACTAAAGATTTTCAAAAACCGACTACACTTTTATGCCCATTCAGTGAGAATTCTTCACCTGAAGTGATAAAAAAATTTTAGTAAACATATTCTCTGATAGTACGAACTGAGAGTTTTCATATTTTAAAAAATCCGTCCGTTTTTACAACGTGATAATAAAGAGAAAAATAGTAGTTTTTAAGAAAGAAAACTTTGAAAAAAATCAGAGAAGATCTTATTTTAAAAAAATCGGAAAGGTACGAAAAATCGATTTTTTGCAAAAAAAAAGCTCATTTTTTTGCGTTTTCACTGTTTTATCATGCATCTGCGAGGTTAATAATTATGTAGAGGTTGTAGGGTAACTCTTAGCGAAGGATGTTGTAGGATGCTTCGTTACCGATTGCGCACGGCTTTATCGAAGCACCAATTTTTACATTTTCGAAAATTGAAAAAGTTACCATTAAAAGCTACAATTTGATCCTCGTTCGGATTTCTTGGAAGTCATTCAAGTCGAGAATAAAATCGTGTTTTCTTGCAAAGTTTCGATTGAATTTGATTTCAGCTAGTCTCATTTTTTTCGTCGAAACTCGAGAATTCTCGAGTCTTGAGAAGTAAAAAAGGTCGAGAAACCAAAAACTCTACTAGACAGATCGATATTAAAAAGCGAGAGTTCATTGCCACAACTTAGAGGGGATTTCCAGGAAGAAAAACAGCTTTTTTCATACTACAAAATCACGTTTTTTTCGCGGTTTTTAATGCGTTGCACACCACCACAACCCCTCCAAACTAAGCTAGCACTTCTCAACCCCTCTGTCCTCTTTATTATGCTTTACCTTTATTAACAACAAAGTCAAAAGACAAAAATCCCATTTCCGTGTTATGGATTATATTTTACAGGATTGTTCAATGAGCTAGTACCAATTAAATGGGAAATATTTGTGCACTTAAATGGATGAGACATGTATTTTGAGAATAATATATTATTTAAAATAACTTATTTAATATAAAATATTAACCTTACATTACGTTCCTAAAATAAACGCCCAACCATTCAAGCGGTAACATCTGTTTGAATAATCATGTATGTTTTAAAAGTAATAAATAATTAATTAAGAAGAGAAAATAAATATAAGTTTAATTAGAAATATTATATTAAAGGCACTTTTTTATAACAAAAATTCATATAATTATAAATAATAGTACAATAGAATAATTATGTTTTATATGTATATATTATATATATATATATATATATATATATATATATATATATATATATATATATATTTATTAAAGCATTTTATATTATTTAATAATAATAAATTTATAATTAAGCAGCAAATATTTGCTGTAACGATGCAGATACATCTGGTGGTAAAGTCGTCACAACCGAGTTAAATTGTTCGGGAAAATCTCGTTGCACTGTTTTTAATAGATTTGAAACAGTTAGTTTTGTATCTAAAATTTAAAAACAAAAAAGAAAATTAGTACAATTCAAAGGGAGAATATACAAATTATTCAATTATCAAGATGATAATATATAAAGAAAAATATAATCAGAAATTTTAAATACATTAAGAGTACTCGATATTTTTTAAGTGCCATGCAAACTTTAAAAATATTATCTTCAAATTCGGTACTGAATTTTTCATAATCAACTTCCCGTTTGCCCTGCACAAAGTCCTAGTAATCAAAATAGGCATGTCGTAGCCAATCCTTGATTCAGTAAATTACGGAACATCTTTCTATGGAAATGAAAGGTTCAGATGAAAGAGGTATTTGAGACGATCCCTTTTGTCATTAAATTAAACGATGTTTAATTTAATAATTTCCGATATTTTTTTGATAGAGTAGTATTTTAAAACTTACCGTCATCTACAATTTGATTTTTATGAACAACCATTGCCGCAGCAGACACAACTGCACCTAAATGATTCAATAAAACTTGATTTCCCATTTGATATAAATTAGAAATACATTTAAAAACAGCCTTATTTTCCTCAAAATCTTCTTTCAATGGTAAATATTGTACCAAAACAGGGAATACCTCTTCCATGGGTACACCATTTACATTAACTAGTATCATTTTAGCTAAAGCACCACAAATATTATCTAATGTTAATGTATGTGATTCTTTTGATATGAGCGCCGAAAGTGTTTGTAATATTTCTGGATAATGTGGGTAAAGTAATTCCTTTCCATGTAAAACCATTTCACCAATAGCAAACACTGAATTATTGCGAACTTCTGAATGTTCGTCTCTGGTGCATTTTAATAGTAAGGGTAATAATTGTGGTACAAATTTTCCTACATATTGTTGTAATGGCTCCATGCATTCAGCTATAGTACCAATGGCGAATGAACGTTGTGATACACTATTTTGTTTTTTCTGAAAACATAAAACAATTGAATAGAAGTTTTTACAATATTTAAAAGAATTTCAAAGAAACCTTCACTCACCGTTCTAATTAAAAATAGAGTTAATAAATTATTAAAATATAGTTCAAAATCATCAGGACTAATTGCTTTACCAAACTTAGGAATAATATCACCAGCGCATTCAATTAATAATTCGTCATGTTCTGCTTCAGGATCGTCAGCAGAATTTGGATCTTGATCTTGATCCTGACATTCAATCTGGAAAAAAGTTGGAATGAGTGTGTCGATTTTAAATTTATAGCATCATATGAAGCTTTTTTTTTATTGTAAAATTTCCATTTCATTGAACAACATCCTAAAAAAACTCGGTAGCAGGAAAGCTCTATCACTAAAGTCATATTTTCAATCTCTCATTTATTGCTTTTTATTGAAATGGGGTTTATATATTTTGTTAAAACCATACAGTTGCCAGTCACAAAAGGTACATCCTTGACATTAAATCAACTGATTAAAAACAAATTTTCAACGCTTTGGCTCAGTTTGGAGGGGCTATGGTGGTGTGCAAAGCCTTAAAAACCACGAAAAAAGTGATTTCAGTGTATAAATACGAGAAAAACGTAGGGTAGGGTCTAATTTTAACCAGTTAACTAACCAGCCAGTTAGTTAACCGTTAACACTATCATCGATTAACTTATTAAAAGACATTGTCAGGCAAATTATACAGAAAAAGCAGGGGGAATACGAGAGGATTGAAACGATTGCAATATAGCTTGACGTAAGCGTCTAATGAATAATAAAAATAAACCGATTTGCATAATTATTCCGCCACAGCGGAGGATAATGCGGGGTCCGAAGTGCGAATTCTGCCATAGCGGAGGTATAATGAATTGACATTTATACAAGAAATGGAATTTAGAGGCATCCAAGTACCGAACGTTTGAAATAAACCACATTATTTACTAACTCACTAATATAATTTACTTACCTTTGAAGTCATAACGTCAACAACACAATTCATAATTGCTTCACGATGTCCCTCACCAACAAAACAATCACCTTTCAATTCTTTTAAAAGTTCTGCGTACGCATCTAAACCAGCCATTACAACAGCACGTTCATCATCCGTTCGAATTAATTCCGAACACTTTGGAATAAACACTGATAATGCTTTATACAAAGCTTGTTTACCTTCTGGAGTATTTATTTTAGCTAAACATAGACAAAATTGTAAAAGTGCTTCAATTGTTGCTTTACGAATATCTTCTTGTGGATAATTTGTTAATTTGAATATTTCTTCGAAACATGTTTCAATATATGGTAAAAATGCAGGCCTGAAAATAATTTTTATTAATTAAAAAATGAAAAGGGTTGTTACAAAAAAATAGGTTAATCACACTTGAAGCAAGCAATTGCAATTCGAGTAACGTTTGTTTTATTTCCTTCAATTTGCTTTTGAAAGATTTTCCCCTTGAAACTGAATTACAGCTCAGCTTCTCCACCAAATTATACGAAGTTACTAAGTTTTACAAAATTTTGAAATAAAATTAGTTTAGGTACGCTTAACTTGGGGACTAAACTGGAAAATGTATGATCAGAATGCTATGTATATTTGTGATCAAGCTTGTTACGAAAAGTGTGGTCAAGTTGAGAGCGAGATATAAGTTGGAGAAGATAGATGGAGAGAGTTACGTTCAACAACATAACAACATCACAAAAATGTCGGAGACCAGCGTTCGAAATCAGCTCATGTATATTAAACATTTTTTTTTATTACTCAATAATCTTATAAATAATATTTATTCTATTTGTAACATACATTTACACTAAAAGGTGGAACTAAAAAAGTTATACTTCAGTCGCGTGGTCTAAAGCACGTTAGTTTTTTATGCACTACTTTTTTACGTTTTTATCTTCCCGAAATTGGACAAAAGAATTCAAAATTTGTATGTAAATTGCGTTAGTTTCAAGGAAGTGCTTTTTGGTGTTACTTCCCAGCCCCTAATTCCTTTTTTACAACGAAATATAATGCTTTTTTTTTGTAAATCTTGGTTATGTAGTTAGTTTAAAAATATTAAAAACAATAATTACATACCCTGTATGAATTGCAAATTCACGTAAAGCTAAACATGCTTCTTCTTTTTCTTCAATATAAGAATTTTCTAAAATATAACCAGCAACATCATCGTCTTCCTCATCAGTCGATTCATTTTCAATATCCTCTTCATCATTTGAATCAGATAAATCATCATAAACATCCAATGCAGAAGTATCCTCATCTTTAAATTGTGGCACAAATCCATCAGCACTTTTAATAGCGTCAAGCATAGTTTCAATAATTTTTGGTAATGCTGGATTTAAATCTTCTTTGAGCACGGATGCTAGTGAAGCAAATAAACCATATGCACTTTTACGTAAATCAGGATCTTCTGATTCTTCCATTAATTTTAAACCTAATTGTAATGATTCTTGTGCTAACGGTAGGAAATTATCTTTTCCAATTGTTCGTGCTAATATTCCAAGTGTATCGATAGATTGGACTGTTAGACAGCTTGTTTCGTCATCGTATTTGTTTGTTAGATATACACGAAGTAGATCAATTATTTGATTGAAATATGGCAATAAATGTTCTTTTGCGGCATTTGCTAAAATAATAAATTGTTCTTTATAATTTTATCTCTAGTATCACAAATTTAATCGATCGCATTTTAAGAAAGAAACTCTAAAACCACACGGATTTTTGTGGTTTTAGAATATGTTTTACCATATATAAACAATGGGTAAGAGAAGTCTGCGATTCTTGAAAACTCGGAACCCACCGGTCCATTGTAACTTAATCAATGATAGGAAAAACATGTTCGGTGAAATGAAACTATGACTAACTGATTTCCAATAAAATTCAATTATTTTAAAATATTGTAGTACTTAAACTTCTCTGTCATAATTTAAATATTACAAAAAAGATAATTTTTTTAATTTCATGGTATCTTTTTAAGCGTTCTGATAAAATCAAGATTCATTTTATTATTGCATAGTTTTTTCGATGGTAAAAAGGTCGCCTTCTCCCTTAAAAAATAACGAAAAAAAAAAAAAAACAATTACCTGTTGATCCAATGGCACTAATAGCTAATTCTCTAAGATGAACCGATGAACTAGTTTTTAAAACTAAGAATAGTCGCTCCATTAATGTATCTAAATAAGGTAATAGTTCTTCTTCTAAGTTTTCACAAAATGTTTCAAGTGCATAAAACATCCGATCAATACTTGGTGGTTCTTTGCTATTTTCGAGTTGACAACATAGCTGACCCAGAAAATCAAATAATACGGGTAATAGTTCTGACGCGTATACGCTAATATCAGGCTAAAAATATAATTTTCATTTAATACCTTTGTTATAAACTTTTTTGGATTCTACGCCCTAAATGGAACAAAATATGTTCTCTTATCAGATTAAATTTAGGATAAGAATAAGTCTCAGAAGATATTTCGTGCCCCCTTTAATCTATTGGACTCCCTTTACCTCAAAGGTTCTCCAGAATCATTACAGCTTTAATAAATTTTAGGATATTCCTGGGTAACACTTCATTTACTTCACTTGAATGGAGGCCAGTCTATCCTAAGTGATAGCGTCGTTTGATAAAGTAGTTTTCGCATTCACACAGAATATGTATTCCAGTTTCCTCCTCTTTGTGACAAAACCTGCAGAGCATTCCTTGTGAAATTGATTTTGTGCATATACTTATTGAATTTACAATGGCCAGTTAGCCAGCCAGTAAGCATCATCAAAGGATTTTTCCGCCAATGCTTAGAAGTTTTTTTTTTTTTTTTTTATTAAAAGCATTTTTTAAGAGTTTTGAATGGTCTTGGTCATGAATGTTTGCCCAAGAGCGGCTACACTCGTGTACTATCCTTTCCTTTATTTTAGTTTTAATGGTGCTTTTCAGTATACCAAGAATTGAGTCTTGGTCGATTTACGCAGTACATGCACCCATTTTGTCAGCTTCTTGGAGACAGAATTTACTCAAGGGCCAGAATAATTGTAATAAGTGCTAAAGGGACCTGATTATGGAACTCCAGTTAAACTGTAAACATTTTAGTTTGCTTTTTTAGGCGTAAAATCTGAAAATATGTAACCTGTACGCTTTTTTTAATACTCTTCAAAAAGTTTTACCTGTAAATGTTCAGAAAATTGGCCAAGTGCAAATAAAGCTGCATTTCGAACAACAGCATTTGGATCCGTAATACCTTTACAAATACATTGAAGAAATGATTTTAAATATTTAGATCTTATACAATCAGCACATCCTTCAGCAAGTACGGCCATTGTTAAATAAGCTGCTTTTTTAGCATATAAATCCATGCCATTTAATGCGGGCTCTATATGTTGTAACTAAAAACAATTATATCGTTAAAATGGCCGCTTTTGAAGGTTTATTATGTAAGCCCTTAATTTTTACGTATACTTACCAAAGGTGGAATTAATTTTTCTGGTGGCAAATTCAATGCTAAAACATCTAAAGTTTGTGTGGCACATGTCATTGGCGTACTGCTCTCTGGTTCTGCAGTAAAATATTCTTCTTCGCACTCGTCGTCTGGTGGGAGACACATTAATTGAAATAATGTACTTACAATTGGCTCTACTAATCCATGTTTTGTTATCATCTGTAACAGAAAAATTATTTTGAAATAAATTCATCCCACGAGGGTTGCATAATTTTAGCGAACTTTCGAAGATGTTAAAATAGAAAATTCGCTGAAGTGGAAATTTTTTTGGATTTTACCTTTTTCTTTGTGCGTGTTAACCATCCAATAAAGCTAACTGCTTTTACTTTAACGCCATCATCAACTTCTTTATCTAGAGCTAATTGTAAGCATAATTCAATTAATGATTTTACATGCGGTATAATAACTGTTACAGCTGATTCTAATAATTCTTCTAAAATTTCCATTGTTTCACAACATCGTTTTTCATCGGATCGGCTCATTACTTTTATACATTCCATTATTCTTGGTAATAAATTATGATAAGTATTGACCATCTAAAAAAAAGTATTTTATTTATTTAATCAATTAAAACGAAAGGATTACGTTTGCCCGTCTAAGAAAACTCGTTCATATATAATGTAAATTAAGGAAATTCGACAGTTATGCTTTCATTATTTGGCTGCGGATTGCTAAATAAGGATTTTATTTTATATTTAACTAGCTGCCAGGACACCATGCTATAGTCTTCAGTTCCCCTGCCCCCACTTATTCACCCTTTTTATACACAATGTCAAGGGTTTTAATTTTTGGTACGGAATCCTAATTTGTTTAGAAAACTGGACCTAATTGTTCATTGGAACACACACAAAAAATATCATCAAAATCGGTCGAGCCGTTTAGGAGAAGTTTAGTCACACAAACACAAACACAGAATAATTATATATAAGGTAAACACTTAAGGCTCGATCTAAGTTTTTAGGCTCAATTAAAATCTCACTCTGATTCATAACTGGCAAACATTAGAATAATACTATAAATTATAAAATTGTTCTTTATAAAATCGCAAACATTTTTTGTTTGAGACATTTTTTTTTTGTAAATCAAATAGTTTAAACAGTAACAAAAATTCCTTCTGAAGCATTCTAATCGATAAAACTTATTTTTCGAGTTTCACGTATATGCCAACTTAAAAAAAACCTTGTATATTAAGATATTAAAATGAAATTCGAATCTGAGAAAGATAATATTATGGGATATAATCCATAGAGTAAAATTGTTCATTTCAGATTCTGATCAAACTACAGTGAACAACAATATATCCACAGACTTGCATTAATTATAGACTGGTAAAGTTGTTATCACATGATTTAACTATGTGGCTGTAATCATAAAATGCCCATGGCGTATAAATTGTCTTGATTGAATTGAGGCTAATTTTGTGATAAAGAAATCTTGCTAACAATTGGTAATGACGAATGACTAATCATAGACTTTTAATAGCTAGATAAAATCTTGGAGAATATTCCTTGTTTAAAAAAAATACAATACCTGTTGATTTTCCGATATTAACGGCACAAAATGCATCATTGTTAATATTGTGTAATAAGTCAATGGTGAACTTAAATCTTGCACAGAATTTAAGATATTTGTAAATAAAAATGCAAATGCATCAGCATGGTTCATGTATTGATCTGCAGATATCTCTGTCATAATTGACAAAGTGTACATTCCGAGCTGTGAAAGAAAAAAACAAAATAAGTACAAATATTACAAAATAAAAATAGTAGTAAAAATTGAACCTTCAAAGAATCTTTACTAAATGTTTACAAAGATATAAGAATTTTTAAAATTATTGAACAAATACAGGAAAAAAGTACAAAACATCATGATAGTAAAGAAATGTAACAATTATCAGAGGTCTTGGGTTCGAATCTCGCTGACGATAATGGAATTGATGTTAAATAATTAATTTTGTTCAGAATTTATTCAGGTGAGAAAAGTATAAAAAACATTCACGCTAGCACGAGAATTGTCTAAATAAACATAATAATATCTATAGTTTTCCATGTGAACAAAGTATGACCTTAAAAGTGTTAACCACGAACAAATATTCTGTTAATACTATAGAATTAACGGCCCCAAAAAAGAATTTAAAACAATAGAAGAAAATCGCTTTTCTTTAATTAAGATATCAATTTTTTTTACTGTAATTCAAACATTGACGTGGCTTTAACTTTACATTGTCTAAAATATTTAAAAAAATTGTTTGACGTAAATATTGACTTAATAAGCATAATATCTTAATAATTAGCAATTAATTACCATAAAAAATGCTTAAGTACCTTACTTACTTTAAGGACATGATTAGGTGTCTTATCAGTGTAATTAAAAAGAATCTTATAAGTGCAATAAATTCAATTTTTATTAATTGATTGAGTGCTTGCTGTCTTTTTGGTAATCAGTTTATACTTTATTTTTGAGGGTACTTTTGTAAATTTTACATATAGCTTGTCTAGAAGTCTAGACTTTGAAATAACTATATTAAAAGACCTACACACACTATCAAAATACATGAAATACTAGCTAATAGATTTCATTTAATTGTCAAGCGATATACTTTCAGCGCCCCGAGGATCAATTTTTATTTTTATTATAATATATTTTAACTACTAATGCTTCATACTTAGCTAAATCTAACAGTCTAGGGAGTCGCGAATGACGCGATGATAAAGCCTGAATCATGGTCGGATATAAGAAAAATATTAAGAAAGATAAGAAAAAAAAAGGTTTTTCGCAATTATAAAAAAAAAGCAAAGCAGTCTACAAAAAAAATTTAAATGAGAAAGTTGCAAAGAATGAAAGATTCTATCGAAATGTATGGGCTGGAAACGATTTCATAGGTTATTCCTCAAGAAAATCGCGAAATTAATCGTTACAATCATTTTTTAAAAACTGAAAAATGCTCCTTTTATATCGATTTTTCGGAAAAAAGGTCTTTTTTAAATCGGCTATTGCACAGGATTGGCATGGCTTAGAGAAACGATCCGGAGCTTATATTCTTTGCAAAGGATGCATTATCATGTGCGGCAATGCACAAATGTTTTTTTTTTATCACTTTATAATCTCAAATAAAATGAATAAAATCAGAATGAGATAAGATTAATAAATGCTAATAGGTAGCATTTATTAGCATTTTATTTGAGTTGAGTTTATAAAGTTATAAAAAACAGATACAACCCTTTACGAAGAAGGTATTTTGATAACCGTTATTTCGATATTTTCATATCAGAATTTGTTCTTGTTCTCGATCAAATTTTTTCCATCTAGATAGCATGGATTCTGGTTGTTTTCTTACATTCCCTAGAGTAAAACATACTAGCGAAAAACTGCATTAAAGAAAAAACTTTTAAAAGTATTGAAGTTGAAAGATTGGTTATAGTTTACGGGTTATTTGACTTTTCAAATAACCCGTAAAAATTTTCCTATTCAACCCGAGTTTTTATACCATGAACATATGTAATATATATCATAGTATATTAAGTTTAGTCCCAGGTTTTTAACGCTTAAAAACACTCATGCTACAAAAAAACTTTTGATATAGGTGTTCATAAAATCACCTAATTAGTCCATTTCCGGTTGTTTGGCCATGTATCTAACAACACGATAACTCAAAAGCGAAAAGTGATATCAAGCTTTTATAGCGTGCTCAGGACGTAAAAAGTGAGGTCGAATTCGTAAATGAGCAACATGGGTCAATTGGGTCTTGAGTCCTTAGGACCCATCTTGTAAACCGTTAGAGATAGAACAAAGGTTTAAATGTATAAAATGTTCCTTATAAAAAAATAAACAACTTTTGCTCGAAACATTTTTTCGTAAACATCACTGCTTATTCGCGAGGGCGGAAATTGTATAGCATGCATTATATGGTAATATTAGTTATGTATGTGTGGCATGTATGTATACTTGATTCCATAAAAATCGCCTCAGTTAAAACATTCTAAGCGTACTCATCCTATGTTATGTTATAATAGTAACACTTAGAATGTTTTAAAACGAGCGTTTTTTTTGACATAGACTATATGTGTAATGTCAGTCAATTGTTTGTTTTCACTAATTTTAATTTCAATTTTATGGTTTGCAGATTTTATGTGGAGTGTAGAATTACATCATTTCAACATTTAATTCAGCCTCAATTTTTTTAGCCCTAAAGTCAAAATTTTTCAATTGATGGAATGATTGTGGGTTTTAAAGCACGAATCCAAAGGTTTTTAGTAATATTACACATTTCAAGCTCTTAAATTAGATTCGCTGTCTACAGTATCGTTTGTATTCTAGATACTCTTTGTTGCGTTTAACTATCCGATTTCCAAGTATTCTCTTGTTAAGTGAATTATTTGCTTATCAATAGAAAATGAATTTTCATAGTCTTGAAAGATAAAATTTCCCTGAATGTCCTGCTTGCGATCCGCGTCCGCTGTTAGTATGAATTTTAATTTTTTTAACATAGAAGAAAATCTCTTTACTATTATTAATACTATAACTCGTAGCTGGACGAAATATTTCGTGAACAAAAAATTCGCGATCTGAGGCACATAGATTTTGACAGTATTATTAAATTTTGTTTAAAAAGTTAGTGTAGTTTTTTAATAACTATTTATTATTTTATTAACTATTTTAAGTAAAAATTATCTCTTTAGGATTGAGGTATTTTAACGCGGTTTGCAAAGAAGTTCTTGAACTAAAGTATCCACTGAAAACGTAATTAAAAAAATTATTACTGGCGCCATATTTTTAGGATGTTAAAATAATGACCTAATAATCTTTTTTGGAAAGTTAATGATTGTTAAGGTAATTCTGATCGTAATAATCATGCTGTCAATTTTGAACACGCCTAAAAACTAATGTCTTATTACAAATATAACATTTAAAAAAATTTCTATTTTTATAAATAATTTCAAATAATCAAATTATTTTTCAATTTTGTTTTATCAATTTTAATAACAAAAAAGTTAGTAACAATAAATCAGTAATTCGGAATATTCAAGGTCATCGTTTGATATTTGTACCTTGATTTATAAACTCAACACATTTTTGTCTGGTCTAGTTTAAATATATTTTAGATAAAATACCGACAGGCGTCTCTATTTAAAAATTTTTATATTATCTCAAAATAGTTTTAGAAAGTGTGGAGAAAGAAAGTTTTAAAAATCAGTTACCATATACTTACTTTATTTGAATCTGTGTTGGTTTTCATTTTTAAATAAATCACAATAAATTTCGCGCAAAAATATTTACAATTACTTCAGACAAAACGTGACCTCGATCGCGACAAGCGAAAATATTGAACAAATTGACTTATACCAAATATTTACCAAAAGAATTATATGGTAATTATCGTCAATTATACAAGTAATATTTTCGAAATGAAAATTTACTTATTTATTAGAAGGTAAATTTTCAAAAAAAAATCACTTAATAATATAACAATTGCACCAAATATTAGTTGGCGTATAAATTAAATAAAACGAAGTCATTGTTATAATATTTTCTTACTTCTTTATCCGCAATATTATCACTTGAACACAATGTGTTAACGAATTGAAGAACTTCGGGCCACTGATTGATAGGAAATTCATGTTTCCCTATTGCACCAATAAATTGTGCTATACAATTTTTGACTAATTTATCTGGCTCATTAACTAGTGCTTGCAGTAAAGTTTGTTTTATCCTGTGAATAAAAAAAAAAGATAATATTATCAATATTATTCAATGAATAATGTGTCTAAGATAATGATTAGATAATTAAACAAACAATATAAAAGAACTTATAAAATGTAATTGTTATGATCTTCCTAATTGTTCCTTTTTCAAATTATTTTTGTATACTCTTTAAAAATAAATTTTGAAGTATCGTGTTTTTATTCAAAGGTTAAATATTAACCTTGTTGTCAAGATTTAATTTTCTAGAAAAATTTAAAGACACTCCGCAAAAATAAAAACGTGATAATTGAGCCGTTTATTTTGAAAGTGACCTAACTCCGTTTTTCAATTTTCTGCCGGTTACCATGGTTACATGTACAACTTCATGTTATTTATCAGTGACGCACTTCAGATTGCTTAAATTCAGAGAAAATACGATACATTTTTTACACATAAGTTTTCCGAATTAATTGAATAACTGAGCCGTGTAGTTTGAAAGTGGCCTAACTCCATTTATGTACGTTTGGGATAAAACTATTGCATCCAGAGGTGCTCAAGGAGTTATGCATCTTAAAACATATTAAAAAATTAAGAAGTGAAAAACACATCATAGCTTACAGTGACATGGGCACCGGGCAAAATAGAAACATTAAAGTAGCTTTAATGTGGTTGAAAATTGTCCAAGCTTTGGATAATAATGTAGAAATTATAGATCATAAATTTTTAATATCAGGACATTCGTTTTTACCAAATGTTAGAGATTTTGCCGTGGTAGAAATGGCATTAAAAAAAATAATTTACTGTACGTTCCCCAAGATTATTACAAGATTATTAAAAAGTGTCGGAAGGGTAATAATTTTATTCTCAATGAAATGAGACAGGAAGATTTTGTATCGACAAAATTATTAGAAGACGCAATTTTTAGAGTAAAATATTCTGATGGAGAATCAGTAAACTGGTTAAGAATATGTTGGATGCGTTTTGTCAGAAATGAACCATATAAAATTTTTTATAAGACATCCATGAATGAAAATGAAAATTTTAAAGTTCTGAATTTATTACCACGTCGGGGTAGACCAAAAAGGTTCGAAAATATTGTATTGGCCCCATTGTATAAAAATATTAGGCAAGTTACAACAGCAAAATTTAAGGACATGATGGACCTATTACGATACATACCACCAGAACATCATGATTTTTTCAAATCCCTTTCACACGCACAAAATGTAGATGAATAGTAAATTGTTTTGTAATAAATTTATGTTTGTAATTTTTCTATGTTCTGTAATTAAAAAATGTTTTGAATCGCATAAATTATGTTTCCGAAGTGTTTTCAACATATCAAAACAAATTCCGTATTCTTTTTTTTTCAATTTGAAACATCTTAAATTATGTTGAATGAACTTGGGCACCTTCAAATTTTATAATGAATCTGGCTGTTAATTTCGAAAGTGGCCCAACTCCATTCTTGATAAGAAAACGCACGTTATTTACTTAATAATTGCCACTATTTTAACAGGAACTTTAAATTTAACATCCTTAGATACGCTTAAGCAGTATGACTCCTTAGTATCTTATACGTATATTTTTTAATTCATTGAAACACAAAACTTTCAATATCTCGATTTGAAGATAAATGGAGTAAGGCCACTTTCAAAATAAGCGGCTCAATTTTTGTTTAGTTAAAAATACACAATATTTCCAGGCATAAAACTTTGTTATCCTTGTTCCTTTAGGGAGGTATAAAAAACCGAAAAATGATCAAAATGAGAGAGTAGAAAAAAGTCAGCTTGATTAGAAAGTGTTGTTTTACTATTGGATCGAACTATTCTAAGCATTTTTTGTCCTTTAACATTTTATTCCTAAATTTCGCCGTTTTTTATTTGCAAGCGTAATAACAAAATCGTTATTTTGATGAAAAATTGATACTGAAAAAATTAACGATTATTGTGCGGTTTTGATGAAATATTTGATTAGAAAACCAACTAACTTTATTATTTTAACAATTCTTATTACTTTTAGAACATTAGGAACTAAATAACTAAGGCCTAAAAAAGCGGTTTTTTTTAAAACCACACAATAATCGTTAATTTTGTCAATATCCAATTTTCAAACTCCTGAGTGTTAGGATTATATTGAAGTAGCGCATTTTTAAGTTCACTTCGTTACCCCTTAAATGAGCCCGGATAATAAAGTTGTGTATTTTTAATGAAGCAAAGTGTTGCATTTTTATTTTATCGAATTGTATAAAAATTGAATGAATGCAATTATAACAACTAATATGGTTGAAAAATATATTAAAAAAATTCGACATCCTTAGGATAATTAACATTTAAATCTATATCGTATTTAAAAAAAAAGGCTTCTCAAGTTTCCAATATTTTCAAACATAATTTGTAAAGTTATAGATATTTGGACCGAAACTCATTATTTTTTGAAAAGTGGTTGCGTAAAAAAGTGAGATAGAAGAAAATAAGTCATTGGAACACGTAGCTCACAAAGAAACGAAAAAATTAAGTTGTTTATTTCTTAATACGCTGACGTAGGTACATGCTTGACTAGCAATTTTTTTTAAGATACGAACTTGTATCTTGGTAGCTTTCATTTTCAGGTACCTACTTCAAGTTAATTTTTATATTTTTTCAAGCTAATTTTCTATTTGTATGACGTGACTATTTAACAATAGATTGTTGTAAATATTTGTAAAATTGTGACGGAATAGTAAAATTATTGAGATCTTGTTTCTAGTTCTAAATAGAGAATCTGAGAAGTTCTTTGATCTTTGATTGGATAAAAAGCTGTAATCGCGTTAAATCAGCAGAACATATACGGTATAAAGATCTTTAAAATCGGAAGATATGCGCTAGAAATCTAAAGCGTGAAATTTTTTCAATTTTCAATTATCACTGAATATACGCAAATTTGTTAGAAAAAAGTATAGGTCGTTTACCCTCCATTACAGAATTTAGAATTAGTTTTGGTGCCTTGAACGAATTAATATTATAATCTATATCTTTGACTAACACTTTTTTATCCAAATTATTAGTTTAAATTTTTTGCACTAGATGTCATAACCAAATTGTTGAGTTCCCTATACGTAAATTTGGCTAAATTTTTAATAGCTTTAATAGCGAAGAGAAATTTAATTGTAATAACACCTCGAAATGATATATTGGTAGATTGAGTAGTTCTAATGTTTAATAATTGTTTATCAAATTCTTAACTTTAAAATAATTTAATTTAAATTTTTATGCCGGCTAAACTAATTTCATTTACAACGGTTAATAGACATGGCAATAATTATATAGCATTTGTTTATAAGACTAATATAATGTATAAAAAAGTTAAATACCCATTTTTAATTTCCGTACTAAGTTTAGTCCAATTCCGATTTCGTGATAATCGTTTCCTTAAAAGTACAGCAGCAGATTGTCGTATTTGTGGATTTTGCGAGGATGTAATTAATTGACATAATGCAGGCACTGCATCAGGATTCTTAAATGCCTCTCGTAATTCTTGTGTACCCTAAAATAAGATTACATGACTCATTTAATTAATTTAAAAAAAACACGGCTTAATTAACATTGAAAATGCACGTGTTGCTGATACATGTAATAAGTAATTAAATTAATGAAACAACATTAATAGATTTTTTAAATTATATTATGACATACCTGTTGTATACTTGCATTATCGGCGACAAGTAATTTTGCAAGAATTGCTTCCATTTTTATATTTATTTCAAATTCAATTGATACCACAATTACCGCAACGACAAGCTGTCGAGACGTGAGACACTGAGATTAGTTAAGTAGTTACAGAGTTCATTTTTACCGACATACCATATGGGGATATGTCAAATGTACCGAATATGAAATATTGGCGCGTTTCTTTACATGATGTTATCTATCTATTCATTATATTATTTTTGTTTCCAAATAGTCCAAAAATTGTAGTCTTATAAAAAAAATTTTTTCGATTCAAAATTTGAAATAAATTATAATAGGAATGTTCCCGAATAAAAATTGTTTTACTTTTTTAGGGAAACCTTTAGACTGATATGAATGTGGGGAATAATCTAGCTTATAGATAAAATTTTAGTTATAAGAAGAGTTATTTATAAAATGTTTTAGGATTTAAACACAAAAAGATTCATTCGACACATTAAAAGAATTTTTTAATTAAAAAATGTCAAATCTTGAAAGTGATTGGCTGGCTGGCATTCATAAAAAAATGGATACGAGAAGACTCGCAATATTGATAGATGATTTTACATTTTTCGGCCGTCATTCAACATGATAACTCAAAAACGAAATGAAATATCAAGTTGAAATTTTTAAAGCGTGCTCATCAGGATTGAAAAGTCCATTGGGTCTCGGGTCCGTAGGAATCATCTTATAAACCGTTAGAGATAGAACAAAAGTTTGAATATAAAAAATAAACAACTTTTGTTTGAAACATTTTTTCGAAAACATCATTGTTTATCCGTGAGGACGGAAATAAGGACAAAACTTTGGTGTCAATTTTCTCCAAGATTATAAAAGATAGGCAGTTGAAAATTTGCAGGTAACTTCAACTAGAGGTCTTATGAAAGATTCACAAAAAACAAAGAAAACCAAAACTTAAATGGCCCTTATATGGCTTATAATAGTGTTGGTTTTTTAAACTTTTCTAATTTATTAAAAATAATGCAAGACTGACAATAACCGACATTCAGCACTTCTTTTACAGCGTATTTCAACAATTAACTCAGTCAATTATTTGTTTTCTTCTAATTTTAGACAGCTTAAAAAAATACAGCCGAATTGGGAACCTCCTTTTTTTGTTTGAAATCGGTTAAAAATAGTTAACTTTTTGAATTTTGTAATTTATCACAATTATATATTTAAATAAGTGAAAACAAACCATTGACTGAGTTAATTGTTGAAATACCATGCATAATCAGTGTTGATTTCTTTATCACATAACACATACATGCATGTGACACATAGATACATAACTGATATTCAAGTATAGTACATACTATAAAACTTCTACCTAATTGGCGCCCTCACGGGTAAACAGTGATGTTTACGAAAAAATGTTTCAAACAAAAGTTGTTTATTTTTTGATAAGGAAAATTTTTTTACATTTAAACTTTTGTTCTATCTCTAACGGTTTACAAGATGGGTCTTACGAACTCGATCTCACTTTTTACGTCCTGAGTACGCTGTAAAAATTTCAGCTGGCTATCTTTTTTCGTTTTTGAGCTATCGTGACCACAGACGGACGGACGGACGGAAGGACAACCTGAAATGGACTAATTAGGTGATTCTATGAACACCTATAGCAAAATTTTGTGCGTAGCATCAATATTTTTAAGCGTTACAAACTTGGGACTAAACTTAGTATTCGTCGTGTACGTAGTCATGGAAGGGACAATAAAATCGATGCCAGCGCTTCCAGTGAAAAATTTTGGCGTTAAAGCAGGCTGTTATGACTAATTTGCAATGCTTTACATGTTAATATTACAGAAAATGTCAAATTAAAATTATTGAAAAACACGAATTATAATTTAACTTAATGCATTAAAAATTGTGAAAATAAGAAATCAAATTGCACAAATATTATTTTTCAAATGTAAATTATCATAATTATTTATTTAAATTTGTGAGACAATAATATTAAATTTTCAATGAAAATCATAAATGCAATCCATACAATTATATATGCATCCATACAATTCTATAATTAAAGTAGTAGATATCGTTACCATGGAAACGCCTCAAAAAAACTCACGCACGGTGCGAATACCTTGCATATTACATATATGCATGGTATAAAAAAAAAACCAATGCAATCTTGTTTCATTGGAAACAAAAAATAATAAACATTGAAATTTTTTTTAAGGGAATCCTCTTGGAGTGCATACTTTGTATGTGTCTAAAAACTACAGCTGTCTTTTGATGTTGTTGTCAAGAACAGGTTGTTTACTGGAGATTGGGTTCTTAATGAAAACGCTAGATAGAGTATCTTTTACCTGAAAACCCCAATATCAGTTTTTCGATATTTGTTATGGTTTGAAATTGTTGCAATTTTGTTTAGTTGGCTTTATTCTGCTTACTGTGGAAATTAGAATGTGGTTTTGTCAGGGAAAATTGAAAATTTACGCGCCATAGAACAGGCCTTATACAGGCTGACCCATATAATATATATTGACATAAAGTATTGACACAAATAAATAAGTAATATTAAGGGTCTAAAATATGGAAAACTAATTTTTCCATATGTTATCCACGCAATTTTCCCTCATTTTAGTCGAGACTCAAAAGTTTTGCACCCTCTTTCGAGGCAAAATTGTCGGTATTGTACATTAATTCAACGTTGTTAAAGATTGAAAAATTCTGGTCTATTCCATTACAATTTTTGACTTATTTTATCTTCAGTACAATGTATTGTTTTAAATAGATAGGAAGAGAACGCACGTATATTGAACGTAGTAAGTAATATGCAATAACGTTCAGTTATTTAACAATCAACACATCAAGTTGAGTGCTTTGCTCGACACCTCATCCATCTATTTTAAATGTCGGGCGTCTTTAAGACGAGAACAAATCATTTCATTTTCACTTATTACGTAAAATTATTTTAAAATAAAATATTATTAAATGTTTGTGAACGCATTCATTTGCACATATTGTTTACAAAGATAGCTTTTTTTTAATACTATTTATAGGCACTGCGTGCTGAATAGTACAAAACAAAACAAAATCAAATAGAATAATCGAAAACTCGATTTCCATGATTAGTGTCGCCGATCATGGCCTCAGAGTCAGGATCTAAGTCCTGATTACGCTGATTTTATTATAAAATTTATCTATGACAGTAGTCTGAAAATTAGAGTTAGAAAATTAGAAAAGATTCTGTTCCGCATAATGCAGATTATTCAAAAATTTTAAGCAGAATATCCTGGCGTTTCAGATAGTGAAAGATATAGTTCAGCCGCCCTATTTGGAGGCCAACTTTTTTGAGATACACACTTCGTGACGATGGGGAATGGGCTCGTAATATTATCAAAAACAAAAATCCAAAAAAATTGCAAAAAATTTACCCCGAAAGTTTTTTGGCGGATTTTTAAAAAAAATTTGTAAATAAGGCAGTTTTTTGAGAAAATTATTTATTTTCGCTGATAACATTAAATGGGAAAGTTGAAGGTAATTCTTAAGTACGTATGTTGAGCCAGATTGAACCTGTATCTTTATCTGTTCTCTAGGTATAACCAATTGAAGTTTAGAAATTGACAAATTTTTTTCCCTGAAAACGGCGCTGGTTGAGGGGGAGAGAATAATAATAGTATGAAAAGGTAGTTCTTTTTATGTACTATTTATGATATTTTTTTGGAATTTGTATTAGTTGTATTTGTATAGAAACGCCTCTGACAATTGAGAGGGCTAGCTACCAAAATGACCCAGTCAAAGTATGACTAAATTCCTACAAAGTATAAAAAAACCCAATTTTTTTACTAACTTGCCTAGCAATATTTGCAAAATTAACATTTGGAGTATTTTTTAAATTGAGAAAAAATATGGTAAGGAAACACGCTTTTATTAGCATAAGGACAAAAAAGACCAAAACAATATTAATTGCAATATAAATAGCGTGGTGTGCTCACTACATTCATTTTTGCAATTATTAATCAGGAATACAGTTAAAAGTTTTCAAAAAATTCCATCAGTAAAAAAAAATAATGACTTATTCACTGGTAATACAAGTTTTATAAACTTGTCATATTTAAGGATGTATGAGCACGGTAGTGAGGGCACAAATTTAAAAAATATATATTTTCAATTTTGATGTTAAATTATATTATAACTTGACGATGTAAGACGAAAAGTAAGAATAAAATTTTTCGATATCTGGCGTAATTTTCAAAATATCGAAAATTGAAAATTTTATTGAATTATTCAACTTTCGATATTTCAAAAACCAAGGCACATATCGAAAAATTTTATTCTTATTTTTCGTCTACATTCATGAAGCTATAATAAAATTCATTATCAAAGTTGAAAATAAGATAAAAATAATTTCAACTCTAAATCTACCCGGCTCTAACATCCCTTATATGGACGGAGACACTTGGTTGTTTCTTTTCTACGACATTACTTATATGTTTGCTTTCTATTTAAAAGTTTTTTTAAAATTTTTTTCATTTATTCTAAGTGAAAATTATCAAAAATAAATGTATCTTATATCGATTTTTAATGACTTTTTTCTTAAAAATTTTCATGGATAGTAGGTAGGTACCTCTGCTGAAATTTAAACCACATATTCTTTGATTAAAAGCCTGCCTATAAAAAAATTTTGAGCTTTTAAATCAAACATTGTTGTCATGCTCATACATCAGTGGCTCTAGATACTGATAAAAAAAACTAAATTTAACAATGTAGTCGAGGGGCTTTCTTAGGAATTTAATTGCCCAAGAAGGCAATTGAGCTTAAAAGTAAAAACCACCACTTTATAGCCTCCACCGCTTTTGGTCTCACTTATCAACGTTCCATAACAGTAACATTTGAAGGGATTGTTTTACATAATCAGATTTTGCTTGGAGAGCAATCAAATATAATATTTATAATCTTAGATAGACCCGAGCCTGAACCATCTTTGCATACCTAGTATCAGGCCATCATATGAAACGTTACTCAATTGTAATAAATTCCTGGTAATTCCTGGAATTGTAATTCCTGGAATTACCTGTAAAAATTCTTAGTGGACTTCAACACAAGAATTTGATTGTTTTTAATCAACCAATCTGGAAAAAATAGACCGATAATTTTATAGACCCGAAGTATTGTGGTAATTACGAGTTGGTTAGGTTGAGTTTGTCGACTATAGAGGATTTGATTGGGTTCGTAAGTTTTTAGCCCTTGGGTTAAAAATGGGACACTATAACAGAATTTTTTTAAATCTATTTTTCCTAAATCCCTTCCCTTCTATAATTTATCAATATGCTGAATAACAGTACGGGTATCGAAAATACTTTTTATGAATAAACAAGTGAAAACAAACAATTGACTAAGTTAGTTGTCGAAATACCATGTATAGACAGTGTTGATTACTCTATCACATTACACTCATACCTATACATGTCACACATACATAACTGATAATCCCATATTAATACATACTATAAAATTTGCATCTAATGTGTGCCCTCGTGAGTAAACAGTGATGTTTGCAAAAATAGTTTCAAATAAAAGTTGTTTATCTTTTAATAAGGAACATTTTTTACATTTATATTGCTCATTTACGAACTCGACCTCACTTTTTACGTCTTTAATTCGCTATAAAAATTTCATCTTGATATCTCTTTTTGTTTTTGAGTTATCGTGTTGACAGACAGACGGACAGACAACCGGAAATGAACTAATTAGGTGATTCTATAAACACCTATGGAAAAACTTTTTTCGTAGCATCAATATTTTTAAGCGTTACAAACTTGGGACATAACTTAATATAGGTACTATGTATATTTCATAAATACATGGTATAAAAACCTACAAAATTTAATTTGAGAAACTGCTCGTTTCTGAGTTTAAGTAACCAATTGTTTAATTTGCATCAAGAAAAAATCTCTTGTAAACGTAAGAATATTCTTGAAAATTGACATAACTTATACTTATACATAACTTACCTGATAATATCTTGTTTTATCTTATCATAAAAAAACGTTCCTAACTACATGCAAAATAATATAATAGTTTTTTAAGATAAGAAATAATTTTAATTTTTTTGTTTTAAGTACGTGTCAGAAAATGTATAATAATATTGTACCTACTTAAAAAACAAATTTTGATGGAGACATATAACAACTAAATTATAAGATTTTTTTTTACAAATAACATATTATACATGAAACATGATGGATCAATCTCTTCTAAGTACCATAATAATATCTATACAGTCAGTCATCTTCTGATATCCTTTTTTTTTTCAAGTGGCCTCCCTCCTGTGATTTTTAGTAGAACTTCTCCAAAATACTGCTACTATTAAGCAGAAGTGAAGACCTAATAAAATTAAGGTGGTATGTTTTATAGTGGAACATGGAGATGTGTTCAATATGAAGACAATGGCTTTGCATGGTTTTTTTTGGGTTGATTTTATGTATGCAGCTCCAGAATTACACATGCAGATACGAGATAATTTTATGCTAAGTTTGGTAAAATCCGGGAGAATAGCTATACGTTCCCGAGAAAAATTTTAAATGTGGAGACAGTTCCCGAGAAAAATTATGTTTATAATCAATTTTTATACCATTATATGAATAGTATACAATAGAATCTCGATAAGTTAAAGACCAAGGGAAACACAAAATATTTTAAGTTATAGAGGTTTTAAGTTATCAAGGGTCTATGTTAGGTAAAGGTTAATATAGAGGTATGTACATGTTTCTATGTACCCTAGTTAATATAGAGGTATGTACATGTTTCTATGTAGTTACTGAGGGCCTATACAGAGATTATTTATTTAAGTTATAGTGGTTGCGTATTTTAAGTTATAGAGGTTTTGGACTCTGATGGGAAGGGAACATAGTATTTTTTGAAGTAACAGAGGTTTTTATGTTACCGAGGTTTAAGTTATCGAGATTCTACTGTATTAAGCTTTTATACCATAGATTTATGAAATATACATAGTATATTAAGTTCCAAGTTTGTAACGCAAATATTGATGCTACGAACAAAATTTTGGTATAGGTGTTTATAAAATCACGTAATTAGTCCATTTTCGGTTGTCTGTCCGTCTGTCCGCCTGTCCGCCTGTCCGTTCGTCCGTCTGTCTGTCAACACGATAACTCAAAAAGGAAAAATTATATCAAGCTGAAATTTTCACAGCGTGCTCAGGACATAAAAAGTGAGGTCGAGTTTGTAAATGAGCAATATAGGTCAATTGGGTCTTGGGTCCGTAAGACCCATCTTGTAAACTATTAGAGATAGAACAAAAGTTTAAATGTAAAAATGTGTTGAAACATTTTTTTGTAAAAATCACTGTTTACCCAGGAGGTCGCTAATTAGGTGCAGATTTTAGAGTTTGTATTAATATGGGAATATCAGTTATGTGTGTGTGGCTATTTAAAAGTGGATACCTTTTTTTTTATTAACGTGACGTCAAAAAACAAACGATTGCATCATCAACACTGTCTATACATGGTATTTCAACAATTAACTCAGTCAATTGTTTGTGATCACTTGTTAAAATCAATTTTTTCTTGTTATTAAGAATAGTATAATACAATTTACCATAAAATTTGTCGACAAACTCGAGATAAATTTAATTAAAGTTCAGATAATTAACATGGGGAGCAAAGGATAGGTTGTGCTTTTAACAAGTTTTTTAATTCTAGAAAAAAAACTTGCTTTCAGATTTATCGGATAATTAGAAAAAAATCATTAATCATAGAATGTGAAATTTTTGTTTTAGAATTGTTGTTAAATATAGCTGTTCTAAAAAGTTTTCATATTTCAGAGAATTCAAAAACCATAAGCTGTATTTACTTGACACAACAAATGGCATACGATTAGTTTTTCATCGAGCCACAAATTTTGAGATGAAGTTAAATTCATTTTAATTATATTAAATGCAGGGATACAAAAATGGAACTACTTCAAAACTATTTGAATAACGAAAATAATAAATTGAGTTTTTTTTATCACATTATAATTAAAATTTAAATTATGCCAACGTTATATACAGGGTAGGGCAAAGAAGTGGGCAATTTTGAAAACGCTATAAAAAAATTTCATCAATTTTTTCCAAAGTATGTCTTTACCATCTTAAATTACATAAATTCATTCATTGTCGAAGATAATTAGATAATTGTGCTTTGAAGAAAAATTGTATTGCCTTTTTAAGTAAATTTAGTTAATTTAGTTAATTTAGTAAATGTACTCTAATTTATTATAAGTTTTAATTCCAATAAGAGGGCGTTCGCTTCGACGTAGCCATTTTTGCAGGTGAGTCTTGAAGTTATTTACATTTGAACCATTTCGTATTCGCTCTTTCAGTGCTTCAATATTGTTTGACTAACACGCTCTCAGAGCGTAAGCGTAATGCTAGGGTATCCATCGCTTCATTGATTTCCAAAACAATATACTTAAGAATGTATGAGGGTATATGAAGAAGTAATTTCAGGAACACAAATTAAAAAATATATATTTTCAATTTTGATGGTGAATTATGTTAACTTGACAATATAAGACGAAAAGTAAGAAAACTTTTTTCGAAATCTGGCGTAAATTTCAAAATATTGAAAAATGAAAATTTTCTTGAATTATTCAGCTTTCGATATTTCGAAAACCAAGGCAGATATTGAAAAATTTTATGCTTTTCATCTACATTCATAAAGTTATAGTAAAATTCATCATCAAAGTTGAAAATAAGGTAAAAATTATATTAACCCTAAGCCAATCCTGCTCTTAGATCTCTTATATGGATCGAGACACTTAATTTTTTTATTTTCTATGTTATTGCTAATATGTTTAGTTTTCATAAAAAAGATTTTTTAATATTTGATTTCATTCGTTCTAAGTGAAAATTATCAAAAATTATCAAAATATTCGGTTTTTTGAGATTTCTCCATAAAAGCAATGTATTTTGTTAATCGGGAAAAATAGACCCGGAAAAAATAGACTGAAAATTTTATAGACCAGGAGTATTGTTGTAATTACGAATTGGCTGGGTTGAATTTGTCGACTATAGAAGCGTTGGTTATATTCTGAATTTTTAAGCCCTTGTGTTAAAAAAGGGACACTATTATAGAAATTTTTTCGGTCTATTTTTTCCGGGTCTACTTTTCCGGTCTAATTTATTTTATATCGATTTTCAATGACTTTTTTCTTAAAAATTTGCATGGATACCTAAGCTGAAATTTTAATTACATATTTTTTGAGTAAAATTGTCCTGTACAAAAATTTTGAGCCTTTACATCAAACATTGTTGTCATGCTTATACATCCTGAATTAACAATATTGAATATGAATACGAGACAATTTACATAAAAACTTTTTTTATTTTCTTTAGTATTTAATTATGTAATATATTAAAACAAAGGAAAGTTTTTTAAGGTGATACAAGCATAATTAGAAAAATTTGACAAGATTTCTTTCAGCCTTTTCAAAATCGCACTCTTCCTTGTCCCACCCTGTATAAGTATCAAGTGATAAACTATACAAAAAAATCTTCGTAAGTGTTAAACGATAATAAAAATAAAATATGTGACGTCACGTGCTATTAAATAAAAAATTCAGACAAGATTTTTAAAAAACATTTTTTGTTCGTTATTGTCACTTGTAAATAAATTTGTGTGCTCCCATTAGTGCCACCATAACTTACAAAAACCACTTTAGAGTCATCATATTTGTATTAGGATCATCGTAAATTAAAATATAATAATGGCTTATTATTTGAAGAAAAAAAAATGATGATCACCGTAAATTGATATTAATTTGTTTATTCATTTTGTCATGGGTCACATCATAGCATTATTTATAAGTAGGTTTAGGACCTGGCGTAGTATTTGATAATCATTTTAGAACGTTTTAAAATTTTAAGTTTGTTGTCATATGGGGGCCGAACAACTTTTTCTTCTACGAAAATTTTCAAAGATAACATAAATAAATGCACCAGAATTACATGTCTTCAGATTTGATCGGGAAACTCCAGAAATTAGTCTCTCCAGATATCAATATAAATCCGTCAGAATTCAGTAAGTATCAAATTAAATTATGGAAAAACTAGGAATTCGCACTGTGCATGGGGCTTAATGGACGCGTTTCGATGGTAACAATACACTACTTTATTAATAGAATTGTATGGATGGATATATAATTCTATAGATTGCATATTGTATAATATTTAAAATTTAATATTATTTGAAATTTGGTAATTTTCAATAGTTGTTATTAGTAATAACTCCACCATTTAACGCTAAAATTATTCACTGGAAGCGCTGGTGTCGATCTGACTGTTTCTACCATGACTACGCATGAGACTAAAATTAATATACCTTGAAAAATTTCATAAACAGGGTGTAAAAATGGTAAAACATTCGGTAAAGAAAATATAAATAGGTAAATAAAAACCTTTATGACTATGTGTAGAATTCGGCGAGGTCACGAGCACAAATAGGAAATATTGTGAAGCCACAGGGCGTTTGAGAACCAATTTTCAAATAGAAAACGCCTTTTAATTTTTTGCCCAAAATCGAAGAATTTGTGAGAAATAAATATAAGAGATTGAAGAAATTATCCGAATAGTATTTGGATCGTATTGAAATCCATAATTTTTTTTGAGGAATATAAAGTGATTTTTTTTTTAACATTAACATTGTCGTGGGCGGCTGTGAAAAGGTCTAAAAACAATGAAACTAAGTAAACTAGAACATGGTTTCCATGGAAATAACAAGTCAGTTGATACGAAGAGGTTGGTATGAACAGCTTGATACCTACGAAGTTCAGAACGAATTTGTTGAATTATTAAAATCTAGCTTGATACCCGCCCGCTTCGTTGGGCTTAAAAGTAAAGACCAACGTGTTATAGCCTCGACTGCTCTTGATGTCACTTATTCCGCTTTCATATTACCCGAAATAGAGGCAGGAAATGTTTTACACAGGTAGAATATATGTACAGATTTCTTTTTTTTTTTAAATTTTATAAAGTCTTGATTCATTAAGTGTGTTAGAACAAGTGGCCATGACTTGTTGACCATTTTCAGAAATCTTTAATTAATGGTTCAAAATGGTGCTCATAGATGTCGAAGTGAAATGTAATAGACAAAATTTAATTTTTTTTATTAAAAAAACAATACATCTTTGTAGATTATAGCTCATGTGTTACTCTGATGTATGAGCTATATTATTGTACAGTTTCATTCAAATCCATTCATAAGTATTTACGTGAAAGCATAACAGACAAACAAACATCTATACTTTCCCATTTATAATATATACTTACTTGATACTCTCCCGCTATACTAGACTTGAAAGTAAAAACCACCGCTTTATAACCTCCACCTCTCTTGATCTTAATTTTACCTCCTTCCATAACACTCGAAGAGATTGTTTTACACAGCTAAATTTTTGCAGTTTTCAATTTTTTAATGTGTAAAATAGTCATAATTCATTAAGAAAAGATGGCCATGAATTGTTTGACATTTACTATTTGAAATTTTTACAGAAATCTTTAATTTATGGTTCAAAATGATGACCATAGAGCAGTAAAATGTCAGATTAAATTTAATTTTTTTAAAATGTATCTTTATAAATTATAGCTCATGTGTTATTCTGATGTATGAGCTACATTATTGTGTAGTTTCATTCAAATCCATTCATTAGTTTTAACGTGAAAGCGTTACAAAGAAACAAACAAATAAACAAACAAACAAACATCCTTACTTTCACATTTATAATATAAATAGGGATAGGGATAGGGATATATTAGTTGTAAATATATTTGTGAAAATGAATATAAATTGTTTTGGGTGGAAAATTAAATGTACCCTTGTTGAACAGTGAAATATTTCAAAGTTAGGATGCAGAATCGCTACAATATTTTTCAAATTTTTTTAAAAAATGTCCAAGAATATGATTTTTAATTTTTCATTCCATAAAATATCAATCATATGAATGCTATTTCTGGCATTTATGTAAGCGTTGTTAACTCGTACTGATAAAATTAATCGTTTTGTTCATCATATTAACTTGTCAATTAACACACAAAACAATACTTTCGAATGATGGATGGGTAATTTGAAATTTAATTGTATTTAAAAAAAAAAAATTATTGACAAAGTCAATGCTATTAACGAAAGTAACATCATTTCGGTTCGGTTGGATGCATATGTCAATACCATACAGTGTAGAATGATATTTGTTTCATATTTCGAAGGTTAATTATGTAATTATGTATACGCTAGAAAAATTCGAAACTTATTACAAGGTAAAAAAAATAGAATTAAGATAATATATATTGATACTGTCACGAACAACTCAACGACAACAACCATTCAAGGATAATAATTTCTTTTGAGTGTAATGACCACATATTTCTGACGGCAACCTGCAAATTTAATATATTTAAGTGATGTTGCTACGGCTGGAGGTCGTGTGTAGAGAGGCGTTGTGGTAACATTTTCTACTCAGAAAATTTTTCGTTGTAAATACAAAAATATGTAAAATATGCAAAATACGCAAAATATAGCAAAATATAGCAAAATATGCAAAAAAAAATATGCAAAATACAAAAAATATGCAAAGTTTCAAAAATATGCAAAATACAAAAAAAAAAAAAGAAAAAAAATTATGGTACGCCAGTAAAATGTTACAAAAAAAAAAAAAAAACTAAAATCGCAAAACCTGAGGTAAAGCTACATTTTGATATGTTATTTGAACCACTTAAGAGAGTGTGAAAACTAAACTAAATTTTGCAAGCAAAAAAAAAGTTTTGCTACCTGCGTAATCCGTGAAAAACTGCAAAATTTTCGGACTTTTTTCAGTTTTTGCAGTTTAATTCAAAAATTATTAGCTTTTTACATTAATTGCTACTATCATTTTGAAAATATATTAATATACTGAATTAATTTCGAAAATTTGAAACACTTTTTTTTGCTTGCAAAACATAGTTTTATGCTTCCATAAGAGGTCCAAATATCTCTCCAAAAAAGCAGCTTTCTATCGCTTTCTTCGATTTTACTGTAGAATTTGACTGCCGTATTAAAAAGTTTTGGAAATGTTAATAACTTTTTTCGTTTCTCTAACAATTATCGACAGAAAAATTTTAATTAAAATATAAAAACTTTTTTAAATATAACTAAAATTTGTTAAAATACTTTGTTATTTTAGGTAAATTGAGTCGAAATTGAAATGAGTATAATATATAAAAAAAAACTTGTGAGCAGTAGAAAATTCACGATTTTTGGACATATAGATTTTTGGAAGGCTGGTAAATAAAGACTTCCAAAAATTTCTTCTTTGACATTCACTCAAATTAAAAATCGATTTATTGCAACATTTGTTTCATATCCATATGCGAAGCGGTGAAAAGGCCTATCAAGGATAGTACGGAAGTTTGTTTCAGATCTACAGGCCCTTCCAAAGAAAAAAAAAAAAACTGAATCAATATATTACACATTATTTTGTTGAAATGATCCAAATGTTTTGACTTTGTCTGGATGTATGTAATACTTTTCTTTGTATATTTTTTTAAAAAACAAGACAACATTTGTTTAGTTGTTCAGGGTGGCATTTCAACAGTCATAAAACTATCAAAGTATCCAGCAAGTTCTGGTTGGGTTTCTGGTTTGTAACAAAAAATTTATTATATGTATTTATTTTATATATGCATTTTTAATGTCTTTGTATTTTATACTGATGGGAATGTTGTCAAGGTTCGACATACTTTTAACTTATGCACATACTTATGCTCTACCTACTCTTTTTACTTATGATATATATACCTACCTATTGAAAAATTAAATTTAAAAACTATTGGAACTATTAATATTTAAAATATTCTTAACGAGAGCGTGGTGTTGTGGCTAGGGTACTCACTGCTCAGACTGCTTCACCTACTTTTTCACCCAAAAAGTACACAATTTTTAACATCATACATAATTTATAGCGAAAGAAACATAGTTCCTACTAGGTGTCTCTCAATATCTCTATAAAAATTTAGTTCCTGTACTCATACCCCGTACTCATTTTAATCACGATTTTAATCAATCAAGACATGATGGATTCTTGAATTATATTCGGCTTAATTTTATTAGATAAGTTTCAACATACTGCATGCGAAAGGAGAATAAAAATTTAAATAAAAAATACTTTATAAGGACAAGCTTATATTGTACTTAAAAGTAGAAAATAATTTTTTTTAGAAATCACTCATACATGACTATTTGTAAAAGCTTGAGTTGCTCAATATAAAATATCAACAATGATTCGGAGTAGTTCAATGTTTGTATGTAACTATGTTTTTACGGGTGGAATTTTGCAAGTCAATTTTTATATTCAGCACCTCAAGCTTTTACTAATAGTTATGCATGAGTAAATTATTTTCCATTTTTTAGTACAATAAAAGCTTGTCCTTACAAACTATATTTTATTTAAGTTTTTAATTAAAGACTTAAAAAAGCATGTATATAAAATATGGTGGAAGCGATGGGAAACTTAGGATTACTTACTTTGCCATTCATTGTCATGAAACTAAGCGTGCATGCAAAATTTCAGCTCAATCGAATCGAATAAATTAAACATTTTTTGCTCTTAAAGTGTGTGTCAAAAAAGTTTTCTATTTTGGGTCTCCATCTTGATTTTCCCAGATAACAAGAGGTCTTTTCGTCTTCTTATTCAATTTATGCACATAATGAATTTTATTATAAATAGTAAAACGGTGTGGTGTGTAGCGTGTTCACATAATAAGCACTGTACGAACACATATCGAGCGAAAATAAGCAAAAAAATGGATCCAAAAGACTTCAAAACAAGTTTTTCCGTAAACTTCTCTTTAAATCACCAGAATGAATAAATAAATTAAAAAAAAACTCTAAATGTATTAAAATTAATATAAAAACTCTAAAACCCAAAAATAATTTTTCATAATTATTTTTTTCTTATATAACTTTGTATATATGGTAAAATAAAAAAAATTTGGGAAATCCAAGCTCAGGGCTGTAAAGGTTTGTGGGAAAAATATTTTTCCTCATTTCGCAAATTGATTGGGCAGAACACAAAAGAAAAAAATACATTTTAAAAATTTTTGCCATACAAAAAAAAATTTGCTCCAATATACAGAGAAAGTTTTGTCGAAATATTAGAAATTATGACGGCGAATTATTTCGTTTTCTTAGAATTTGTATGTCGAATAATAGAAAGCAAAAAAAAAAAAGATCGAAATTAAATTATCATGGTACTTTCGTGCCAATGTGGTATATATTAAATATACGATGATCGTATTGACTCAGTTGCTTGTTCCAAAATATAACGTTAAAATAAATGAAAAAGCCAAGTCATGACTTTTATTCCAATTTATGTTCTCTTATTCTAATGAAATTTAACGTTAATTTCGTTTGTTAACAACGTTACCTATACACTTACACAAGACCGACCTAGACAACTATCCTTTACTTACATGTTGTAAGTGTAGTCTGCATATGTTATTCTTGAAATTACAATATTATTTTGATCTTTTATGAATTTTATCTGTTTGGTGAAGTTTAATGTTTTCTTTTTTTTAATGCGATTATTAAAATTTTGTCTCTTTTCAAAATTTAGGCAATCCCAAAATATGTTTCGCTTATTTACAGGATAAAGCATGAAATAGTATAGAAAATTCATGGCTATTTTTTTGTAATTTAAACCATATAATTTTACGTCAAAAAGGCTCGAGTAGCTTTATTTGGTTCAAACAAACTTTTGGTTTAAACAAAAAGAAAACCGACTTAAAAATAAAAGTTTTGCAAAAAAAATTAATATGCACTAAAAAGTAAAAAAATAATGATAATATAATGTAGTTAAAATTATTGTTATTTTTGAGTCGGTGTCATCCAAGCTAATGTAGCAAACTGTTCTGTCAGAGTTGTTTCCTTATCTGACACCGACTACAAAAATAAAAATAATTTTAACTACATTATATTATCGTTAATTTTTACTTCGCATATCAATTTGTTTTGGAAAACGTTTATTTTGAAGTCGGTTTTCTTTTTGTTAAAAATTTTTTTTGTGATTTTTAGTGAATCTTTATACACCAACTAATTTGTCACTAAAAAAAGAATAATCGAAATAAGTTGGCTTGATATTGAGTTATTCGAACTTTTGTCGTGCATACTTCATGCAAATTTAAGATTTTTATGGGGTTCTCATGGATGCCGTTGTCAGAACTGGACCAAAATGAAATGGGACCACACGCAAAACATCAGCTTTCAAATAGATAAAGAATCATCCAATCATCGGTTCGCCCAGTCGAAAGTTCTGAGGTAACACACACATTAAAAACAAATGCAGTCGAATTGATAACCTCCTCCTTTTTTGTTTGAAGTCGGTTAAAAATTCACCCGGAATATTAATCTATGAGCTTTTCTGAACACGAATCAATTGAAAAATGCATTCCTCAGAATTTCAAACAATTTTTCGGACTAGAGATTGAAAAAAATCTACAAATTACCCCGAGACTCAAATCATGGATGTATCTGTTTTCCGAGTAAATCATTTTTGTAAACTAAGTATGTCTATCTTTATTCATTTATATTTAAATTGTAAAACATGTATCATTTCCATACAGCATACTTTAGGTTTAAGAAAACAATAGAAAGAGAATTATTTAAATCGTTAGGATTATATTATTATTCGTTAGACCAACGTAACATTTTTTTGAAGGAATTTTCCATTGAAATTTATAGAAAATCTTCCGTCTGCAACAGTATTACGTCACATACTTCATCACGTTTGAATGTCAATCAAATAGTTAAGTGCAGACATTTTCCTTCTTTTTCTGCTCCTTCTTTTCGCATAAGGGAAGATGTTGTACCAAATGTATAATGTTTCCTTGTACTTTACGGAGAGTCGTAATTCAATAAATCTTTATAAAAACTGCACTAATACTTTGAATTTCAATCGTCAATAACACAGAAAATATTGACTTTTCGAAATATGATTCATTGACAATTTTTGCTTAGAATTGATTCCTTCCTATTTGTGCGATCTTGTAAGATCGCACAAATTTTTGTTTTTAACGTCTTTAAGTAAGCTTTAAACAATGCAGTCGCTCAATTTTTATAAAGATTCGTTGACTGGTCTTGGATTCCAAGGTATAAATCTTACGACTCTCCACTATTGGTTCATTCTCAAGTGTATTTGTTTTCAAGTAAAGTAGAAATAACATTTTTAGTTTAGGTAACATTTATTTACTTTATTTAATTAAGTAGACTTTTGGTTTTTGTGGTCTATATCACATAAAGCCTAAATCACTACTAAATCATTGGTAGATATTCTTTATGATATATTTAAGTTTTAAGCATATTGTAAAATAATGACAATGCACTGTTTGAAAAGACGCACTGTGATGTACCTCGGATCAAGCAAGGTATTGTACCACGGATAAATGATAATAAATACGATAATACCACATATACCAACATTATACTCGCAAAAATTACAGTTTCTAGTTTAATTTTATTTAAAAAAAATTTTCTGACCAAATAAATAATTTTTATTAATTTTGATTTAACATCAAATAGGTAAAGTAAATGTTATTGTGAAAAACAAGTTGCTTAGCGAAAATGTAGGTTCTAATTAAAAACACTAGTCGAAGTATCTACAGGGTGTCCCTTTCTAAGTTGACATATGATTGCAACTCGAAAAATAAAATTAATTAAGCAAAATGCTTCAAACGAGAAATGATAGTTTCAATGGCATTCATTATATACCGGCATCAAATTTTGTTATTTCAATCATTTGTCAACTTAAAAAAAGAGTTTCAAGGATTTGTCAACTTAATAAGGACACGCTATATATTATTGGAAAACTCAACAGGTTACTATATTTAAATTAGCATAATAAAAAAAGTTTCCTTGACTCCAGATCAATTTAAATATCAGCTGAAGTTGTAACTAGGCACTTATAGAAAAGAGCAAGACAATAAATGTAAATTGGGATTCTTTCCCCTAATATTGATTACATAATATATCGAATTATTATTAATCACGTTTTCTCTTTCATTGTTCTTGTTGTTGAACGCTCTTAATAATTATTTGATACTGATTATTATCAGCAACCTGGAGTTCAAGCCGCATACCTACAGGTACATATGTACCTGTTGTACTTAAATCTGTTATAACAGGCGCGGTGTTATATATTTTTTAATGTTGTTTAGAGGATGGGTTTCTTCGAGTATCCCGTGGATGGAGAAGGTTGATTGACTATTTATCTAGTCTCGCTTATATCAAAAAGGATATAAATAAGATTGATGCGCTAGACAGATACATGTCTAAGTTTATGAGACAGATGTTGACATCTCAATATTCGTCTGAGTTTATACATTTATACATGTATACAAATAGTCACAAGATTGTTGCGTTTTTTTCTAATACATCTTCGAAATTTCTTAAAATAGGGAGTATTAATTTTTCAAATTTTTGTTTCGGTAACTTTATTGGTTGGACATTTGAACTAAACTATTATTTTAGTAATTCATATCTTTTTATTACTTACAATTAATTAATAAAAGTACAAATTCAGTGAGAGAAATTCAAATTTCTAAAACGGAAATTCAAATTTTAAAATGGACATGACAATTTAGTATGTGGCTTGTCAGACTTGTTAACACACTGTATGGTATTAATTACTCATATTTTGTATGGTATTACCATGGATATGTGCTATAATTACTACGTACGTGGGTATTACACCTGTAGTAGTACATTGAACTGTTACCCACTGACAGGTCGCATATTAATACGCCATCAACAGAGAGCGCCAAAAAGACTGCGTTTAAACATCTCAAAATTATTCTCTATCTAAATATTTTTTTGCACTTAATTAAGTAAAGCATTTTTAAACAGTATTTAAACGGTGTAAACAATGAATTAAAAATATAAAAAAAATATATGAATATAACTTCTGTTAAGAGCCTTAATTTCTGCAATATTACATTTAGCAGAAAAATTTATAAACAAATTTTCAGCTATTTTTCTATTGTTTGCAGGAGGAAAATAATTAAAAAAAAAACAAAATAAATCCCTGGGCTTTTTAAAATTTTCTATTTACGAGTTCATAAACGGTTTTTTAAAAATAAGCATTTTCTGTTTATAAAAAAAGAACACTTCGTCTTTCTTTTATCTCTTAGGTCTTAGTTTTTCTTCTATCACTTAGGGCTTAATATCTAGCATATTCCTTTTTTCATTAAATGGCGATCTTTCTTTGGGTCCTTTCATACCTTCAACTGAGTGCTCAAAAGAGTCAACCAAGTCAAAAATTGAGTGGTCGAGTAACATACAGTTTTAAAAACTTTTCAAAACAAAAACTAATAATTTTAATTATGTACCTAAATATATATATACATAGGCTTTTGTCTTTTAACGTTTGTTATCTGTGAATTTTTTTTGTATATTTAATTCATTTTAATTAACTTATATTTAATTATAGATGGCTTTTAAAAAAGTTTTCTTTGGGAATTCAATATTATTTATGATAAAGAATTGAAATAAAATACAAAAATTGATTATTATTTTTTATTAAACATCCTAATAACCTGTCTTTATAGTTTTCTAATTAATAAGATTTTAACATAGGGGCTATAAGACAGATGCAATGTTGTAGTTGCCAAAGGTTGATCTATAAGATGCTTTAAGAATGTACGAGTGCCAAGGCAATTTTGAATAAAATCTTGATATTTTTTTAATATGAATTTTGACTAAGTCTAAATCAATCCTGAAAATAAGGAGGTTGCCCGATTTCTTCAATATATAAATGATTTTAAAAGTAGGCATATTTAACATTGGTCTTATGGGAAAACGGTACTTGGATGAAATCTTTTAATAGATTTTTGCAAAACTTGTCGGTGGAAATAAAAAAAAAACTATTTATATTAAAGTTAAAACTACAATAAATTATTGAAACAAAAAAAAACCTGTTGTGTCCGACTAATTAAGGATGTATAAGCACGGTAGTGGGAACACAAATTAAAAAAATATATATATTCTATTTTGATGATGAATTTTTTTATAACATGACAATATAAGACGAAAAGTAAGTATAAATTTTTTGATATCTGGAGTAATTTTCAAAATATTGCAAATTGAAAATTTTATTTAATTATTTAGCTTTCGGTATTTTCGATATTTCGAATTTTATTCCTATTTTTCGTCTACATTCATGAAGTTATAACAAAATTCATCATCAAAGTTGAAAATAAGGTAAACATAATTTCAACTACAAGTCTAAATTTACTTTGGAGCTCGTACTACCTTAAACTGATTATGTTTGACCGAGAGTAATATGTGATATAAATAATCGTTTCTTACAAGAAATGCATTTTTAATTTAAAATTTCTTGATAAAAATAATAGATTTTCGATTAACAATATTTGTTCACGAACAATTTCTTGTCATTGTAATGGTCTACCATAATAATTATTAAAACCCTTGATTCGTAGATTCAAAATATGTTACTACCCCGCGCTTCTACAATAAAACGTAAAATTGTTTAACACAAATATTACAGAAAAAATAAAATATTAATTAAAAGATTTGAAAATTTAATATTTAATGTTTACTGTCTAAGTTTCCGAGATTTAGTATTGCATTTTATTAATTAAAAATTTTCTGTTTTCTTACCAATTCGCAGAAGAAAATAGAGGAGGCTCTTTTATTACACTGAACCCGCACCTTTTATCGTTATAATAATTTATTTTCATAAATCAGTGGGTGTTTATTGCCATGTTTATATTTGTATAAATAATTAATTTTATTTTTTCCTTCATAATTATCGATTTTATTAAACATAAGTAATAAGAAAATATATTAATTCAATTGTTAGCGAATATTGTAAAATAAATTTATATGATAATGAGAAACAATATAATTAATTCATCACAGTCTGAATGTACATTGCACAAAGAAAGTAACTAAGGAATTGTTTTAAATGTTTCTTTTTTTTTTTGTGGTTGTGCGGGGATCTTTTACGAAAATGATCCGATACTGAGATTATGAAGAGGGTGACGGGGAGATGTTACAGTCGCCATCTGGTGAAGAAAATGTTCATGGTGAGTTTTATTTTTCTAGAATATTTATTTCATTTTCTGTTCAAGTATTTGTAATAAAATATTCATTTTTTATTGTAAAACTGTGAAATTTTCGAACTTTTAATTCATATTATTTTTTTAAAATCATTATTTTTTTAAATTCAATTATTGTATTCTATTTATAATTCTTTTAGGGTGGGTTTGATAAAGTGTCCAATCTGGCAATGTATTTTCGAAGTTGTTTTTCTGTGTGCTTTCTACTCCTGTAAGTGTTGAAAACAAAATTGTAAAGTTTTAGTCAAACTAAATAAAAATTTGTGGTGGAAAATCTTAAACAGTTGCTCTTTTGAATTGGGGACGAAGTGGAATTTAATATATTTTAGTTCACTAAAATGGCTAACTTGTTGAGAAATACAGTTTCGATTTTTCGAAACAGGTATAACTTTGTCGGCTTGGCTCTTGACAATATTTATTGAATAAATTGTATGGTAAAGTCTGGCATTGTAGAACAATAGTCGTAAAATTTGAATTGAATACCTAATTTTCGAAGGAAATATAGCAATTTCATTTATTCATGAAAAAGTTGATTTTAAGACGGCTGGATTTTGAATATTTCTTTTCTTATTAAAATTAGGTAGAGGTAAAATATAACTGGCACTTGATAATGGTTGGGTTAGCTGCGTTAAATAGTGCGCATTTCCGATAAAAGCTGTGAAAAATGCTGATTATAAAATCAGTTTATTAACAATATTAACAATTATAATTTCCAGATAGTTTTATTGTTATCAGTTACTAACATTAACGTTAATTAAAAAAATTCATTCAAACCATTTTAATGTGGCTGTAATTTTAATAATTTAATTTTTGTAATTAAAGAATGTAATTTTAATTTGTTAGATAGAAATTCAGTTACTTTTGGCGTGGTGAAAAAAATTCTTCAATGAACAGAAATAACCGAAATTCAGCCCTTTTAAAGAAAACTCACAAAAGTTTACCAGGTCTCGTACCATTAGAATTGTTCTGCTAATGGAAAGTATGCAAGTAGATACCGCGAAAACTATTGGTATAAAATGAGCGAATGGCTATGTAAGTTCCTTTTTCTAGCCATCTTCGAAGCAAAAAAGAGGAACTTTTTCGGGGCCTACGGAATTACACAGAAAAATTTTTCAAAGAATTTCTGTGTAATGAATATCCTTAATCACTTAAAATATAAAAATAAAAAATTTATAAATTAAATCCAAAATCAATAAATGCGATATTTTATTATAATTATTTTAGAGTATATTTAAATATAAATTAAACAAAAAATTTTTAATAATTAATTTTACTACTTACATTTTTGTATAGTACTTATAATTGAGCAAAAAATATATTAAAAAAAATTGAACAGAACAAAAATATTGGCGCAAAATTTTTATACAAACATCATTGTTTTTATCTTGAATTTTATTAAATAATATTTAAAGAAAAATTTTATATAGATAATGCTTCTTCGGTTAAACAATGACGCAAGTGTATATATGACGTCATAATTGTAAAACAAACTTGCAATTGGGTCGTTGTTGCAGCGAAGAAGCGAAATATTATTTTCAATCCTGTAGATCTTTGGTTTTTTTAGTGTCCGTAAATAAAACTAAATTTCATATAAGGTTATCCAGAAAAACGAAGGTGGAAAAATTTTAAAGATTATGAATTTGCGTAATTTATTTACGTTAATGCATAGCTAAACGTTCTAAAGCCGATCTAGAACACCAGCGTAGGAAAGGGTGATCAAGTAGGACTTATACATTTTTAAACTTGAATAAAAACAGATCGGTATAAGATATCTAAGGCTGCGGATTATAGACTATGGCACGTATAAGCCTGGACTAGACTTCTGGTATGTGTATTTTTTTCAATTCTATTTAATTAAAATTGACTTGACAAGTTATTTCTCTTTATAGCTTACACAATTTCATCATATGAAATATCAATTATAATCGAAAGACTTTGACGTTTAAAATTTGTACACAAAATTTAGTAAACAAACATAAATACTTATAAACAAATAAGTATATGTTAGGGTAGTACAAGCACCAAGGCGATATTAGATTTAAGGTTGAAATTATTTGTACCTTATTTTCACGAATGTAGATGAAGAAAATAATAAAATTTTTTGATATCTGCCTTGGTTTTCGAAATATCGAGAGCTAAATAACTAAATATAATTTTCAATTTTCGATTTTGGAAATGACTCCAGATATCGAAAAATTTTATAATATAAATTATATAACATAATTCACTATCAAAATATAAAATACATATATATTTTTTTCAAATTTGTGTCCCCACTACTGTACTCATACATACTTAATTAGTCGGGCTCAATAGGTTTTTGGTTGTTTTCAATAATTTATTAAGGTTTTAACTTTAATTTAAATAGTTTTTTTTTTTTTAATTTCTACTATACATCTATCTACCGTTTTCCCAATTACCCAAGACCAATGTTAAATATGCCTACTTTTGAAGCCATTTAAGTATTTAAATAATCGGACAGCACCCCTTCCTCCTAAAATTTTCAGAATTGACTTAGACTGGACTAACTTCATATAAAAAAATCAAGTTTTTTTTAATTTTAATTGCCTTAGTGCTCGTACATCCTTAACTAACAAAAAATTCGTTGAGTTACTTATTGTGCCTAGAGCACGTATGGTCCAGTTGATTAAGGCGCTTGAATCATAATCCGAACAATCCTGTTTTGTTGCCACTAATAGGCGTTTAATTACTTGAATTCATTTTTAATTAAAAATGTCACGATTCAATGTTCAAAATTAATGAGAAACCAACCATATTGATATCCTATACCGTTTTGTTGTTATTTCACATTAAAAATGCATAAACCCAATTCGTTCCTCGCTATATTTGAGTGCAGAACACTGAGAATTATATAAAAATAGTTTCTTTGGTACACAGATATACACGCATACATACACACACAATTTTTTTAGTCGTAGTCTTAATGAATAAATATTTATTGATTCTATATCGAATACTTGATATGTTCATAAAATGCAGAATGTGCAGTATTCGCTGGCGGTGGTGATGGTAAACTTGTTGGTATTGAAGTTGGTGGAGGTGGTGGAGTCATGTATAATGGTTTACGATCACATGACAGTGATTGTATTGTACTTCGTAATGCTGAAACAAATTAAAAAAAAAGTTATTAATAAATTATATTCCTTGGGGATGTTTTCACTATCAAAGAAATTGTACAAAGTCCTTTGTTGCTACCAAAAAACTTGGAAGCTATCGAAACTTTGATTGTGTAAACACCCAACTTTGGCAAACATATAAGATAAAGTTTTGTACGATATACGTGTGATAACGCATTATTAACGTATTCTGGGATTGCCCAACTCATGCTATTCACTCGTATTGCAAATTTCGCAATCGTACGTTATCTTACTCGTATCGTAAATAACTGTTTTCTCCTATTAATCATTTTTTATAACAGTTTTTATTTTCTTGGGTGAAAGGAGACCTATATAAAAAGTTTTTTCAAAGCGATTTCTTCAAAAATTGAAAAATCGGATCAATTTTTTTGTTTCCGATTTGGATAAAAATCATTTTCTTCTAGATAATGTTGACCCAAAAAAGACACAAATAGGGTTTCTTTGACCATTAAAGGAATACTTCCTGAGTCATGGGCTAAAATTGTATACGAGAAGTGATTACCAAAGCAATTTTATCTGTCCTTATAGAAAGTTGCCCATTAATTGCAAACCAAAATATTAAATTTTCGTACCGTGGGATATTTAGCATAATAGAACACAGAAAATACCAGAATTATTACAATTAGATGAATGTTTTTTTGATATATCTCCAAAATCGCTCCGAAATGAAATATTTTCGTACAAGATTGAATTGGCATGTTGCCTTAATTTTTTTTATCACTTCAGGTTAAGAATTCTCATTGCAAGGGCAGAAAAGTGAAGTTGATTTTTGAAAATATTATGGTGAAGTTGGTTTTAGAAGTACGCAAAATATGAGCGTTTATAGTTCCTAATTAAACAAAGAGGGAGATATAGATTAGGGACATCATTGTCTGATATCATCACAGAGATACATATAAAATACTTTGTTTTGCTAAAAAAGAGATGGACAACAATCTTTGAATGCTTCTTGGTTTTTTAATCGATTTTAATTTTACTTTCAAATTTTGACCTGGTCTAGTTTTGCATTTTTATGGGTAATATGGCAAATTCAACATCAGGCAACTATCGTATTGAATTTAAAGATGGACTTTCTGTAAATTTTTTTTGTCGAAATTGAAGATTGAAGGAATAGTTTTTGTGATAATCCGGCGAAAAATCTTTCAGAGTATGACACCCTGTTACCCAGAATAATATCACTTTTCATCGTTATTGTCTGTTCATAGATTTGATACTGGAATTACATTAAAATTGAATAATATTTATTTAGTTAAATGAATGTTTTGTAACTGACTCCAGAGAGTCGAACATTTTTTAACACTGTGAAGATGTCACTCATATCACTATGGAGAATTCAGAATGGAATGCAGAATGTAGTTTAGTTAGCGTCATACGTAATTTGATACTAAAAACGATGTAATATAAAATTGTATCTTGCTGTGATACCTTAATACAGAATGATTCAAGTCAAGAAGTTTTCGCCGAGTGCTTTCACTCATTCAGAGAGGATGTAGTGCTATGGTATAAGAGTTGAAATGTCACGAAAAAGTTGTTGTCAAAACGGTTGGATTTTGTAAATTTTCCTTGTTATTATATATAAATTATATTAATGAAGTAAGTCGGAAACCTGCCACCCGTAGCGTTTGCTAGCTTTACTAAAACGCTGTTTTTTAAAACACTGCATGCACTTTTATCAATATAAAATATATAAGCCAGACAGTTTTGCTGTTGCTAGTACTGCGTCAGATATAACTCTCATAATTAAAAAAAAAGTTTTCAAACATTTTATTGAGGCTGTAATTTTAATATGATTCAGTTTTATAATTAAAGAAAGTAATCTTAATTTTCCCAACAGAAATTCGGTTGTTTTAAGGCAGACTTCCAGTATTACTTTAATCGCCCTCAGGTGTGTCTTCTTCCCCACCCAGATCCTCTAGTACCTCCTCTGAAGTGTATGCTTTTAAAAATTTTCTAAAAAGATACTTTTTTAATAGGGCTCCAGTTTAAAGCCCAAAGAATTTTTCTAAGCAATATTTTAAAATCCTTGGATTAAAATAAAAAAACGAAATTGATTGTTATAGGTTTTACCTTCCCGGCATCCTTTAAAGCCATCTTAAGATTCATTGTACATCTAAACATTTAATGCAGTTTTTTTGCACCACAGTAAAATTTCTATTTGGATAAATTTGATATTTTCGGGAAGGCCTTTCAAAAAGATAATTTTTCGTTAGGGTTGTATTATGCGAGGTGTGAACCTATAAAGGCGTATAAATTGTGTTCACCTTTTACCTATCAAAACAGGCTTTCAAATGAAAATTTGTAGAAAATTAAAAATAACCGCGAATATGCTGGTAGTGGACAGTTTTAGAGATGTCACCAAGTTTTATTAAAATTGAGAGATAGTTTATAATTTTAACCAATATCTTTCCAGGTACCCAAAGATAATATCTTTTCTTTTCCAATTTTAACAAGTTTTATTATCTAAAACAATAATTCTTTTTTAGTAAAAAAAAATAGCCCAAACAAAATGCTTAAACCTCTCGTAAAAGTTCCATTAAAATGTCGAGTGAAAAAATCCCGAAAAGGAGGAAACCCGAAGTTAAATAAATCTTTTTGAAACATACAATACGAGAGTTATAACGTTTTTCAAAACGTGTTTCTATAAATATGTCTTTGTCAGCAGGGATGATTCAAACTAGTAATAAGGCGTCCCATTCTTCAATATAGATGAAATTAGTAGCTAGGCACAACGATTTTGGTGTTTTTACAGATTGGCGTATCAATGTAAATGAAACAATAAAAGAAATTGGTAAATACCCATAAATTTTATAAATTAAGGAATTCGTTTCTTTTAGTTGCAACGCCTTATAACGCTGAGTCGCTGGTTAATGCGGGGGCTTCATTTGCTTCACCATGAGGGCGCTATTTTATGTATATTACGGTTTATACATTTCTAGCCTATTCCTAAATATTTTTGATTCTTGTCTACTAACGACATGAAATTTCTTTTTAACACACTTTTATTTGGTATGTATCTATGCAACGGTCTCTTTGAACGTGATTTTCACCCACTTTAAAACATCGGATTGAATTCAAACTGAAGACCAATGGCAATACCATAATTTAACAAGTTTGTCCGATTATCCTTATCAAGATCTTCAGGATTTATGATTTAATAATATAAGTTATTCATATAATTCTGGTGGAAGCGGCTAATAACATTTCACATTAAAAAACTAAAAAACACGCTTTTGTAGCTAGCTGATCTAAAATGTAGAAAATAAAAATAATAGTTTAAACAATTGAAAACAAACAATTGACTGAGTTAATTGTTGAAATACCATGCATAGTCAGTGTTGATTTCTTTATCACATAACACACACAAACATGTGACACATACATAACTGATAATCAAGTATCGTACATATTATAAAATTTCCGCCTAATTAGCGCCCTCACGGGTAAATAGTGATGTTTACGAAAAAATGTTTCAAACGAAAGTTGTTTAATTTTTGATAAGAAAAATTTTAAATATATTAATTTTTGTTCTATCTCTAACGGTTTACAAGATGGCTCCTATGGACCCAAGACCCAATTGACCTGTGATGCTCATTTACGAACTTGACCTCACTTTTTACGTCCTGAGTACTGCTTTCAGCTCGATATCTTTTTTCATTTTTGAGTTATCGTGTCCACAGACGGACGGACGGGCGGACAACCGGAAATGGACTAATTAGGTGATTTTATGAACACCTATGACAAAATTTTTTTTCCTAGCATCATTATTTTTAAGCGTTACAAACTTGGGACTAAACTTAATATACTATGTATATTTCATATATACATGGTATAAAAAATAAAAAAATACGCTTTTGCAACTAACTGAACTAAAAAGTAGAAAATAGATAGAATAGATCCTACTAAAGAGTGATTAAGAATAAAATCATTTTATCGTAAACAATCGTGGGGTGCTTCTTATAATATTTTATAATGACTTTAGTTTTAACAATATTAAAAATATTTGAAATCCAACACTCCACGCTTTTCACGATAAAATGATTTTTTTCTTAATCACTTTTTTTTTTTAACATATATAACTTATTTTCTAATTTTTAACTTACCTAATTATAAAAGCGTGTTTTTTTAGTTTTTTTAAACAATGATTTATTTTAAAACTGTTTATATCAAAATATTGATAGTTTTGTATACAAAACTCAAAATAGATTATTCATTGGGGAGGATTATTAATTGAGGAGATTTCGAAAGTTCTAAAAGATCTCAATCCTTTGTAATTAATGTAAGTGACGTCATGATCAATCTATTTTTTGAACTAAATATCGGTTTATTGTTAAAGAATAAAAAGAGTTTATTGTTACATAATAAAAAATAATTTTAAATGTTTATAATTATTTAAGTTATTAACTAAAAGAAAATTTAATATGGAAAAGGAAATTGTGAATTATTTCCTGCTTGGAATCTATAATTAAAATATTTACACAAGCATTAATAAATATCAATATTAAGGACTCTTGGATAATTATAAATTGATAAAACACCTACGCAATCATGTAATGATAACATCTTACGTAACTAATATTGTAGGTACGTATAGTCTGAATATAAACGATACTGTTTCAGGGTATGAAAATTTTTTTTTTTTAATCAGTTAATATAATATTTTTAAACACAAGCTTTTTTTTAAATTGACTAGAAAGTAAATGCATTAAAATAGTTATACTGAATTAAAAGGATAATGTAAATTGGACTAGGTAATTGTGTTGCAAAACAGAGTGATTTTTAAAAATGTTTCTAATCTTATATTTTGAAAACGTGCAGGAAACTAAAAAAACGTGTTGTCTCATTTTAGGGTCTTTAGGGTCAAACATATAAGTCAATTTCGTTTTTGCAAATGGAACTATAGTAAAAATCGATTATAACGATATCGGTTATAGGGACAATATATGCGACTACAGCAATATATCTGGAATATATTGTTGTAATCGGTTATAGTGAAATTCTTGACATAATTATTACAGATTTATATTTTTTATTGAAAAACAAATAAGTTTTGTCAGGAAATTTTTCCCCCTTACTATTTATGTATTTAGTTTTTAAAAAAAACCCCAAAGTCAGGTACCGAAAATGGAATGGTTGAGAAATTTTTTTAATGTTGAAAGTATATAAAAAAGAATCCTCCCTGCATACAAATTTTAGCCTTTTATCTTGAACCTTTTTGAAAATAATTTTTCAAATCCCGAAGATTGCATTTCGTTTTCTGGAGTATTAAAAAAAAAACAAATAAACAATAACAATAAGTGCTTAAAATTAATAGGGTAGAAGTATATGTTCATTTGCGTCGGGATCCGGTAATACTTCAATTTTCAAATTTCAATTACATTTTTATACCATGTATATTTGAAATATATCAAGGTATACTAAGTTAAGTCCCAAGTTTGTAACGCTTAAGAATATTGCTGCTACCAACAACATTTTGGTATATGTATTCATAAAATCACCTAATTAGTCCATTCCCGATTGTCCGTCTGTCTGTCTGTCTGTCCGCCTATCATCACGATTACTTAAGAACGAAAAGAGATATCGAGCTGAAATTTTTAAAGCGTGCTTAGGACATAAAAAGTGAGGTCGAGTTCGTAAATAAGCAACAGAGGGATTGAATTGGGTCTTGGGTCCGTTAGATCCATCTTGCTAACCGTATGAGATAGAACAAAAGCTTAAATGAAAAAAATGTTCCTTCTAAAAATAAACAACTCGTTTGAAACATTAATCAACGGTGTCTATACATGGTATTTCAACAATTAACTCAGTCAATTGTTTGTTTCCACTTGTTATACTTACACTCAGTTATACTTGTATCAAAATGGGCGACCAATTCTAGTTGTAAGGGCACGGGATCGTTGATGTGATGCCATAGAAACAGATGATGTCAAATTTTTGTATAAAATAACAAAGCATCCACGTTTTTCGATGCTACCAAACAACGTGGATGCTGCTTAAACTTTGATAGCGTAAATACTCAACTTTGACAGATAGATATTTGAATGAAATCGTACTACAGGGTAAGCAAATTTTTGCCGATATCATTATGTAAGTGTAGGCGTGGGCACAATACTGCACTAAAGTAAGAGTGCCAAAGGTTTTTATACCATACAGTATTATAAATAACGCCTTAGTTACGGATTTTAGGGCAATATTATATAGAATATTATCAAATAATTTTCGATTATCTGTCCCTATACCATCCCAGCATTGTAATAAACGCCATGCATTTCTTATCGTGTAGCTGCTATTTTTACATCAGTTCAATATGTTTTTATTAGGTAAAAAAATAATTTCAAAACCATTTAAGTTATTGGAAATGGAATATATATATAAAGCTATCCAAATAGTCAGAAACTGGACAAAGACTTGTAAAAAATTGGACAAAGAACATGGTAACAGAAAACGGAGAATCGTATTGTTTGGAAGAAGGCCGTATGAAAAGCGGAAGCTCGCACCGAGCTTCAAAATATCTAAGATGATGATATGTTACTTCACTTCTTTTTTAAATTCTAAGAATACCGTTGAAAATAATTCGAATTCAGTAAATTTTTGGCTACAGAACCAAAATTAAAAAAAAAAACATATCAAATATTTATTCAAATAAACATATGTAGTTTTAATAATGTGTATCTGAACTGAAGTAATTTAAAACGAAAGTAATAGTGTTTTGAAAAAAAAAAACTCTATAAGCTCAAGTTTGAGTGTTATTTGGTTTGGGTGACATGACAGACAGTGTCATGACAACCACAATAATTAGTTGACGTATTCAGTACACAGTAGGTGGTCCATTATTTGAATAACAGCAGAATTCTGTATTTGAATATCTAATAAAAACAATTATTTCTAAGATTTGCAATGTTTTTTTAGTTTTCTTAGAAGGAAAATTTTTACTGATTGTGTAATTTCGAAACATATTTGTTATAGATGTATCTGGGTAAATGGGCAATGCCTATCTACAAAGATGGCTATCAGCAGGGAGCAAAGTAGGTGGCATAGGTTAGCTAAATAGGCCGCAGCGCGCTAAATCATGCGTTTTATTTAAAATTAAAACTAATTTCCAATTGTTTACATGTAAATGATGTAGAAAATGTCAAATTAAAATTATTGAAAAGTGAAAATAAATTATTGATTGAGTTAATTATTGAAATACCCTGTATAGCAGACGTGGGCGGGTTATTTTAAGTCAAAGCCACTATTGTTACAAGTTTATTGCAAGCCATAAAGTTTATTGTGTGTCTCTTTATGTAAGTCCGCATTGCTCATAGAGGAGGAAGCGAGACAGGTATACGACTAGACAGGTATACGACTCTTCTACCTATCTCAGTTTCTCTAATAGTAATGAGATAGGTAAAAAAAAAAATGTTTTCTCTCTGTCTTACTCGTATTATTGGTTGGCACCGGTTAGGGTATCACTGTCTTACTCGTGTGTAAGATACAGAAGTCTGAGCAAACGGGCAAAATGGGCAAACGTGGCTTAGAGAAGCTGTATAGCCATTGTTGAATATCTGTGTTTTCTAGAAATTTTCTTTTTCGTTTTTTGAAATTTTTGGACATAGTTCCCTAGTTGAAGGTACCTACAAATTTTATTTTATAGTTTTGGAGAAAATGGATACTAAAGTTTTGACCTAATTTACGCCCTCACGAGAAAACAATGATGTTTATGTAAAAATGTTTAAAGTAAAAATTATTTATTTTTATATAAGAAATATTATTTTTATTTAAATCTTTGTTCTATCTATTACGGTTTACAAGGGCGGGTCCTACGAATAGAATAGAATAGAATAGAATAGAATAGAATAGAATAGAATAGAATAGAATAGAATAGAATAGAATAGAATAGAATAGAATAGAATAGAATAGAATAGAATAGAATAGAATAGAATAGAATAGAAACCAAGATATCTCTTTAAATACTTATTAAAATTAGTTTGTTTTACTTAGTTTTTACTTATTTTAGTGGTTTTTTTTCAAGCCCAGAGAAACAGGTAAATAAACGTAACATAATAAAAATAAACGTGATTTGAAATGGAAAAAAATGTGATTAAAAATACTGAATTTTTAGACTGTACAAGGGCATTAGCATAGTTGCGAATAAGCTTCAACTTATTGAGACTTGATTTTTTTTTTTATTGAACTTTTTTTCCAACTGTTTTGTATTCTCCATATAGTATTGCCCTGTATTGCCCTGTATTTCTCTGATTTTCCTTTTATTCTAATTACGAATTTCGAAAATAAATATTTATTGCCCTTCATCTCAAAAATAAACAATCCTATGCAATTTTTGCGCCTTATATAAAAATTACAACAAAGTCGATACAAATTTCGATAATTTCCACCAAAAACATTTTTTCTCGAGTAAAATACGATCTTCTTAAAGAAATATTATGGTGGAAGTGCAGTGAAAATAACTTACGTGTGTAAACAGTATGAACATCCAAAAGTGAAAAATTACAAACGATGATTGATCTAGGAGTGCAATGGGAAAAAGAAGATGATTTAGCTTTCTATGTCATTATCCTGTACTAGAAAACAAACGCTTCGTCATAATGGGTTGCAGTTTTCTAAATGAGTTAAAATAAGACGCAGAAATAGAGGTCATTTGTTATTGAAGCTGTAAATATCTTATTAAGGGTTAAGTAATAATTGGGCTAATTCAATAGACCAGAAGTCTCCAAGTGAGGGGGTAATCTAAGCCTGTCTAACGATACATAGAGACTAAATAATTTTTAATAATCTTATGGAAACCCTTGACTTGAAAAGGTTTTAATTAAGAATGAGACCAAAACTTTAAACTTGAACTAAACAACTTATGAAAGATATATCATAATAATGTAGTTTTTGCTGGCAAATTATATGATCTATAATTCGTGAAAAATATACCTAGTAATAAGTACAATTTTTCGATTACTCGACTAAATAGATACGATGCAATTTTTTGGATGGTTAGATTAGATTGTTTAAGTTCGATAGGGTGATTAATCGATAAAAAAAATTTTAAATTTTTGCTATCATTTTTATTTCAACTATTTAAGGTGATACCCTAAAATTAACTATCAAAGTCAGTGCTTTTACCAAAAAAAGTTTATCATTTTTATGCACAGTTCTTAATTTTGGTATGATTTTAAAGCTTAAACGTGAGGAATATTGATAAAAGTTTTTTATATAAATGGTAAAACATTTTTAAAGCACTTATTTACTAAAAACCAATATTTATTGCGACTTCTTCATATACCACCATGTAAAAAGGGCAGTTTTAAATAATTAATTTATCGTAAACCTTACAGAGAATCGATTTGAAATTTATATAGAAGATGTATTAAATACTCATTAATTGACACACAAAATTTCAGTTTTTTTGTAATACTTTTGTTTTGGTATCGAAACGGCTTAATTTAAGTTTAGAGAACACATTCTCTTAATGGAGGCCCTTTAAAAAGGAAAAATTGTAATTGAATCTGTAGTTAAATGTTTCAATTATTTCAAATGTTAAACCCAGCGTCTCTTGCGCATAAGTAAATACATTAAAATTAATGTAATTAATGTGTTTTTCTATTTCTAATAAAACAATAGAAATCTTTGTTATCATTTTAATAATAATGTTACAAAATGGATGTGTGTGATTCATGTGTTCACCATATTATTTATTATAAAACTAGCTTGAAACCCGCCCGCTTCGCTATGTCGAAAAGTTAAGACTGGTAAAGACAGACGCATTATAGCCTTCACTTGTTCACATTTATTCCTCTTATATAACACTCGAAATAGGGTTAGGGATTGTTGGACAAAGGTAAAATAAATGTACAGTTTTCAATTTTTTTTAAAACGTAAAATAGTCATAATGTATTGAATGTATCAGAACAGATGGCCATGATGTATCTTGTTTACCATTTTTACAGAAATATATAATTATAGTTCCAAATTATGCTCATAGATGGTGCAGTGAAATGTGAGATAAAATTTAATTTTTTAATAAACTATAACTTATCTATTATTCAAATGTGCGAGCTATGTAATTGAAGAGTTTCATTCAAATCAATTAGGTAGTTTGTGCGTAAAAGCGTAACAAATAAACATATATAGGGAAACATATAAAATATATAAAAGTAGGAATTGCTTCTTAGAATTAATTAGAATGAGTTAAAAACCCGTTATATTATGTATAAAGATGATTTGCATCTATATGAGCACACCTGCAATGTTATAGCACTTAAAAGCTAGCACCCAGCAAGTTATAAACGAAATAACCTTTCAAAACTGGCGAAAAGTCGTAAAAAATTACCTCGAATGAATAAACTGCTACAGAAGGTCCAAAAGTGGTCTTTTGGCTGACATCGTTTTTCATATTAGATGGAGTCTATTAAATAATCGATTATTAACAAGTGAAAACAAACAATTGACTGAGTTAATTGTTGAAAAACCATGTATAAAAAGTGTTGATTACTATATATCATTGCACATACATATACAATTTATATAATACATACTGTACAATTTAGGCCTAATTCGCGCCCTCACGGGTAAACAGTGATGTTTACGAAAAAATGTTTCAAACAAAAGTTGTTTATTTTTTGTTAAGGAACATTTTTTACATTTAAACTTTTGTTCTATCTCTAACGGCTTACAAGATGGTTCCTATGGACCCATAGCTCCAGACCCAATTGACCTATGTTGCTGATTTGTTACTGTAAAAATTTTAGCTTGATATCTTTTTTTGTTTTTGAAAACCGGAAATGGACTAATAAGGTGATTTTATGAACACCTATACTAAAATTTTGTTCGTAGCATCAATATTTTTAAGCGTTATAAACTTGGGACTAAACTTGGTATACCTTGCATATTACATATATGCATGGTATATAGTTATATTTAAAATTAAAGTTATGATATTCAATTTGAATCATCCTCTATAACATAATAATCTTTTATTATCAAAGAATAAAGTGTATTGATTTTTATTTCTGAAATTACATTTTAATACTTACAATTTTTTCTTTTGACTTGAATTGACGTCAAACGATAGTAATTTTGAAAAAAGCTTAAGGCATGTTAGTTTAATTATCAAAATAATTAGGTATTTGATGGATTGAAGTTTTTTTGTTGGAATAAAAGTTTTAACATTTTTTTCGTTTTGAATGTTGGAAAAGATTTGACTTCCTTGTTTATACTTATAAACTAATCGTAACGTAATAACACATACAGAGTGGAGCAGAGATGTGAGATGTTGAAAACGCAGTCCTTAAATTCAAATTATTTTTTTTTCCTTTTAAAAAAGCATTTAAGAAGATAACGTAAATTGAAAATTTTTAAGTAAAAATTAAATTGAAATTTTAACCCCCGATTAAAAAGAGGCGTGTTATGAGTTTATCTGTGTATCCGTATGTCTGCATGTGGCATCGTTGTTCCTAAAAACTAATTTAAACGAACACACCTTTTAAATTTTTTGAGTAATATTATTAACAAAATAAATTTATAAATTTAGTTGTAATTAGCGAAATTTTATATTGATGTACCTGGAAAGAAAAGGATCAGAATAAAGAGAAACTGAAGAGATTTCATTTTACCAGGAATTATTTTCGTAACTCAGTTAAATTTCATTAATTTTCTGAAATTTTTAAACAATATCGATTTTCAAGTTGCATTATGAACGCTAGAAAAACTGTTTTTCTAGTATTTTAAATTGTTACCGGACAATGAAACAAATAACAGTACCTGAAAGTTAATTTCCCGTCCTAGACCAGAAAAGTGATTTTCGCGTATCGTTTCACCATATTTGATTATTAGTTTGTTATATTTATCTGAATTTCGTAGGAAAAGCAACTTTGGACGATCCTAGTCCAAATTGGATGGTCGATCAGGAATGTATTGCTTTTGATACTAAATACATCAACTACAATTTTCTCGAATGCTTTTTTTACTCTGTATATACATATGAAATATACATCAAGGTATAATATGTTTTTACCTAAGTTTCTAGCTCTTAGAAAATATTCGCGATACCAACAAAATTTTGGTATAGGTATTCCTAAAATCACTTAATTAGCCCATTTTCGTTTGCCCGGCCGCCTGCCTACACGATACCACAAAAACGAAAAGAGATAGGACCCGTCCTGGAAACCGTAAGAGATAGATCAAAAGTTTGAATGTAAAATATGGTTCCCAAAAAAACAAACAAATTTTGTTTCACACAATTATTCGTTTTCGAAAATTAAAACAAATGGTTGTCGAAAGACCGCCATATGTGTGTTGACCGGCATACTACCAGTGACTGATATTCTACACTGTCTACACACAGGGTATTTCAACAATAAATTCAATCACTTTATAATTTTCTTAAATACGATGGGCTTTGGTGTTACAGTGTTTTCAAAATTGTACACTTCTCTGCTCCTCCCTTTATATATTTCCGTGCGGGACCCATGATTAAACTAGTCCAAATGTGTTCATGGCTATTCAGAATGAATGAACATCGAACGTTCTCGAAAATTTCTTATACTTGTTACAAGGAAGTAACAAAAATTTTTTTATTTGACTAATCGCACACGCAATTAACAACTCAAATGTTGTTATTGATAAATAATTTGGCTTGGCTAAAAGATAGCAGTCAAATTCTTAAATGGTAGATGAGTACGTATATTATCATGGAGACACTTTACACTTGAGACTCATATTTCAATTTAGTATCGAATAATTAATTATCTTTGCTCAGTTACGATAGTTTGAAATTTGAGTTAAAAAATGGTATGATTATTTGCGGCTAAATTATAGGGTAAGATGTTGAATCTAGAGATTAATGTACCTTGAACCTTGCCACAGTTTCTCAACAGATATTGTTGTTTACTGGACAGCATTTGTATCGAAGAGGTTAATTAGAATGCAGATAGGCTGAATAATGATTGCTAATATGGTTTTGATTTCAAATAAACAAATAAAAATATGCAATTTTTACAAAGGATGTATAATAATTGGATTAATAATTTATAAATAAAATATAAAATTTTATAAATATAAGTTTTTTGTGACGATGTTAATCACGTTATGAGATGCACTAAATCACTTTGTGAGAGGTACTTAACCTCTCTATCATTACAAGAAAATTCGCTTAGATTACGATATTTCTCTAATAAATTTCTTTCTATCAACAAAAGTTTAAAAGAAAAAATTTTGTTTAATTTTCAACAGATTTGGTGATTAATAGTAGAAATGTTTTGACTTATAATTTCCTTTCGAAAATTTCAATATTTAATGATATTTTTTGACAAATATTAACAAAGCGGGATGTTGAAATTTATAATATTAATATCAACAAACGGATATTATGATATAGGTAATTATTGTTTAAATCAAAATTTTAAATTTATTATCTATTAATTTAAATGATTGATATAATATTATAGTTTATTAACAATAATACGAAAAATGTACAATTAATTGAATGTATAGAAGTTGCCTAGTTATGCAAAATTTACTAAACCACCTAAGACTCTTTTCTGGCTCAAAAATAAACAAAAAATATTATGTAATTAGGTACTTTTACTTTTAGAAGCTTGTTACATACACAAATAAAAGTTTAAATAAAAAATACTTTTTAAAAGACAAGCTTTTATTGTACTAAAAAGTATAAAATAATTATTTTTATAATTAAAGTAAAGTAAAGCCTGGAAGCGCTCAATTTAAAATATCAAGAATGATTCGGAGCACATCAACCTTTTACTAATAGATATGCTATGGGTGACTTAATTCCTACTTTTTTATTCAATGAAAGCATGTCCTTCAAAAAGTATGTTTTATTTAAATTTTGAATAACTAAGAAAGTATGTATGTTAAATATGGTGGAAGCGGTGGGAAAATTTGCTAAAATGCTAAAATGTTATAAAACTTGTACGCATTTACGAGGGAATAACAATTAATACTATATCCAGCCACCTTTTAAAAATAAATATCGCAAAAAATAAAAAATAAATATCTCGCATTTTAAAACCATTTTTTTGAAAATCGCTAGCTTTCGGAAGAAATGCGACTTAAAAATATGTCATGATTGCATTTAATCGAAAGAAAAGCACTAACTACGACTAAAAATACTTTAGTTAAAAGTTGTCAAGAGCACCATAGGACATTGTCTGTGTCCATGATTTTGGTCTACAATTATCGATAAGCTTTAGCGTATTTTCTTTCGATTAAATGAAAAAAGGCATTTTTTTAATTCGCATTTCCTTCCAAATCTGACGTTTTTCGAAAAAGTTTTTTAACAAAAATTGTTAGTTTTTTATGAGGATCCACTTTCTAATTTAAAGTGTTATTCTACCTCTTACCGTTTAGAATCTAATTTGGCTATTAAAGCAACCCGAAAAACTAGATCCAATTTGATCATGATGTCAGAACATGATGTTCATAGATAATAATAAATATTTACATATAATAATAATTTGTTTACGATGATGTCTTCCATCAAACTCTACAATTTTTATCAAAGTTATTTTTTGATTGGTTAACTACAAAATAAGTTATTTGCCATTGTATATTAAAATGGTCCACCTTCTACGTGATATTTATCGTGAAGTCGAAAAATGAAAAATTTTTGACTTTAAAGAGTTGAGGTTCGTTTTTGGCAAGTATTTTTAAGTGAAGTATTTTTTTTTTTTGGGTTTATAAAGATTTAAAAAATTTGGTATAATAAGGTAGACGACAGACCACAGACGTTACGTAATATAAGTATGCTGATGATGTTAAGTGGATTTTGACTTATATCATCCAGACATACAAATATTGTGTTTTATAAGTGGCTAAGGAATTATACAGATATGTAGATACTTGATAAGTTTATGTACGATTTTATAAAACCTTGTTAATGAGGACAAAATAATTATTAATTACGGTCACAAGAATTATAATTTAACGATAATAAATAACAAACAATTGAATTAATTTGATACGAAAGAATTATGTTAAGGCATTTTTACAGAAACTAAGAATTATAAAAAGGGAAGGTGTACAGCTCGTTGTTATACTATGTAGGTATATATGAAATATACATAATATATTAAGTTTAGTCCCAAGTTTGTAACGCTTAAAAATATTGATGCTACGAAAAAAATTTTGGTATAGGTGTTCATAGAATCATCTAATTAGTCCATTTTCGGTTGTCCGCACGACCGTCCCTCCATCAAGCAGAAATTTTTACAGCGCACTCAGGACGTAAAAAGTGAGGTCAAGTTCGTAAATGAGCAACATAGGCCAATTGGGTCTTAGGTCCGTAAGACCCATCTTGTAACCCGTTAGAGATAGAACAAAAGTGGTATTATAAAGAAGTCGTAGTAAATGTTGTTTTTAGTCAATAAGTGTTTTAAAAATTTTTCATCATTTACATAAAAGACTTTTATCAATATCGTCAAATTTAAAGCTTTAAAATCATACCAAAATTAAGAACTGTGCACAAAAATGAAAAGCTTTTTTTGGTAAAAATACTGACTTTGATAGATAATTTTTCCTAAATCGTACAGAGAATCGATATGAATTTTCAAAAGACGTATAAAAGGATGATTAAATTATTGGTATCATTTTCAATTTACGATATGAAAATACTTTAAAGAGTTGAAATGAAAAGGATAACAAAAATTTAAAATTTGATTTATATATTAATCACCCTTGTGCCCTTTTATGAAAAATGTGCCCTTTTTTTTGTAAAAAAAAAAATGACTTTGATAGTTAATTTCTCCTAAACCGTTCAGAGAATCGGTATAAATTTTTCACAAAAGAAGTTTAAAACGATGATTAATTGATAAATAAAATTTCAAATTTTTTAGATCATTTTTTTGGTATCGATCAAAGTCAAATAAGTGCATAATTACTTACTAAAGTCACGTTGGAGCTAGCAAATAAATTCAGAAGTGACACAAAGAAAAAAAAATATCGATTTTTATTTTGGCTTCAAATATTTCCTCTATTTTGTACAAGGTAGTAAAAATTTTAAAAACAATCATGGAAGTAAATCTAATTGAATAGTCCGACAGAATAAGGGTGTAAAGACTCTTTGCCCCGATTGGTTTTGTGTTATTACCTAACCATAAAAATTTCATAATCTTATGACTAAAATTGAGGGCTTTTCATACATAAAAACTGAACGCGCGCATACGCCTTTCTTCTGTAGATTTATTGTATAATCATTTATTACATTCAATGGTGGTCTATGACAGCGAAAATGGTGTTCGCGAACAGAGTTTTTTATTTTCTACCAGTATTATAGATAAAAATATTAATTAAATCAATTTGTTTATAACTAAAAAAATTTTCCATATAGATACCTGGTATATATTCTGATGTTGCCATAAGCCAGAAAAAAGCCGAAAACATTCGGATTATAAATTAAAAAATAATATTTTTTGCAACATATTTATTGCGTTTGTATTACGAAATACAAGTTTTGCCTCAAATGGACATTTTTTAACTCTTTAGTCTATGTGTTTAATTTAGGTTTATGCATGAATTATGGGCTCGTAAACAATACCTAAGTATTGGAAAAATTGAAAAGCAAGTGAATTTTAATATAATTATTTTGAGTTTGAAAATAGGTAGCTGAATTCCTAAATTATAAGAAATTTTGAGCATAAGATATCCTACAAAAACATTAGTTGGCTCAAAATATCACTTTGTAAACATACGCCCTTGTTACATTCTATCACTTTTTCCAACTCAAAAAACGTTTTTATTTCGATTTTACTTGAAATTATAAGGCTTTATCTTGCAAATGATTTTTTTCCAAACTATGATTTAATTGAGAGAATTTTCGAGCAAATAACATTTATTTAAATAGCATGGTCTAGCAATGCGACGGGCATTGAAACTTGATAAGTTCTCAGTCTGCTCATATAAGTTTTTAGTAGTAGAGTTATGTTATGCAAGGAGAAATTTGAATTGGGTCTAGTTAAGCAGTTGTCAAGTATTTTCTGGCAAAAAACTGGACTTGCTTAGTTAGTCCTAAGCACTACTTTTAAGAAGTATTGATGAAAAAAGATAAAAATTAGACTTCCAACGACGTGCAAGGCTAGCAAAATTCAAGGAAGACTAATGCTAAAAATTTTTAAATCTCGAAAAATTTTATAAATCTGTAAAAACCTATAAATTTTGTTATTTAATTGGTAAGAATCGACTAAACGCATTACCAAAATCTTTTATTTTCCAATTTATTAAGAAGTGAATTTTAATTCAGAAATAAATTTTGTGGGTATCATTTTTACTTCTTAAAATAATAAATTGAGGCGAATGATTTATTTAGCGAAATTAGTGGTATAATTTTTCGTGAATATTTTGTGAAGCTTCCGTGCTTCGCAAGTTATAGCTTTTGCTATAACTTGCACCTTCATGGAAGATAATTATAAAATTCATCGCGAGGTTTTATTTTGTATATATAAATGAATTATTTGTAAATCACTTACCATGATCAGTTCCATTTGATTGTAACGTATACTGATAAGCAGCTGAATACGCGGCAGACGTATCACACTGTTGGATATGATTTGGTGACGGTGTTGTATTTATGGGGTCCGTTTGATGGTGATGATGATGTTCAGGTATTGGACTCAACGAAGGTTTTAAATACACAGAAGAACTTCCACCACCTGTCGTTGTATCAGCAGGCATTGGATACGCTGACGGCCAACCACTATCACGATCCCCAGGTGAACATGTCTGATAAATATTAGTCATTGGGGATGCACCAGCATTTGTTGCATAATCCGTATAACCAGTTGCATTTGAAGCCGCAGCCGACATATAATGAGATAACGCCGCTGCACTAGCCACCGTTGTACTCTGTGTACTTCCTGCACCACCCCCATACGAACATGGCCCATAATCTTGATGCACTTGTCCATTATTCTGTGTTAAATGTTCAAAACCTTGTCCCGGCGGTGGTGCTAACATTGTACCCGGTAACTGACTAGAGAAAAACCCTGAAGATGTATGGTGATGTGGATGGGGGTGATGATATTGTGGTTTTAATGCTTGGCACTTTCGACGGAAACCTCGAGGACGACGTCGAAATGAACCTTCTTCAAACATAAATTCAGCTGCAGGATCAATTGTCCAATAATGTCCTTTACCCGGTCGTCCTAAGCCTTTTGGTAATTTTATAAAACATTCATTTAATGATAAATTATGCCGTACGGAATTCTTCCATCCTTGATACGATCCCCGAAAAAATGGAAATCGTTGTTGTAGGAAATTATAAATTTCACTAAGTGTTAAACGCTTTGATGGAGAATTCTGGATTGCCATCACGATTAACGCAATGTAAGAGTAGGGTGGTTTTTCTTGACGACGTATTCCAGAATTTTTCTTCGCTGTTGGATCCGGTGAAGAACTTAATTGTTTAGTTGTATCCTCTGCACCAGCTGAATTTGATGTATCATTATTTGGCGTTGAAGATGCTGTTTGATGATGCATGGGAATTGTTGAATCATGGTGATGATGATGGTTCACTGAAATCACACCCGCAGATCCTAAATTTGATGAATTCACTACATTATTTGTCCCAAATATCACACTTTGTTGTAATTGTTGTTGTAATTGATAAATATTCTGTTGATGAACCGTTGAAGATGATTCAACTAAATCGTTATTTGAATCTTTCATTATTACAAAAAGTTTACAGTAAAAATTGTTTATACAAAATTAAAAAAAAAATAAATATTTGTTTAAAATATATATTATTTACAATAAAATTTATTTCAACCACAAAATTATAAACATTGTTTATTGAATAAAAATTTTCTTGTTTATTAAAAAAGTCTTTTTGTGGATCTAGGTATGGTTGTACAATCTTTTAGTCCGTTGTAAGTGTTAACAATATACAGATAAAAATGTTATGTATATATATTTGAAAAATATATACAATAATTTGTATATATTATAAAAATTTTTGTTTATTCGTATTTTATACAAATAATATTTATATTAAAAATAACGCACACACTGTATTCGATCAATTGAGAAGAGACTTTTTTTTTCGAGAAAAGTACCCGTACACTCTCTTTGAATCGAACAGCCACAATAGAGTATATACACACAACGAACCGAACGCGCGTCACCACGCGATTTGATTTGAATCTACGCGCACTCAAGAATGAAATAATAAATTTGCTCTCTTGATGTTATTACACGAATGTGGTGTATACTATTATATTCATCTTCTCTTTTTCAGCTTGTCTTATTCAAATACTTTTCTGTTTCTCAAATGATATGACAGACGAACGGATAGACGGATGGACGGACAAACAGATTGCCATCATGTAATAGACGTTCTATACATATACTTTACATATGCAATGTTAGAATGTTGTAAATTGTAAGGAGAATATCTCAGAAAAAAAGGTTGGACTTATATCATCTCATCAATGTTGTAATGGACCAAACGTTGATTCGTTGTTTTAATATGAATATGATATTCTGTATGTTTGATAAAGATAGATATACATACTCCTTTTTTTTAGGTTTATAATGTATAATGCTTTTTTTTGGAAAGCTTTTTTGGTTTTTTCAATTTGGAATTCAATAACAAGTTTTGGTAAAGAAACGAAAAATTTTAATTCGATGCTTTTTTCAATTTGGCTATACAAAATTATAGGTATTAAGAAGAATATGAATACTTCTAATATTTTCGATAATGCCCAAAAATTGCATTTATTTGTGTAATGTAAAAAAAAATCTATTTATAAAATAATTCAAAATAATATTTTTTGAAAGATGTTAATTTTAATGATATGAAGAAAATCAATTTTTATCCTAAATTTACTAGCATTTTTGTTTATTGTAATTAGTAAACTTTTAAAAACCAAAATTGTCCTATAAAAACATTTATAAGAAAATAGCACTATGGTGGAAGCGCAAGGAACAAATGTGGCTACCTGGGAATTTTTACAATTGGACTGAATATCATTAGATGATTTTTTAGTATAATTGTCTTCCTCTGGAGCACTTTTGCCCTTTTTTTTATACTATCTACCATAACATTGGTTTTACAATCAAATTGAGCCTCATGTCCCAGAAGGAATTCTTTTTATTAATAAGATATAATATGATGTACAAATAATTACCAGATTTATTTCAAATTTTATTTGAATTTAAAATTAAGTACTTAAAATTATATCCCATTCGAAATTTCTAAAATTAAAGTGTATTAAAACTACAAAACCTATTTGCAACGTGCATGAGTTTTATTGGTGGCATTTCCATAATAATAATACACTATTTTATTAATAAAATTGTGTGGATATACATATAATTCTATGGGTTGCATATGTAATTTACATTAAAAATTTAATATTATTTTCTAAGAAATATAAATAAGTAATTATGTTAATTTACATTTAAAAAAATTATGCAATTTCGCTTCTTACTTTCACAATTATTAATGCAACAAGTTTAAGTAATTGTAATCTTTGAATAATTTTAACATTTACTATACTATTTACATGTAAACAGTTGAAAATTGGTAATAATAGCCCCTTTTAATGCCAAAATTATCCACTAGAAGGGCTGGCGTCAATTCATTGTCCTTTCCAAGACTTCCATGACATGCACCAAACGAATGTCTAAACCACACTCCATGGACTTCAATGTCTTTTTATTTTAAAATATGCGAATATTATGCGAATAAATATAAGAATGCGTTTCGTTTCGATGTAACTTCTCATGTTTTGACGCAGGTTTATAATGTTTCTGGTGGCCTTAAATTACGATTTGAGTAAAAATATTGTACAATTTTATATGTATTTCATAAAAATCGACTCTCGATTTTTTCAATGTCTCAATTAGAAAATTCTATACTTTTAGTTATTTAGAGTAAAAATCTTTTTTCTTTAGCGTTTTTTTAAAGCAACTGCAAAGATGATGTATTGACCTATTTTAAGGTTGTTTAACTAGATATTTCCAATAATTTTTTAACGTAATTTTTTATTTTTATATTAAATTCCCCTAAATAAAAGTATCACATTCGTGATTTCCATTTCTATATAATGTATTTTAGATATTTCTCATGTAAATAAAAAAATATTATTCGTAATTTTATGATATCATATTTATTTTTTTCCGAATCTAACCACGAAAACAATGCAGTTTAGGTACTTATCAAATTATATCATGGTTTTTTTATAATAATTTTTCCCACAAAATGTATTTGCTGTCATTATTAATATAGTTTCTTTAAATCACGAATTTATTATTGTGATTGCTGATAATTCAATCTAAAAAAAAAAAAAAAAAAAAACAAAAAACAAAAAAAAAACGAATTGACGAAATAGAAATTACAACAGTAAAATGAGCAATGAGTGAAAACCATTTCAAGAAAGATCAAGCCACAATCTGGGATTAGGTCATCTACAATATCATGGACTATTATGAATCTTTCATGATCAATTTTTCTCGTTAACACATTAGTAAGTTTTTTACATACTAAAATACCTTCCAATATCAAATTCCATTAAAAAAAAAAAAATCAAGTCTAATCGATTCGCCAGTTGAATCCTCTCCGATGATTCGAATTAAATTTTTATTTAAACTTGATCGACAGGGTTCTTAGCTATGTTTCACGAAAATCTGTATATCCGTTAGAAGATCATCACCTCTTTTCTAGTTATTATCGGAATCTTAAAGCTCGTACTTGAAACATAGCAAAAAATACTCTCGATCAAATTGTATTAAAAAAAATCAAAATTCGGTTTATCCGTTTAGAAGGTAAGATGCCACAGACAGGCACGCAGATTCAAAGCTATACACGTTAAACTTATTACACCTCCTTTTCTAGTCGGAGGTTCATAAATAGAGGAAAAAGTAAACTATTATTCAAAACACTAAAGTGGATAAATAGTTTTTTTTAAGAAAAACCAGGCTGTCTATCTATCAAATTCTAGCCCCCGATGTTATGGGCTTTTTAACATGTATTTATTACGACAATTACGTAAAATTTCTCAGTAAAGAATGTTGTTTTTAAGAAAATAAGTCATAAATTAAAAGTAATTGAATCGTACGATATGGATGTGGTTTATTGATGAAGTTCTTTAAACTTTTATTCTTAAAATTATTACATATTTATTAAAAAAAAACACAATCACAATCCTTGTTTTATCTGCCAAATAATTTCCAGAAAAATACTCAGACGAGGGCAAAAAAGTTAATAAACCAAGTCAAAATTGTATGATTCAGATATAATTTAATAAACATTCATTTGTAACTACAGTTGTCATGAGTTAGAAATAAGTAAACGGCAGTACTCTAAGGACTAAAAAAAAGGTTTTATCCAGGACGAAACTGGAGACCTTCTGAATATCAAACAGACGTGATAACTGCTAAAAATAGGAATGTTTTGTAAACGGGTACGGTTTTTTAAAAGTCTTTAATAAATACTGTGGTAGTATTTTATAAAGCTGTCTCTCATTTCTGTGTCTGTTCTGAGTTATAAACCTTGAAAAGGCTTTATTATATGAATAATTTTTTTTCAAACTTAGAAATAGTAATTAATAATAAAAACAATATATAATTGTTCTTCACTTAAAATTATATTACAATATAAATATTTTGTATTTACTAAATTGTAAACATATACGATTTACAATTTGTCGATATTATATATTAATTAATATTAAATAAAATAAAATTTTGTGAATTAAAAAGGTATAAATATAATTGTTCCATCCAAAATTGAATCAGAGCCCTTCTAATTGTAAAGAAGGCGTGTAAACTTTTATACTAACAGAGTTCATAAAGTATGTAAAATAATTTTCACCTTAGAACTTGAAATTAAGGAAAAACTATGTAGTCTTAGTATTCAGAAATTTCGATATATATATAAGGATCGTATGTTTCAAATAACAATCATTAAAAAAAGTAATTAACAATAATTAAAATAAATAATACACCTCAACTTATGATATCAATACATTACAATATTAGTAATAATAACGTTCTTAAATTGATGACATCAAATATAATATGTTTTTAATTGTAAAAATATATACAACTTACAACTTATCGATATTATTATTAATATTAACTAAAATAAAATTTTGTGAATTAAAAAAGTATAAATATAATGGTTCCATCCAGTATCGAACTAGAGACCTTCTAATTATAAAGAAGACGTGTTAACCTTTATACTAACAGAGGTAATAAAGTATTTAAAACAATTTTCACTTTCAAATTTTAAATTAAGGAAAAACTATGTAGTCCTAGCCTTCAAAATTTGAGAATATATATATATAAGGGTCGTATGTTTCAAATAACATTGATTTAAAAAAGTAATTAATAATAAATAAAATAAATAATACATTTCAACTTATAATTACATCATAATATCAATAATAATAATGTTTATAACTTGGTGACGTCAAATATAAATATTTTGTATTTAATTGAAAAAATATATACAATTTACAATTTGTCGATATTATTAATATCGTCTACGTAAATGTTATGTTCTTATAGTAATAATAATGATCATAATGGTGTCGAAAGAAAGTCATATTGATGGTGGTTGAATCGATTTAAATAATAATAAATACATAATATATATATGTGTGATGTAGCGTATTATTTTTAACAATAATAATAATATTCAATTGTATATTTATTATATAAAATATAGTTTATGTATATGCAATTGGTTGGTAGCACTGTACGATTATGATAATATTTATTTCTTTGAGGAAAAAAAAAAACAATTCAGGGATGGACACCAACAAAAATTCGCTAAAAGTATATTTAAACAATTATTTTATGTAAAAAGAAATGTTTATAATTATAATATAATAACCCGAGTAGTCACTATCTTGTCTCCTATGCACGCAGATGGTTTTCAGTTTGATCATGGAAGGATTTAGGTTTATATTTATTTGTAAAAGTTTTACTAAAGTTTAACTTAATCATTTTTAAGGGATAAAATTGAATTTAACCGCTCATCACCTGATAAATGTGACGCTGCATTTAAAAGTTTTTTTTGTAAATAATGAAACTATGAACGTCCGAAGCTCAGAATACATGTAACATATGTCTTAAAGATTCTGGTATTCATTCCAATACTAGAATTAAATTTCATTCCGATTATAATGTCTCGAAATTTAGTTTAATTTTTGTGGGACTTCAAAACTGTAACGCTCTGCCTACTACGGGACCAAAATCAGGTAGTTGATTTCAAGTACAGCGTTGCCAGATAAAGTCAATGTTGTCAAGCTAACCGTAGGTCTATCTATGTTTTATTAATTGAACTATATCTAATTATGATCTACAAATTATTTATGTTTTATTTTTGATATAAAAAGTGATTATACATCTACTTTGAGGTAACGTTAAGGTAATTAATGTAATTTATGATTTTCTCATCATATCTAAAGAATTATCTTTAAAGAGACATGTTTTAAATTTTTATCAATTTTTAAAACTGATGAAATAAGAAATCAATATTTAAAGAAAAAAGATCACTGGTACCATAGTATCACATCTGCTTCATAGTGTCACATCTGCAGAAAGTCTCCAGTTCGAACCTGGATAGAACGTACTTAATTTTATACCTCAATTTTTTTTCAAAATTTTTTTCTATTAAAGTTAAAATCTGAATGAAAATGGAAATATGCAACAGGTGTTCAGTTCTAAATTAATTATAAATTGATCAGCCCTGAATAAATTGTTATTAAATTGTGGTTTTGTTGTAATTAGATTATATTATTTTGTTTACTACAAATTTTATAAATATTATGAGTACCTACATTAATTTATGGTTCAACATCAAATATCGTCATTTGCATATATACAACATAATAACAAATTCGAAAACACGTTGAAAAATCAATGATATCGATATATTGAATACAAATTTTCTTGCTAATATGTAACAACAGAAGTATACCAAAAATAAAATATCGCAGTAAATGAGTTCCAAGATCAGTGTAAATTTTTGTAATTTATTTTATCAAGGACAAAAATTTAAGAGACTTTTTTCAAAATTATGTTTCCAAAGGTAAGACTATTGTCTAGGAAACTAGGCATCATAAGCATCTTTCTAGGTTCTCAGACTGACTTTAGTGCAACAACCAACTCGTAAGAACTGCTAGTATTAACTCTTACGTATCAACTGTTGTTATTTTCAAAACACACTCTTAATTACACATTTCCATATATGTAGTTGGCTAAGATACTAGGTTCAATTTTCAAAGCTGCATAAAATGGAACTATGGAACCGACTCAATCACTTTCTCATAGTTGCCTGAAGATATTAAACTCGTTGCAATATATTGACTTGCGCTTCCACCATTATCAAATCGCCACAACAACAACAAAAAATGTATAATAATTTATTATTCGAATTTACATTAGAAAAATTTGAGAGTAGTTTGAAAAAGTTACACAGAAAGCCATCTTCCTTATCACATAGGTATACTATAAATAATAAATATATGCAGCTTTGATCACCCATAGCTCGAAAACTACTCGTTAAAAGCCATTTTCCTATCTAATATTGTGGGGTCCAATTTATTTATCGAAACAAGAGAAGCATGCGTAAAATATATCACAGGCAAAAAAGGAAACCTTATCTATACACAAATACGTCGCCATTTGACGTTTGATTTTAATTTGCTGTGACATAACATACATTTATTTTATTATAAGCGGTGTATTTTTACATCAAAACGGTTTTAATGTGGGCATTTGGTTCAATGCGGAATTTGCTGAGAAGATCAGAAGACTCGGTCCTGTGCCTTTCTAAGATTGTAAATTTTGTATTTGATTGCCCTCCAATCAAACATTAAGACTGAAACTAAATGACTGATTAAACTACGTTTTCTTTCAATTTGGTATAAACAAATATATGATGGAGATCTTATCATGCGTTGATATTTTTGATTTAGGAAAAAAATATATTTTGTAGTAATTTTGAGTTTGGATAGACAAAAGATAATCCACTTTTTTGACACAATTTTTAAAATTTTTAACAAAATTGTCAAAATAAAATACGCAAATGATATATTTACATAGTTTTTTTTTCCTATATGTAACGGACCTGCTTGGGTATAAATAGATAGTCCAAAGATAGCCCATCATACCCTTTTTATACCATGTATATATGTAATATGCAAGGTATACTAAGTTTGGTCCCAAGTTTGTAACGCTTAAAAATTTTAATGCTATGAACAAAATTTTGGTATAGGTGTTCATAAATCACCTAATTAGCCCATTTTCGGTTGTCAGTCCGTCTGTCGGTCTGTCTGCCAACACGATAACTCAAAAACGAAAACAGATATCAAGCTGAAATTTTTACAGCCTACTCAGGACGTAAAAAGTGAGGTCAATGAGTATAGTATAGGTCAATTGGGTCTTGACCAATGGGTCTGTAGGACCCATCTTGTAAACCGTTAAAGATAGAACAAAAGCTTAAATGTAAAAATCTTTCTTATAAAAAAATATACAACTTTTGTTTGAAACATTTTTTCGTAAACATCATTGTTTACCCGTGAGGGCGCAAATTAGGCGTAAATTGTATAGTATGTATTATATGAGGTTATCAGCTACGTATGTGTGACATGTATGTATGCGTAATGTGATAGAGTACTCAACACTGTGTGTGCATGGTATTTTAATAATTAACTCAGTCAATTGTTTGTTTTCACTTGTTTAATTTAGTTTTTTTCAGTTCCCCCTTAATATAAATAAATATGACAACTTTTTAAAATTTGTATTACTTTTTTATTTGCACTAATGAGTAATTATTTGATTCGGGGAAATTGTATTGCGGACAGAAGTCAATGGATATACCAGATAATTTCCAATTTGTGTATATGATAATAAAAATTAACACTAAATATTTACTATTTCTTAAGGTCAATATTATTTACATTTTAAGTAATAATATCTTATATATGTGTGTTTAGTTTTTGAATTTATAATACATAAGTAGATAATGTAAACGTTTTTATTAATATTATTATTTTAAATTAACATTAACAAAAATTAACATGTTCGAATCATTGACATTTTGATAATTTTATTTTTAAGTTTATAATCCCGTATTCATCATACACACACACTTGTTGTAAGTTGTGTTACCATTTCAACCATAATAATAAACAAATTTAATATTCATTCAAGAAAAAATAATAATTAAATTAAATATAATTAAATGTTAAAAGTTTATTTTACTGTATATATTATTTATTATAAATAATATTAATTGTTATTTATTTTATTTGGAAATTTTATTGATTTTAAATTATTTTTTAATTATATGTTACATTTTAAGATATTTAGATCTAGGGCCAGACGTGGTATATGATGACAATGTTTTTTCAAAAAGTCTCATGACTGAATACTTCCTTCTGTTTCAAGGTTTTTTGAAAATTTTTCTAATTTATTTAGGTAATTAAAGCCCAAAAACCATAAAAATCTGGGTAGTTTAACAAAAGAAATCCCATTTTACAAAATATCTCCAGAATGCCTCGAAATTAATGTTTTTCATACCAAATTCTAGGTGGTAACTACCTAATCGTTAAATGTACCCGATTTTTCAAACCTAATGAGTTTCATCAGATTCGGTGAAATTTTTTTTTATTTGTTTTATTTTACCGATGTTTTCAAAGAGGAACCCTCTTAAGGAAATTGAAAAAATTAGGCTTTTTTTTGCCTCCGAATTGACTATAAATAATTTTCTAGAGTTAGTGATTATTTTCTAGAGAGTAGAGATTTGGTACTTTGACCCAAATAATATAAAAATCGGATCCCTTTAACAATTAAACTAGTAGTTTTTAAGATATTGACTAAAATCCTATAAAATGGACGATATTCCGGAAGAATTTCTTCAGTCGATAAGCCAGAAACTTATTGTTCCATCGCAAAATTAACTAAATGCTGGTGTTTTTGGACTATTGAGGATTATTTGGACCTAAATGACAATAAAAATCCATACTTCTAGACATTTAATTCTTGTATTATATTGAACAGGATTTCGATGTAAAACTTCAGGGACAAAATTTTGTGTAGAGATTTTTTAAATATATTTTTGGGAAAATAAGATAATAATATGTCTCCCAGGCAAGAAAAAATAATAAACATTATTATTTTGCTTGACATTATGTTATACAAATAAATTATTTTTTAACGCCTTTTTTTCATATTTTAGCTAAGCCGAATTCAGCTGATTTTTAATCTTAAAACTATATATATTTAAATTTAATTGGCTGTTTTAAAAATTTAATTTGATTTTTTACTCGTTTTGAGCACATTTTCCATGCAATACCAGAATTCGTGTCTTGATTTCAACATAAAATAAAAATTGCACATTTTTAAAAAGTAATTTAGATAAAAAATAATTACATAATTTAAAACATAATGTACATATATTTTATTTAGTAATAAAATAAAATCCAACATAGATTTATCTCATGACTAGAGCCAATAACATTTTATTTATGACGTTTGAAGGCGGTTCTTACGATCTTCTCAACAACCGCCTACCTTCATGGCGTCTTATGTATGCTGTTTTAGTATGCAACGACGTTTTTTTTTCGCTTTTTTTTTAATTTTGAGTGAATAACGTTGATTTTATGTAAAATCATATGCTTTTCAAATTTTCTTTAAAAAATTTGAATTTTTTTTGTTCTGATGTTTAAATATAAATTTAAAATTATTTTCTTAGAAATTAGATCAAAAACATGTTTGTTTTTATAAAAATTAATGTTCTTGTAAAATATATAGGATGTTTCCTATAAAACATGATCACCTGATTTGGCAATAAGCCTTAATTGCGTTTAAAATAGTAATAAACATGTAAAAAGTTACAAGAAAATATGTTCTTTACATGTTTGCAATTGAATATTTTCTTAGTGTAAGAAACTTCTTAAGTACCTTTACCTAGTCAAATACTTATTTTCTAGAATTAAGCATTGAGATCATTGACTCCAGAAATATTTACTTGTTATACGAACATCAACAGCCAAGTAAACACGCTTACTTCATTTCAGTAATTTTTATACTGTTATGGCCATTCGAAAAACAGACAGAAGATAGATAAGGTTTTAAAAGCTTCTGTATTAGGCTTATTATGGTTTATATCATGAACTCCTACTAAACGTAAGTTTCTATTTAAGGTATTTGGGAAACTTAAGCCAAATATTAAGAAATCTTCAAAACTTTAAATAAAAGCTTAATGCACTAGCTGTTAAAAATAAAGACAATGTACCATGCCTAACGTGAGACAATTGCAATTGAAAATTACATTTTTAAACGTCAATCTTATTCGTTTTTTCCAGTGAAAGAAACATTACCGTTTTGAAACTTACCGAAGATATTATATTGCAAATAATAAAAAATAAAAATGAAAATTACTCACCATTTACTTACTATCCATAAAATATTAAATATTGCATTGAGAGTATTATTTTTCATGAACGAGTGTATGTGTATATTCAACCTAGTATATATGTGCATTTCGTACTTACATTTTATTCATTAGTAGTAGCAATACTAGGTATAGTAAGCATTAAACAAAATTGATTGTAACCTATAGTTGTGTATATACGTATTGAATAGATAATAAGCGAAAAATTTTGCACTACAGTACTGGGAAAGAACTTGACTTAAAAATTTTCAATTCCCACACCCAAAATTAAGGTTGAATTCATTATTTGAAGTATTAAGGGAAAAAACCCAACAAAATTGAATAAATTCATTTAATTAACTCGACATGAATACAAAATCTGAAATATTTTAACATTAAAAAACCGCATAGTTAGCCGAGTTAATTTAATTAACTCTAATCGAACACTAAATTTCAGTAAATTTATAAAATGAATGAATTTTCCAAAATATATAAAGAATGAAAACATAAAAAATGAAAAAATAAATGTAGGCAGATCGTGGAAAAATTTAAATATTTATACAAAAGAAACACTTATAAAATGGTGGAGGAGCAGTGAAATAACTGAAACATTAATAATTGTGTCGCAGTTTTGTTTAAAATAAGCAGAGATTTCAGACAGTTTTTTCTTCGGCGTGTTATCTTACTTGGCCATTTGCTGATATCAATCACACATAGTCCTCAAAAATTCAACTAAAAGCATATGCTTTCCTACCTCTTCTAAATTTCCAACTATCTACATCAAAATATCTTTAAAAATGGACTTCAAATTACCTACTTTGTTTATAGTTTTACCATAATCAACGAAACTTTCAAAAATAGACAAAGATCAACAAGGTAATAAAAACAGGGAAATGAAAGCTTTAAAATTGTTATGTGTTTGTACATTTTGTATTTCACAGGAGTTTTCCTATTGAGTATATTTTAACGATCATTCAGCTGTTTTCTTTGCGTAAAATATACATTGTAAGGAAATTTAGACTTCAGGAAAATGTAGGATATATTAAAAATAAAAGATATTAAAAAGAAGAAAGCGGAGATAAATATTTTTAAACACTTTATTATTATAATGATAAAATTAATGTATACCAATTTTTTGTGTCCAATTTGTTTTACAATAAAAAAAATTTGTTTTCAAACATACATTTCACACTCTTAAATTATGGTTTTTTGGAATCTGTTTCATGTTAAAAACAATCACAGTGACGTAATATGCACATACTAAACATATTTTCTGAAGCTTGTTCTTTTTGTACAATATTGTGTACACTAATCAATCCATATAGTATAAAACAAAGTCACTTCAATCTGTCTGCCTGCCCCAAATCCCTATGTATACTAGGATCTTTAAAACTAGCCAACGGATTTTGATATTTTTTAATCGATAGAGTGATTCAAGAGGACAGTTTCTATGTATAATACATGCATAATATAGTAGAGCAAGGGTTGAAAAGGATGTGCTTCAAAAACTTAAATAGCTGTTATTATTAAGCTGAACTATTGACATGATAAGTAACCAGCTTCAAGGATTGTTTTTATCTATTTTTAACTATTGAGGGTGGAAAGGTGAAGCGACAAGTGGGAATGAATCATCGAATATTTGCAAATATACCCAAGTGAGGTATCAAGTAAAAAGGCATGACGTGTACATTACAAAACTGTAACCTCTACACAAGGGGATATGAGAGGAAGAGGAAGAGTTGTTTTATCCCTATTTACTCATACTTACACTGAGACAAAAAAGAACAATCTTTTGAAAATTGTGTACATTATATAGAATCTATTTTTATGTGTATTCGAAAAGGAATTTCACATTATTTCTGATATATTTTTCAAAAAAAAATTCCAACACTGTTCAATAACAAATAAATTTCTATTGAACAGTGTTTGACGTCATTAACATAAAAAACATTTTTTATATGTTATTTCATAAAAAAAAATATTTTTCTCATATGACTCGAAGCATAGAATTAACATAGATAATATTTTCAAAAGTTTATAAGTAATTTAGGGCTAGTTAACTATAAATTTTCCAAAGCAAGAATAACCAAAAATAAAAATATTCGCTATGTAAAACCGCTAGACGTTCCCTTTTAAAAAGCAAGAAATATTTGAGTATGTAAATGTTACAAACTTGCGAAATTCTATTGATTTCTCGGTATACGTATATATTATGTTTGAGAGCTATGTATGCTTTGGAGACAGACACACATAGAGACATTAAAATGTACCTATACGACATTAAAATTCCTTTATGTGTTGCTGTCGTCAAAATTTTTATTCAGTTCGAACGTTTTTTTTGATTTTATTTTATATTTTATTTTTCTACATTGTGGTTCATTAATGTAAATTGGAAAAGCATTCAATCGTTTTCGTTTCCAAATATACCACGTGAATTTATATTCAGAAAGGTGGTATGTTTTGCTTATAATATTAAAACCAAATTATTTATTCGCTTCTGGTTAAAAATCGTTATAACTTATTGCTGGATGGTCATTAATTTTTATAAGAATAATGTACAAGAATAGTTAATCTGTCAGCACTCGCATTAACCGTTCGGTAATCTTTAGGTGATGGTCGGTAATCCGTTGCGTGATGCTCAAGCATTTTGCACATGCGTCAAATATTCTTTAACTAATTTCACCATATTTCTATCACAAGTTTTTTTATTTACTGAGTACTACTTACATTAAAATAATAAGTAACGAATAAGCCCGAAAAGTTTCGAGGTCAAGTTTCAAACAGGCAAAGTGGTGTGCTTTAAATCTAACAACATAATATATCATTAATACATGGTAATATGTATGCACTAAATTTTAAAATTATATTTTTGTTTTTTATGAGTTACGAAAAATATAGGTATTTAAGTGAAGTAGGGGATCCGTTCGCAGTATGCCTAGGGTAGCGGGTTCGATTCCCGTCGTCACAACAAAAATAAATTTAATTAATTATTGTGATAGGCTGGTGTAGTGCCATGGTATATGCATGAAGGAGGTTTACTCAGCCACTGAAAATAATTGAGGAGCTGATAAATGAAACTATCAGCGGAAAAGGTGGTAAAACACATATATGTATGGAATCACAATGGGCTCTGTACCTATCCTAAGTTTGTCCATTGTGGGCAGCCAATATAAACCAACCAAGTGAAGTAAAAGTTGGAAAAAGAAGTTTCATACACTTCGAGTCATTAAAAGTACCAGTTGAAACTATTTCTGTAAAAGAAGCGTGCAGGGTTTTTAGTGTCTCTATCATCTAAACTAAATGATTCAGTACCCTAGTGTCAACTTTTACGATTATATGTTTTAGAGAACTGCTTCAGGTGCAATTGATGCTAATGATCCTAGGTACAGTCGAGTTTTTTCCATGGTACATTATGATATTGTTAGAAGGAATAAACTTCATGTACTATGGATGTGGAATCATTATTTCATCTTCGTTTAGTTTTATAAGAAAGTTAATTAGATCTAAGTCGTCGAACTATATAGATACAATTTTATAAGATTTATTTTTGACGTCATATCTAATTTGATTAATACGTCATTTATATTTAAAAATAATATATAAGAAAGACAAATCAAAATAATTAAAAATTAATATAAATATACAAACAGTAAAATCATTTCGATACAATAATTATTTTATTAGTAAGCATAGATGGATGGCTAAGTAGCAGATATAAATGTGTATAGATAGAGTTACGAGACAAATGTTTATTATTTATTATGTTATTTAAGATTTATTTAATCGATATTGATAGGCTATGTGGAAGGAGCTTCTATACTGTTAAGAGATAATTTTATAAATTATAATACACCACTTATATTAATTGAGAGGTGTTCCTAAAAAAAAGAAAGTAAAATGCAACTGATAACAATTCATCCTCGTAAACCATTTCAATAACGATAAATCACACGCAGGCCGAATCACACGAGAAATGCTTTTGATCCACTAAAATTTGTCCAATATAATGTAGGTCTACAACAAACTCTTTAACAATATAGGCTAATCAAACATAAATTGGCGTAGAATTTTTCCAGAATTAGTCCAAATGACCAAGGAGTTTTTTCGGCATGATAAGCTTCAAGGTACTATTTCGTAAGTGGCTTCCTTCTCGTGAAGCTTAGAAACTTAAATCCCATGCAACAGCTTTTTTTTTGTTAATCGAATAGAAAGATAATTGAAAAAACAACAAATACAAAAAACGTATTGTCTGACACTTGATAAAATTCGATGTTTGTTATTCGAAAACTTCAAAATTGTAATTTTAAAGATATTGTACATTCTCTTTAATCTAGCGCAGGACAAAACGATTTCTACATTTATTATTCCTTCCTATTAGAGTAAAAAAAAAGAAAATTTGTCGAAGCGAAACGTGAAATTAAAAAGCTTCCGAGCAAAAAGAAAGAGAACATACAACTTTTGTAACTAATAAAAAATTTTCGTAAATAAAATCGTCACTTGCGAAATATTAGCTGGATGCTTACCATCCCGAAATAACCTTTTGGTCTCCTGGACCATATGGTAATATCCCCGCCTCGAGTATTCTTGAGTAATACATGTTTCCAAATTTCTTTTTAATGTTTTTTTTTTCGTTTGTTATTAAAATTAAAAAAAAATCAGTTAAAATATATATGCAAATGACGCCGCAAGCATAATCTAATAATATTTCGAATGCTTGAATAATAATCATGACGCCACTTTTGTAACGAGAATTTGTTACGTTCCAAACTTTCTATAAATATTTCTTATACAATAATTTAAAAAATCATATCCCATGTAGTTTTTAATTCACTAACAGATCATTAAAATCATTTTGATTTAATCCCTGTATACAGAGCCTTTGGCTTTATATTAGCTATAAAAGACTAAAAAAGAAAAAGGTTGCAAAAGAAAAGGCAGGTAAGAAAAAAATTAAATTTCTTAAATTTCTTAAATAAAGGAAAATCAGACATATTTTCTAAATGGTACCAATACAGACTTACAGAAAGTGTATATTTAAATTATTTCTATTCTAAACCTAAAAATTAGATTTATTGACAGTTTTTGTTCATTCTGTGCAATTTGTATAAAAAAACAATTAAATTTATGATTAAATGTGTATTATTAACTTTTTATTATCACCAAGAAAAAGTTTCATTTGGAGATCAATAAGTTTCGTATGATTAATACTTCAGGCACCATTTCGGAGACGGATGAGTAGGGGAACATGAGGTAATGAGAGCCGGCGGGTAATGGGAGCCCAAAATAGACATCCCTAATGCCCGTAATTATGTAAATGAAGTTTGAGTGTCTTCGTTTATGTTTGATAGAGGTAGCCTAAAGCGTACAATGACTTAGTTGCACTAATTCAGTTGTACGAGATAATTGTTTGTTTTTTGCTACCCTGTTATAAAAAATACAAAAGAATAACGTCATGTAATGAGAGCTGTATGGCTTTTATTACCCCATCGCAGGATTTTTTATTCCTCGTACCTATAAAAATTTGAAACTTCGTGTTAAATAGGAAAAATGCGGTGGTGATATGTGCCATAAGTGCCCCAGGAATGTTAATCCCACCTCTTTTTAGTTTTCCACGTCAACGACACCCGCCTCAACTGGAAAAAGATAGACCACCGAGAACTATCTACACCTGCTCTCATAATGGTCGGACATACGAGACCATTTTGTCACCAAATGTTCTTTTAGTTATTTAATTCTTTGGTATATAAGATTAGATTTATTTGTGACTGACTGAAATCAAAGATAATACTACTCTAGACTGATTAAATTTTAAATGGCTCTCGTTTGACTAATGGGACATTTATTGGCTCCTATTTCCCGAACTTCGGGTAATTGAAGCGAAAGACAAAATTTAAAATTTTTTTAATTAGCGCCGAACGTTACTTAAGTTTCAGATTTTTCTACGATTTTCTGGTAATCAGATAAGTACAGCTTACGTTCATAATAAATACAAATTTAAATTATAGCAAATTATGAGTTTTATTAACAATATTCCTTAGATGGTGTTAATTAACCCACGCTCCCCTACTGTTTATGAAATTTGTTCTCAAAATGGTACTTTTTTACTATGCATTTTATAAACAACGAAAATATTATTAATAATTGATTATAAATAGCCGTCAGAAAATTAAAGAGGCCAGTTTATTGACTATTTTTTATATAAAATAATGCAGTAAATTGAATGGTGACCAAAAAAAGGAAAAACCTGTTTTTCATTGTTAAAAATTAAGATTTTATCAAAATACGTCGTCGTTTAAGGCTAGTTACATATAAAAAATTAAAAAAAAACTATGTATTCTATATACAGAATACAAACAACATTTCGACTCAAATAAAATATCCGTCCTTTTGTTTAGCAGAAAAAAAATCAGAAAGAAATTGTTAATTTTGACCCTTTTTTTTGTTTATATCAATTGAAAGGTCAAGGATAAAAGGTCGCGACTAGTTTTAAATGAATAATTTGTTAAAATCTGTATTTTTTGACTCATAACAACCATGTATTCAAATAAAATATATTTTGAGCAACATATCCCTCCATGTGTAGTCGAGTATTAAAACTTTAGATGGATATACATAATTGAATTTGACAAATGAAAATGAATAATATATTTTTATATACAGTAGTGAAGAATATATGATGTATTCATGTATGTAAATGAATACGCTGAGTTATAATTTGTATGTCGACTTGGGAGGTCTGCGGAACTATCATAGCACCACAAAGTAAGACATTTTGTTTAAACAATCGAAGATTAAAGGGAAACTTCATCTCTTCACTAGATAAAATTGCCGCCACGATCTCGTGCCGCCATTTACCGCCTCCGGAATTTATATTACTGCTTTTTAAATATAGATCAAGTTGATTTTTTTTTTCGTCATATTTTATAAGTAAGGTCTCAATGTCGATAATAATAATTATGCTTTCAAGTTATATAAGTATTCGATAATTTTTACTAGATGTTGTTCTTACTAATTAGTACGATTAATTGATGAAAAAATTAATAGATTCAGGGTTCAGTAGAGGCAATAATCAACACCACAATTAGTGAAAGGCATAAAGATATTTAAAAAAATTAATCCCAGAGCCCATTGAGGCCTCTTCGCAATAAAATTTAGCAAAATTTAGAAAAAATGTAGGTAAAAAACAAAAACAAAACTTTTTTTTGAATCCCTGAAAAAAATCCTTAAAAAGAGATATATGAAAAGTTTTACCGTTGTATATGCGTGTATGCATGTCTGCCTGTGTGCGGGATCGTAGCTCCCAAACGAATAAAACGGATGATTTTTTGTAAGAAAGGAAATTTAATGGAGAGTATTTTCAGCTAATTTTCAAGAAAATCGGTTCAGTTTCAGACGAGAATAAGGAGAGTTTGAGGAGAAGAAAAAAAAACGGCATTTGTAAGGTGTTTTAGGTGCTTTTTTAAATTTTGTAAATTTATCTTGTAAGGTAATCCAGATCCAAAAATTAGGAAAATCGAAATAATTTCAATGATATATTTGAAGTATGTGAATCTGATATCTAGAGAAAATTGGGGAAACATTTTTTTTATGAACTTTTACGATTTTCTCAAGACAGCTCCACGGGAAAATTGTAAGAAAATGAAATAATTTTTGGTTTTAATACTTTTTTGAAGATTATTTTAACTCAAAAATTACGAAAATCGAATTAAACAACTTGAATTTTCTGTCCATTTTGGTATGTCGTTTTCAGTTCATCAAATTCTGAGCCATTTAAAACTCATATTTCGAAAGCTAAAGGTTGTTCTGCAGCGTGCATTTGAATTTTTTATTTCTGTTCGTATTCCAAGTAAACGGTAATGTTTTATTTGAATGCATATTTTTACCAAAAGGTAAAGGCAAATCAACATAAAAACCGAGTTTCGATTCGAACCTGACCGACTATAGTATCGGAAATTCCTGTATAACTTATGTATTCTGCATAAGAAATTCGAAACCAATGACCTTGAAAATTATAGAAAATGCTTACAATTATTGTTTGTTTATTTTTTTTGTTTAAGTATCGTGTAAAACTATGAAAGCAACTAAATAATTTACACATACAATTTTAAAATAATATTGAAATTACTTAATTTATGACAACACAAAACCTTTTGAAAATCTTTAAAAAAGAATTAAAAGTGTGAATATTTCAAAACATTATCAAAAATACATAAACAAAAATAATACATTAAAAAAAATATCGGTCGAAGTTCAAATAAAAATTCTTTTTACAACAATAATAAAAGTATTATATTTTGCGAAGTTCTGAGTCCTTTGACCAAATGACCTTATTATTAACCTTTTTACAAAAAAAAAAAGTCTTAAAATTACTTAAAATCGAAATTATATACTATCAAAATAAACAAAACATATTTTTAGTCGGAGTTTTACAATCGTAGAAAATAAAAGGATAAGTTTTTCGAAAAATATGTGTTAAAAAAAAGTATTATGTTAAATGTATGTATAATTGGGCACTTTTTTCATCAAATTCTCCGAGAGAACAATCACCATGCCAATTTCTCAATACATTTATACCCATTAAAGCGCCTTTTTCTAAAAACAGGGTTGGAATTTAAAAAAAAAAAAAAAAGATGAATAAATATTGCCAAAGCGACTGCTTAAAAAATTTTTTTACCTAATATCACAAGAATACCGTTATTATATTTGAAATGAGATGATGGCCTACCTTATCTATATCGATGGCTTTCATAATATATCGCCATATGCCTTAAATCAAGAAGGTCTTTTAGTCCATGTGAAATTTTCACTTTGTTTAAACAGGTGTTTAGGCAATATTCACAAAATATCTTCAACACTCTATATCTAGAAAAGGACGTTAGTGATGAGCGGGACCAAAATTAAGACCCAGACCATAGTCTCTTTATTTTTGTCTTGGAATTGGTTTTGACGATTGTATCTTGATATTGATTATACATTATTAGTTTTAATTTTAATTTTGGTCTTGCAAAATCGAGCCTTGGTCTCGCAGAGTTGCGTTTTGAGTTTGCAAAAATATTCTCAGTCTTAATCTTGCTGTCAACCAAACCAAAAAAAAAGTGTTGTATCGAAAGTTAGTAGGAAAAAATTCTCAAGGGATTCATAAAATATTTTCAACAATAAGCTTGGTAAAAGTCTTGTAATGAGTCTTGATCTTGTTAAAATAAGCCTTGGTCTTGCACGGTTAGGTGGTCTTGCATAGTTGGGTCTTGGTCTGGATCCTAATTCATATAGATAGGATCTTGGAATTGGTCTTGTCGAAGTGATAACTTCATTGGTCTTGGTCTTGGTCTGGAAAAATTTGCAAGACCTAATAATTTTGTTCATTACTAAAAGACGTTTTGATTTTCTTTGAAAAATTGCTACTATTTTAATGTTATCTAATATTTGTTGAGTTTATGTTGTTATAACTTCGACTATTATGGCCAACATTGTAAGAAAAAGCATAAGCTAACCATCAATCTAAACGAAATCCAAAAAGGATGTTTCTTAGAAGTGAAATAAGAAATTATTTACATGAGTGCTTATGCAATTTAGTGCCCAATTGTATATACACATTTTTTTTTTTAAATGTATTATTTTGTTTGATTGACCCTTCTTTATTTCCTCATACGTAAGTAAAAAAAAAATTAAAGCCACCATTTGCATATGTAGACTAAAACATCAACCAAAAGTAAAAAAAAAAAAACATTTATTTAATAGTATTTAAAAACACATTTTGACATTAATACGACATGGGTGGTTTACAACACACGACCCAAGGCGCCTAAATATGCATTAAAAGTCAAACAAACTATAAAATATGATACTCTAACAATATTTTTTCATATATATATTTTATTCAAATTTTGTTTGATAAAAATTTGAAAATAGGGAAAAGAAGTATTAAAGGTTTGTCAAGAAAGTATTAAATTAATGGATTTTACTCCCCAAATATTAATTACTAAATTGGAGGGTTGAAAAATAAAAGAGAAATATGGTAGAAGCGCGGTGAAAAATATTGTTAATGATTATGTTTAACTCTCTAACATGTCTAAATAAAAAATGCTTAAAAACAAGGTTTTACTTAGCATAATGTAAAATTTTAGGACGGAGTTAAACTTTTATATTTAGGAAAAACTTATTTTCTGCTTGATATACGTGTAATATGTTGATAAAACTTGTCTTTAAAAATGGTTTTCTATCAAATTTTGTAACTATGAAGCTAAAATTCGAATAGCGATTTAGCTAAGATGTTATGGTAGAATAATAGGTGGTGGAAACTATCATCTTTAATTCGAAAAATTTATATCGTTAATACATAAAAACATGCGATGAATTACTCGAAAAATCCAAACGTGACTGAGATTGATTTATTTCCAACAGTTTTCAATATACAGAATGTTTCAAAATTATGTTTTATAAAGATTTTTTCCAAAACATTTACAAACATTTTTTTTTGAAACAAAAAACAGTCAAACATTGTAAATTTTGGATAAAAGGCTTGTTTTATTTTTTTATATGAAGTTGGACTAAGTCTAAATAAAGTTTGAAAATTTCAGGGGGAAACGGTAGATGGATGCTATGTTTTCGTAGATTTCTCCAACACATAGTCGATGGAAATTAAAAAAAAAAATTAAAATAATTTAAAACGTACGGGGACACAAATTTAAAAAAATTTGTATTTTTAATTTTGATGATGAATTATGTTTTAACTTGACAATATAAGAGGATAAGAAAGAATCAAATATTTTGATACCTAGAGTACTTTTTAAAAAATCGAAAATTTTGTTTAACTATTATTTTTATTGTGTTGTTTACAATCATGTTTACGATATTTATTTACATCATCTCGATTATAATTGCAAATTTTAATATGATATATGCAGCGTAAACTAAATATTGACAAATATCTTGTCTAGTAATCTTAATTTTTGTATAATTATTTGGCTTTCGATATTTCGAAAACCAAAGCAGATATCGAAAAATTGTATTCTTATTTTTTTTTCTACATTCATTATAACAAATTTCAGTTATAACAAAATTCATTATCAGTTGAAAATAAGGAACAAATAATTTCAACCCTAATTGTAAGTCTAAAATTGTCTTGGTGCTCAAACTACCTCAAAAAAATATAACATATTTCTATTGATGAAAAATTTGTATCTCAAATAGTGGTACATTTATTTAAGAGAACTGGAAGTAGTAGTCTCTACTTTTTTCAGAGGTTAAAAGGATTACTCTGCACAAAGGTGGAAATGTTTCAAGACTAAGAATTCGAACACACGTTGCAGTTATACCACAGTATTGTATCATAAAATTGCTAGATTTTTCTTGATTTAATGTAGAAATTGGGATAATATTGAACGAATGCGATCTTGAAATTAATAACAAGAAAATCAAAAAAATAAAATGAGTGCATCTTTCTTGTGACATACTGTGTATACCATTAAATTAATTTTTTATTTACAAAATAATTTTTGAAATACGAAAAAATTAAACAGATTTTTCTCACTACAGTGGGAAAAAATTGATGTCAATTAATTAAAATTAATAATGTATACAAAATCATACAACTTCATCTTTACGAAATTCATAAATTTTCAGAGAGGAAAAAAATTTTTGTATTTAATTATGTGCTATAAACTCGTCAAGTATTTCAATATGTTATTTTTTTCATGCTCAATTACATATTGTTTACATTATTAATTTTTGTCAGTTTACAAAACAATTTGTCACGTATTGAAGTACTTTTTATGGTTTACAAAATTAGAGAAGGCTGTGTGTTTAAAATTAAATTTATAATCAACTACATCTAAATCGGTAAACCAACCACCTTGAAAGAATCAACAACTTCGGTAATATATACTATTTTTTAATCAACATGGGAGGCGAAGGGATCTCCTTAAAAGGTTAGTTAAGGAGATGTAAAAAAAATTTCCAGACTGGCTAATGAAGATCTGTCATAAAATTATTAGGACCAGCGTCTAGCAAAGGAAAACGGCATTATTAGTAGTAAACTTTCCTAAACATTTTTTGAGTACGTAGTTAAAAATTTTATCCTTTTCATGCTTTTTATTTATTTCGCTGAAAATATCATTTTTATCGATAAGCTTCTGAGTTATTGAATGAAATTGCTTCTTAATATAGCCCCTGTTATGCGATTTTAAGCGATAATCCAGAAACTACACACCGGATCATAAAAGGAATCCGATTTTTATATTTAATGGATAAAAATAATTCTAAAAACTAAATTTTTACAAAAATTGGGGATCACAAAACCTTCCTGGTTTTTTTAATTTTCTTCAGAAAAAATCAAACCCCATTTTGGAAAAATCGAGAAAATTTTTGGTGGTTTATCGAAAATCTTTGTGTGATTTTCGAAATTTGATGAAACTTGGTTTATAAGGTAATTTTTATCCAAAAAATATAAAATTGGAATCATTTAATTAATAGGCACGTAACTTTTAAAATATCTCCTTAAATCCTGAGCGGAAAGCTTTAATTTTGATTGATTCTGACGAAAACTACTCATCATTTTCACTTTGCTTGGTCACGAAATTTCAAATTATGTGATGTTATCCTCCTCTCTCGTGTCACTAATTCTCATGAAACTCAACCATTTGTAAAAATTTGAAATAAGTTGTTTTCGAATTTTGAATTTCGCTGAACAGATAAACTATCTCTATTAGACACTTTAGACCCGGTTAAATCCGTCATTGGTCATGCATAATTTACGGATGGAAAATTTTTGCATTACCCCGATTAAAAAATGCCCCTGAAGTGCAGATTGCCGGTGGCTAGCCCAGTAAGATATTTTTTAAGCTAATTCTTTTTAAACAAATAAATAATATTGACTGAATCTTTTCAATGATAGAAAATTTTAAATTTCTTTTAACTATTCTCTTTGCTTTTTTTCAGAACTAGCTTTTGAACACGACCTTTGTAAAATTATAAACATAATTTTAACAGAAATGAGAATATTTAATCGTATAATATAAATTGGATGAACCAAACGTATCGCATCATCTTCTTCGCACTTTAATTCACTTTCAAATCAGCTTCAAAAAAACTAAAAAAAATAAAAGTTAGATATCTTGGATGTATTTAAAATTTTAAATTGAACTTGTCTTTCTATCTGTTAACACTTGACTCCTGTGGAGCTTCTGTCCACAATATGGCGTCTTCAATCATGTAAACAATAAATGATGTATATCACTCTTTCAATATGATGCTTAATGCTGTGATGTAGAAGATGTTCTCTTCTGTTAAAATAAGATTTTTGAAAAAAAAATTATTTATGTACAGGGCTGTGTAAAATATAATTAGAAATCCGAGGTTATTTGAAGTGAAAACTTCTTTATAAGCGTTGAGCACTTTTTGGGGTGAACAAAAATCATTCACCTCGCGTCATCGTCCTACATCTCGCATCACGCTCCATACATACCATATTGAAAACGACGGTTATCACTCAATCTCTGAAGGTAAGCAACATTGAGCACCCTTCGTTCTAGGATGGGTGACCGCTTGAAAACACTGTGTGTTGTTGCTTTTTTTGTTACTATATATAATAGTTTTGTAAACAGTTGTTAATGATTTCAATTTACAAATTATGAAATTTTAATTATCTATACAATAATTAATTAAAAAATTAAAAAAAAAAACACACAAAGTTACTTTAAAGTAGACCGTCACCATGACTGACTACGTTTTTTATCTATGAAGTAGGTTCCAAAGAAATACATTTTCTTTCGTATTCGCACCGAGTGTGAGTTTTATTCGCACCGAGTGTGAGTTTTATTCGCACCGAGTGTGAGTTTCCATGGTAACGATACACTACTTCAATTATGGAATTGTATGAATGCATATATAATTGTAGAGATTGCATTTATGACTTACATTGAAAACTTAATATTATTGTCTCACAAATTTAAATAAATAATTATGATAATTTACATTTGAAAAATAATATTTGTGCAATTTGATTTCTAATTTTTACAATTTTTAATGCATTAAGTTTAATTAATTAGTGTTTTTCAATAAATTTAATTTGACATTATTTCTATAACATTAACATGTAAAGACTTGCAAATTAGTCATAACAGCCTCCTTTAACGCCAAAATTTTTTCACTGGAAGCGCTGGCATCGATTTTATTGTCCCTAACATGACTACGTACACAACGAATTAAAAGAACACAGTAATATTGAGTATAAAATTTTAAGAAGTTTTTGGATTCGAAAAACCGTTATCGAGATAGTTCTTCATTAATTATACAAAATTTCGAACAAAGTTATAGAAAGTAAAATTTACTGTAGGCACTGTACAAATTTTTAAAGCTCTTTGCATTTTATGTTTAATATTTACGGAGGTATTTACTTTTAACGTCCTTCAATACAAAATTTGAAATATTTCAAAAAAAAAAAAAAAAAAAAATGAAATTATTTAGCTTAGAATTTTGAACATAGTATCTTACCTGCATGGAAAATTTATAAAAAAAAATTTGAGAGGATATTTTTAGTTAATTTTATTTGCTATAATTTTTTTGTAAGAAAAATTTCAATTTGACTTATATACACTATCAAATGAGGATGTCTCAAAATAACAAACGATAAACGAAGTCTTCGCTAATTTGGTGATTGCAACAACAAACAGTCATCAAATTAGAGAGTAACATTCGTCAGGAGAACAATAACGATTTGCTAATTTAATCCAATGATGAAAATTTAAAATTTTATTTCAAATACCTCTAGAATTCTCATATATTATCTTTGATAATTTTATATTTAATGAATGTAGTTTAATAAATACAGATTCATGAAAAAAACTTTTAACAAAAAGAAAACCGATTTCAAAAGAAAAACTTTTCCAGAACAAATTAATATGCACTAAAAAGTGAACAAATAACGATAATATAATGCATTTAAAATTTTTGGAGTCGGTGTCAACCAAGCTAATGTAGCAAACTGTTTCCTTGGCATGACACCAGCTCCAAAAATAACAATAATTTTATCTACATTATATTATCGTTTTTTTACTTTTTAATGCATATTAATTTGTTATGGAAAAGTTTTCCTTTTGAAGTCGGTATTCTTTTTGTTTTTAAAGTTTTTTTATTTTATTTTATGATTTTTAGTGAATCTGAAGTACACTAACTAATTTGTCATTAAAAAAAGAATCATCGAAATCGGTTATCATGATATTGAGTTATTCGTCCTCTTGTCGTTTTACTTGATGCAAATTTAAAACTTGTATGGTTTTCTCATGGATGCCGTTGTTAAAAGTGTTCCAAAATGAAATGAGACCATACGGAAAGCACCAGCTTTCAAATAGATAAAAAAATCATCAAAATCGGTTCATGCAGTCGAAAGTTTTGAGGTAATACACATAAAAAAATACAGTCGAATTGATAACCTCCTCCTTTTTTGTTTGAAGTCGGTTAAAAATATGATGTGTTATGTGATGCTCAGAATTTTCACCAGATTTTTATTTAGTAAAGAATTTTTTTAATTTTATTTTGAAAGATGGTGTTGGTTATAATCTATATAATTCTATTATCATCAAACTTTTGTAAACTTTTATTTAGCTTTAAAATTTTAAATAAAAGTTTGCAAAACTTGACTCAATAAATTTTACTTAATCGTTAAAAATGAATGCAAATTTTAAAATTAGCGAAACAACACTAAAAAACACATTTATAGTGACAGTTATCACAACTAAATAACCTGTAATATCGTAAAATGCTAAATACTACATTCTATAAAATAAATTATGATATAAAACAGCCAATCCTGTTATAATTTGTAGCGATTAAAGCCATTGCTGAGGCCGGATGTCGTAAATAATGTACATTCCAATACATAAAAAGAAAATAAACCATTTTATTTTTAAGTACAGGGAATTTCATTTTAAATGAGTGAATCTTCACTTCTATACAGAATGTTTGTTTGAAATCATGGGTGTAGAGAAAGAAATACCTATGTTTTACTATAATTTGTATGCACAGTGCTTGTTTTATACACAAAATTTCATCTAAATCATAAATTGCGCAGAAAGAAGAAATTTCAAATTGTAGGAAATTGATACAACACCAATAATGATCTTATTAGACGATTAACGAGCCCTTCTCGTTCGCAAGGCAAAGATAAAATTAACAAGTGAAGAGTTAATTGTTGAAATACCATGTATAGACCATGTATAGTTGATTACTCTGTCACATCTGCCACATACATACATGTCACACATATATAACTGATATTCGCATATAATAGATACTATAAAATTTGCGCTCTCACGGGTAAACAGTGATGTTTACCAAAAAATGTTTCAAACAAAAGTTGTTTATTTTTTATAATTAAAATTTTTTACATTTAAACTTTTGTTCTATCTCTAACGGTTTTTAAGATGGGTCCTACGGACCCATGACCCAATAGACCTATGTTGCTCATTTACGAACTTGACCTCACTTTTTACATCCTAAACACGCTATAAAAATTTCAGCTTGATATCTCTTTTCGCTTTTGAGTAATCGTGATGACAGACAGACAGACAGACGACAGACAGACAGACAACCGAAAATGGACTAATTAGGTGATTTTATGAATACCTATTTCAAAATTTTGTTCATACCATCAATATTTTTAGGCGTCACAACCTTGGGATTAAACTTAATATACTATGTATATTTCATATATACATGGTATAAAAACAAAGAGATAGCGATCTGTGAAATTGTAGCTTGTTAAAAAGTGACTTGAGGTGCGTGAATAGATGAAATCTGTGGTTCTTGCTATAAAAATTTCATATTAAAAATGATCCATCTAAAATAAAAAACTTTTGTTTAAAATTTTTCCATAAAATCAAGGGTTTATTGCATCCAAAAAAGTGAAATAAAAAACGTAAAATAAAAAATTTTTTGATTTAAGTGTCATAAAGGGCTTTAGGATAAAAGTTTTAACCAATTGAATAGGAGTGTTAAAAATGGCTTGTTTTTGTAAATATCTCAAAAAAAATCAGATATTGTCGTCGCTACAAAATGAAATTTTTTATACAAATCATAGACTTTAGCAAAAATTGCGAGTTTCTTTGTTCAAAACAAATGTCATTGTACGAAAAAACTTCTGATTTTTTAATTTGCTAAATTTGAGTTGTTTTCTGAATACTTTTATCATTCTTTTGTTTGAAATTCTATTCTATATACAGACGTTACGAAGCGTTCATACTAAGTATTTTCTAATGATTGATTAAAAATATGTATTTGTTTTTCACATTTGATAAATGATCAAGTTGATGAATGATAATATGCAAATGAAATTGAATCAATTTTCTACAAAAGAATCTTTCAGGAAATTTCATTTCACATTATACGAAATTACACGAAATTACCTCAAGCTGAAGGTAATTTAACTTGTACTATATGAAATCTTTTGAATAAATATTGAAGGAAAGAAAATTTAATAAAATTTAAATAATAAATACTTTTTAAGGACAAAGCTTTTATTGTACTAAAAAGTAGAAAATAATTTTATCTATAAGTCACTCATACCCGACTATTTGTAAAAGCTTGAGGCGCTTAATAACAAAAAAGAATCGGAACGCCTCATCTACTCCACATGCCTAATTTATTTTCGATTCATCCCTGATATTAAACGCCTCAAGCTTTTACAAATATTCGGGTATGCGTGACTTATAGATAAAATTATTTTCTACTTTTTGGTACAGTAAAAGCTTTTCCCTTAAAAAGTATTTTTTATTAAAAATTTAATTTAAGACTAAAAAATGTATTTATATAAAATATGGTGGAAGCGATGGGAAATATCAGGATGGCGACCTTACCATGGATTGTCATCCAAACTAAATGTGCATGCAAAATTTCAGCTCAATCGGTTGAAGATATCTACTTCAAAATTGAGTTCAAAGAATCCACCCTAACATCCTTACATACATTGCAAGTTAAATAAAAGCTTTTAAAAAGTAAACTATTTAAATTCTACAATGATATACATTTCAAGATTTTACTCTTCTCATGGCTTCTACTGATATGGAGCTCCTCGTGTGTAATACATTCGAAAATAATATAGAGAAATATAAAAATTGAAATATAATTTTTATTATATTTCGAAAATAGTAAAATGATCATTGATGAATCATTTTTTGAATGGAAAAAAACATTCCAGATCCTAACAAAACAAAATGTATATTATGTTCATTTAAAATTTATTATTATTCAGATTATATGACTTTTTTCATGATGAGAAAGGCCATTTCAACAGACATAAAGCATTAAAATTTTATATTACTATAATATTCACACTTAATGTTTACTTATTCGTAAACCTGAGTTTTTCTTAACATGCCGTTCTACTTTCGATTTGTGCAGTTTCTAAATTATTTTCGGTGCAGTTCTAAAAATTTATTTAAAAAAATTTGAACTGCAAATGTGCACAAAACTTGTTGCGATATTCTATGTCAGCACAAAAAGATAGTCTCATAACAAAAACTGTAGTAGCACTATCTTTTTCAATTTTTTTTACAATTTGTTTAGGCAATTAAGCATATCTGGCAAGTTTATTAATTTTTTGAACTATGTTCATTATCGCACGATATATGTTTGCTGGTTGGGAGTTAAAACCAAAAAAACTGCAAGAGACACAAAAAACCGACATATAAGCTACCTTGTATAACCGTCCATTTGTATTCTTTGTCTAAATTTTATGCTTTATCATTTAAAAAAAATTGAATTGCGAAAGTTCTCAGAAGTTAAAGAAAACAGAGATAATTTAAAGTAAGTACAATGCAATTTTTATGTTATGTCATAATAAATATTCTGATCAAACCAAACGTAATGTACTCACATATTAAGTTAAGTACTAAATTAGAAGTATGTCTTTTTTAAACTAATACTACAATTATTTCATACAGTAAAAACTAAAAGTAGCTATAAAATTAAATTCTTTAAAGAATCAAACAAGTATTTGACTTCTAAAATTAATACCTTAAATTTTCAGAAAAATATCTTGTAAATAAAAAAGTAAGCGCTACATTTATAATGTACCAAGGTATGAAAGGAAGATAGTTCCTACCGGATGTCCCACAACACCTCTAGATCTTTTTTTCGATAGACTAATGTGGTGATAATTGAATGAGTATTTTATTTTATTTATCGATAAAAATATTAGAAAACAATGATCGTTTATTTCTAGCATTAAATTTCCTTTGATCAAAATGCAATAATTATTTTTAAGGTTTTTATATGTTTTCAAATACATATAGTTGTAAGTAATTATACCTAAGATATTGTAAAATAATCTTGATTGTTTGCCAATACATAATAACTTTTATGATTTATATAAATTCACGTGCGAAATTTTTTTTGCTAATAAATTGTTTTTTCCATGCACGCTAATTGGAATTGTGCCCATTTCAAATGATTTGTATACCATGCATATTTATGAAATATATCAAGGTATACTAAGTTAAGTCCCAAGTTTATAACGCAAAACAAAAATAGTCCATTTCCGGTTGTCTGTCTGTGGTTACGATAACTCAAAAACGAAAAAGATATATCAAGTTGAAATTTTTGCGTGCGCAGGGCGTAAAAAGTGAAGTTGAGTTCGCAAATGAGGAACCTTGGGAAAGATCTTGGATTCGTATGACCCATCTTATAAACCGTTAGAGATAGAACAGAAGTTTAAAAAATGTTCCATATAAAAAAATAAACAACTTTTGTTTGAAACATTTTTTCGTAAACGTGTTTGTATGTGTTTGTTTATTTTTTTTACTTAGATGATGTAAAAAAACAAACGAATGCGTAATCAACACTGTCTATACATGGTATTTCAACAATTAACTCAGTCAATTGTTTGTTTTCTCGTTTTTGTTTTTCAATTTTATGTTTTGTCTAATTGAAAATGAATTGATATTTTTGAATTTTGGTAAAGAATCAATATTATTGTATTCTTAGTTATTGGATGAATAAATCAATTAAAATTATTTAAATACGGATTACAATTTTAAGACGTGAAGTTAATGATGAATCGAATTTATCGAAATTAGAAGAAATCTTCGTACAAACTTTTTGTGACGGATAAAGGTGCAATTCAGAACATTCATAACGCATAAACTGATAGCTTTTTGGAAAAGATATATAGTCAAAGTTTTGGCTAATAAATTTTTTTATTATTGTTTGATTTGTCCTTTGGAATGGAAATTGAAATTTTGAATATAAATATACTACCTGTTATAAAACTCGTTATAGACTGGTTTTAAGACCGAAAAAAAAGACAAGACTCTTGGCACAAATGACATTAATAGGGAATGTCAATGATCTTATTTTTCTGCTTTAATAAAAGCTCATGCTTGTAACAAACAGCAGAGGAAAATTATTTTTCGGATAACTATAAAAATAGCCAAGGTAAAAGCCATCAAAGATTTGTTTGTATCTCCTTCTTACGAATCAAAATTTAGAATGGCACACATAGTATATGACATTATATACAATACCCGGCCTCTCTGTCTAATTAATAGTTCAAATGCTTATGTCATCTGTATTTCTTGACCGATTTTAATTTTAATAACACTTGGCATATTTTGCTCAAAAATGCGAAAAAAATTATTGATATTCTGTATTATTGAAATTTATTTTATATACATTTCCAGTCTACTACGATAAAACGTTTACAATTGTTTAGCGATTTTTTTTTTCTTTGGTTTCGTAAATTTCGTTTAATGGAAGTTTATTCAAACGATATAGACTATGAAATTGAAACAAAATGGAAAAAATGGCGTCTTAATAATATCTATAAATTTTAAATCAGGTACGGCTTCAGTTACGGTCCAAAAACCCAGTACGGATCTGTTTCAAATCAAGATTTAGTGACTAACATATATACCCTTTCAATTTTATATTGTTTTAAAAAAAGTTTATCAAATTTGAGAAAAATAAATGTGTCGGGTTAAATTTGAATGCAAATTATCGAAAGGTGGTAGACTATAAATTTTTTTTTGAAGAAATTCCAACAATTGATATATGAATTGAATCAGGGATGTAGTTCCAACCCATTTTCGAGGAGAGAACCTAGTCATTTCTTTGAGTGAAGAAAAGTAATAAGTAAAAAAAATTTAAAAGAAAAGAGCTATTGGTGTTAAGAATAATTATTTAAGTTACTCCAATTGTCGTAGATAGAGAAATCGAATTTTTACATGCATTTTGTCAAGAATACCAACCAGATACAAGAAAAATAGTCTGGTGTGTTATTGTGTAAGCACTAGCTACATGGAAATATATTTAGATGGCACTGTATACATATTGTGAGAGTGTCTCTACTTACGAGGTACATTTTAAACAACGTAGAAGTGGATATGAACGTTTTACATTATAAGTTTACACAGATATATTCAGATGTCACGATTATATACATTTATATTTCTTGAAAAAAATAATATAATTTAATTTTCTAGCAAAACTTTGTTCAATTTTAAATTTTTTTGGTAAAGTTTAATCCATAATTTTTATGGGATAATTCAAGGAAAAATTCGTTTAAATGGACAAAATTATGAGTTGTTAACAATGATAACTCTTTTTTTTAATCTCCTCATAAAGCTTTTAGAAAAGGAGTGTTATCTAAATGAAACTTGCCTAATTTGATGAAAATCTAAATCACTGTTTGTTAATCACCTTTTTTGCTAGTTGTATAGCACAATCGTGATGATGTGAAAGCGTCGGGAAGCGTAAATAATTTGAATATTTTTTCAAATTTATGACTTGCGCTTCCACCATAAATAAAAAAAAAACCGTTTTTCATTTAGATTTCAAAAAGATAATCATCATTTCTGCGATGCAACCTATTATCCGCGATAATATTTATTAACTGGGAATACGAAGAATCTATCATTTAAATTTTACTGGATTTTTTTACTTACCTGCAAACTTACCCTTTCTTTTTAGTCGTTATTACTATTCTTGTTCAGAAAAAAAGGATCTCCTGATTGAAATTACAATAAATTTTTCCTGGAATAAACAATATTTCCTCTTGAAACAAGAATTCAAAGAAAGTTTTTCTTATTTATATTCTTGAGCCAAGGAAACCTTCTTATCTGCGTACTCCAACATTAGGCATCATTAAAAGACAATTATGTTTTGTATTGGAAAATGTTCTTATAATGCATACACATTTTCATTTTTGTTTTCACTTCTAGATGGCTAAAATGTATAAATTAAAAAAAAAAATATTTTAGAATATAAAAATAAGTTGAAAATAAAAAGAATTGAGAAAACTGCATTTAAAGTTTTATATTTAAATTACCTTAAATTATTAATTAGTAGTATTTTAAATTAAACATTTGAATTACATTTTTTAAGGGGTCATGTTAGCGATCTGGTAGTGGAAATTAAAAAATCGTGTATGCATTATATTAATATGTCATTTTCCAATAAAAATATTTTATAAAGTGAATTTATATTAGGCTTTTGGAAGTACATACTAAATTATAATAAATAATTAAAATAATAAAAAATAATTTTATTTTTTTATTTGATCTCAAAACTTGCGTTCATTCTCAAGAGATTCAATCTAATTTATACAAAATTTATTTATAGTAAATATAACAAAATAATTACCATGGAAAATTTTTTGACGTTAGTATGATTACCTTGGAAACTGAAATCTTATTTGAAATTTAGACTCAAAATAGGAGTTGGTACAAATTCTTTTTATCGTTACACGCTGATTTTGAATTTTTCCAAATTTATAATCCTTCTATAACCTTCATAAAGTTCCCTTTCTCGCATGTGTGTAAAATTTTGAATTTATCATCAAATTTACGGGCATTTAAAACGCAATGGTCTGAAAAAGCTGTTGCACCAATGTTTTTTAATCGAATAGATGCACTATGTTCTTCTATTCTTTCTTTGAAGTCGCGGCCCGATTGTCCCACATACGTAACGGTACATTCTGAACAATTAATTTGGTGAATACCCGATTTTTCTTTATCTAAAGTTTTTTGTTTATTATTTACTAATAATTTTGATAACGTTAAATTATTTGAAAATATAATGTTGTAATAATATTTTTTGAAGAAAGACCCAATTTTCGATCCAAAACTTGTATCCGGTAGAGAAGTCCAATTGTTTTCTTTGTTTGTATCTTTTATACTGTAACCACGCTTCAAAACTATTTTTTTTATTTTCTTTTATACTAATTTGTCTATAATTTTAGGGTTGTATCCGTTTTTACTTGCTATAAATTTGATGATATTTAATTGAAAAATATTTTATTTGATAAATACATGGAAGATATTCCACCTAATCTATCGCACATTTTTTGTTTAAACAAAGTCTTTGGTCTAAACATTTTGAGTGCACCTTTTTATGAGTAAAATGTAAATAATATATATAATTTTATGACAATACTAAAGGTTGTAAATTTTTATTACATATCGTTTGAATATATACAATAAATTTCTTACGTTTAGTAGAGTTTAGGTTGTTTAGCCATTTAGTCAATTTTAGTGTACAAATGTTTACACCAATAAATATATTTTTACAAGAAAACAATATGGTTTTACACAAAAAGTAATCAAATAAAACAATAAAACTTCAAGTACCGGATACAATACACAAAATACGACCATTTTTTTCCGGCTTTTTTTATAATGCATTATGCTATACTTAATGTTACATAAATAAAATGGGAGGTATAGGTTATTTTTTTTACAATTATTTATTTTGTAATTTTTAGTGCATGCATCAATGAAAATGGGTTTTCTTAATTTTATAACAATAATCGTAATTTATAAGAAAATTTATTTAATGTTGTATTGAATTTTATTTTTCTCACCGCTTACACCAAAAAGCTTTCAAATATTTTTGTCAATGATTTGAAGCATACTAATAATGGAAGAGCCAGTCCAAAAGAAAAATTTGTTGAATTTACTAAAGCTGATCATTTGACGTTTGGTCATAGTAGTTGTGTAAACCCTCAGACTGCGGTCAGTCAAGTGAACGATAGAACAGGGATCAGATATACGCTATCGAAACGGTTCAGTTTTACGTGATACTAACATGAATTTACTAAAGCTGAAAATTGTTATACAGCTGGTATATTAAATGGAAATGATTATATAATTTAATATCACGGAAATCATAAATGAACCTTACTTATTTATTGTTCATAAATAAGGGCTGACTGACCAGCCCTGTTTTAACGTTTAACTGACTGACAGTCATAACTGTTATCTATATGCAATATACAATCTGTATAACAATTTTCAGCTTTAATAAATTCATTTAAATACCCCGGAAATCATAAATGAATATCATCTATTAATTGTTCATAAATAAGGGCAGACTGACCAGCCCTGTTCTAACACCTAACTGACTGACAATCATAACTATTATTTTAATGCAATATACAATTTGTATAACAATTTCCAGCTTTAGTAAATTCATTTTAGTACTACATAAAACTGCACCGTTTCGATAGCGTATATCTGACCCATGTTCTATCGTTCGCTTGACTGATCGCAGTATGTGTGTGTACACCACTACTATAACCAATCCTCAAATTATCAGCTTAAGTAAATTCAGCGAATTTTTTTGCCTGGCTCTTAATCCATAAGAGTGTGTGTGTTTGTTTATGTTTCAAGTCTATGTTTTTCCTTAAAATTAGCGGAATACAATTTTGTAATCTTCTTTTTTAATTGAAAACATATTTATTCCATTTTTTTTCGTAGAAGTCTAGGATTCTTTTATTTTTGATAAGAAAATACTGATTAAATGTTACATCTGTATTTATTAAACTAAAAATTTGTGCAGGCATGGTTTGTAGGTATTTCAACAACCGCCCTGAGCGAACGTGTTATTAAAAAATCAGCGCTTTACTTAAATTTCATGGCTCGATTAATTTTTAATTTCCTCACAAGTTTCTTCTATATTTTTTGTATTCTAAAATTTTTCTGGCATCATGTTTTTGTTGTTCAATATTAAGTTTTTGAAACTTTAATCTGTTTAATGTATTTTTTTGGTAAAAAAATAAAATAAATTATTATATTCGTACAAATAATATATGTATATGAAATAAGAAACATTTTGTAAAAGACCGCTGTGTCATAAAATATAATTCGATACATTATTTCCTTAACAATTTTTATAACTACATGAATGATGTTGACAGTTCGTAACGGAAATGGTATGAATGTTCAAATATTTGTAACCAATGAATATTCAATATTTTTTGTCAAATTATTCGTTTTAGCTTACAAACTATTTAACTTTATAGATGTTTCAATTATTTTCAAACAAAAATCCAACGGACTTAAAATATATTGGAAAATGGATGTATATTCAGTTTTGCAATATGGGATATTCTATACGTGACTGACACTACATTTTACTAAAAATACGTTTTATTTTGCGTCATATTATGAATACTATTATGTCAACGGTCTAAATTTTAGTATAGTTTTATGGTTGATTCTATGTGCTCATAAAACTTTATGATTTATTTAACAAATTGCAAATTTGACTGACACTGCATGGTAATGGAAATCGCGTTCGAGAATGTTTTTAAATTTCGTATATCTTCTTCTATGCAGGATTAATAATTTTTAATTGTGTCTGGGGCCAAATTACATTAAAAAAATTATTGGAAAATGTTATTTACTAGAAAAATAAATCGTTACTGACATTATAGAACAAAACGTGACTGACACTAAAAATAGATGTATTTTTAGATCTGTTTGAAAAGAAACCCTACAAACTAATATTACAAGACACAAGAGAAACTGCAAAACTATTTAAAAGATATAAAAATGTACTTAAATGCTATTTTTGAGTACAATTAATAAGAATTAATCAATCAAGTCGATTTAATACGAATTAAATTTAAAATAATTGGAGTTTTAAGGTTCTTATAAACATTGATAATGAAATTTTAAAAGAAAACTGAACATTTGCGAAAAAAAAATTATATTTAGATACTTAAGATACTGAAAGTACTACAGTGTTAGCACCAAACTCAACTATTTTTACCATCAAAAACGGTACAAAATTTTTCCCTTGGTATACTTTCAATATCGAATTAAAAAAATTTTTCATTCAAATAACAAAAGTGCCAAAAAGAACTATTTGAATCTAGCTAATTCGATTTGGGTAAATTGAGATTGACATACAAAAACTCACAATAGGGGATTAGATGAGTTTGGTTAATGTACTCCATTAATTGTTTTTTTTTGGTAAAAGGTGTCTGGAGTTGAGCTAGAGCTGGACAAATGGCAAATTTACTTGAGCTTGAGAAATGGACTCAAAGTTGTTTAAAAATGAACTTGAGGAGAACAATAGAGAATTGTTTTATTTAATATCTCATTAGTGTTATTATTCGTATATCAGATCTCATTTTTTTACTTAAAGGATCCTTTTGTATCATTGTTAATACCATAGTGCGGTTATTCCGAGACACCTCGTATATCCTTTGTTTCACAAACATAGAATTCCCAATAACAAATAAAATAAGTTTTGATGACTTAAATAATATGTTTTTAAATGTTATTTTAATAATTTTTAAATAAATAATTGATATTTTTAACTTCTTGCTTTACTTTTTTTTTTTCAAATAGATACACGTATGTGTTATTAAACACAGGTGTCTGTCCTTTTTATTGAATGTAAAAAAATAAAACGACACTGAATGTCTGTACATTCCAACTTTTGATATTCATAATTCCACAGGGTTGCTGTCAATATTATTTTAGTCCTTTCTTTTTCAATAATATTTATTGTGCATTAAAATATATTTACTATAGTTTATTTCACAAAGTATGTCACGATAATTTTTGTAGGCACATTTTTTCGATAGTGGAAAAAGGAAAAATCTTATCGGTTGTCACATAAGTAACTGTTCAATGATTTCTTGAAAACTGTAGCAGACAATATGTCATAAATAAAAATTTCATCGCTTTTGTATCAAATTATCATCTTTATTGATTTTTAGACAGAAATTTTTTAAGTTTTTCAAGATAATCGTAAATATTCGGTAAATAAAATTTGTTATCCAATTTACAGAAAAACGTTTTTGGCTAGTTAGTTGAACCAAGTATGGTTCTCGATATATCAGCGTCCCACAGGTGAAATTTGAAATCCAATGAACTGACAACATCTTATTTTGATACAGACAGAAAATACGAGCAAATAAATCCGATTTTTGAAATTTGAAAAAAAATTATTATATATTTAAATTCAACACAAAAATTTTCTTATTTTAACATATTTTGAAACGGAATCATCTCCTTTAGAAAATCGTAGAACAATGATAAATATTTTTCTGGAAACTTTTTGTTTTTAGCTAATTTGAACCTGGTGAAAATATTTCCAACGGCTACAATCCATTACCAACATATCCAGCATACTTAGAAAATTCGCAAAAATAATTCCGATTCTCGTAGCTTTTATCATATATTTAGAATATTTTAATGTTTTTTGGAACTATGTTCTTTATCTCACAATATTTCTTTGCTGGTTGGGAGTTAAAACCAAAAAAACTGCAAAAGACACCAAAAACCGACAACTAGGCTCCCTAGGAAACTAAAACATTTTCAATCGATTCAGGTTGCTATAAATTTTGAAATAAGCAAAAATCTGTTTTATCATTGAAAAAAATTGAGTTGTGAAAGTTATCAGAAGTTAAAGAAAACAGAGATAATTTAAAGACATTACAATATAATTTTTATGTTATGTCATAATTAATATCCTAATCGAACCAAACTTAATGTGCTCACATATTGCGTTGACTGCTAAATCAGAAATATGTCTTTTTTAAACTACAAATATTTCATACAGTAAAAACTAATGGTATCTATAAAATTAAATTCTTTAAAGAATCAAACTGACTTCTAAAATTAAAGTAACTGACTTCTAAAATTAATATCTGAAATTCTCAGAAAAATATCTTGTTAATAAAAAAGTAAACGCTTCATTTATAATGTACCAAGGTACGAAATGAATATAGTTCCTACCGGGTGTCCCACGATACCTCTCGATCGTTTTTCGTTTTTTGAATTCAATTTTTATTTTGAGAACACATTACACGAAAAAAAAAATTATTTTTTTAAATATAGACTACAGAAGATACAAATATTATTTGAATGTCAAATCAATTGTACACATAAAATGTACCAATAAGTGGCGGTAAATTTTTTCCAACATAACTAACTAGTACTTATTAAATAGTGATAAAATAAATTTTTGTGACACACAACTACACATCATAGAATCGTTTTTATTGACAATATACTTTACTTTAAATATTACAATATTAATGTTATTTTAACAATTTAAATACACATAATTATAGTGTTTACACTTTTGATGTATACATATAGGTATACACTAAAGTACTGTATGTAGTTAGTACTACACTAACTTTGAAGTGCAAATTATTATATTCTATAATCATTATTTATTCCATTAAAGCATATACAAATTTTATGTGTGCAAAACCAATTAAGGATGTATGAGCATGACAACAATGTTTGATTTAAAGGCTCAAAATTTTTTTGTAGGTAGTCTTTTACTCAAAGAATATGTGGTTAAAATTTCAGCTTAGGTACCCGTGCAAATTTTTAAGAAAAAAGTCATTAAAAATCGATATAAAATACATTGGCTCTTATGGAGGAATCTCAAAAAACGACATATTTTGGAAGTTTTTGATAATTTTCATTTGGAATGAATGAAAACAAATTAAAAAAAAACTTTTTAATAGAAAGTAAACATATTAGCAATGAATTAGAAAAGAAAAAAACTAAGTGTCACCGTCCATATAAGGGATGTAAGAGCAGGGTAGATTAAGGGTTGAAATTATTTTTATCTTATTTTCAACTTTGATGATGAATTTTGTTATAACTTCATGAATGTAGACGAAAAATAAGAATAAAATTTTCGATATGTGTCTTGGTTTTCGAAATATCGAAAGCTAAATAATTAAGCAAAATTTTCAATTTTCGATATTTTGAAAATTTTGCCAGATATCGAAAAATTTTATTCTTACTTTTCGTCTTATATCGTCAAGTAATAATATAAATTTATCATCAAAATTGAAAATATCTATTTTTAAATTTGTGCCCCCACTACCATGCTCATACATCTTTAAAATACCAAATCACATATAAACGAAAGTCGTATATTCGGAGCACCTCAAGTTTTCGCCTTTTTTCGAGCGCCTTTACAAATTTTCGGGTATGAGTAACTCACAGATAATTTTCTACTTTTTAGTACAAAAAAAGCTTGTCCCTGAAATTTTATTTTTTACTGAAATTATTATGTCCTATCGCTTCCACCATGTTTGATATACATACGGTTTTTTGTTTTAAATTAAAAATTTAAATTAAAGTACTTTTTAACGAAGAAGTTTTTTTTATACCACTTTTAAATATTTTTTTATTGTAACCAAAACAATAATTTTCGACTTTTAATCATAAATATTTGATAAAGTCAGAAAAACCATTTTTGAAAAATAGTATATAAAAAAGTAATTTTTCCTATGAGTCAATCATACTTCACTATTTGTAAAAGCTTGAGGCGCTTCGGATAGACGACTATCGTATACATGCGATTTGGTATTTTAATTGGTTTTGCACACAAGCTTGTCCCTTAAAAAGTATTTCTGATTAAAATTTTTAATTTAAGACCAAAAAAATGTATATATATCAAATATGGTGGAAGCAATGGGAAAATCAATATTGTCATCGAAACTAAATGTGACAGTCAATGGGTGAAACTCAATAAAAGCTTGTGAAAAATCAGTGTCATCTAACTTTTTTTAATCTAAAATCAGGACATACAATTTAAGTAAAATAACAGGTTTTAAAATGAAATGATACTTGCAACTTATAACACAAACTATCCGTATATAGAAATTTCTACAATTTCTAGGCCTTTCTATAATTTCTAGGCCTTTTGCGAAACGAAGGCTGGGTATCTCATTGAGGGTGCGAAAATTTCTGCAGGGGTGAACTAGTTAGTGCATAAAACCTGTAGTTTTAAGAAAAATGAAGCAAATACGCTTAATACTGTGTATTAAATAGTACAAAATAGTTTTTTTGATACTATGAAATTCAATGTCATAAAGCGTGTAGATTTCCTTACGCTTTATAACATTTATTAAAATTAATTTGTGCGCTTTAATCCACATTTTAAGGTGCGTTTGCTTAATTTTTTAAAACTATGATTTGAATTGAATTAAAATTAAAAAAACTAAACGCATGCCTGCACACAATGTATGTTAAACGCAATAATTCTACCCTCTCACAAAGACCTTCCACCAATTGCAATCTAGAAACCAACAGTCCTTACTAATTTAATTCTAATTTAATTAGTTTAGTAATTCGATAACAAAGGAATTTTTTTAAGAATCACTTTGAGATCTTCTGTTGCAGCACCATTCGAGTTATACCACTGCTCATTGATTTTTATCGATTTTTAAACTGAAAAGAAGCCTTGGTACCTATTACTATATTCTATATTATCATTTCTAACACAGTCAGTTAGTACGAATTACTTTTATATCTTTTTCAAAGAAATAAAATATCTGTTTTTGCAGATAGTAAATTCCATTGTTTCATTTTTAGTAACGTAGTTCTGAAAATTAGTTAATCCTGAATACTAAAAATATTACTGAAAATTATTCAAATTCTCAAAATAAAAGCGTAAATTATAAATAAAATAAAAACAATTCTCTTAAAGATGTTCGAATATGGTATCAATGTTTAATGTTTATTAATACTATGTTTTACTAGTTTTACTGTTTTGGAATAAGCGACAGCAACTGTTTGATTTAAAAATATGTAGATATACATTTAATACCAAGAGGTGCTAATTTATTTTTTAGCTAGTTCTATATTAATAATTCTAATTAAAGGAACATTTTGTCGAGGATTTTTTAGTCTCTAGAAGGTGATAAAAATAGTCTATAACCTTCCTTTAAATCTAAATTGAAAATTTTTCGAAAAATACAAGGTATTTTATAATATTGAACGTAAATATTTCTGCATTAAAAGCTATGAAAATGTCAAGTGGTCGTTTTACTAATATTAAGGTATAGTTGTCCTGTCATAAGCATAGTAACGAAAAACTCTAAAATTTTATACTTATTAGGGATTTTAATAAGGTGGAAAATAGTAGAATTGCCGTCAAAATTTACTTAATAAGAGTTAAACTTAACTAAAGTTCGGTTTATTAACACGGAAGAAATTTGAGAGGTTGTATTTTTAACAAAATTTTTAATTCTAGAAAAAAAACTGTCAGAAACTCTTTAACTCTCTTGAGTTAAAAAAGAAAAACAGAAAATTAATCACTTTTAAATTGTTGAGAATACCTAGCGCAAAATTAAATAATTTATGAACAAATTTGCACGTAGACAAGTAAAATCGAAGCCATATATACGGTATTTATGAGTATTGTGCGCTCGAAGCAAAAGTCAAAAATTATGGCTCATTTCCCTACAAGATCATCTACTCCTTCCGCGCATAGATATAATCCAAAGTATTTGACAATATTGGATCATGATAACTACCTTAATCGAGAAATGCTTAAAATTGAAAAGGAAAATTAACGAAATGCTATCTGTCTAATGACCCAAATAGTTCTGAAACGACAATGTTCGTACAACCTTAAGGTTTGTTACTCTTAATAATAAATAATAGCATGTCTTTATATTTACATCATCATAATTTTTTCAAAACGTATATAGATAGATATTTTAATCTTTATAATATTTTCAGGCTGCTGTCTGAATTATAATATAGTTCAATATAATGATTCTGTTCCAAAACAAACATATTAATTATCTATTCATAAATATACGATGGCGTACAGAGTCGTTGTAATGAGCCCACATTATAATAATAATGATTTTTATTTTTGTTTTTTAAATTTTTTAAATATATTACGGTTTAAATATAAATACACACTTTCTTATTACGTCCCTATTAATTCAAAATATAATAAAATAATTTTTTTTAAATTAAAAATATTTTACTGCAGTTATTTACATTCTATAAAAGCTCTATAAGATTTTTTCTTAGTTATGAAAAATTAAAAAAAAAATATTTAGGTGCATATTGTACGAGAAAATAAAGGGTGTTCCAAAATTAACGCAAGGAAAAATTTTGATAGAAAACACGTTTTAATTTCAGTTTTAATTAATTAAATTAATTCATTTAATTATGGGGTTATGTATAGAATAGCTTATCCGGTAAAAATCATAGCACATCAGGATATATTCCAAGATTATGATGGTACATAGAAGTTTTAGTGACGGAATATTCCTCTACCATTAATATAGCTAAATAGGGCTGATACAGATCTGAACTTTCCATCTAGACGTGGGTTGACGCAGATTTGTTGTCAGAAACCTCAACTTTAAAAGAGAGAACTTTTTAAAGGACGTAAACAAACGTTTTTCTTTCATCTTGAAATGAAATTTTCAGTTTTACATAGCAGCCCAGATAATTTTTTTTTGTAACGGTTGGCATATAAATTTTCACAGTTAAATAGAATTTCTTTGTTTTACTGTTTTGATGAGACTAAATAATTAAATTTCTTTCACTTACCTATATTATGCACGGTAGAATTAAATTAAATGAAATATTTCGAAAACAGTCACTTTTTGATTATTAAAAGGGAGAAAAAATAAAGGAGTTATGAATAAATACAAATTTAGTCAAGTTTTCTTTTTATTATAATAAAAAAATAATTATGATATAAATATTACTTTAAAAAATATTAATACATTTGTAGAGCTCATATAGTATATGTTATAATATTACAGAATGCTCACACTACGTTGTGTCCAAGTCGGTAGAGTGGTGGATTAGTTATACAAGCGGTGTATCTGTTGAGTGTTCAAACCTTGACTGGTGACGATAGATTTTTATTAAAAGTACAATGTTTACCATTATTAATATGATGATAATGAACGACGGTCTTCTGATATTCAATAATATGTGAAGTTAATTATTCGTTCACTGATTAATAATGGAAAACAATTCTTTAGTTTTTTCTACATTTAATGTGAAAATATTTTTAATTTTGTATTTTTGAAAATATTTATTTATTATTTCAATTTTATCATTGAATGTAATATTTTTATTTTTTGTGTGATATTTTGATTTTCATATGAATAAAGAATAACAATAAATAATAATGATAGACAATATTGTGAAAATATTAACAATGTTTCGATAATTTTAAAGTTTAACCATACACACTGGATTATTAAACGTATAAGGGCTAGCTTCGAATATTAGTGATAGGAAGTGATCTTGTTCTACTAGCCTCTAGTCTGAAAGTGCATGTTTGTCATTTGGAAATAGAGTCGGGCATTTTTTAATTTAATTATTTGTTTCTAAATTCTAAAAACAAAATTTTTCCTTCAACAATAAAAATATTTTTGAGAAAGTAAATGTCAAATTTGGAAAAAGAACCCAGTTTACGATTTACTGCTTTAAAATATGATTTTGTTTTTGTGAAAGAAATTTCTAAACACACTTTCATAGACAAAAATGTCACGGGAAAACATTTGGTAATATTTATAAGCTTTAATTAGTTCCTTTTACCTGTCCGTTGTTTGTAATTAAATCTTACAATTTAAATTTTACCCTCTTAGGTTTCTGGTTGAGCTGAAATTTTGCGTAGATATGAATGGTAAATAAGATATGGTTTTCCAATCGCTTCCACCATATTTAATACATATACATTTTTTATTTCAAAAATTAAAATAACCTAGTATCGAACTAGAAAAAATAGAAAATAGTTGTTCTTATTTGAGGCTCCCCAACTCATTCTTGGTATGATAAATTAAAAGCGTCCAGATTTTACAAAACGTCATGTATAGGCGACTCATTAGAACAATTATTTTTTACTTTTTACTACAATAAAAGCTTGTGCCAACAAAAGGATTTTTTATTTAAATTAATTTTAAGTCCTTACTTAGCCTGTTATAAAATATCTTCTCTTAGCTAACAGGCCAAGGAGACTATTTTAAATGGCTACAATTTCCGATTATTCAAATAAATAGGTATTTATTTATTTTAATTAAAATTTGCGTTACGCAAACGATTAACTGCTTTCGGTTATGTGATATGCTTGTATGATTACACGTTACATATTTTTATGGTTGACTAGCTTTATTCGCTTTTATTGTTTATTCATTAACTATATGTAGAAAGAACCATACTGATTTTCACGTTTCTAACACTTACGGATTTTCACGTTTCATTAGCTTACCCTTTATGTTTGAATGGAAATTTTTGAATTCAGTTTTCATCCACAGCCACGTCTTTTCACCTACGTCTTATTTTCACCCACGGTTACAATAGTCTGAAATGTTGCACAAGATTTAAAAATCTATAAAGAATAGAATAACATCTATTTAATTGCTATCATAACGGAATACGAAAGTACGATAAAAAATAGGTATCTGATTCTTGGAGGATACCAGGAAGACATATATTTGATGGATTATTAACTTGTAATAAATCGGTAGATTTTAATAAAAAAATGGGTCTTTTGTCTGCTCAAAGTAGAGATAGATAACATAATTCAGAATGTGAATACCATCGTAGTTAGTACGCAAGGGTCCTAAAAGATAATGTTCATTACCGAGGCGAATCACTTTTATCTGTATATGTGAAATATCTATCAAGATAAATTAATTTTTGTCCCAAATTTGTAACGTTTATAAATATTGATGATATGAACAAAATTTTGGTATAGGTGCTCATAAAATCATATAATTAGTCCATTTTCGGTTATCTGTCCGTCTGTTCATCTGTCATCACGATAACTAAAAATATAAAAAAAATATCATAATTTGTATAGTATGCTCAGGACGTAAAAAGAGAGTTTGAGTTCGTAAATAAGCAACAAAGGTTAATTGGGTCTTCGGTTAGTAGGTCCCATCTTTTAAACACTTATTCCAAAAAATATTCCTTATAAAAAAAGAAACAAATATTGTTTGAAACATTTTTTATAAATATCACTTTTTACTTGTAAGTCAAAATTATAAAAAATAGGGGAAATCGAAAAAAATTCTAGAAAATACTTTCGAAAATTTGCCGAAATGCTGGCATAATTGTGTTGGTTTTTTAAACTCTTCTAATTTATTAAAAATAATGGAAGCACTGACATTCAACACTTTCTATACAGGATATTTTAACTATTACCTGAGTCAATTGTTTCTTTTTACTTTTATCTCATAAATTAAACATTATAAGATACTAAAAATCAAAAAATAATATCTATTCAAAATTGAACTAAGGCCGTTGTCTCGTTTCGTTTTTTGAAAATATAATAAATCTGTTTTCTTTTTTTTTTCTATAATTAAAAAACTTGTTAAAAACACAATAATACATAACTTTGACAATGCTCACCATGTTATTATACCATGCATATATGTAATATGCAAGGTATACTAAGTTTAGTCCCAAGTTTGTAACGCTTAAAAATATTGATGTCACGCACAAAATTTTGCTACAGTTGTTCATAGAATCACCTAATTAGTCCATTTCCGGTTGTCCGTCCGTCCGTCTGTGGACACGATAACTAAAAAACGAAAAAAGAGTGAAATTTTTACAGCGCACTCGGGACGTAAAAAGTGAGGTCGAGTTCGTAAATGAGCATCATAGGTCAATTGGGTCTTGGGTCCGTAGGACTCATCTTGTAAACCGTTAGAGATAAAACAAAAGTTTAAATGTAAAAAATGTTCTTTATCCAAAAATAAACAACTTTTGTTTGAAACATTTTTTTCGTTAACATCACTGGTTACTCATGAGGGCGCTAATTAGGCGGAAATTTTATAATTTGTACTATACTTGAATATCAGTTATGTATGTGTCGCATGTATGTATGTGTTATGTGATAAAGAAATCAACACTGACTATGCATGGTATTTCAACAATTAACTCAGTCAATTGTTTGTTTTCACTTGTTTATCTGAACTTTAATTGATTTTTAATTTTACCATTTTTTAAACTTCTGGTTCAAAATGATGATTATAGATGGATTAGATCTATGATCATCATTTTGAACCATAAATTAAAGAATTCTGTAAAAATTTAAAAAAGTAAATGTCAAACAAATCATGGCCAACTATTCTGATATACTCAATGAATTATGACTATTTTACATTTAACAAAATTGAGAACTGTGTATATCAAGAGAAGGTGGAGGCTAAAGCGGTGGTTTTTTACTTTTAAGCCCAGTGAAGCGGGCGGTTAACAATCTAGTATATTATATATTCTTATGGTAAACGTCATATTCTTAATGATTATACACTTATTTAGAATTTTCTGTCGATATGCTCATAGCCAGACAACAACCTTAATGACAATAATGATTTAACTTTAAGTCATAAAAGAATGAATATTGTTTTGTTTGCATTAATTCTTTCATAAAATATATTACTTATATTAATTTTATTTTTTGTAGTTGTCTTAAGTTATTATAGTTTATGTGAACATACGTTTATATTAACACTTCATGATCATCATCAAATGTGTTAGAATATTTAATGCATCATAAATAGTGGAGGATGCGTATGTGTTGGATGTATAGGCTTTACTTATAACACAGGCGTCTTACAACAAGACGTATTCATCGTTCAACCATTGAATTATGTGACAGTTTTCATTATACATATATGCATGCATATGAAGGTATAATAGATGTTTACAGTTAATGTAATCTATAAAGTCATCTGCACGTACAGGGTGGGTCATTTTTATCTATACACCTAAGTATCTCGATTTGTAGTTAACCAATCAAAGAATAACTTCAAACAAGTGAAAAAAAAAAACAATTGACCGAGATAATTGTTGAAATACCATGCATAGACAGTGTTGATGATGCAATCGTTGATTTTTTGACGTCACATAAATAAAAAAAGATGACCACTTTTAAATAGCCACACACACATAACTGATATTCCCATATTAATACATACTATAAAATTTGCACCTAATTAGCGCCCTCGTGGGTAAACAGTGATGTCTACAAAAAAATGTTTTGAACAAAAGTTGTTTATTTATTTATGAGGAACATTTTTTATATTTAAACTTTTGTTCTATCTCTTTGAACACCTATACCAAAATTTTCTTCGTAGCATCAATATTTTTTGGCGTTACAAACTTGGGACTAAACTTAGTATACCTTGCAAATTACATATATGCATGGTATAAAAACTTGGGACTAAACTTAGTATACCTTGCAAATTACATATATGCATGGTATAAAAATGCAAAGTTTGGTGAAGTACATCATGTTCTGACATCAGATCGGTCCGGTCTTACTTCTTCTAAAGTTGATCCTAATAAAAATCTAACAATTTTTGTGCAAAAAATTTTTTCGAGACACGTTAGCATTCGGAGGAATTACGACTTAAAAATATGTCATTATTGCATTTAACCGAAAACAAATAGGCTTACAGTTTATCAATAATTATAAGTTGAAGTCATGGGCACAGGCGAATGTTCTCTATTGCCATTGGCAATCTTTGGCTAAAGCATTTTTCCGTAGTTAGCGTGTTTTCTTTCGATTAAATGCAATAATGACAAAGCTTATGTCGCATTTCCTCCGAAAGCAAACGTTTTCCGAATAATTGATTAGAACAAAAATTGTAAGGTTTTTTTTTATGAGGATCAACTTTCTCATTTAAAGTGTTATTCTATCTCTTACCGTTTAGGATCTAAATTGGCTATTATAGAAACACGAAGAACTAGGTCCAACTTGATGTCAGAACATGATATCCATGATCAAACTCTGCAACTTTTGTATAAGTTATTTTCGATTGGTTTACTACAAAACGAAATATTTAGGTGTAAAGATTAAAATGGCGCACCCTGCATAAAAGAATAACTGACTGACTGACATATCAACTTCTGCTAAGACAGCTGCAAGGCCCAAACTCCTGCTAGCCCAAAGTCCTACCAGGGAAATGCAAATTTGCATGTGGGTTTCTTTGGCACTGTATTTGAATGAAAATCTGTCACTTTTTAATCAACTGCATAATTAAGTTTTAAAATTATTTCACGAATAGAAAGGGGATATTTGAAGGCCCAGAAAGTGAAAGGTAAGATCCGTTATGGTTGAGTCGACGACAGTGAAATGCTTATTAATATCAGTCGCTTCTCAATATCCTTCGTAAAAAAATAGTGTCAATTTGGCTTTACAATAACAAAAAACGAAAGAAGCTTAGTTTCGTTTTTACCACTAATTTAAATGAGATTAAAGCAATGATTTAAGACATTTTTGAAAATTTGATTCCATTCAAAACAAAACTAGCTGGGATATAATTGGAGAAGAATCGAAACGAAAATACGAAGCTTAAGAAACAAATTCAAAAGTAAATATGCGAAAGAATAAATCAATTCTTTTAGATACTCGAAAGAAAATAGTTCTAGGTAATTGTCTTCGGAAATAATCGTGCGTGCGGTAATTTTAAGCGAGTTGAATGTTCCTTAAGGATTTTCATTTTACCCTTTCTAACGGGGCTAAAATTTAGTTATTTCATGTTTATTGAACGAAATTTGAAACATTAGATACTATATATCATTTTTGGGAAGTTTTCTGCAATTGTGCTCACATTTCTAATAAATATTTGTTGAGATATGCAAATTTTCTTATTTCTGAAATTGATTATGGAAACCGATTTTTTCTATAAACCTAATACTGTGAAAAACAAAATATGATTCCTTCATTTTTATTAAATCGAATCAACGGATCTGGAATTGGAATCAATTAACCTTCATTTAAGCATTTTATTTGATCAACACTACAACTGTATTAGAGATTAGAGTAAAAAAGATAGATATTCTTGTTATTCTTGCTCTTTTGTATAATATATGCATATTCTACATATATTATGTGTATAATAATAACATAATATTATTTTTATTTATGTACTAAATCATAGAGTTTTATATTATCTAGAGGCCTGCACTCATGGTAGGGACAATAAAATATATGCCAGCGCTTCCAGGGAAAATTTTGGCCTTAAAGGAGGCTGTTATGACTAATTTGCAGTTCTTTACATGTTAATATTGTAGAAAATGTCAAATTAAAATTATTAAAAACACTAATTTATTAAACTTATTCCATTAAAAATTGTGAAAATAAGAAATCAAATTGCACAAATATTATTTTTAAAATGTAAATTATTATAATTATTCATTTAAATTTGGGAGTAATAATATTAAATTTTCAATGTAAGTCATAAATTCAATCACAACACACAGCACAATTATATATGCATTCATACAATTCTATAATTAAAGTAGTGTACCGTTACCATGGAAACGCCTCCAATAAAACTCACGCACGGTGCGAATATGTCTTTATTAGTAGCATGAATATCGAGTAACCTGGGGTGTAATCAACAGGGTATCGGAAACCATTTTGGAAAGTACATTTTGATATACTTACCTTATTATATGAGTAGGTGTTCTCTAATTGTATCCAGCGTCGATAATTATCGATGTTTTAAAGTTCATATTGTTCATACGTCATATTTCGTGGTGTAACGCATCTGTTTTCTATTTTATGCGGCTTCAATTTGTGATTAATTAGTTCTTTCATAACATTATCCTGCTGTTATATCTTTCGCTTTTACATAATTGGCATTTGATAATGATTTTAATGTGAATGAATTTAACTTCATTGCTTCTGATTTATTTTTGGTTCTTAGTTACTTAAATGTCAATATGGTACATCTGTAGGTGAAATAAAAGAAAATAATAATAATACTAATTATAATAATTTATTTAAAGAAAAAAATCGTTACAGATGCTAGTTACGTCACAGAAAAACCAATCATAAAATAACAATAACACTTACGAAATTAGTTAATAAAAATTAGAATACGAGTAAAACTAAAAGACATTTAGATCATACAGGCACAGATTTTTTTTTAATTTTAGTACGCTTTCGATTTGTTTTACTTCATTTGGAAGCTAGTTAGATACTTTCATGCGCGCTATAAGTGGACTTTTTTTTTTTAAATATACTTAGTTTGCGTTGAGGAATAGCCAATTGGAAACCTCGTCTAGTAGCGTATCTATCGTTTTCATTAGCCCTTTAAATTTATTTAAATGGGTTAAGGTATAATATATGGTATATTTCATATACCATGTAAATGAAATATACCAAGGTACCTATATTAAGTTTAGTCCCAAGTTTGTAACGTTTAAAAATATTGATGCTATGAACAAAATTTTGGTATAGGTGTTCATAAAATCACCTAATTAGTCCATATCCGGTTGTCTGCCTGTCTGTCATCTGTCAATCCGTCTGTCATCAAAAAATGTTCTTTATAAAAAAATTAACCACTTTTGTTTGAAACATTTTTTCGTAAACATCACCGTTTGTCTGTGAGAGCGCAAATTATGCGCAAATTGTATAGTATGTTTTATATGGATATATCAGTTATGTATGTGTGACTTGTATGTATGTGTAATGTGACAGAGTAATCAACACTATCTATACATGGTATTTCAACAATTAACTCAGTCGATTGTTTGTTTTCACTTGTATTAGATTTGATTTCAACTCTTTTATTTTCATTTTTTTATTCAATATCCTGGCTAGTGATAAACAGGTAAATGTATATGTATCTTTCTTTCAGAAGAAAAGGTCGAAACATGCCTCTATACAGTCAGATAGATAAAACTCAATTGTTAATATTTTTAACTACATTCAGCTGAGTTATTAAAATACCACAACTCATCACTAGGATAAACGATTTGTTTTGATAAGTTTGATGTTGCTTGGAATGTGGAAGGATATACTTTACTGATTCCTTAATACCTAATTGAAATGTTTTTCATATTTTTTAAATGTTCAAAAAAAAAAACAACAACAACATTATGTATTAAAGGCGTTAGCTCTTCTTTATTATTCAAACATTTTCTATAAATAATTAGTCTCTAATTTGATCAAATTAACATGACACAATTATTAAGATTATTTATTATTTTTAAAATTTTCCAAATGATTTTTGCATTAATTTTAGTATTAATATATAATAAAATTTCGTTTTAAATTTATTGCTGGTGATTTTTCTAGATTTTTTTATTTTAAATTTTAATTTTTTCATAAATAATTTTTTTATTTAAATACTTTTGTAAGCATAAATATCCTAAATTTCAATTATTGTACCGTCATATTCACATGTAGGTACATAGAATCTTAAAGGTACTTAGAAAAGTACCTTTATTATAATAAAGTATCCTTATTTATTTATTACGAAAATTGTTCTTGGCTTTTTGTGTCTTCTTTCTTTTTATTTTTAAAAAGTCCTGAAAAACAAATAAAAACAATTAATAATAATCTACTACAACATTTATTTAAAGTAAAATAAAATTTATACCATTTAATGGTAATCAGTTTATATTAACGATTAATTAAGCACCTTAAACTTCATCAAGGTAGCTATCTAATTTTGGATAAAGTGCGTGTTTTAGTTTGAATGGAATTTATAAAATTTAATCCGTCGAATAACAGCCAGTTTGTAAGTAAATTATTTATTTTTTTAAATAATTCCTTCTGCTTCGGGCTAGCATTATATATCATATCATTTGTAATGACGAATGTTCCGAGTACCCTATGTTGCCGTGAAGGGGAATTCCGTCATTTAACGTAGGCATCGGGACTAAAGTTTGCGCGTTAATTTGGAAATAATATTTAAATAAAAGAAGAGGCATAATAAGTGGCATTAATTTAGAGTATAATTAAGTAGGAGAAAGGAAGGCAAAAAAAAAACCTGGAGGTAAAACGAATCAGAGTTATTAATTCCAAACTTATTGTGCCATCTATTCGTTTCCTTGATTAGCATTTTAGCTACTGGTTGTCTGTCTGTACGTCTGCCTAACAAACCTAACTCAAAAAAGAAAAAAGATATCAAGCATGCTCTTTTACAGCGTGCTCAGAACGTACAAAATGAAGGAGAGTTCGTAAATGAGTAGCATAGGTTAATGGGATCTTGGGTCTGTAGGAACCGTCTAGTAAACCGTTAGAGGTAGAACAAAATTTTAAATATAAAAAATTAACAACCTTTGTTTGAAACATTTTTTCGAAAGAATCAGTATTTACCCGTGAGGGCGCCAATGAAGTGAGAACATTATATAGTATGTATTATTTGGGAATATCAGTTATGTGTGTGTGACACTCCTCAAGTCGTGTACATGGCTGTCACTATCTTTTAAGAGTCACTATCTTTCTTTACTTACATGACGTACAAAAACAAACGATTGTATAATCAATACTGTCTATACTTGGTATTTCAACAGTTAGCTCAGTAAATTGTTTGTTTTATCTTGTTACGCCTAAATTGTGGATAATTTGATAGGCTGGCAAAATTTTTCTGTAAAATATTACGTTTTTAAAATCTAAATTTTATGAGAAACGTTTAATGAATTAATTTTGCAACGATCAATATTTCAACCCAATCAAAACTTATAATATTTTTATACTTATGGTATTGATACTTTGTTAAATAATAATCTTTCTAAGTTAAACCATCCTCTATATATATATAATGATATAATATAATATAATATATTTTTGTTATCATATGGATTTGTAGAACGAATCCCTCTAACTCTACAGGCATAACTTACTTATACTTCTATTTTATACATATATATGTATAAGTAAGTGTATGTATTATAATATCTACTTTGTGCTTAGTTTGACATTTTCACAAATAACTCTTCCTTTCTGAGGCGACATCGCGGCTGTATAAACATTCACAACTGAACAAGAGAGAGGAACTTTCAACACTGTTCAGTTCTACCACAAAATATACAATACTTTAGGCATGTTGTGTTTTACTTGGTGATTTATTTGTTTTGGTATCTATAATTTATGTTTTTAATGTACATGGAAAGGTTTGAAAAATATTTTTATCTACGCCCGTGAGAAAAATAATACTTTTCTGGGGTGGTATGAATTCATTACAACACTTGTATCGTAATGATTTCATTACCATACTCCAAATTACTGTCAATATGTAAACTAATAACAAGTTATTATAGTAACTTTTTTAATTTTGACAAATTTTAAGTAATAATTATCGTTTATTTTCGCATTCTAGAGGCGCAGATAAAGTTTCTTCGATACGTACAAATGTGTTATTAACGTACTTTTGCGATTGTCCGTGATACGTGATACACAATCTTTGTGAAAATTTCGCAGGCGTCCGTTGATAATGATGCTATCCCACTAGTATCGTAAATAAATATTCCAATATCAAGTTTAGTTGAGGAAATTTGAAAAAGCTACTTATTATCAAATTTTGATTCTAAAAGCTGTATTTGTAAACTATCCCTTCATCAGCAACGATGTTCAAGTAAATGCGACCCTTTCTACATCGTTAACTTTCCAGATATTAAATATTAATATTAATTCTTGTTTTTATAGCAAAAATGCGTAGCTAAGTGGCTAAGCATGCACTTTATATGCAACAAGATTTGGAATCAACACTCCGCACTTTCAAAAATAATTTTTGTTTAATAATACTATTTCATAAAAGTCAATTTTCGTAAGTATTTCTGTAAATTATTGATTTTTTACAACTTTACTAATTAAGTATTAAAATTTCCAGTTTATATTATAAATATTAAAAGAAATATTTCAAGTTTGATAAAGCTAAACTGTATTCGGCTTCCTGTTGCCTTTGATTCGGATACAAAACCAGCTTTTTTAACGAAGTCTGGCAAAGCGAGATACCGCACGTATTATGTCTCTGACATTATCGTTCCTTGCCCGACTTTGTACCACTTCGCAAGTGTGTGGAGGAGGCTCAAAAGTTGTTTCGTTATATTGCCTTGAAACGTAAAAATATATTGAAACTTTCGATTTGTGTTTTCGGACTCATTACAAGAACTAACTAAAAAATATTTGATATTAAAATTACTTTTTGTTTGCTTTTTGCTATAAACCAAATAGATCACATTCTCTGTGTATATATTTCGTGGTATTTCACTTACCACGTTATCTCATCTTCACCATATCCTGGTTTCCTTTCCTTTTTTGTATAGTATAGTGCTCCAAGGCAATATCATCATAGAATATAATATATATCTTCGTTATGTTGTTATTTTATTTCTTAAAATATGCTGAAAATATTCTCTGTCACAGTAAAATTTCTTCATCTAATACATTTTACAGGGTGTCCTAGAACAAATGGAAGATTTAATTAAATTAGAGTCTCGTTTATTATGCCTTAAATGATTCTTGTGTGACCAGTGTGGAGTTGGAATTTTTATGTGATCTCTGAAATAATATTAATCGCACGTTTATTGAATCGGCTTCATTTGTTTTTCCAAAAGAAAACTACGATTGCTTCACTTACATTTTATTGAAATAAATTGTTTTACAAATAAATTATTTTATCAAGATTTGATCACAAAAACTAAGCAATCATACTGCGGTACTGTGGTATTATTGGGTTAAACATTTTGCCAAGCAAAAACCGATGGCTTAAAACAGAAATACGGTAACGGACAAAAATTTAGTACCAGTAGTATTAAAAGTATGAATGAACGGTCTTATAAATTAGAGCATAGTCTTTCAATGATTCCTAATAATTTCTTAAACCAGTTTTTTAGCCTGCAAGATTATAGCCAGCTGGCTGCCGTATTGGCTGCTTGATGTCGTTAGTTATTTTACCATTAAATAATATCGATTTTTTTTTTGCTATAATAAAAGCTAATTTATATAAAGAAACAGCTGGGAAATATTATTTGTCGAATAACTAAAAAACAACCAAGATAAAAGCCATCAAAGATTTGTTTGATCTCTTTCTAACAAAATAGAATTTAGCATGTAGTCTTGGCCTTAATTTTAGTTTTGCTTTTTGGCTTGTCATCTCTTTTATGATATTTTCATATTTCGTTAAGAAATACGAAAAAAAAATCACTGAAATTCCAATTTGCCAATCTCGTGCGATTTGACCATATTTTCTTTTAGTTGGGTTAAAATATTTTCTTTGTTTATAAATTTTCTACAAAGCACTTGCATTCCTATGGGACATTCTGTACCACACAAAATATACATCTTCATCTAGTATGTTCTTTCATTCCTTCATATTCTTCTTTACATCCATAATAATAAAATTAACTCCTTCAGGCACATTTTCCCCCTGACATGAATACATAAAATATATTTTATTATTATTTGTATAGAAAAAAATATTTTTGTCACTGCAGGAAAAACAAAAATTTTATTTTAATAAATTCAAATTATTTTTCACTCGACATTTTCTACTTTTTATTTTTATCAAAGAATTATTTTATGGGTGGTTTGGCGTATTCAAGGAGGCGTTAATTAATTTTTTTTTTAGCAAGTTTTTAATTATTTTCAGTATTTTTTTTAAAAACTGAAATAATTTTTTTCCCTAGGTAAAGTCGATGCATATTTTGAATGTTACATTCTTAAACGGTATTTAAAAATTTTCAGGACGGTTAAATCGTAACGTTTGTAGGTATTAGAACGGTTCTGCAAACCGATTATTTCTGTAGTTTTAATTTAAATAAAAATCTGCTAATTTTGGAAATGATTATGGTATCTCTTCGTTTGAAGGCAGAGCCTCAATGTAGTGCATGTTTATTATTATTTGTTTTTTATCTTCTAAAGAAATTTGGATGTGATTGATTGTCTGGTTTATAAGATAATAATCAATGTTCCAACTGTTTTATTAGGTTCGTAATTATTATACAGGTTATTGTTTTAGTGGGAGCGCAAAGCATTAATCAAATATTTTTTACAAAATTGAATTTATCCAGGTGTCACTAAGATATAGTTTCTCCGTTTGCTTAACTGATTGTGAAGAAATAATAATAAACTATTATTATGCAAGTTATTTTTATAAGGGGTAACTTTTTTTCATATGGGGGAATTTTTGCAAGTAGATTTTGGATAAAGTTCTATTTGTTGTCTATTTGCAGCTTCATTTTCTTTCCCTTAAATTATTTTTTTAGACAGATATACTATAACGTATTGTTAAAACTTTTGAAATTACTTGGCCATTCAGCTGGCTAGAAGAAAATTAAATACTTTTTAAATAAATTAAAAAATTTGTAGCCGTTTGAATTTATGTTAATTTTGTTTTTAAATAAATTTAGGAGGTGGTTTTCAAGTCAACCCGTTTTTTTTATGCTTGACTACGCATGACTTTTTACAGCGTAGTCCGATTTCGATAATTCTTTTTTATTGGATAGGGAATACTTCGTAATTGGTACGTGAAAATTTTGCTCCAAAGGGTAGAAAAATAAGAAATGATTGATTCTGAATGACTGAATTGTTATCTGTGAACCAATTCTTAACTAATTTCATCGATTTCTCTACTAATTGTGAACCGATTAGTTTGTTTGACTACCCTGCAATTAGTCCCATAATTGCTTCATCAAAATGGGTTCAGTTGTTGCTAAAAAATAGACTAATTCGTGTAACTGACTTTGTTTATTTATTAAGTAAGATAGGCAGGTCTAAACTCACTTATAAGCATAAAATAAAAATTTCTTCACAAAAATAAAACCAGGGAAAAGTAAAAATAATTTTAAAGTAACGGCTTCAATTAACTAATAATTTTCCTGTCAGGAACGGGCTTGTTAACTAAACTTTCATCATTTCAAGTGAAGAATTCTCATAGCACGGGCAGAAAAGTGAAGTTGGGTTTGAAAATCTTTAGAAATACCTACGTAAAATCTGAACGTTTAAAATTTCTAGTTAAAAAATGTGGAAGATATAAATGACGTCATTGTCCGATATCAGCATTGAGATACATATTAACCTTTGTTTTTCTAAAAGGAGATGGCATCAATCTTTGAATGTTTATAACTTTTTCGTTTTTTAATCAATTTTAATTTCATTTTCAAATTTTGTCATGCTATCAAGTCTAGTGTTACATTTTTATCCTTTTAAGCTTAAAATCGATTCATTTGATCCGCTACGAAGTGTAATTGCTCGCACGGAAATTATTGATCGATTTTTGTGCATTTTTTGTTGCTTTATTTTTTGCAAAAAAAATTAGTTGTAATATTGATATTTAATTATTTTGATATTTTTTAGACCATTAATCACAATTTTTATCAAAAAAAGAGTAAAGTAAAACTTTCATAACTGTACTAAAATGATTTTGGTTAGATTAGATAAAATTAAAAAAGATAAAAATAGGAATAACCAAAAATAAGTTGGTAAACCATGATTGACATAATTTAAATTTTTAACAAAAACAATATCGATTTTAAAATATACATACAATTTTTAAAGGGTAACTTTATAACAACATATACACATTACATACGCACATCTTTAAACTCTATTCCAGCTGAAATGGTCGAGTTAAAAATGTATTTAGTTTGTTGAAAATATTTTACAGATGACATCAAACATCTGTACCAAATGCATTCTTAAAACAAAAAAAAAGTATGTTCGAACAATGATATTTGAGCTGGATGGACAGCGGGATATTTGGGTGGTATGTTTGACATAATTTTTGTTTGAACAAGAATTTCGTTTTTATTTTTAAATTTTGCAATTATATTTTCAATTTTTTTTTTTGGCAATATTTACGTTTTATCTTTTTAGTGATAAATTTGACGATTAAGTTTCGAAATTATAAAAATACAAAAAAAAAAAACATAATAATTCATTGAAAAATTGTATACTTTGCTTAAGGTATTTCGATACCGTAAAAATGAAAATGATATCAAAAATTTGAAATTTTATTAATCAATTACTCATACTTTTATACGTTTTTTGTGAAAAATTCGATTCTCTTTACAGTTTATGAGAAATTAACTATCAAAATGAGTGTTTTTATCTAAAAAAGTTTTTTATTTTATGCACAGTACTTAATTTTGGTATTATTATAAAGCTTAAAACTTGAGTAATATTGATTCAAGTTTTTATATAAATGGTAATATTTAAAAACACTCATTAACTAAAAATCCAAGATTTATTACGACTTCTTCTTATACCACCATGTAAAAAGGGTTGTTTTTAATTATTAGCTTTTTTCCTCTGAAGATTAAAAAAAAGATCCTCTAGATGGCAGGATATATTTGTACCCCCCCCCTGGTGTTGTCATCTAGCGGATCTTTTTTAATCTTCAGAGGAAAAAGGCTAATTAGTTTATCGTAAACCGTACAGAGAATCGACTTGAAATTTATACAGTAGACGTATTAAATAATTATTAATTGACACACCAAATTTCAGTTTTTTGGTAACACTTTCGTTTTGGTATCGGAACGCTTTAATTATAAAAGTATTTTATACTATTAAGCAATAAATTAATATTTCTAGTAGATTTGCTTAAAAATTAATTCTAATATCGTCTTAGTTTCATTTGTTTGTATGAAGAGTATTTAGAATGTGACTGCTTCTTAATTAAGATGGATTTTTTATTTTTGTTTTTAAATAAAATATTGTTTACATGTTCGCTATCAATGTTGTTAGCAAACAATATGAAATAGTTTACATTTCTTGTATGTAAACAGTATAATTACATTGTAAATGTATTTTTTTTTATAACATTAAGAACGAACGCAATATGCGTTATTGTAAAGTTATACGAATATGTATAACATTCGAGGATTTGACAAATACCATATTGTGTTTGAATTTTGTGGTTTAATGGCAAGAAAAAAAATATTTTAACTTTCATTATTTATAAAAATTATTTATTTTATAATATATCAATTTGTTTTACTAAAATGTTTATAATTTTATCATAAATTCAATCAATACATATTATAATTGAATTTTTTGTAACATCAAATCAATTTATTATTTTCTATATTTCTTAGAATATTTCTAGCTCATATTCGCATCTTGGCGAGATTCTTCAGCATCCGTGTCTCTGAGACTTTAACTACTGTCATCCCCATTAATATTAACCCATTTTATTGATATTCCATATGGATTAAATCATACTATGGAGACGCTACGATATCGAAAATTTTAATGAATTATAATTATTTAATACAAACAAATTCTAAGTAATTTGAATTGTTGATTAATGATTAATCAAGCCAAACTTTTAAAAATTCATATTTTGAGGATGTTTGAAAACCGACGGACTTACACAAATTTTTGTTTACAAATAGTTTAAAATTATTAATATTAAAAAAAAAAACTAAAAAACACGCTTTTGTAAATAGCTGAACTAAAAGGTAGAATTTAATTTCTTTAAATTCAAACAAATCATTTTATCGTAACCGTGGAGTGCTAAATTTCAATTATTGTAAATATTTTATAGACAGATATTGATAAAAGTAAAATAATTATAAAATAGCTTAAAAAGCACCCTACGCATTTTCTGCGATAAAATGATTTTTTTGAATTTGAAGAAATTCTTTTTTACCTTTTAGTTCAGCTAACTACAAAAGCGTGTTTCTTAATTTTTTGAGCTATGTTTTATTTTGTGTTTTTTAGTTTTTAGACTAATATTTATTTATTAAAAATTCAGAATAAATATGGTGGGAGCGCAAATAAATGTATATACTTTCAGATATAATTCGACGTTTTGAAAGAGGTCAAAATCATTTTCAAAATTTTCGTTACATACAAGTACATAATAAGTTACAGCTAAAATTAAACTTTTATATATGATAAAAGCCTTGATCCAGCAGAAATATCGGGCTATTTTAGTCTCGAACCTAAAGTTGAGCAAAAAATTGATATCTTTATAATAAAAGAATATGCAGTAGATTCAAGAAACAAAAAGAATCAAAAATGCAATTGACTTAAAATAATAAACATATTTTGGTGTTTAATTATTATTTTTATACACTTTAAAATGTTTGATAATTTATTGTTCTATGTCTAAAATGCTTGTAAACTTATTGTACTAATAATGTTTTTAAAATAGACACATATACAAAAAAAAAAAGTTTTTTTTTATTATTATAAATACAAAACCTATTTAAGACTGTATGTTCTCCAAAATTATATACCCAGTGGCTCACTAAACAATTTCATATTATTTCTTTTCAATGTACCATACATTCAGGTACGGATTGGTAGAAACGGCTCACCGGGAACTCATACAAGGTTCGACCCAAAATGCAAAAAAAAGGTAAACGAATTCGTCTAACAAAAAAAATTGACCGGCAATGCACTTCCATCTTTGGCAGATGTATTTGTTTTCTTGACTCTGAAATGAGGTTTTATACGCAATTCAATGAAATTTAAATTAAGAATACGAGCACTTAAATTACTTGGATCTTCTAAAAGTTTAAATCGTATTTATAACTTAAAATAATCTTTTTTTTTACCGTCAGCCCAACGGGAATTCTTCCAAAATTCCATATGACCAGTTCGCCTTGCGTACATTTATTTTATTTTTTGGTGAAAACATGAAATATAAATTGCAGTAAGTAATATAATTTATTATTATTAGTTAATTTAATAGAAATTTTGATTTTTTTAATTAATTCAGGTTGTTTTCAAGTTGATTTTTGAAAATCTTTAGAAGCACGCAAAATATGAACGTTCAAAATTTGTAATTAAACAAAGAGGAAGGTATAAGTTTGTGACGTCATTGTCCGATATCACCATAGTGATATTTATAAAATACATATAAAACTTTGTTTTGATAAAAGGAGATGGACAACAATCTTTGAATGCTTATAACTTCTTCGTTAATTAATCAATATTCATTATTATTTCACTTTAAATTTTTGTCCTGGTATGAAGTCTAGTTTTCTTCAGGCAACTACCGTATTATTTTATAATAATTATCTTGTAAATATTAATTAATACATGGAATGTTGCCAGCTTAAAATAGGTATAGCTATTAGACTCTTAAATTTAGATACTTTTATTACTCGAATTATTTTCCGACCTAATCAGCCTAAACTTTTTTAACATTCTCTAAACGTACTCTATAACTTTCTTTTTTAAATTTTTTATGTACATGCATTTTCTATGTAGTGTCATACACTATCTCATTTAACTTTTTTTGTGATGATGCGTACCATTTTTGTGGACCACCGTGAATATTATTTTTATAAAAGAAACATAAGTAATGTATCAAAAAAACTTTAAGACATATATCTACGAAATTTAGAAAATTATATTTCGACTTGCATAAATATATCTATGACACAAAATGTTTATTTATATAAAAGTATAGACTATTGAATATCTATTTACATTATATATTAGTTTAAATTTAACGCCCCAAAAACTATATATTTTATGCAGCAAAAAAAGTAAATGATCTAAAATTAGGTTAAATTTGTTGTAGCTGAAAAATTTGTTCTGATTTTATGTCAGATAAAATGGTTTAGGAACTATGTCTGGTTGAGAGTTAAAACTAAAAAAACTGCAACAGACACCAAAAACCGACATCTAGGTTACCTAGGAAACTAAAACTTTTTCAATCGATTCAGGTTGCCATGGATTTTGAGAAAATGCAAAAATCGTTTTATAACTGTCAATTTGTAATTTTTGTCAAAATTTTATGTTGTATCATTTAAAGAATTGAGTTGTAAAAGTTATTTTTTTAATAAGTTTTTCTTATTCATCGTAAGAAAATTACCATTAATATATTTTTCCCAAGAATAAATATATAGGCAACTTTGAAATATTTTTTTTTCATTACCGAAATAGTTAAAGCGTTTTACAACTTTTGAATAAAATACAAAAAAAATTCACACATCCTATTTTAAGATTAAAATATGATTAGTTTTAAAAACATTGAAAAACTTATATGTTATAATAATAAAATAAAAATAAAGAAAACTTCCGCGAAACTGTAATAACATAATATTCACATAAATCAAATCGTTCCGTTACGATGTTGATATATATGTGTAAACGGCCGTACGACACTCTGGGATGTGGTTCGTTTAACCTAAATAGAGAGATACCGACAAAGTGTTGTAAAACTTTAACACATTCTCATAATATGCATATTAATATGTGTATTACATGGAGATTAGTAAGTACCAGAAAACACCCAAAATATATTAATTATAATCTTTAGTTAAAACTATCTTACTATATCATCGGATTAAAATGTGAAACTAAGGATTTTAAGAAAATTATCAAGTTTGTAGGTCACTAACTTTAATTTTAGTCATGTTCATTAAATAATATAATTTATGATAATTTTTTTCGTTCCGGTTCACTCTATCAGGTATTCAAAGTGATAAAAACAGGAATTTAATAAATAGTACACTTACAGTTGGGAGAGGGACCTTTTAGCAAATTTCCGAAGGAAATAGAGCTATTGCTCTTGATGGAATTTTGGAAAATTTTCTTCAAATGCTCATCGGCCCTACCTAATAAATATCAAAAATGACCATCGCTAACATATCTCTCTAAATTAAGAGAATTAATATCTCTCGCAATTTTAGACCGCTTTGAATAAAATTTGGTACCAAGAAAGGTTTCGATATTTAAAAGGTTAAGTTCATTAATAAACAAAATCGACAGGTAAACAAGTGTGGAGGGGTGGTTTGAGCAAAGTACAAAATTTTGAATTTTTTCAAAATAACAAATATTTTTGTATTTTTGAGCAGTTTTAAGCAAAAACGTACTCTTGTGATTTTTTCTTCAGAAAATACATTATTTGATTTTAAGAAAAATGTGTTATTTTTTTTCAATACCTGAGGGAATTCGCGTAGCTAACGCAGCTCCTGCGCTACGAGTTTTTTTTTAAATAAAGAATGTTGAAATTTTTTAAGAAAATGGATATTTTTTCGAATAAAAGCAAAACTAATAGTAATTTTATGTTTTAAGTCTGTTTTATTTTGAAAAATGCGTCAATAAATTTAACAAAATCAAAAAAACGGTTTCAAAAATTTGTACCGAAATTTGTAAAAGTTAAATTGAAACAAACATGCAGAAATCTGTCAGTTTGGTCATCTTCTTATTAATTGATTAGCTAAAATATTTTGGAAACTTTCATGTTTCACTTTCATTTGATTAAATTGGGCAAAAATTGGAAAACTTTGATAGTTGGTTCAAAAAATATTGTTTTTAGAATAGAGAAATGGTATTATAGCTATTAAAGTACTCTCTTAAATTTTGTTGATCTGAAATTAAGAAATTCAAACCTGTAAATAAATTAGATAATTTTAGATATCTAAATGGGCTCTAAGGCCTAAGTGTGTCCTTCGTGGACAGCCAATATAACCTAACCTAACCTAACCTAACATCACTAGTAATGGAGTAAAGGGATTTATGTAATTATTTAATAACTAAACATTATAAATAATCGTCTATTGACTCATTATCGAAAATTCATTCAACATTTGCTATTCAAAACATGTTAAAATTCCAATTTTTGATGACTAAATACGTGAAAACTCAAGCAATACATTGCCTTAATGTCCGATTAATCATAAAACAATTTAATTAAAAAAAAAACCATTGAAGCTAGCTAAAGCTTTTAATTAACAAAGTGAATTGTACGAATTTTGGAAAAGTATTACGAAATCAGGTAAATATGTCTTAATTTAGTTTTGTTAAGAGACACATCTCAATTAGAATTTGTCAACTAGTCGAAACTAGTCTTGTGTAAAAGATTCGTAGAAAATTACAAAGTATGTTAAATATAAAGTAAAAAAAAAAATCTTAAAACGTATTTAAAAAAAGGAAAAAAATTACTTTTTACCACAAAAAAAAAGAAGAAATTTTTACTTTTATAATCCTTCCACCGATATAATCTACTTACATAGGAATTATCCATAAAAGAGAATTGGATGAATTCTGTATAGCATTAAGATCAAGTGTTTTGGCTTAGCATGCAAAAAAGTCACATAAATATTTGATAACAAAATCTACAATATCAGTAATAAAACACATATTCAATTAAATTTTTTTTAAAACCATATTATAATAATTGTAAATCTTGTAATCCTATCAAAATACTAAACCAATACCATATTTACTTTAAGCTTTATATGCTTGCTACACATAGCTTTAAAATATATTATTTTGTAAAGTAGATAATATTTAATATACTAAATGTTTACACATTTGCATTCGGTTATTATGTGGATTGATAATAATCATTTCGTTTTATCCTATACCAATTTGAGGAAGTTATGTGTGGTTTATTATTTGGTATTATGAATGTATTATCGATGTTTCTTTATCAAAGTTTTCTGTTTGTAATAATCAGAATCGGAAATTGAATTTGTTCATTATACATTTGTACCTACATCTTAATATATATATTTCTTGTGTGCGTGTGTATGTAATTGAACTCCTCCTAGACGGCTGGACCGATTTTGATGAAATTTTTTGTGTGAGTTCAAGGGGATTCGAGAATGGTTTAGATTCACAATTTGGTCCAGTACAACTGTTTTTGAGGGCTCCGTACCAAAAAAATGAAATTTCATTAAATGGTGGGAGCGCATATAAATCATATCACATTATTTTACAACTTACTATGTGTACTATGTATTTTTAATAGTATTCAGGTATTGTCAATAGGCATTTATTAGAGCCATATGCGAGCGCAGCGAGCTCTACTATCAAAGACCAGGTCAAAGGTCGAAGGTCAGGCCACTCCAATAAATAGGAGTTAAATTGGGGTTTAGCGGGATGGGTTTAGCGGACAGGCGAAACGTAGTATAGGTATTCATGAATTGGAGTTACGTTTTTACGGGACAGGACAACGTCTGTCGGGACCGCTAGTAAGTATATAAATTTGAAGAATCCCTCGACATAAAATCAAGTCTGATCGATTAGTTTACATTGTAGCTACTAAATGGATGAACCAATTTTGATTTTATGTGTTTGTTTGAAAGGCAATTTGAACAAGAGTGAAAAACTACTGAGCCGTTTGAAGATCATTGTCTCTTTTACAGTTGTTTCGGGTATGAAACCCCTAAACTTACATTTGAAACATAGCTAAAAATACTCTCGATCAAATTATCTTTCAAACAAACAAAAAATCACAATTGGTTCATCCGTTTAGGAGTTACGATGCCACAAAATCAGGTCTGATGGATTCATTTGTGGCATCGAACCTTCTAAACGGATTAATCGATTTTGATTTGTTTATTTGAAAGGTAATTTTATAAAGAATGTTCTTTGCTGTGCCTCAAGAAAATTTGCTCAGCCGTTTTAAGATCATCACCTCTTTTCTAGTTTTAGGAACCCTAAACTCGCATTTGAAACAAAAAACACTCTAGACCAAATAACCATTTTATAAAAAATAAAATTGGTAAAATCGGTTCACAATCTGTATGTCTGCCTGTGGCATCGTTGCTCCTAAACGGATGAACCGATTTTCATTTTTTTTGTTTTTTGATTGAAAGGTACTTTTTATCGTGAAATCACCCTTTTCTAGTTGTTTTTGGATGCGGTACAACTTGCTTTGATTAATTAGAAAATAAATAGAAACGAAAATTATTAGAAAGAGATTGAAATCGTAATTTAAAAAAAATACAAATCGAAATTAAAAAACCAATTTTACGCTATACAACTTGAGATCTTATTTAAACATGGTAAAAATATTTTGAGAAATACAAAAGTTGAAACTTTTTCAATCGGGGCTGATCTTAAATTTTGAATTGAATTCTTAATATTTTTCGATAAAATCATAAATAATAATGACATCTACTTTTTCCATCAACAATTTTCGTGTTTTGTTGAAATTTAATTATCCTATAATTCAGTCAAGGGTTAATACTTTAATTTGTTCAATAAAGCAGAGATAGAAGGATTGGCTACATTTTTGTTGTGGTTATCATTAATTTTTAGATACATTGTTAACTCTTTAAGGACTTGTCTGGAAATTTGCTTTTTTTCAAGTACTGAAGTTTTTAAAAAAGAATGACTTCCTAAAGACGGTAAATTTTAATAATTAGATATCTCTAAAAAATGAATTGATCATTTGTAAAATAATTTATCGCTTTTAAAAAATCGCTTTTTATGATAATTTCATTCCTGCAAAACATCTGAAATTGGCTGAATCGATCAAAAAATGAATAAAAATGCTCTGACTAAAAACTTTCAAGGTATTATATAAGATAGATGGTGGGAGCGTCGGGAATTGTTGTTTTTATTAGTTTATAATTTATACACGAGTGTATCTTCAAATATGAAAGATTTAGGTAAAATACCTAGATTATAAAATTTCAGAACTAAAGTTGTATTTTGAATTTGCAAGAATTACCACGTGTGCATATATTTTCGACTTAGACAGTTTTTTCAATCATGGGTTGAGCTATTCTAGAGTACCTACTCAGGTATTTAACACCAGCTTTATAGTTGATTATTTAAATTCGATCCGGTTTTTAAACTAAACAATTATACAAATATCTACAAATCGTTTGGCTTGTTTTGATTTCAAAATTCCTCTAATACTTTTAGACTCTTGATGTTAGGTATCATCTGTGCATACACTTAAATTGTATATTGGCTTATAGGTTTAGATTAAGATATATCAATATATGGATATGTTATTCCGAATATTGTGGTCAAAATTACTTAATACACTGATTTATGACACAATAAAAAAAAAATTGGAATTTTCTTATTTCTTTTGAAAAATTGATGTTTCGACATCAGATAGAATTTGGTAAGGTTATAAGGAAAAGTAATTTCTGGAATGCTGCCTAAAATCCTATCCAAAGGATAAACTCTCGCATAATTTGGAGATAACACGTAAATTATTCGTACAATCATTAAATGGAGCCCATGTTTCTGAATTTTAAGCCATAATTGGTATAACGTAATCAGAACAAACTATTTATTATCGATTTTTTTTAATTTTCTTGAACAACTTTTCTCCTTTTCTCTTTAATATATCGAAATTATCGTTAAAAAATTATGTTTCAAATTTGGATAAAACTTTGTACATAGAGATAATTTTGACCTCATTCAATAGGCGAAGAGTTTTTAAGAAATATCCAAAATAATCCTATACGAAGTTAATCATAGGATTATGTACAAAGTTTTATCCGAATTTAAAACATAATTTTTTAACGATAATTTCGATATAGACGAAGCATCGATTTTGGGAGCACCTTCAAACACGAGCCCATTCTTAAAATGGGCTTGATTTCTGTGATCTTAGAATCAAAATTACCTCATTAACTGAGTTAGTAATACCACAATCAGAATCCAATTTTGTTTTCTCGATTTTTTCCAATATTTTCGTAAGAAGACTTTTTTTTAAAAGGTTACCCCTAAGGAAGTGCAAAAACCATAAACCAATTAGTATTTCAGAATTCGGATAAAGCTTCGTACGTTTTTATAATTTTTGGAAAAGTCTAAAAACTACGATATTTCTACCTAAAATTTTATTCTATATTAAAGTTAGCGGTAATTGGGTTACACTCTTTGAAATAGGCCTATTTAATCCTAAGCTATATGATAATAACGCCACTTGTAATTAATTCATTAAGACGCTTTTGATATTACAACAAAAACAATGTCTACATGTACTGCAAAACATTCCAGTGTAGTATCACATCTATATATTTATATATCTTGGATTTAAGTTATACATAAGTTAAGCATATTATCTACCTATATTTACAAAGTTTTAAGCAAAAGTGAAATTAAACAAATAAAATACCTTCCTTCCAACAAATGGACTGCTACAGCCATAGCTAACCACTTTGTTTGTAAAGTCAATAATAATATAATTTTAAATGCAAAATAAATATTGAATTATAATTAGGACGGTATATATTACAATCATAATACATACCACATATATCCAGAAAGGATGTTAGCCGCTTACTGAATTCAATAATAATACCTACAACTCTATCACTGTTTAAGCAGTTTAAACAAATCAATACAAATTTTGACATTCGATAAACTTTAAAAAAAAAGAACCCAAATTGCATTTTCTGAGATGCACCAGGAAGAACAGATTGTGACAGATAAGTTAGCAATTTTGCAAAACAAAAACCCGTCAATTTTTTGAAATTAGCAACACAAAAAAATCATTATCAAGTGAAAACTAACAATTGACTGAGTTAATTGTTGAAATACTCTGTTTAGAAAGAGTTAAATGTCAGTGACGGCCTTTCATTTGGTTTTCAAAAATTTTCGAATGTTTTACAAAACCACTAGTTGAAGTTGCCTGCATTTTTTCAATTCCCTACCTTTTATAGTTTTGAAAAAATTGACACCAAAGTTTTTTCATAAATTTTGCTGGTAAATAGTGGTGTAGTGACAACAGTGAACAGTGGCGAAAAAATGTTTCAAACAAAAGTGCTTTTTTATAAGTAACATTTTTTTACATTTATACTTTTGTTCTATTTCTAACGGTTTACAAGATGGATCCTACGGACCAAAGACTTATATTCCTCATTTACAAACTCAAAATCATTTATTATGCCACGAAGACCTTATTAAAATTATTATATATCTTTTCGTTATTGAGCTATCGTGATCACGGACAAACGGACAAACGCATATACGGAATTGACCTACCAGGTGATTTTACGAGTCCCTGTACCTTTTTTTTAATAAAAAAAATTCGTTATTAAATAAAATTAAAAATTAGGCCATACCTACTTATTAAAATATAGACAATAGATATTCTGCCCATAAGCATTAGTTTTAATTTGCCCTTTATTAAATACAAATAGGAATAAATGATATTTCAAAAAGTTTTGGATTCAGTGCCGGAATAATTTTAGATCCAAATGTTTAGCAAGCGAACTACAATATGGAGATAAACCCGTTTCTTACTTCAATTACTTCGTTAAAAATGTATACCTAAGCAATTCAATATTTCGAAAATTACTCAAGGCTATGATTTTCGATGAATGTGCGTTTTAATCGCTTATATTCATACTCTGACAAGTTTAACGATTTTGTTATTTTAAAATACAAGATATTATTCTACTGAATAAAGGAAGAAAAGATAATTATAAAAATAATATCAAAACAATTGTTAAATTTATTCTTCTTAAGCGCTTGAAAAAGATACAATTATGTATTGAAACGTCGTACATGCCCGCCAATTCAATTTATTTATAAATAGTATAGATAAGTACGGAAATCATGAATGGAGATTCTAATTTATTATGCTAAAAAAAGCTTGTTGTCTTTTAAAAGAGTATTTTTGTTATATTTTAAGATATAAAAATTATGATCCGTCGAAAACACAAAACTTTAATAAGACTAAACGAGTAAAATTTCTATGAAAATCAAAATTAAATAGGAAAAACAACACGCACACACATATAAAGAAAAAAAAACTAATAATAAATACATACACAAAATAATTTATAACACACAATAGAGCTTTCCAAAAAGGTTTTATTATCATCAACGAGAAACGAAATGAAACGCAAGCAACCAATCAGAAACCAGCGAACTTATAGATACAGAATATTGACAGCCATGACACTTTTATACGAATTACTTTAAATATAAAATTTGAAAAACATTTTTATTTTAAAATTCTTTAGTGGACATTATTCCCAAATAAAACCAGCACAAATCTTACACACCAAAAAATCTTATGACACTCAAACAGAAAAAAAAAGTTCGAATAAGTTTGAATACAAAAGTTTTTCGTAAGTCTCTGAATTGAAATGTCAAGTATAACTGAATCAAAGGTGGGATTTGTACGTTTTATATGTTAGTTGAAGACATTGTTTTCTCTGGCAACACTCTCCAATATTATTTCATTTGAGCGTAGTAACGGTTGAGAAACTCATATAATGCAGTTTATTATTCTACGAGAGACCCACCGCATGCCATTTAAAATAAATTCCCAATGTTTTTAATCTTCGCAAAAACTTTTTTTTTTAAATAACTTACCACATAGATGAAGTCTCATTCTAATCTGTTTATAAAGGACACAAAATTTAATAAATTTTCCACTCACGTGACGAGGAGGTTGAGGGGATACGTTCCACATAGGGTACTCTCTAAATGTATTGATTAGTATATGTTGGGAAAATGAAAAAAAAAAAAATAATACCCTTCAGGGTATACAATTAGGCGTACAATTTCACACGAAAGGGTGTGAAAAATCATACCCCTCAATGTGTGTATTTATATAAGGCGTTACCACCGTTACCGTATTTTCTAAAACAGGTTGAATTGAAATGGTTGCATATAAAACGTTCGGTATGGATCGATGTTAGGGCGGAGTATAAATCAATCATATGTTCATATATTTAGAACTTTGTTCAATCTATTGAAACTGTATGAAATAGAAGATAAACTGTATGTCTATTGGAGGTGGAGTTTGAATACTGTAAAACGATTGTAACTCAATTGAATACACGCCTTTTCTCAGCATTATATTTGAATTGTATAAGCCTAGGCATATCCATCGTTACGTTATACGACATCCACACATATTATTTCATGAGAGGGTATATTTGGTTGTTTTCATTAGTAACATTGTGTCTTGGGCAGAGGCTAGAACAACAAGAAAATAGTGGCCCGACAACGTTAGCAGCCCGTGTGTTTTTACTTAATCTTTGTGTAAATTGTGTGGTGGTCTCCTCAATGTTGTGACTGATAATAGATTTTGTTTTTGCAAAGATTGATTTGTTTCAAAACATTTCACATCTTTTTTTACACCTTTTGTAAAATTGTTATAATAACACAACACCGGCGACCGTACATCCTTCCAGAATAAACATTTATCGACTCGTGTGCCCCGGCTTACTCATTTTGTTTTCTTTTTAATTTGTTTTTATTTTCATTTCGACTACGACACGATATAAATATTTTTTGTTATTGTTGACATGTCGCCATCATATTCCTACGACATACCTCCGTCTGGTGTTTTTCTCACCTGTTAAGTGTTAATGAACAATATTTTTGAAAATTTTTTGCGTGAGTGTATATAGTGTTTTTTGGAACAATTTGGAACTTTTGTTTTGGAACTTACATAGTGCAATTATAAAATGCATCCGTTATTCAGTGAACATCAAAATGCATATTATCGACATCCTGCGACTGGAGCACCCGCGTATACGGGATCAATGACAGCTAGTGCTGCCGTCGGGTATACTTATGATCAATATTCTCGTTATGGATATGTACCATCCGCTTATTCAGCACTGGGTAACCACCAGCAAGCATTGCATCAAGCAAAAGATATGGTTAAACCACCGTACTCTTATATTGCCTTAATTGCGATGGCAATTCAAAATGCTTCAGATAAGAAAATTACTCTCAACGGTATTTATCAGTTTATCATGGAACGATTCCCGTATTATCGTGAGAATAAACAAGGTTGGCAAAATTCAATTCGACATAATTTATCGTTAAATGAATGTTTTGTTAAAGTACCCCGTGATGATAAGAAACCTGGAAAAGGAAGTTACTGGACGTTAGATCCAGATTCGTACAATATGTTTGATAATGGTTCTTATTTACGGCGGCGACGAAGATTTAAGAAGAAGGATGCTATTAAAGAGAAAGAGGAAGCATTAAAAAGACAGCATATACCACATCCTCATGCTCATTTATCGGTGGGTTCAACTGCGTTATCACCGCATGAAGCGGCGTTAATTAAAAGGAGCGTTGATGAAAAATTACATGAAGCAAAAACAGCAAAAATTGAGTGTAAGCTTAAAAGAGAACCAAACACCGATTTAGCTCAGTGTATGAATAAGTATAGTCATCCATCCCCAACCGAATCGAAATCGGTTATTGTTCATCAAGATCAAACGAATACTGCGGTCCCAATGGATGTAGATACCGCTTCAGTTGCATTTACTGTGGATAGTTTAATGACAAGCAGAGATCCACAACAGCATTTAAGTTTGGCAGCAGCATACTCCAGTCCTCGCTTACATTCCACTGCTGGAGGAATGTATTCCTATCATTGTTCAACAACAGCCTCGGCTGCTCAACAGTATATGATTGGAACATCACAGCAAGAAGATGGTCAATTTGCTCGACATATGGCAGCAGGATGGTATAGTCCAGAAACGTCACCAGATTCATCCGCGGCTGCGGCAGCTATTCCACCGGGATTTCGAGAGTTATTTGACGCAGCTACTGCATCACCCCCAAATCCTAGTTGCCAACTGAACACAGGATTTGTTAGTCGAAATTCAACGACACCGCCCACAACAGCCAGTAGTTATCGTTCAACCGTACCCAGTTCTCCGCCAATAAATGTAGCACCCGCACATTATCGTACACCAACAGCGGCTCATACTTATTATCCGCAAGATTGCACGGGTCATAAATATTAGAATTTCAAAACTTGAACTGGTCGGTTCATCTAGCTTATTGTAAATTATTTTTTCTGGGAGTTTTATCGCCAAATTGTGAGGTATGTAAATAGCAAGTAAATGGATAAAAGAAAGTTTTTAATTTCGGAAATATTCAAATATATTAGGATTATTAGGCTGTAAATATTTTCGCTTTATATATAGAACGTTGTATTACATAAAGTATTAGGACTTAAGTGAATTTTCAACACTAGATCTCAATAAGAAAATAAAACAATCGTTAACTAAATTATAGCACGACATTCAACAATTTCTAGGTACTAGGTACTACAAGGTGATCAAATTAAGCTTAAATCAATACGATTTCTTTTTAATTTTAAGCATTGGATTATGCAAGTTTTTACGTCTACTTCAATACCACAAAACCGTACCAAACTGTAAGCTTTTGTGGATATATATATATATATATATATATATATATATATATATATATATATATATATATATATATATAACATGATTAAAGAACAGTAACTCCAAAGTGGTCATTTTGCTTATTCACTAAGCCATTTAACCAAAAATGAGCTCATCGATTTTTTATGAAATTATAGATCTGCTTGAACACAGAAATTGCCTCATTAAGCATGTCATCCAAAGACTAACATTAAAAAAATACTCCTATTGATATCTTATACTGTTTTATTTTTATGAAAATGTATAGCCCATATCTGATCACTTGTATAAGCGTATATAAATTAAGAATCTGTAAAAACTTTATAATTTGGAAATTTTATAAATCAAAAATGCACAAAGAGTTATCAAGTGTGTGTTTTTATGTGCAGAATGATTCCGTAGATGTTAAAATTACCCCACACAGTCAAAACAATCTCGACGTATTAACAGAATAGCTACGGAATTTCACTATATCGTAAATTTTAACGAAATGGGAAAGACTCTTTAAGATAATTCCCAAGGAAAACAGTTTTAATGGCAAAATTTTGAAAGCTTGAAAATTTCCTTACTATATAGTGGATTTGTAAATTTTAGCCCTGTTTTTGAGGCTACGTTCCTTATTTGGGATGCCATTTTTTAAATATACAATTTGCTACGCCTACACAGAAAAAACTACTGGTTACAAGAAAATATGTTTTTAAGATGATAGCTAGTTAATATTTTCTTGGTTCAAGAAAACATTTCCTTTAATTTTTAAGCAGCCGAATACTGATTTTCTTGAATTAAGTATTTACTCGCAAAATATTTACTTGTTATAATCTAGTAATTAAAGTATAGTAATTTTTTTAACTGTGTAAGCTAGTTACTTCTCGAGTACTATGATATAAATGGTATTTCTAAATTTTTCCGAATTCGGTATCTTGAAAGCTAAGAAGTATATCGAAAAGTTTTATTCGTATTTTCGACTAATTTATTTGAATTTTGTCTTTTTTTATTGGTTCTTCATTCGATTATATTAAAAAAAAAATTTCTTCTATTTTTTTTTTAGAATTCGTAATTGAATATTCTTATACCAACTTATTTTCTTGGGAAATATCTTAAAAATATACCCATAATACGTTATAAAAATCGAAATTTATAAATAGTTTACGTATTTTCGAAATAATTTCACTTATGTGTGACCAAAAGAAAATTATTTTCACATAATAATCTGTTTTTAATTTCACTTAAATTATGTACGAGTCCAACATATTTATAAGAATAGATTCATATTATTATTGTTTTGTTCAGATGCCAATTTGTTTAATGTGTGCATACTTTAAAAAAATTTCTCAGGCCCGGCTCATTTTGATGAGACATAGTTTTTCTGGAATTTTATTGATGTAAAACACCCCTATTATTATGTTTTCTATCGAAATTTGTCCATGGCTATTTTTAATTAAATAAATTTTAATCAATTTTTTCTATGAACGGTTTTTTGCAGGTAAGTCAGTATCATTATTTTCGTAACTATATTATCTTACTTCTGAGACCAATTTAGATCGGTGTAGATACCCATTTAACTTACCTGTTTATATGGTATGAATAGATCTATTAGCTAATCGAAATTGGTATCAGAAGAAAGTTAATTTAATCATGAAAATAATGGTCTTGGTCTGCTCCTGGAAAATATTGATTAAAATTAATTTAAATAAAATTTCTTTAAAAATATGTCTCATCTGATAACCAGATGGGTGAAGTTCGACCTTATATACTTGTCTCTTTTATGTACAATAAATTTGACAAGAAAGCTTTTTAATAATATAGTCTAATATTAGATTTATTAAACTTATTGATTTCATAAATTGCAACTTATTTTCTTTCTATAAACATTCATGAAGCATAAAAACACGTAAAAAGTATACATTTCCCAAAGTTTATTTCAAGTTTATCGTGGTAAATTCATCATCAAGATAAAATATCTAGCCCCATAAGTTTATTTAAAATTTTATTTATTTTTGGACATTTCAATTTCAATTTAAAGAAATGACAAGTTTTTGTTTTAATTTGAGCCGGTTCTGCTAGAACTAAAAATGTATACAGTTCATAGACCCAAAAAATACCTGAATGCATTTACGAATATTCTACATAATTTTCCGTTGAGTATATTCATAGCAGGTGTATCTCTATATATGTGACCTTTTTATTACGTTTGTGGAAAAACGATTTTTTTTCGAAACTTTGTTTATTTATTTTTTTTTTTCAAATTTTTAAAAGATTTTTTTCACACGAAACATATGTATTATTGTCTTTTATGAAGAAAATATAATTTTTTATAAATAATTATAATAGGTCTGGGCGCCATGTGTACTTTTTGATAGTCATTTCAGTTAGCTGGAAATTTAAGATATATCATGCATGATCGTGTTAAACAACTTTTTTATGAAAATTTTCATATTTGAGATCTTCTAGTCCCGGAGGACTGGTTAATTTTGGTAAATACTCTATGAGGACGATATATAAATAACAAAATTTCAATATATTGAAAAAAAAAATTTTTGACATTCATCAAAGCAGGTTCTCCGTTGATATATTCCAATACCTTGAAAATTATAATTTTTTTCTTTTTGAAACTTAGTAGAGATGAAATACGTCTGATAGGCTAATTGCGTTTACTAGTGCGTATTCCTAAAAAAGCTACGAAAACTGCTGATTAAAAAAATTTTTCATGTCTTTTTGGCAATGTGGGTAGTTTTGGCAATATTAAGACAGTTGTGATTGCATAATCCGGCGCCAGATATTATTCATAAAATGTATTTTTAATTTGACATGTAGAAATTTGGTTACCTTTGATTTGGCTACCCAAGTTCATAAGAAAAAAAAAAATCGAAATTCAACACAAAATAAACTTTCGAAAACGGTATCAGTTGTCGGGACCAAAATGAGTTTTGTAAATTCTATATTAATATAATTTCTTATTTGAGTAACATTCTGAATGAAAATGCATTAATTTTCAATGGAAGTTTCTAACAATGAACATTTTCGTGGAGGATTTGTTGTACATATCTTGGATCGTCCTGAAATGACTGTTAAACACAACGTCTGATCCTAGTCCTATAAATAATTATAAATTTTACACATTCCCATAGATTTTATTTAAGAATTTCGTGTTTTTTTGTGTTCGTTATAGTAATGCGTCAAATTAAAAATTATTATATAAATAAATAAACGAACTCTAAAAATGAGGTGTTGATAAATGTATGCGTAACTTTTTTTGAGAGACAAATGACACCCTGCAGTGTTTATTAAATTGTAAATATATATCTGAATAAAAAACTGTATATTTAAAACAAAAAAATTAAATTATTTATAGTTTTTTTTAAATAATATTTTAATAAATAATATTGATTTATTCTTTAATAATATTATTTATTTATTATTTTATAATAATTATTTTTTTTCAAATAAATATTGGCCGAAATGAAAATTTTATTAGGATGAATCATTTAATGTTTTTCATTGCAAACTTATTGCATTTTTTTTTTAATATGATGAAATTTTATGTTTTCCAAAATGGTGGATCTCTTATAGTGTCAAACCATAAAATTTTTTAAAGAATTTTGGTTTTTTAAAGGTACTTCATTAATTAAAAATCAATATTTCCATATTTTTTACTAAAATTGAATTACAAGCAAAATATCATTATATATATTATCATTTTCATTTTTCGATGCTTTTCTCGATATGGTTCTTAGAACAGCCACAAATACTTCAATCTTCGAAAATTATTATGGATAAAAGTTGGTTTATTATGTTGAGTTATTAAGTGCTTATAAAACGTCAATACTCAAATGTGTTTTCCATTACGGTAACTGCCTGATGTCGAATTTGCCGTATTACGCATAAAAATGTAAAACTAGACTTGATACCATGACAAAATTTGAAAGTGAAATTATTAAAATTGATTAAAAAACGAAGAAGTTATAAGCATTCAAAGATTATTGCCCATCTCCTTTTAGCAAAACAAAGTTTTAAATGTATTTTATATATATCTCTATGGTGATAACGGACAATGACGTCACTAACCAGGACTTTCAAACATTCATATTTGCGTACTTCTAATTTACAAAAACCAACTTCACTTTTCTGTCCATTCAGTCAGAATTCTTCACCTGAAGTGATAAAAAAATTTTGTCATCAAGCCTATTCTGGCTGGGCACTTACATAAATTGTATTTTACACAAAAAATATCATTTGCTATTTGGAAATATAATTTTTCAAAAATGTTAAGAATTTTGTACCCGACGCAAAACACATAAAGTAAACATTGCAAAATAATGGAATAAATTTTCAATCCGGTTAACATTTTATAAATTCGAAAAATCAGTGCGAAACAAATTACTAATATTTCTTCCTGAGTATTACAGAAATTTAAAAAAAAAATATGTATATATTCTCAGATTTGCAGGTTTTTTAAAAATTTTGTAAATTTTAGACGGTAAACCAAAATTGTAGAGATAAAAATAGTCACCTCTAACAAAAATGTAAAAAATTATGTACTTCTATTCTATGAAAAATTAAGACGCATACTAAAAATTAATATCTTTTCTATTTTCGAAATGCGATCCTAGGTTCTTAATTCTATAAACTTTAAGAATGTTAAACAGATTGAGTTTTTTTACCAAGACGGATCCCTTAAGAAATAATACAAACTTAATGCTGTACTAAATGTATTTTTCAATAAAATAATTTGGGTGTAAATGGTTGTTAAAATTTTATTAAACTCATTTTTGGACAAAAAACTCATTTTTGGATTCGAAAAAATTGTTTTTTTTTGTGTGTGTTGAATATTTGTAAAAAAAAAAAATATTTGACGCTTTCCTTGAACGTTTGTGTTTTATAATAATTGTGTTTTTGGATAAATTAAAGATATTATTGATTGTGAGTATCAATTAATTTGATGATTGTGTTCCTATAAATACACAGAGTGTACCTTAAAGATGTGAAAAATATTTAATGACTGATAAAATTCAATAAAATAAAAGAAAATATTCAAATGAGCATTAATATAGAACCATTTTGTTTTCGGCATACATTAACGAGCTCTAGAAAATTGGCTTTAATTAAAAAATCACGCTAAACTTCTGAAAACTTTTATTTTGCATCCTATTATGCGATAGTATCCTCTTCATGTGAATACGGCTTCGTAAGGTTTCGGCAATGACTATTTTATTTAAAAATGAAAATTATTTGTACCTTAATAAGCCAAAAACTAAAAAGTTTAAGAAGACGATATTAAAAATTTTTGTACTAAAATAAACGACAAGATATTTAATGCCTTAAAATTATTAGATTCCCATTTATAATAACCAAATAAGGATAATTTCCAGGAAAATGACATTGAATTCAAATTCATTGGTCAAAAATGGTTAATTTTTAAACATAATTTAAAATCTTAAAATAAAAAAATGTATATCTAAATTATTTTGATAAATTTTATTATTCATTGAATTTTTCTCTTTCGTTAAGACACACTCTGTATTATAAATTGATTAATAAATTAATTATTCAATATTATGATTATTTGTAAATATGTTTTTTTTAAATGATTATAATGATTAGTAAATTATGTATAATCGTCGGATATAATGAAAATTATTATTAAAAAGAATAAAATCATTATGTAAATAAATATACCTATATAAAATAAAAAAATAAAATAAATGTAAGAGAACTGAATAAAACAAAAAAATGTAAAGACTTTTTATTTATTAAAAAATAATAATTATTATTATAAATATTTATATTGTAAATATTATTTTATTTTAGTGTGTGTTATTGCATGTTTATATTCCCTCTTTTCATTTTCAGGTGGTCTCCTTTCAATTATTGACAGTTATTGATGAATGTATAATGAAATTATGAAACTTGAATGCCGTTTTGTTTAGAGAGTGTTTTATCAATTGAAAATTTTTATTTTCCACAGTATAGTCTCTCCTCAATTTAGTTAAATGAGCTAGAAAATTGTGTCTCAGCTCTCAGTAAATATACCAACTCTACTTTTAGTTCATATTTCGAAAAATAATTTTTTGGTCTTCTATTTTATTTTTTTCCCATCGCTTCTATTAAATTTGTATTTTGTGATATACCTACTTTCAAAATTTTATTGAAATTAAACTCATAAAATTCCAGAAAACTGAAATTATATATCATTGTTTTTAAATTATTTTGGTTAATATAAGGGCATTGCGGTATTTTCAACCGCTTTTTTTTTTTTTTATTCGCACAATCCAGCGACGTCACACATTCCCTCAATTAAATTGAATTCCACTTCTAAAAGTAAAGCAGAGTGATTTTGTCATCATTCACACTCTAATTTCATTGGATCCAGACCTTAAACTGTGCTTAGGCTGGATGAAAGTCATAAATAGCATAAAAATAACTTTCCAAAGAACTCAATTTCGTGATGATTGATATTATTTTTATGTTTTTAATTTGAAAGTTTGAACCTTTACTAAAAATACAATTTGCTTTCATCAAAAATTGTAGGTGAAAATTGTATTCCAAAGATTTGATAACAATTTAAGTAATATTACAAGTGAACCATATGCAAATTTCCGAATTAACATTTCAATGAATCCATTTTTTTAAAGTCATTTTATTGCGACAAAGAGGAATATAGTTTTATCCATGACAATGTCTGCATGAATCTTTTTTCGTGAAAAATAATAGCCATGAAATGTATAAACTGAGATTGTTCAACTTTCGAAAATTTTTAACAATCTGAAAATAACATTTTATTTAGACTTATTTAAAATTTTCGCTTTTGGATATTCGTGTAGTATTTGTATGAGACTCCCTGTAATTAAGATCATGCGTGGCTTCAAGAAACATTTCTTGAGCATGAAAATAAGATTTTCCTTGGCAATATTTTCCAAGATATAAGAGTGTTAGTAGAACTTTTGTTGGTACGTGAAATTTCTCTGCAAGGTAAGTATAAAGTTATACCTTGTTAAAATTTGTTATAAACGCACCTTAATAAAATGTCATACTAAGTATTTAGCCGTACATTCATCCGTTTGACATTATCGAAGAAATGACGGACTAGAATTTTGAAAAAGAGCTAAACAGTTACCCTATATGTTCTCAAAATCATAAAAGATGCAATAAAAATTGTAAGATAAAAAAATCCTATGTATCAATTTCTGCGGTCGCTAATAAGCTAAGCTAGTTGTTAAAAAGCGATCCTAAAATTTTTTTTCCCATGAATACAGGCCTAAATAATTACACATCGTATAAGCTCTTTTTGACTCAGTGTTATAAACTGAGAGTAAGTAGAAAAGGAGAGTGCTATGCGAATGTTATAGAATTCTCCTATTAAATTTTCAATCTGAGTACTCTTCTTCTCAGACTACTCCTTTTAGTTTGGTGTTTGACAGTTATTGTTAGTATATAAATTTGTTGTGCAGGAGCTCGGTTAGCTTAGAGAATTTTCAAAGATCGAAAAATAACACATTTTTCTTAAAATCGAATATTCCATTTGTAATTTTTCGAGTAATTTTGTTTCGAAAACTAAGCGTCTAAACTCTAGATATAAAATCACAAGAGTACCTACTTTTTTGCTTAAAACTGATAAAAAATATAAAAATACTAGCCCGATACCCGCCCGTTTCACTTCAAAGTAAAAAACACCACTTTATAGCTTCTACCTCTCTTGATGTGCACAGTTTTCAATTTTGTTAAATGTAAACTAGTCATAATTCATTGAGTATGTCAGAAAAGTTTGCCATGAATGGTTTGACATTTACTATTTTTTTAAATTTTTACAGATTTCTGTAAAAATTTAAAATAGTAAATGTCAGATTAAATTTTATTTTTTTAATTTTTATAAATATATCTTTATAAATTATAGCTCATGTGTTATTCTGAAGTATAAGCTATATTGCTGTACAGTTTCATTGAAAACCATTCGTTAGTTTTAGCGTGATTTCATAACAAACAAACAAACAAACATCCTTACTTTCGCATTTATAATATATAGAGATTTTTTATTTTGAAAAAATTCAAAATTTTGTACTTGGCGCTCAATTTTCTTCGGAAATCGTAAAAAAGATAGGCATGTTATACTATGGTACCAACATATTTTGTGGCATATACCTTATATGTGTGTTATATGACGACTAAATTAAAAATAAGGGAAAAAATTTAATGTAGGTATTAATTTCAATTGGTTAAAATTTTGATATGATAAAAGAATATCTATCACTAAAGAATTTTACAACTAACATTTATAGTAAATTAATCATTTTACACACATATTTGTCATAGAGTCAATGAAGAACGCGTGTTAAACATTAAGTATTTAATATCAATTATGAGTTATTAATTACTGATAAGGTGAAACAAACAGTATAATTAAAATCAATGCTGTCTGTTCGATAATGTTTTGATTACATTAAAAATACTACGCCATTTATTTTTACGTGAAATTTATTGTTTTGAAAATTATTTCCATGAAATGAAATCTGAGCTATTTGTTTTGACACTTTAACCCATATCGAATCGCCAAACATTACAACATTTCTAAAATATTTTAGTGATGCCACGAGAAATGAGCAAAACCAAATGATAGAAGCGTTTAAAATCGAAAAATATTGACGGCATTATTTACTCGACTATTAGAAAACCGCGTTGGCTTCTTATCTCATCTCGATTTTGGTCAAAACTGGAATAAAAACTGATACTGCCAAGAGAAATAAAAAGTCAATTCGAAAATCGAAAAATTGATTTCACCCTGCGATCATAAAGGATATTTAATGACCTTAAAATAGGATAAGTGTATAATGAATCGAAATTTTTATTTGTTGATCCCGCAACCGAAAACGTACTTTCAGCATGTGAAAAAATTTACCTCATTATGGTCTTACGTATCTCGTAACCACAAGTACGTTTTTCCTGGCCGCATTTTATTCTGGGAAGCGGCTTGCAATTTTGTAGCTTGCATTTTGTGGCTCGATAATATAGCAACACTCTAGTAAGCCAAAAAAGTTTTTTCGGAGTTACTGGTAACAAAAGGATCAAAAAAGAAAAGTACACAATCAAATCCTAGATGTTGGTTATCGTGCCATTCACCTCTATGTAAAACCTCGGGTGCACCTCGGCTATTATTTCAAGAACGCGGGGAAATCCACCTTTCTGGCCTAGGGTCGTAATATAGGTGGTTCTAAAATTTTTATCATGGTCTGACTCTCAAACTTATGGACGTCGAAAAACTTGTTTCTTTATTATTTCTCCCAACAGACAAAAAAGAATAACAAGAATTTCGCTTCATTATATGGGATCACAGCCTAAATTCTCCAAAATCTTTAATCATAGAATTAAACTTACTTTGTTTTGGTAAATATTGATATTACGTAATGTTTATCAACAAAAGTAATGATTAAAGTTAGTAAAAATGTAACCTTGACCGCCGTTTATAAATTACAAAATATAGTCGCGAAAACGATACACTGAAGTTCGAAAATTTGAACAGTAAGACGGATTTGTATGCGGTTTTCTGAATTCGATTCGAAAAATATTCAATTTGCATAAATAATATGCATTTTATAATTGCATTTTAAAATGACCGTAATATACTAAAATTCACAATTTGGTTAATAGTGATGAAAATGATTCCAAACTTGTAACACGGGCGTTTTTGGCGTCGCTGAGGACAAATACCGCAATACCTTCCCAATTTTTTAGCAATAATCGTGTTCAGCAACCCCAAAAACCCCCATGTAACGAATTTGGACCTATTATATAACGAATTTTCCTAAAACTCCAGAGGAAACCGTTTGCTCTGGATAGTGGTGTTTATCGGCTCCAAAACTATCCGAGTAACAAGTTTAGAATCATTTTCATCACTATTAACCGAATTGTGAATTTAGTATATTTACGATTAATTTAAAATGCAATTGTAAAATGCATATTATTTATGCAAATTGATCGAATGCAGAAAACCGCCTTCAAATTCGTCTTACAGTTAAAATTTTTCTGTTTGAACTTTGACTGTTTTTAGTGTTTCGTTTCTGTGACTAATAGTATGAGATCATACTCGAAAAAATTTATCAATGTGCTCAAGTATAAACAATAACAAGTATTGTTATGAGCTAATTTGCACATAATTGATTGCTTGAACTATTTTGATTGCGTTATATTTAATTTTTTTTTTTATTACCAAAATAAAATTCTTTATCAACATTATTTTCCCATAAATTTATCAAGTATCAAAATTTATCAACCTTTAGTTTTTACAGTGTATTTTAAAAATATTTGATTTGATTGGTTGAGTGCTTTAGGGCTAGCCTAGTAATGACGTACATGCCGACGAAACGAGACAATAATATAAATTATCATTTTCGACAAATATTCTTGAAAGATTTCTCTACTTCACATATTCCTAAATTATATTACAAGCAACCATGGGTATTATTGTTACAAGAACAAGAAATGATTGACTTGAATTGTCTTTGGGTACTGTCGATAGAGATGAAAACTAAGTAACTTGGGAATTGTATAAATACACATATACACGGTATACAAAGCTGTTCACAATTCTAGATAAATATGGTGGGAGCGGAAATAAATACGTTTGAATACATAGTAATATGTAATGTAATATATTATTTATTTGCGTTTCCACCATTTAATTCGTGAGATATAACTTTTTGGTGCGGAACCCTCAAAATCATTTTGTAGAGGACCGAATTTTGAGTCTAAACCATCCTCACACCCACGTGAACTCAAACAAAAGTTTCATCAAAATTGGCCCATCCGTTTAGGAGGAGTTCAATTACAAACTCACACGATGCCGGTGATGGTGACGATGACGCAAGTTCCATAATTTTTGTTCAAAAATTCCGTTAAGGTATTGGCAATATAGAAATATAATTAAAAAGTATTTTGATGTGTTTTTTCACTTTTGAAGCACTTAGTAATTTTAATAATGAATTTGATCTATGTCTAATATTTCATAAACCAAATATCTTTTATTTTTCGTGTCAATACAGCCGTTTATAAGCGATTGTTATTGAAGTTTTTACGACGCATATTTTACGTCGTAATAAATGATAAAAGTATCGTGCGACTGTAGAATGGAATAATTGAAATTCGACATTTTAATCAAGTGTGCCGGATGTTTTTTATAATAAGAAAAGTCGATAATTTCTATAGTAAGTATTGTTCATTATTATACGCTAAAATCAAAATGCCCCAGTCGCGTACATTAATCAATAGACCGGTGCCAATTAAGGGTTGCAGAGAGATGTAATGGAGAAATTTGAAAAACCTCAATCACACTGTTTAAAATCTAAGTATATAAAAGTCTAAATAACGCCCTAGCTCAGTGGTGTTGGAGTATCTTTGAACTATGTCATAAGCTTTATACCTATATTTAATTCGATGAAAAAGTACTATGCCCTAATCTACAAAATTTTACAAACTTTATATACCCTTAGAAGATGTGGTTGCTATAACTAAGGGTGATTAAGTTGGTTGAATAAATTGGTTCAAACAAGCTGTACAACATTTAGTTTTCACATAATAATATGTGTGTGTATTTATCATTTGGTGAAAAGCACAAACATAAGAGTGAGTATACAGAGTGAGGCAAAGAAGTGTGAGATTTTGAAAAAGGTGTATGACAAAAAATAATCAATTTTTTAAATTCTTTTATCCCATATTAAAGCACATGAAAAGCATTTAAGGTATTTCTATCGGAGTTAGAGAGAACGCAATAACAAGAATTAGTAAAAGAAAAAAATACAGCTCTCTTAACTGTAGTTGAATTAGTGTAGTAAATTTGGTAACGCTGCCAAGAATATTCTCATATATTGCTCTCTGTGCACACGTCATAGTAATCAGCACATGACCACAGCGGATGAGCATATTGAACACCGTTGCCGCTTTTGCAATACGGTAGTATTGCTGATGTTGACTTTGCCATATTATCCATAAAAGTGGAAACTAGACTTGATATCATAACAAAATTTGCAAGCGAAACTAAAATTGATTAAAAAACGAAGAAGTTCCATCTCCTTTAAGCAAAACAAAGTTTTATATGTAATCTCGATGGTGATACCGTACAATGACGTTACTAAACAACAACTTCCCCTATGTTTAATTAAGAATTTTAAACGTTCATATGTTGCATACTGCAATTCATTTTTTAAAAAAATAACTTCATTTTCCTGCCTGTCCAGTGAGAATTATTCACCTGAAGTGATTAAAAAAATTTAGTCAACATTCCTATTCACTCTTTTCAACATTTTATGGAAAACCATTTCTAGTCTCATGTCTTTAGAAATACCTAAAGAAAGATGCGTGAATTTTATTTTGAAGTTCATTCGAATTTTATTTTTAATTTAATTAAGTAAGAGATTATTTAGACGCACTCATTCTTCAAAAATTTTAATCTGCTACTGTCAGTTCCAGCCTTGCAGAGCTTTAAATAACTAATAAAATTACTCTGATATTCGTTCTTCAGGCAACCTAACCAGAAGTTATTGTATCCAATTAATTTATAACTTCCTAAAAAATTTAGTTAAAAATTACAATCTACCATTTGCTAAAAGATTAAATTTATGTAATTTCCTCATTTGCATTCTTATGTATTTTAAGATTACAATAATCTTGAAAATTACAATTTTTTTACACTATTCTCTAAATCGCATAGTTTTTTGCCACCCTCCTTGTACTTTAAAAAGTTAGTAGCTTAATAATTCCTCTATAACGATCACTAGTGTATAAAGCAAGCAAGTAGAGAGAGCGTATGCTTTGTTTCTCAGGAAATATTTTATACAATATACAATTTTGTATTAAAAATTGATATTGAAGTCTGGAACGAAAATATTATTTCAACTTTTATACGGATTTACCTCATAATTAAAGTAAGATGCATTATTATTCAGGTCCTCACTTGGGCTGAAGGCCACAACAATTCGATGCTCATCCACTGCTTAAAAAATAAATCAGCCTGTTTGATCTTGTTATTGGCATTGATTATAGCTAAAATGGGATTAAACTGCCTTTATTTCTTGAAATCACGATGAATTTTCCAACCAAAGACTATTTTAGCAATATTGTCACTGCATCTTCTAGGAAAGTGTTTTGTTTCTGACATTTCTACACATTTATTGCTAATTTTAAATTAACTAGTCACTTCAAGCCAAGTTAAAAACCTGTAGGAGCTTTCAAAGCTGAGATATATCCGTCACTTCCCAGAGCCTTCATCATCAAAAACATCCAAACGGAGACTAGAACCCTCAGAGGAGATCTACAAAACACAAACTAATAGAAAAAATTAAGAAAATTGAAAGCTGCTCCTTCACCAAATTTAATATTGCAACGATATTTCCAGCACCAGCTTAATCGTTTTTTGAAATTTATAGCCACAACCCGACGAAATTCTTTAGAAACTCCATAAGTATGTTTAATCTACAAAAACTAATCATATTTCAGGTGTATTTTGGGTTCATCTCTCGAGTATATTTGATTAATGCCAGCTTAGGGAACTTTTTGAGATTTAATTTTTTTTAAATACTTTCGAAAAATTCTTCATTTATTCATGATTGTGAAATTCCATTTTGAGACAGAACACTATATTTCTTTATTAAATGCTATGTTTTACACTTGAATGGATAGATCGTCATTTTGATGAAAAGATCAACCACCTTTCTAACCCTTTTGTATACAAGGTAAAATGAAGGTATATACAAGGCATTAAACTAACCTTCTCTGAACATTTGATACACATGATATTACCTTCGTAATGAAATCTAATTACCATTTCAAATGTTATACGAATACATTGATATCGGGTGTATTTTAACGTCGGGAGCACAGCCATGCAGACATATCGAAATAAAAATTCATATAAACTCAACGGAGGCAATTTTTATCGTACGAAATACGAAATGTTGAGAATGGAGTGAAAAACTTTCGCTTGGAAAGGGAAAAAAAGAGACTACGCATATTAAACCAAATGCAATAACCTTTTGTCCTAAATTTGAAAAACGTTAAATAATAATTTAAAAAAAAAAAAAAACTATTTGCATTATGTGCTATGCATTTTCAAATACCAATTCAAATTACTTGGAAAACAATGTAGATTGTCATAGCGTCTTGAAAGACAGCACGGCATTGCTTACAAACATTTTTCTGTATGCTAAAACTTGCAGTTGTAATAAAATTACCTGCTTCGTTCAATCAAAATTTAACGTTGTTTACATAGCGTTTCTCATGGCACGACCTAATACTTTCAATACTTTCTGATTGGCGTTTCCTGTCACGTGACTGAATACCTAATTTTATTAAAATTATTTTATAATAATAATTATAATCTTTATTATACCATGTATATGAAATATACCAAGGTATACTAAGTTTAGTGGAAAGTTTGTAATGCTTAAAAATATTGATACTATGAACAAAATTCTGGTATAGGTGCTCATAGAATCACCTAATTAGTCCATTTTCGATTGTCTGTCAATCTGCCCGCCTGTCTGTCAACACGAGAACTCAAAAACGAAAAGAGATATCAAGCTGAAAAATTTACAGCGTACTCAGGACGTAAAAAGTGAAGTTGAATACATCAATTGAGATAACACAAAAGTTTAAACGTAAAAAATGTTCCTTATCAAAAATATACAACTTTGAAACATTTTTTCGTAAACATCAATGTTTTCCTGTTTTCCCGAGCGGAAATTTTGCGCAAATTTTATAGTATGTATTATATGGGAATATCAGTTATGTATGTGTGACATGTATGTATGTGTAATGTGACAGAGAAATCAACACTGTCTATACATGGTATTTCAACAATTAACTCAGTCTTGTTTTCACTTGTTTTTTATGAAAAATAACAATTTATTTTGTTTTTTACACGTCATGATTAATTATTAGAATAGACTTTTTAACCAACCGATTTATTCTTAGCGGACAAAGGCCTAGCTATTGATATGGTTTTCTGATTTGAAGATACACAGAGAATAATGGCCAAAAGTTGAGCATATTTGGTTAATATCAAACTACTTATTGGATTACAACAAGTACAGGAGTTTCGAAGTTAAGAATACTTTATAGAAAATGATGACGTTTTATGTGAAAGCTTAGATATCAAAAGTGTAATATTTAAAACTCACTGAATCAATCTGTTTTTACAATACACCATGTATATGTTTGACATTATTTATAGAAATAAAATATTATACGGTTTTCAAAAGTTTCGAATTAAATTTTATAATTGTGTGTAAAGGTTTTATTACAATTTAGTACTTTCTACAAAGGTACTACAAAAACCTCACGAATATAATTAAAAAGTTTTGATATAAATTGTACGTATTCCCGAAAATTATGAATGATTTTGGTACCATGTATATATAAAATATACATAGTATATTAAGTTTAGTCCCAAGTTTGTAACGCTTAAAAAATTGATGCTACGAACAAATTTTGGTATAGGTGTTCATATAATCACCTAATTAGTCCATTTCCGATTGTCTATCCGTCTGTCCGTCTGTCTGTCAATACGATAAGTGAAAAACGAAAAGAGATATCAAGGTAAAATTTTTATAGCGTAGTCTGGACGTAATAAGTGAGGTCGAGTTCGTTAATGAGCAATATAGGTCAATTGGGACTTGTAAACCGTTAGAGATAGAACAAAAGTTTAAGTAAAAAAAACTTATTTTTAAAACATTTTTTTGTAAACATCACTGTTTACTCACGAGGGCGCTTATTAGGTGCAAATTTTATAGTATGTATTAATATGGGAATATCAGTTATGTGTGTGTGGTGTATTTAAAAGTGGATAACTTTTTTTATTTACGTAACGTCAAAAAACAAACAATTGCGTCATCAACACTGTCTATACATGGTATTTCAACAATTAACTCAGTCAATTGTTTGTTTTCACTTGTTTTTTTGAGAATTTATAATTACTTTTGATGAATATTTATGATAATTTTATGGGTCAACTAAGTAAAAAATATATAACTGACAGAAATGAGTATTTTCGGAAAAATTTTGTTTTCAATTTACAAAAATACGATATATGATATAAGGTCAATTTGAGGGAAACCATTATTTTTCAGCAATTATACAAAGATATAACTATTTTTCAATCTTTTCAGTAAATTTTCTGTATTCTGCATCTTGCTACCTCAGTCTGAGAAGTGCTAGGTTCGAAAATTTGTGACCAGATTCCTCTCTTAAATAAGTTAGATATACAAATCTCTAAGACAAAATTTATAAAAGCCAAGTACCTCTCTGTTTATAACAGAATGTCAAAAGTATCTCATGTTTATCAAAGAATGCAAAAGAAGAAGATTTATTAGCGCTACAATCATGTTTATCAAACTCACTTATTTGATAGAAATAACCTCTATTAGAATGAAATGCCTTCGTTAACCTCAAATTTTTAATTCCCAAAATTCAATTCGAGTAGGTGAAATAATAACACAGTCTGTCCTTTCGAATACTGAAAATAGAGACAGTTTCTGATGTAAAATGTGTAGTTTTATGTAGTCATAGATGACGCAAAAGACAGGGAGGCAAACAATAGCTAATAGAGGCAAGTTTTTTTCTGTATAAAAGAGTAAAAAACTTGAGCTCGAAAAATTTTTCATATGTTTCATATATATTATGGAAATTTTTTTGAGAAAAAGTTTTTTCGTACTTTAACTTTTTTCTCGTACCCGTGACGAACTTGAGCTACTTTATAGCCCACTGCGTTATATTTATACTCACGACCACATAAATTTGCGCATTCTCATGCTTAAAAGGGGCCTTATGTATCATAATTAAATTATATTATTTAAAATTTATAAACATAGTAAATATTTAGTGCATCCTACATTTAATGCGGCTGACTTTAAGTATAAAATGTGCAACAAAAAGAATGCATTGAACAGTAACAGTATCTAAACAGTAGCAAGCAGTATAAATGTTTGAACATGGTATTTTTCAATCGGCAACTTAACACATTTAATAATATTCTTTAGCGTTTTTGATATCACATAAATAATGAAATAAACTACATGATATGATGTTGTTGATGAGAATTTAAATTTTATAGCATATATTTGATAAATAACACGTCCACTTAATATATAAAAAAAACAACGGTTAAGTATGACTGAGCCTTGTGTGATGAAGGTGCTGTCTGCGTGTAATCATAGTAAATAATTAATTCTCTGCATTTTAAATTTTTTTTCGATTTTGAAAACGCAGTGAAACAAAAACCCATTAACTGAAACAATAATTGGACTATTTACCTAATAATTGACTTGATCTACTTTCCTTAAACGCTTTTTATTATCTCTACGTATTTTAAAACGATAAATATGATTTGAAAATTAATTGGTGAATAATTGCAATAATAGACAATTGCATCGTGCGTGTACTTTCGCACGATTTTTCGGGCAATGAAAAATGGCGTATTTTATATTGCGTGTAACAAATGTACTTTTCACGGTACAAAATGGCAATAAGAGTACAATATTTCCAATCAGGGGTCGATTATCCTTCAGGCAAACGAAGAAATAGGAAGTAAAAGGAAGGTAAGGAAACAAACATAAAATTAATTGTGTAAGTAATTAAATATTGACATTTTTACAATAATTCCAATTTATGGCAGTCTAATTCATATAGTTTGTGCAGAAAGGGAAAATTTTATTAAAAACGAACAGCAAGCTTTGGAGTTCTCAATAGCCAAAGAATATGAAAAAGACGATACGGAAGAAAAAACTGACAGCAGATTACCGAAGACAATACTCCTTCATTATCTGGTCGGGAAACATTCAGAGTGGCAGTATATCTAGTAATTATAGGCAACCTTGTAGTTGAACTTCAAAAGAGGCGAGAATTATACAGCAAGTTTTTGCAACAAATTTTCGTTTTTAAGAAGCTATTTGATCAATTTGAACACTAAAATAGTTCAAAATAGAGCAAGTATATAAGTAACAATGTACTTTGATGATTTAAACAGGTCCTTTTTTATGAATGTATCCATCTACGTTCTTATTTAACAACGGCAGTTTGAGCCGGAGAACTGCCCCGAACAAACAACGCGATTTAAAAATTGACTACGGGTGCCAAATTTCCTACTCTGCATCTGTTTACAAATTAATAATTGAAAGAAGTGCCCGCTTTTTTAAGAGCGTCTTTTTCAACATCAACCCTAACAACCGAAATGAGCTGAAGTGAACATGTACCTGTTACCAAAGTTTGTACTAATTTTGAATTTCTATGTTTATTCTTTCCGCTGCCCTAGTTGCTTTTTCCGTTTCCTAGAAGGAGGCGTTATTTTAAGTTTATTCCGTTCTTTTAAAGTCTGACATATGTCTGTTTAAATCCATTTAAAGTCTATACAAGCACAAATTTGAGTTTCTAATTTCAATTGGCAGGATCGACTAAGATGGAATTCAAAGTTCAAAGCAAAATTTACAGGAAAATAGACAATCTTAAGGTATTGAACCCTAAACTTTATATTTATTTAAGACAAAAAACTTTATGTATTTTTTTATTTATAAAAGCATACTAATAAATTGAGAAATTGCAACATAAAATTTAAAAAACAAAGAATATTAAGTTGTTATTTTTTTTGGCTTTATTACGATTTATTGAACGATAATCAATAAAAATGACTTGAAATTAAGTCACTAATTGTAAATTATTGTCTGTATACGTCTGCCGTGCAAAAACATGTGCTTTTTATTGTGTGTCAAAATGGAATTCGCCGGATGTATAAAATATGCATATTATTAATTTGTTATGCATTTTACAATCAAGAATAGAGGTACATTCTCGTTAAAAAGTTGAAAGACAGCTTAGTAGTTTGTTCCAGGTTTACACTACTTTAGGGTTAATGATGAAAAATTTTCACGAATTGTCGCTCAAAACTAGAAAAACTCGATTTAGCCTCAATCTGTGCAGTTGTCTCTCCTAGAATACTTAAAAATTAAAAAAAAAAAGGATAATTACTTCCTCATAAAACGTTAAGACGTTAAATTTTCAATTGAAACGTCCATTTTGACCCTTGGACCATCTCACATAATTCCAAAAATGTCGTAGAATTTTGCAAGTTTGGATTTAAGCCTAATATAACTCCTATTTCTCTGTACACCCTTTTCTTTTGAAAGTAGCGATACCAAAAGTAGCCGTATAATGTAGAAATTTTTGGATTTAGGACTGTTTCAACATCTAGTTGGGACATTAAAAGAACGCTGTAGATCGTTAATATTTTGTCACACCTATTATACGTCTATATATATATAATCCCTTTTTATACCAGCTTGTACGTAGCAATATCGAAAATTATCGATTTAATAATAGAAATTTTCTTTTTAAATATCTCTGAACTTATTTTCACCACATTTAACGCACACAAAGAAGTAAGCTTCACATCTCACATCAAATTTTGAGATATGTGCCTTCTGTAGATATTTCATATTTAAAATTATATATATTATTCATACACTTTATAATCAAAATATTTTGATGTTTAAATAATACTGTAAAATATTTCTTTATTATATATTTCATTTTTTATTCTTTTTAAAACATATTTTTCAATTGAATTATATTTTAATAAATTGAGCAGTCCGCTTGTAAAACAAATAATTACAATTTTAAATTTTCTATATATATTATGTTTATAAATTTATATCAATATTTGACATAATATTTTAGTAACCTACATATTTAATACATAAAAGCCATTCATCTGTTCTGTGGTTGATTCATTGACGAAATGGAATTTTTCATGAATAAAATTCTCTAAAACTGGTTCAATTACTTTGTATTGTTGCTAAAAAACATAAACATTTATTGTTATTGATTTTAAAATTATTCATAAATTGTAATGGTTCGCCTTTGGTGATAAATAATCAAACTTTGTAAATACAAGATAACGCAAAAGTAATTTCCCAAATTTTTTAGTTTGTTTATGTACGACTTCCCATTTCTTAATCGTACAGAAGATAAAATGGAAAATATGAATTTGATTGGTACTTTTGTAAGAAATTGTAGGTAAATTTTTGAATATAATGATGATTCGAGGAAATTGCCTAAAATCACATATACTAAGATTTCAAGGAAATAAATAAAATAACTTATTAAAAATTAGTACAAATTGAATAGTGAGGTTGTAATTAGGGGTTGTTTTTACATCCAATTTGAGGGATCGAATATGAACCCAAAAATTAGACACTTACAAATAGGCAAAATATAAGCGAAAAATATAAAATATGAGTGTAATTTCAAATAAATGGTTACATTTTCATATTCGAGTACTATTTCATTTATTTAGTATGAAGGTTGAAGTAAGATAAGTTACGTATTAGTAATTACCCCAAAAGTTAGATTTCATTGGTTGACTCAAGATTTTTCGTTATATATTGGCAACATTTTAATTTACAAAATAAAAAATTGTAATAGTTTCAGTTCTTACGCTTAGTTGGTGTGTAGATCGTAACTTTTAGCAGATTTCTCCTTTGGTTCTGAACAATATATATAAGAGATAAGTATTTATATTGAACTTTAAAATTCCCATTCCCACATTTAGAAATAATGTAATAAACATAAAATATCGCCAACTCAACATGTGACCAATCGCAATAGGTGGTTTTTCTTGTAAATATTGATTTCAATCTCTAAATAGATAAATTCTATTGAGATAGGTAAGTGTTAATTAATAAACACGTAGGGTATAATTATTATAAAGGATGTCTACTATATCATTGGACATTTTTTTTTAGAATCTATAAAAATATTTGTATTGAATACAAGCTTCATATTGTTTTACATAAATAATTTTTTTTTTTTTTTTTTTGATAGTTTTTTTTATATATTATAGACTTTTTAAGTAACTTACAAACAAAGTTAACCTGTTACAAAACGAGTGCTGCAAGGAATCATCATATTAAAATTAAATAGCACTAATTAATTTCACTGGACAAAATTATGCCTTCGACAGATTTCTAAATCCCTATCCCTATCCCTATCCCTATCCCTATCCCTATCCCTATCCCTATCCCTATATATTATAAATGTGAAAGTAAGGATGTTTGTTTGTTGGTTTGTTTGATTGTTTGTTTGTTACGCTTTTACGCAAAAACTAATGAATGGTTTTTAATGAAACTGTACAGCAATATAGCTCATACATCAGAATAACATGAGCTATAAATTATAAAAATAAGGATATTAGAAAAAAAAATTAAATTTAATCTTAACATTTACTATTTTAAATTTTACAGAAATATTTAATTTATGGTTCAAAATGATGATCACAGATGGAGCCGAGCTATGATCATCATTTTGTACGATAAATTAAAGTATTTCTGTATTTAAAATAGTAAATGTCAAACAATTCATGGCCACCTTTTCTAATATACTCAATGAATTATGATTATTTTAAAATTCACAAAATTAAAAAATGCATATCTTTTAGCTGTGTAAAACAATCCCTTCAAGTGTTATGGAAGGGCGATAAGTGAGATCAAGAGAGGTGGAAGCTATAAAGCGGTGGTTTTTAATTTTAAGCTCAGTGAAGCGGGCGGGTATAAAACTAATATAAATATATTTGCAGAGAATCTAACTAATGCACCGGGAATCTTTTAAGAATTTGATAAATACAGCCCTTCATATTCCCGTATGTAGGATATATATAAGATTTTATTATGATGATGATATGATGCATCTATGTAGTTTTACTGATGTATTGGGACGCGTATACAGACTTAGTAGATGCATGTATGGGTAAATTTCTGCAACATTTCAAGGCATTGTTTATTTTATGCTACAAAACATAACATGGGAAATTCACTGTTCTATATGTATTATATGTGGTAAACGAACGCATTCTCTTGCACTGTTGTTCTAAATACGTGTAGGAGTATTTTCATCAGAATCTGTAGGAGGGATTATGAAATCTGTTAATATCGTTTTGTCTAACACGAATAGCAAGAGAAAACAGTCCTTACAAGAACAACACAAGTGAAAACAAACAATTAGCGGAGTTAATTGTTTAAATACTCTGTATAGAGAATGTTGAATGTCAGTGCTTCCGTTATATTTAATAAAAATTTTTCAATCACAATAATGGTGCCATTTGCTTTGGTTTTCGGAAATTTTTAAAAGTATTTCTTGAATTTCTTTTCGTTTTTTCGAAAATCTTTTCAAGATCAATAGTTGAAGCTACCTGTAAATTTTTAACTGCCCAAATTTTATGGTTTTGGAGAAAATGTACGTACACCAAAGTCTTAATTTTCACCGTCACGGATAAACAATGATGTTTACGAAAAAATGCCAAAAGTTGTTAATTTTTTTATAAGACCTAATTGAAATATATTTTTACGACCTTAGCACGCTATAAAAATTTCAGCTTGATATTTAATTTCGTTTTTGAGCTATCGCGTCCACGGGCGGACAGACTTGCAGACAATCAGAAATGAACTAATTGGTGATTTTATGAACACCAAAACCAAAATTTTGTTCGTAGCATCAATATTTTTAACCGTTACAAACTTGGGACTAAACTTAGTATACCTTGATATTTATAAAATATATACAGGGAATAAAAATCTACTAACGCGCTAAATTCTATCTATGAAGTACTAAAGACGAGTCAAATGAAGCATCTGTGGCGGCCAGATATTATTACAAGCGCTAGCGGGGCCTATACATATGTAAATTAATTCGAATAACTTCTTCAAAAAATTTTATTTCTGCTACGTTTTTCGTCTATTTCCTATATCTATTACTAGCTCAAGCTGTAAACTACCCGCTTAACCTCTAAAATTATCAGTGTTTCTCTACTATATTATACATAAAAACCTTCCTCGTGAATCGCTCTATCTATTTAAAAAAAACACGTCAAACCGTTCCGTAGTTTCAAATATCTAAGAATTCATTAGGACATAGGGACAGACAGCGGAAAGCGACTTTGTTTTATACTATACTTTAATGATTGATGATGATAAAACTGTTATTTATACGTCAGTTTACTTGTTTGAGTGACCCAGACGCAAGAACTATTGTATCAAGATTTCCTTCTGTCGACTTTCGTCTAGTGATCATACCTATGGTCAGATTTTCTTCTCGTTTGCCCAACATAATATATTTGTACACAAGTAATACATATTGTAAATGTATTCCATCTAATAATATATTGTATCCTCCTAATACACTTAAATGTAATATATTGTTTACGCTGTGATATAGATGCTGTATGTCTGTTCTCTAGGTATATCTATCTATCTACTGCATCAGTCTCATATATTATTATTATTATTATTTAGGTAAATTAAACATTATAACTACGTATGTTTGGAGATGATGTAGGTTTGTATCTCTACGTATGTTATGCCTACAGAAATTTTAGTGATATTACAGGTAATATACCTACTCTCATTATATCAGTTATATAGATTGTGTATGCTTTAATTTCATCAACATTATCATATCACTTTGTTTATTAACAAAAGATGCCAACGGTTCTATACTAGAGAAATTTAATTGTCTAATTTAAATTCTCTCTCGTATGTAAGTATTTCCTACCACCATTGTTTTAATCTTGAATCCTGGAACCCTATTCAAAAAGCTAAGCCCAAGACTACACGGTAAGGTTGAATTGTATTTATATTTTGCCATAATCTTGTAAAGCCCGTAATATATTTAAATAATAAAAACCATATAAACATGATAATTTTAATTCAAATATCATGAAATTTTAATTTTTTATACTAAAAGTTCTAAGTTTTCACAGTATTGATTAGATCAGATTTTTTTATCCTGGTGAAAAATTTTGAAAAATTTGCTTTAACCATCTAAATCTCTTTGGTTGGCAGACAATTAGATATTATTGGTAGGAATTTAATGTAAGCCGTTCTGTACATGAATGTATATCGTCAATTCAATTACAGAAGGTATCTTTGTATATATTAGAAGTATATGTTTAGTAAATATCTTTTAGGCTTTCCGTTAACTAAAATATATTTGCAGTTGTAGTTGCCAATTAATATGTCTATTTTATTTGAAAAACTTAGTCAGTAAAAATTTTTATTGCTCAAAATATACAAACCAGTCCAAGACTTGATCCTAAGAATGAAATTTCCAAAGAAAGTTCGGGCTCTTATCACGTATCATATTTTTGATTGAAGAAAAAATTTTTGTAGCAATTTTGAGTTTTGACACACTTAAGTCACCACAGTCAAGCCATACAGTCACTTTTTAAACAGAATTTTCTAATTTTTTTTATTTTCAATGATTAAATTTTAAATAAAAATGTTGTTTACAAAGTTTTTTTCTATATGTGGTCTTCTTGGGCAACTATATTTATAACCTAGCCCATCACCTCTATTTTTAAATTAATTTTTTTTTTAGTTCTAGAACCACTTAAATATGATAAGTTTATATAGCTTGTGCTACCAGTGAATAGTTATTATTTTTAATCTTGGCAATTATAATTGTTAAATCTATATTAATCGAAGAAAACGTAATTAAGAATTATCGGACTAGGCTAGAAATGCTTTTTGAGAGCGATTCAAAACTTTGATCCATGTGGCATGAGATTAGAGTCTCAACTTCTTTTTTGGGCTTACAGTCAAAAAATAAGAATCTTCTTGAAGGTAAAATTTTTAATTTTTGTAAATTCTTAATAATCTTACAAAATTGTATTAGCTTCATTCATAATTGATGCATTGGTTTTTTGTGATGAAATTTCCACGATAATTTGTTAAGATTATCGATAGGAACTAGGAAGGTAAGCAAACTATCATTAAATTTAAGGAAAAAATCGAATCTATGATAACAGCAATGCGTAGGACACATATTATTAAAGTTGAGCAATTTGACATTTCTTTGATCAAAGAAATTATTAACGCTTATCTTTGATAGGTAGTTTAATGTTGTCACAATTTTGATACTTCCCATCTTCCACCAATATTATACATATAAACTCAACGTGATTGATCGATATCGATACTTGTTGTTGTTTTTTTTTCAAAATATAATATTGTTAATTAATAAGTTTTGTTGATTTTTTAAACTGTGTCACATTAAAACATTAAAAGAAAAGTAGACATTTATTTAAAATGAATGAATGGATATCACTTTTTAAAAAGAAATCCACAGGAAATCGATAAGCATTTATGTGTGAATGTTTATTAAATATCAAAGACATGTTTTAATAATTAATGGTAACATCAATTTTATCTATCCTATAGGGATATTGAATATTAATTCTAAGAAAAACATAATGAATGAATTCAACGAATTTAACTTCTCATTTTTTAAACTACAGCGACATAAAACATAAAAAAAAAAAATCTAGCATTATTTGGAAAAAATCTTATTTTAAAAGAAATAGTTTTTAGTGAATATATGACACATATCAAGGTATACTAAATTTAGTCCCAAGTTCGTAACGCTTAAAAATATTGATACTACGGAAATAATTTTGATAGGTGTATATAAAATTCATTTCCGGTTGTCCGTTTGAATGTCTGCCTGTGGACACGATAAGTCAAAACGAAAAGAGATATCAAGCTGAAATTTTTATAGCGTGCTTAGGACGTAAAAATTGAAGTCGAATTCTTATTTTTTAAATGAGCAACATAGGTTATTGGAGTCTTGGATTCGTATGACTCATATTGTAATCCGTTAGAGATGGAACAAATATTAAAATGTAAAAAATTATATAATATGTACTATATGGGAATATTACTTATGTGTGTGTGACACCACAGTCGTGTACACGACTGTCGCTATTTAAGAGTGACTATTTTTCTTTACTTACATGACATAGGTACGTTCTTTAATTATATGATGTAAGAAAATAAACGATTGTATAATTAACACTGTCTTTACATGGTATTTCAACAATTTACCCAGTCAATTGTTTGTTTTCCCTTGTTTTTTTTTGTTTTTTTAATAAAATAAGTTAGTTATCAACTAACAATTAGTTGTTTATATAAGATACCTGAGGTAAATAAGGCAGAAGGTAATTGGACCCACATTGGAAATTTTGCGGTAAAACAATATCATCACAAAACAGTATAATTTACGCACATATGCGTTTGGTAGTTGTAACGCTACGGTATTGGTCTGCAGTCGGGTGAATCTTGCCAGTGACGGACGAAATTTTGAACAGGTGAATGTTTAGTTTTAAAATTTTTCGTCCTCAAAAACGGTTTTGTTGTATTCGTATTATAACGTACATTCCCGTTTTGGTTTCTTAGGTATAATATATCAAGTGCAATAGAATGGCTGAGTTTTTAAACAAATTTTCTTTTCACTTTCTAATTATATCCTTTTTATAGTATTGTTAATTAAGATGGTCCTTAAATGCCGCAGGTATCTTACTCCATGTATATTTGGGGATATAAGAACTTTCTTATTGAGAGGAAACAGGATGGATTCAAATGTCATAATCCTACAAAATAAATGTGATGTTTATTTGATGATGGGTCAACGTACCTTTTTCATGTGCCGCAGGAGGCTGAAAATTATGTTAAGTTAGACGCAGAATGAGGTGAAATTTGTTTGACTAAGAAATATCTAGTTCTACCTGCCTCATGAGGGGTTGAAAAAATTAATTTTCACATTTCGGAAAAAGAGACACCTAAATATGTCTGTGCTACGATCAGATAACGTTTTTTTAATATTTTTTAAGCTACGGTGCTTATTTGGCCTTAGTCGTTCTTCTATAAAAATGACTGGATTAAACAGACTTTCTTGTTTAAGGTTTCAATGATTGCGTTTTAACGAGCTTTACACTAATTTTTAATTTATACAAAGTAGCAATATTCATAATCTAAGATTATCGTATCAATAAAGATATAAAAAAACTAACAATAACAATTTATTTTTCTAAAAATGACACCTGACGATTAAAATAAACAAATTAATAAATTTAATATATAAAATAAAAATCATTGTTTTATAATACAAAAAAAAGAATATATAAAAAAAGATAAATACAATAAAACTAAAATAGAATGAACTAAGATAGCTAGCTATATAGATATAAACTATATAAACTCCATCATACCTATCTAAAATAGTCAGTTTTTGATGATAATAATTTTAAAATAATTACTAAAACACAACGTGTGAGGTTCAACACGTACTCTTCCCTCTAACACAAAAATAAATAAATAATAAATGTCATAAAATTTTCAATTCGTATGATGATGGTGGTGTTTATTATTTGTTTAGTTTATTATTTTTATTATAAATATATTAATAAACTGTTGTAAATATACTATTATTATTATTATTATTATTATTGAATATTAAAAATCGTATAGGCAACATGACTAATAAACCTTTAAACTACTACAATGGATGGCTGCTCCCTATCTTTGATATGAACCAAAAACATAGAGAGTGGACTGAGCAATACTCTCACAAAATTGACCGCCCTGTAGAAAGAGTCAAAACGACTGTGCAAATAATACAACAGACCGTACTTTCGTTTTATCTCTCTCATAATTTCTTGCCCGTATTTACTATAAAGCTGAATATGGAATACTCAGTACATTCTTTATGTCTTTAATTAATATGAACTTGTAGTTTTTTCTATGGATCTAACTGATTATTTGAGCCTGGCATTTATTCAAACGTTTACATAGATGAGATTTTGAATAGCCCACCTTAAGAATAGGGCTATCTTAGACGTAAGTTTCTTATTTAGACTTTAACACTGAATTTTTTAAATTGATTCTTTTATACCATAAGACAGGAACAAATTTGAATATCTTATTTTCTTAATTCTGTCTGGTAGGAGGCTCAAAAAAATAACTTTCAACTAAAATGAGAATACAATTAAGAGAATAACATTTAAAAAATGTTGCTTTCCATTTGTTCTTTTAAATTTAGTTGGGCTTTCGCAGATCTGAATCTTTTTGGGGTACACATGGTATCTACTTTGATACGTAATTGGAAGATAAAATTCATTATACTTCTAAAATGATGTCCTGATTTCTAGCATTTCCAGATATCGAAAGTTATAACAAAATTCATCATCAAAGTTGTAAACAAGGTACAAATTTCAACTACAAGTCTAAATTTGCCTTTGCGCTCGTACTACCTTTTAAGCTCTTGTTAATATTGATTATTACAATCATGGTTGTTTAAACCCCGATTTTTTTACAAACTTTAATGGGCCTTTTCATCGATTTGCTTTTACTTCGGACAGTTATCAAAGAACTATTCAACGAAAGAAAATCTAATATATTTTACCTTTATCAAACAGCGCTTTTTGACAAAGATATAAGATATGTGATATGTCTTTACCTCATTGGCATCTGCCCGAAACAAAAAAGAATCAAAGCTCTATAAAGAACAGGAATACAATGATAAACTCTTGTATAAGTGATTTGTATAACGTTTTTATTTATATTTCAGTTTATAGAATAGTATAATAACATTAACATTGTATTTTAGTACGTATTCGTATGTAATTCTAATTTAAAAATATTTTAATTTATTACCTGCTATTAAAATAATATTAAATTGATACAATATTATATTTTTGGTCATGTTATTGTAAATATTGACATGTAAGATAGGGATGTTGGCAGCGATAGCGGCCTTTAATTTTGAAAATGGAAAGGTGGAATGAATTAGTTAGAATAGTTAGATGGTTCCAGTTTCGCCAACTGTTTGTCTACTCAGACTAATAGTTCATTTTTTGAATCATAAATTTTTCAAGAACAGTAAATTCATTCTATTTGACTATGATTATAAAATATTATGAAAATGTTCTATTACAATGACATAGAAGCGATAATAAAAGCGGTTACAACGCCATTGAAAGGACCAACAATTATTACGATCGTTATAAGCGATATGTACATTTTTATATTATAATGAAAATATGCACATATGTACATATGTTGGTTTTTATAGCCGGTATATGCGTTTATAATGTCTCAAATAAAGTTAATAAGTCTCAAAATACAGATTAGAATGTTCAAAATATTATAATAATTTAACTTAAAAAGTATGTACATGCAACAAAAGTATGTATGAATTTGCGTTGGTTGTGGTAGCTGATATATCGGGCCATAATCTAAATGAATATATGTCACTGTACATATTATGTTGTTATTATAATCGATACTGTTTTAGCCAATATAATCATTATAACTGTAGCTATATTTCGATGTATCTAATTAATAAATTCGATTAATTTAATGTACATGACAATACTTAGTACAATATTTGAGAGACTCATGAATTACTGTTGCTGCTTTACTCCATATTTATCAGGTATATTTCACTTTACAATATCTGTCATAGCTTTTTTTTTCTTCTACGACAATTTTCTGAACGTCTACGTTAGTTTCGAGAGGCTCAGATAACTTTTAGTTACACCACAAGCTCAAAATTGAATGAATGCCTATTTATATTAATATTCAAATAAGATATAATCGAATATAAAAAAAATCATTTTGTCCTTGAAAACACGAGACATTTTGTTGTCCGATACCCTAAAAATTGAAATTTTCAGTATATGGGCCCACGGACACACTATCTTACAGAGATAAAAATTATTATTTTCAGTTAGTTAAAATTTTCGTAGAGGAAAAAGTTAGATCCTACTTTGACAATAGCTTTCTAATTTCCGTCCATGTTCCAATTAGTTGCCAGAATGTACCCATGCCTATGCCTCTATAAACTGAATAATGTTATCGTAAAATCTTGTATCTACATACAGGGTTGTTCAATAAGATGCTGCCTCGTAAAAAAGAGAAATTTTGTACAAAAAGATGTTACCAATAGGCTTGTTGAGTATGATTTTTATCACTTCGAGAATTCTTACAGCACGGGAAGAAAAATGAAGTTGGTTTTTAAAATCTTTAGAAATACGCAATAGTTGAACGTTTAAAATTCGTAGTTAAACAAAGAGGGAGATACAAGTTAGTGACGTCATTGTCCCTTATCACTATAGAGATACATGTAAAGTACATATAAAACTTTGTTTTGCATAAAGGAGATGGGTAATCAATCTTTAAATGCTTATAACTTCTTCGTTTTTTAATTAATTTTATTTTCACTTTCAAATTTTGTCATGGAATCAAGTCTAGTTTTACATTTTTATGCGTATCCGGCAAATTTGACATCAGGCAACTACCGAATTAAATAATGGAAACGTATAATTTAAAAATGAAATAGCAGAATTTCAAACAAGGTGTGAGACTTTTCTGGAGCACTACGTGTTGCTTTTTTATTAATTCCATTTCAATGAAATGTCATGAAAACCATTCAGAAATTTTATTCTACTACTTTTTATCATTATTTGCTAAAATTCAGGGAGTTCTCCAACTTTTGAACACCCTGTATAATAATATATGTTATAATATATTTCGATAATGTCATACTCTTAAAATACACGCTTCCTTTATTTAAGTGGTAACATATTATTTATCCAAATTTTTCCCATTTAAGTGGTAAGACATAATTCAACAACCCTGTAAACAAAAATTCGTTATTTTTAATTGAATAAATCCATCCTCTACGATAAAATACACCGTATTTTCTATCTATATAATATTTTACATTTTGTGCTGCATTTATATCGTGTACACACCAAACCAAATTGAAGTTACCACAGACTTTATACCCTGGCATTATACAAAAACTATTCCCAAAAACCACTAAAAGTTAAATACTAAATACAAAGAATAACAATTTGTGAGCTAAAATACAAACAATATATATACACAGCACATAGTTAAATTCACCCTCATCGTTAGTGTTGAAATACTATTACTAGCTATTCAATATGTATAGTATCGAGCTCCGCCCTGTCAATATATTAAAGGGGGATGGTAAATAATAACAACCCTATTTATATTTCACCCCTTTTTTCCACTCACTGTGTGTGTATATATGTATGTATGTGCAGTTTATCAATTGGTTGCAATTCTAAATAGTTATTTTTTTATATTTCGAAACTGTTTTTATTTAAAGATTTGGAAATGTTAAAAAAAAATGTTGTTTTTTAAGTGGTTTTTAGTAATTGTTGTATTATTTTTAGGTTTCGAGTTTTCCTTTATTCAAATAAATAAATATTGAGAATTGCATGTATTAATTAGTAATCACTGACTGAAGTTTAAGTACGAATACTCATCTGTGAGAAATATACCATAAGGTTCAAATTCCAATTCGAAATTTTCATTTTCACGTTTCATGAAGAGGAACAAAGAGAGATAGAAATTAGGGAGGACACTTGGTAGTATATAGAAGAAAAATTAAACTTAAAATTGTTCTGATATAGTAAAAAACTGGAAATTTTGATAATTAGGTAATAGAAAATCACTTCAACAATAATTGATCCCCTGATCAATTTTTTTGTAAAACTAATATTTACTGAAAAGTCTAAGATAATTGAATTTATGATATTTGTATAACATAAAAAACCGATTTTTCTCAATGTTGATCTCAGCACCTATTTCTTAGAAAACGCGTATTTAATGCCTTAGCTACACATTTCTGTTGAAATACAATAATTTATATTGGAGTGTCCTAAGGATGTACGAGCACTAAGCCAATTTAAAAGAAAAGAAATTGATTTTTTTAGATGGACTAAATTTTCAATCAATTCTGAAAATTTTACAGGAAGGGGGTTTTCGAATTTTTTAAAGAAATGAATAACTTTAAAAGTAGGCATATTTAACGTTGGTTTTATGGTAAAACGGTTGACTGATGATATGTTTTCATAGATTTCTTTAAAAAGTATTTAAATTAAAGTTAAAACCTAACCCGTTGTGTCCGACTAATTAAGAATATTTGAGCACAGTAGTGGGTATGCAAATTAAAAAAGTATATATTTACAATTTTGGCGGTGAATTATGTTATAACTTGACAATATTGAAAAGTAAAACTAAAATTTTTCGATATCTGGAGTAATTTTCAAACTATCGACAGTTGAAAATATTGTATAATTATAATTTAATTAGCTTTCGATTTTTTGAAAACCAAGACAGATATCGAAAAATATTATTCTTACAAAATTCTTCATCAAAGTTGAAAATAAGGAACAAATAATTTCAACCCTAAATCTAAAATTGCCTTGGTGCTCGTACTACCTTAAGCAGTTATGGAAACTTATTTTCATCATATGGGAAGTCGAATGTGTAGACCATATGGGTCTCACACACATGATTGTTTTATTTTAAGGATTTGTTTTTTAGTAGCTATATTGAATTGGGATGATTGCAACTTCGATTGACGAAAATTTGATCAGACTGAAAATCATCATCTTTTTTCCTAGTTATTCGAAACGAATAATGTGGAAACTTTGTTAAGTAAAATATTTATTTTTTTTTTATTTTCTTATACTTATATATCTAATCAATCTATAATCATTAATTTGACGTAAAATGCAACGACTGAAAGTTACTACTACCGGAAATTATAATTTATGAAAGTTTAAATGAAGTATCAAATTAAAACAATGAAAAAAATTAAAATTTGTGTTATTGAAAACATAAAAAAACATTTATTTTTTTTGTAAATCAAATTTTTAGATTAATTCCTCGTAAAAAAATATTTTTAAATTAAGTACTTAAATTTAATTAATCATACATCGAATTTGCGATACCTATATTAAATTGATACATATACATCATCTATAGGTACATTACAATTTTTGTAAAAAAAATACAGTGAAACTTTAATAAACATTTAAATATTTACAGAGTGTCTATACCAGTATTTTCCATAGGGAAAAAAATGAACTATCGAGAACAGACGATACACATATCGATATTTATAACGTATTATAAAGTTCTGTTTAACAAAACAGCGTCGGGTCGCAAATGTATTTGTGTACTAGACCTAAGAAATTTTTTAGTAAATATGGCCTTTACAAAAACTGAATTAAATTTAATGTCATTTGATTTAATATAATCCAATTCTGAGAAGTGATTGAAGCATATTTTTAGGATTTTGTTTGTTGGAGTGAGCAAAATTTAGCAAAGCCACTAAGCAGCGCCCTTAAACACTTAATTAAACACTTGTTTATTATTAAACACTTTAATAATAACTTGGACGTGTTTGAATTCGAGTCAAATGACATAAACGGGTTTAAATTTATCTGGAAGGAGCAAGGACCTAAAGAAACCTTCCTTAGATCTCTCGAGAACGTCTGGATATCGGAGACTCCAAATTTCAGAATTGTATAACACTCTGAATGCATCAATCATAGAAATATTAAATAGACTCAATTGCGTTCTTATTTGAATTGTAGACAATGTACTTGACGTTTTCCAAAGCTGCAGCATTAGTCTTACTAACTTACTTGTACGAGCATTTTAAAAATTGTCCTGAAAATGCTACGCTTAAATAACTAATTTTAAAAACATATTGATGACGATGACCTTGATGACGCGAACTCTTCTAGCGCGCCTATAGAAGCTTTCTCTTCAAAAATTAATTACAGGGTCATATGTGAGGGTACACGAGCAACATCCCAATTTTCAAATTGCTATAATGATACAATTTTCTTACCGATGTTTTACTGCATAATCAAAATGTAAAAAATTTATATAATTAATGCATATGTTACTATATATACATTGGTACAACATTATATGATTGAAATTTTTGATTATATTGCTTGAAGCATTAATGTATTTTACGCGTAACACCGTTATATAACGTTTGAACACCAATATACGTACGTATGTACGTTATATATGTTATTATTGTTATAGATATTGTATACAGGTATGTTATATTAATGATTTAGCAACGAGTTGTTATGCTATATATGTATTAACAACAAAACATGTTGTATTGGATATGATCCTTGGGGACAGGTTCTGAACACTCTTAGAGGTTTCATTCACAATTATCAAAATCTCCATATTATTAATATTAACAGAAAAAAATTCAAGTTTAATTATTATCTATTACCAATTTTTCCACGCCTTGTAGCCTTGTAGCACATCTTGATGCTATTACAGAACTTTTAGCGCAAAGCTGAGATCCTCTTTAACTTTTTATTTACGAGAAATTGTGAACGAAAAGAAGTCCCAGAACAAACATACTTCCATCACAAAGATATCAATTTTTCACACAGGCATCAATCTAAAAGTGGCGTTAATACTTTGTCCTAAGATATGTTGAGATGATAAGATATGTTGAAATTTCGATTTGGGCGGCCGTCTAGAGGCCTCCACCAAAGTCTTGAAGAGGATTTGACTCAAGAACTGACTTTTTTGCACGAAATCATAGACGAGTTTGTTCCTACCACAGTTAATCTCAAAAAAATCAGACACAGTTGACTGGATATTTGGCACACGTGAACAATCTTTTTTTAAAATTGTAGTTGATTAAAAACAAACTTTGCTCTTCAATGCTACAAGGTCGGTTTAAGTATTTAGTACTGATGAGTATTGAAAGAGATATATTAAAAGTCCTGGACTATGATTTAGTCTTTTACGAATTTGCAAAGATAAATTAAATTAGGAATAAAATATTTTTTAATACAGTTGAAATTGAAATTGTATTATCAAGTTGGATTTATGTGTTGTATAAAGTAATAAAAATAAAAAAAGATTTATTTTGATTAAATTAGTCATTCTTTAAGCTAAGTTTTTCAATTTACAATTGTTTCCCTTTATAAATACAAGTATTTCAATTTCTTTTAGTGAGCCCCCACCAAAAATTCGCCGAACCACAACGTTGTAAATGCTGCATTGGTTATATCAAAATATTCTTTTGAATTTGTATTTCCTGTATGAGCTTCTGTATAAGTATCTTTCTATCAGAATATTAATAATGATTTAGCAACGAGTTGTGTATTAACAACAAAATGACGCCTTTAGCCATTTTACCTCAACATATTATGATGATCATATCAAATTATTTTATAATGTACTTCATGGATAATAGAAATGTTTCATACCAGTAGTACCATGTTATTAATTGAATCTGAAACTTCTATTTCGAGATCTGAATAGATTTACTAAAGCTAAATCATCTTTGAAGCCCGTATTTTAAATTCTAAACGTCTGAGAAAACTATATGTAATAAATAAACAAATTCTATTAAATGTAATTTTCCTTTTAGTGAATTTTACTTTTTGCAATATTAATTTTTTTTCTAGCGCATTTCCAAAAAGAAAGCTGAACTATTCGTGCATTGATAATGAAATTTGCCAAAGATGTTCTAATTAGATTTAGGTTCTCATTTATTTAAAATTTAATATAGCCAGAAAAATAAACTTAAGGGGCTAATATTTACAGAGATATAAGACTTGTTTTTACCCACCGCTTTTCCTTTTCGAGGGGTTGGGAAGTATATTTTAAAGTTTTGCAAATTTTTCTTATTTTACTTTTTTCTTAAAATTTCACGTTAAATGGAAAACACTCCATCATTCTAGCGTGAATAGAAGTAAAAAGGTTAGTTTTGTCCTATTCTGACATGCGGATTGTGAGTAGCGTAAACCTGACGAGTAATGAAAGATTTCCCATACTATTCCCAAGTATTCTATGTCTCTTTCAGGATCCCATCTACCTCTAAAACGGAAATCATCAAAACTGGTTCGGCGGTTTAGGAGTGAAAACGTAACAGTATGGCGAAATCACTTTCACATTTATAATTTATAATAATGGTTAGGATTTTTACCATCTAAAACACAAAATTTTCATTGCAAATGCATTTCAAATTAGTCTGTTTAAAGCATAAAAGGATATAAAGCAATGTATTTTTCACATTGACAGAGACTAATTGGTGGGCACACTAGGATAAATCTAAGTATTCGATAAAATAAATCATTTACTATTTATTATATACTGAAACAAGCTATAGCTTTAATAAAAAAATTTGGTGTAGCTAAATTTATATTGTTTAGCTATAATTATTCGTAATAACCTAATAAACATATCTATTATCTACCTATATAATTATTAATTAATAATTAATGGTCTATAATAATAATTTATCTCAAAATAAATTTAATTAATTTTCAATATGAAAATAATTTAAAACAACATATTTGCATACACATACTGGCGCATATACATATATATACAAATTCTGAATCGATTTTAAAAACTTTCATTTTTTATTGAAAAACTTTTTAGTGTGTGGAAATTATTTTAAACATACAAATATGCTAATTTTAAATTCGCATATGTGATAAAAAGATTTATAAATTTGTAAGAAACTTTTGATAAAAGCTTTATTTTCTCTATGTGTAGTGAACTTAGCTTTTACTTATATTTGCATGAAGATTTATTCCCTACGCCATATTCATTTTCTCCCATACTCGGGCGTAGATTTAGAAACTTGGTACGCGAAGAATTTTTGAAAAATAATTCTCATATTTTACAAACTTATTTTAAAAAGCTGCACAATAAAATTAAGTAAATTATAATAATATTAGAGTGATACCCACCCGCTTCGCTTCGGTTTAAAAGTAAAGATTGATAAAGATTGCTCTTGCTTATCTCCTTTCTATAACACTCGAAATAATGGTAAGGATTGTTTTACACAGCTAAAATATATGTATGGTTTTCAATTTTTTAAATGTATAATAGTCCTAATTATCCATTGACTATATCAGAAAAGATGGCCGTGAAATATTTTATATTGACTATTTTTACAGAAATATGTAATTTATGGTAATCTTTATAAATGATATCTCATGTGTTTTTCTGAAGTATGAGCTATATTGCTGTACAGTTTCATTAAAAACCGTTAGCTAGTTTTAGCGTGAAAGCGTAACAAACAAACAAACAAACAAACAAACAAACATGCTTACTTTCGCATTTATAATATATAAAGAAGATAGAGATAGAAATAGAGATATAGATAGAAATAGAGATGATTGATAAATCGCCTAAACAAAAATGAATACTTAAAGCTTAACAACCTGATTTGAGAACCATATAAACTAGAAAAAATGGTTTCAGAGATTGTCAAAATGAATGTTTCTATCACTAAAAACTATAAAGGAAAGCCGCTTCCCTCTGATTGTCCCTATGTATGCTCAGATCTTTAAAACTAAGAAACGTATTTTGATGCGGTTTTTATAAATACAAAGTAATTGAAAAGGAAGTTTTATATCTATAATACATGCATAATGTAGTAGAGAAACATTGATAATTATAGAAGTTTCTAATGTGATGTCGTAAGTAAACACATTTTTGTATACAAAGACATCATGTAGTACTTATATTTAGTATCAGCATTGCACCCGTGCGAAGCCGGACGGGTCGCTAGTTGAAATATAAAATTAATAATTTTAACATTCTATGGCTAATGACGGGTTTAAAATATTTGATGTTTTTTAACATTTTTGATAAATAGATTTTCAATATTCGAAATGGCAAGAAGTCTCATAGACTTATAAGAAAGTATTTCAAACAATAATTGTGCGTTTTTTTTTGTTTTTTTTTTAAGGAAATCAAAAGGCACTTTGTACGAAAAAGTTCTGTTTACACCAGGGTTTATCATCACAATATTAAGATACTCATATTATCTTTTTTAACCGGAAAGACCACGAAATATTTTTCTACTGCTATACCATGCATTTATTTGCGCTCCCACCATATTTATTCAATTAAATTTTGAAGATGAAGTTTTTAAAGCACTTCAAAAAATATGGCAGAATATCTTAATAAAATTGTATAACATATAAGTAGTTCTACAAACTAAGGATTTTTCGGAGTCTTAAATTGCCAAATTCTCTTGTAGTGTACCTGGAGCAAAATCTAGTAAAACGCCTCATGTGATTTATTTACCACGAATTAAGACAATAAATTAAACCAAAATAATTCAGTTTATTTAATTTTCTTGCCTATGAGATATATTACTATCTCATCCTTCGAAAGTATATTGAAAAATCCCTTTCCAGAATTTCTCCTTCGGGTTTTATATCGAATTCTGCTTTCAGGATCCCGAGAGTATGTTAAAATAATATTTGTGTATCATGATGAAACGGCTTGGAATAAAATTTGGGACACGGAATAACACATAAAATACTTATTTCGTCCTTAGCTCAATTATAAAGTCTTTGCTGACAAACTCTCAGTTTTCTGTCGGTTGATTTCTTTTAAATCGTTATCAATCTACAAGTTTAACATATTTTGGCTATTCCACTTAATATAGATAATAATCCGAATTAACGCTTGCATGAATAAAAATTTCGCTCCAAAGCCAGAGCCATTTTTTCCTTTTATAATTATTAAATATATTCCGAATTTCTGTGAAATATTTTATTATATCAAATATTCACAAAGAGAAAAAAAAAAACTCTAGAATTACTTACTTAGTGAAAGTACGGAATAATATTATATTTGAAATAATTCTATAAAATGGTCGATAACTGTGTGTATATATAGAAGAGCTTGTTGAGAAACATTGAAGCTCTTAATTAATGTGTTTCTTTGTTTGCTATGAAAATAGTAGTATAGAATAGGATAGTATTATACATATATATAGTACGAGTATTATGTTGATAGCCTTAGGCGGGGCGTCCATCCGCACAAGCGCATCACTATTACTTCCTCAAAATATATATACATATATATTATTGTGAAACTATCATCATGATGAAACACAACCCCTCTAATTTATTTTATAAATGTGAATGCTTTTATATTACAAACTAGGGTAAAAACTAACTATAGGCGATGTTGTAGCCAAGCATTTGTTAGCAATTAACTTTTAAAGCTTTTAAATTATTATTTCTTGTAGAGTTTTATCTTCAAGATGAAGTAAATTGTTTAAATTTTGAAATTTCTACATCACTTAACACCATTCTTTATTTTCTCAAAAGAAACGTTTTTGTTTCAGTGGCGGATTTTCAATTATGCTGAGAAGACCATAGCTTAGATTGCCAGTTTTTACACTCAAACACATATAGAGGTTTTGTGGCTTCAACTTCATAGATTTCAATAATTTAGAAATTTTCATTATCGGAATTAACATATAATTAAATATTTTCACCGGAAATTTCAATTCCATCCGAGAAATATTCACAAAGGTAAACGCATATATGTAAGGACGTCTGTATACGGTTAAAAGTCTTTTGAAACTTTAAACGCGTTTACCTCGAAACAACGTTTTCAGACTAGGTGAGAAAGATTTCTAAAAAATCTCCAGGTATTAATCGAACAAATAATATTTCTCAAAATTATTTCGATATTATAGACAACTTGAAGTTGAATATTATTTGCAGAATTTTGATTTTTTTTGGAAGCCGTCATTTTGTCAAATCCTTCAATTAATACCTGTATTTTGACTAATTCTTCGATAAATATCTGTATTAATCTATTGACTAAATAATTTTTCTGAATTTTTACAATTTAGATCATCCAAACCGGACATATGATGCTCACCGTCGGAGATCTTTTATTGGATCACTTCCAGAAGATCGTTTACAGGAGTAGTACTATAAATTTTTGAAATCGGACAACGGGATCCTAAAATTATAGAAATGTCCTACATGCATACGTTCTTTATATTTATGTAAAATAAATGTGCTTTCCAAAAAACATTTTTTTTAAAGCGTTGGTTTTTTTTTATCGCAACTGGATATTATTAACCCCTTAAATTAATTATTGGCAAACGAAAGTTTAAAGTTTTAGTTAATCGAATGTCCTTAAGTATAAAGTTCTTACACTACTGAGCAAGCGGGTGTAAACTAAGTTTTGCTATTGGACTAACCAAACAAATATTGATGGTATTTTAGTTGAAATAAGGTTAATTTTTAGTTTTGTCTTGACTAAATTCACTAATAAGATGTTATTAATTTATTAATGTCCGCTGGCCTTAGGGCTGTGAGTATGCCAAGTTAGTTATTTAAATTCGATGTTTACTTAAAGTTTCGAGGTTTGAAAAAATAGTCACAAAATTTCTTTGCTTAACCTTTCAAGCTTTACAATAAAAACAATTATGGCTTTTCGAATTATTTAAATTTACGGTGGTCAATCTATTGTCTGTGTAAATAACTATTTTGTTTTTAAATATAAAAATAATTATTCTTTTTTTTGTAAACAATAACACAAAAACTATTCTTCAAAATTGAAACGTTTATAAATTTATAATATTTTTTTTATTTTTTAGTACTCAACATTTTTGGTGGCAGTGACTTATTTCCTATTGAATTATTTATGATGATATTCTCAAGAGTGCAATAATATACATTTCTGTAAAAAGTTTTTTGGTTTGTATACTTTGGCGCGAAGCCGGATTTATTTTATACTACATATTGTATATTATATACAAGTTAAGCTAGCCTAGACACCACGTATATACTAGGACACGGTGTTGCAAAATTATGTATCAACATTATTCATACAAAATTGTATCATAAAATTATATTTCTTTGCTTTTAATTTCAACCAAGAGAGAGCAAAAGATCATGAGGACAAGGAACACGGAATACTTCCAATCAAGAAATCCTTTACGATTCTATTTTATTTAACGTTTTATCCTCGTAGTCGGTTTGTGTGTGAAAGAACATGGAATGTCTGGATATCCATCAAAAAATGTTTGAAATTATTTATTATAATACATGTAAAATAAAGTACAAAAACTAAAACCCCGAAGACTTCAGAATCAGGCTCTTAGAAGTATGAAAACAAGAAATTATTTTAATCTGAAATTGATGAAATAAGTAAAATCGTCATTAGAGTCGGGGAACCTCTACGATTAAAGAGTTTTCAGGACAGAAAAAAGGTTCCCGACTGTAATGACGATTTTACTTACCGTAACAGTTTTCAGGATTGTAGTTTTTGAACTTTATTTTATTTAAACTATTTTGGAGTTATAATTTCGTGAGAAAGTATACCAACATATTTATATTTGAAAAGTGTAAATCACACCTTTTCATTTGATACTTAACATGCTATTATTAAATCGAAATTTATTTTTCGAGCACAGAGGGCGACATATTCAATTTATTGTGACGTCACGTAGCTTATTACCAACGGACAAGCATATAACCAGAAGACAAAGACGCTTTTAATGATTTCTTATTTGTCAAATTATGATAAGTAGTTTAGGAGATACGAGGGAACAGATGAACATAAATAGAACATACCGGTCAAACACATAACCCCATGGTATGTACAGTCGCGATAAAAATAAGGAATACACACGAGCAAACTCAATACTTGAAAGCGTTGGGAGCTAATACGATTCAAAATTACTCAGGTCGATAACTCTTTCTAACACCTTCACGATTTGGATTTTATTAAATTCAATTTCGAGATTAAGCTCTATTTCAAATTGTCATATTTTCATCTTAAATAAATATCGAATAAGCAAGGACTAGCCTTTTAATAGTGAGATAAACGTTTTTCAAGAAAAATTGTTCACAATTTATTGTCTTTTTTTCTGAAAATATAGACTTCTGATTTTTTACGCAATATGAAACATTGGTATCTGTTTTTATATTAACAAAACATTTTTTTCATTATCCATCTTGAGCACATACAATTTTTTTGCATTTTTCATAAGTACAATCAACTCCTAAAGTTGAGTCATTATTTTGTACCACTCAGTATAATGATGTATTATTTTGTGTACAAAGTCATATTTCTTATTTAAATCTTTCGATGATACGTCATTATAATAAACATATTTTAATCTCATAAATTTCCTCAACTAAAATACACTTTGTAGGTAAACCTACCTAATTATAAATTTTTGTTATTCTATGAATTATCAAGAAATGTATAAAAATATAATATCTCATTTTGGTGAAACCATATGTATCCAAATCGTTAAAAAATCACACAAATCCCGATTTATTAGTGGTTATATGGGAAAAGCGCTGATCAGATTCAAGCTCTTATTGCTCCCAGAGTATTTATTGCTAGTCTTTAAATCTGTATCACTTGAAGTGACTCAGATCGAAAAATCTGATCGATAAAAAAATAAAATTCAGGGCAACACATACAAATTTCACACCGACGTGTCATCCAGAAATAGAAAACCCTCCGCCTTTTTGAATAATTTGTGGCGAAATCTATTCTTAAATCGTCACACTTAGTATAATACTAAGCAAATTTTTTATCTAAATTCCTCAAAACCATTGAAAAACTTGTAGGTTTATGAAACTGAGATAGAAGTTCAACTCAATATTTTTGAGTACACCTATTATATAATAATACACAAAAAATAAAAGTTTAAAAAAACTAAAAAAAACACGCTTTTGTAACCAGATGAACTAAAAGGTAAAAAATTAATTTCTTTAAATTCAAAAGAATTATTTAACGCTTTTTTAATCGTAAAAAAAGCGTGGTGTGCTCAATTTCAATTATTGTTAATATTTTATAGACGGCTATTGGTAAAAGTAAAATCATTATTAAATATCTGAAAAAGAACCCCACGCTTTTTAACTAATAACACTAATAAAAGCGTGATAAGTAGTAGTGTTTTCGACTCTTCATGAAACTAACAGAAGTACATTACATCAACTTTTTATTTATTTTTTTATGCAGGCTAAAAAACTTTTCCAAATACAAGGCCGCATACTTTTACTTTGATAGTAATAATAGCCTTTCGTATTTTCGGTAGATCATATCTTTAAAATTAAATAATCATTAAAAAAATCATAAATATGTGTAACAATTCACAAATATTTTTATCACAAGATCAACCAAAATAAATTTTGTACAAAAAAAAATAATTTTATTTACATTAAATACAGGGTGGGTGGTCAAAATTGTTACAAAAAAGGCCTTATACTATATAAAATAGTATTCTTTGTAGGATTATCCGCAAAAATAAATATTGTATAACAATCGAATAAAAATTCTTTCAACCACAGTATATTTGTGAAATGGGGTGTTAAAACCATCTCATTGTTCGTGTTTCATTCAAGTTTAACTTTGCTTGAAAAGTATTTCACTTCTATTTTATTTCAATATATAGATAGATATAGATTGTTAAATGTTTATTTAAGGACTGGCACATATATGAACAGTTTTTGTTGAAGCCTTATTTTTGTTTCTCATTTTAGTGTGTGGATTACTTCAAATTTTATTAACTCAATTATGTCAACTTTTTAAGAAAATCATAATGAAGAATCTTGAATGTTTTTACAACTGGTATTGGATCCTACGCATTCTGAAAGAAGAATAAATGACCAAATGAAAAAATACACGAAAAATAAATGAGAAAAGGTTTCTTTTATATGATAAACGTTTTTATGAGTAAAATTTAACCTTTGTTTGATATTAAATTGGTAAATTTTAGCAGTAAAATTTCTATTTTTAACAAAATGACATTGTATTGTTCAAAATTTGCTGATATGAATGTTTTACTTTAATCGTAATGTTCCTTTCTAACACCCGAACCAAGAAATGGGGTGTTTTGAGTTTGACCGCTATATGTGTGTGACTAATTGTCTGTCTGTATGTGGCATCATAACGCATAAATAAAAAAATTGTAGCACCCGAAATAACTAAGACATAGGAGCTGATCCTCAAAATCGGTTCAGTTTGGAGAAAGCTCTATAAGGATAAAGATAATTTAATGGAGAGTGTTCTTAGATATGTTTCAAGTTTGAGTTCAGGGTTCCGTAAAAGAAAAATTTTGTCGGGTGTTTTTTAAATTTTGTAAATTTCACTTTTCTCACAATTAATTCGTAAAGCTAATTATAGAAATGACGAATTTTAGAAAATATATAGAACTATAGAATTTATCACCTTCGAAGTTAACAAAATTTTAATAAAGATGTACTACCCTACATAAAAATCTTTCGGAAAAATTATCTACATGATGGATATAACCGTTTTAAAATTCTAAGCGCGGTTTAGAAGTGGAGTTAGCGAATAAACAGATTGACAGGTGCGGATATTGATTTTATTTTATACTATGTATATATTACAAAAAGATATTCTTCACTTGGTCAATCATTCAGAAAAAATATTATTTTGGCTTAGACTTATTAGCATAAACAAAGACGAGCGTTGATTTTATAACCGTCCATTTTACAACTCTTAAAAATTTATATAAACAATAGTGTCATTTTGTACTCATATAATTCCAACCATAGATTTTTTAACTTGTTTTTAGTAATATGCATACTGAGTATAATTCTAGGCTTTAAAAAACCGGATCATTACAAAATTCTTAAGTGATTACTCACCGAAGTATGTCACTTTGAAATTGAAACGAAAAATAAAAGGATTTCAATAAATAACAAAATCAAAAAAAAATAATGTCCAAATGAAAAAACGTAAAAAACATACAAAATTTTTTGAAATGTGTAATAAAATAAAAGTATAAAAATAATAAAATAAATTTAACTCTTTATCTAAGAAAAACAAACATTTTGTTTTAAAATATAATTGCAAATACGTTTAATAAATTTAGTTATAACTAGAAGGCATACACAACACAATTCTATCTCTGTCACACAATAAGTGTACGTACCGTAAGCCCATCATGAAGCGCAATTTCTATGAAAAATATGGGCTTATTGGTGGCTTAATATCCGATTGTCGAATCGATAGAAATCCTGTTTTTCGATTTTCGTATTTCGGCGATGTTTTCGTCTGTTTTCGGTGCTGTTGTTCGCAATCAATTCGCAAGTTCCATTTTTAATTTTTTCATTATTTTGGTCTACTCTCAAAGTTATTACAAGTTTTTTAAAATATTTAAATACATAACCCTATTAAATTATCAATTTGTCCAGTTTTCATTCCATAGCACACTAGTTTTAAAATTAAAAAATAAATTTTAAGTGGAGACCAAAAGAAGGTAAAAATTAAAAATGTGCATTTTGCCGTGAAAATCGGTATATGGATATAAAAAAATATTCTAAGCAAATTTTTCTAATAATGTTTTTCGATATCGCCTACCATCTGTGAGGCTATGCAAAATATTAATAATCGGCCCTATATGCCAATTTGTAGTAGGCTGAGTTTAGAGTTCAGATTTCGGTTAAGTATCTTAAAAAATGTGCCCAACACCCTGTATTTCGCCGTTATAACCGGTTACAACTGTAATTATAATTTTTATAATTTTCGTTGCTATCAACTTGGCTTTCATAAATCCTTATAAAAGCAATCATAAAAATATCTCTTCATAATAGGCTGACGGTCTTTTATTTTAAATTGTATACTTTATGTTGCTTTTCCTTTCAATTTACCAGGCGTGAACAGAATAATGGAGCAAACATAAACTAAGTACATAGAATATTATTTTGGATGAATTTAATAAGTCCTTTTATAAAATTATTTTGAACCACCCCAGTATACGATGATACGATGCCTAAACAATATTATATAAAAGGAATGATGAGATAATACAAAACTCATCTGTTTTAACCCCCCGAAAACATTATTATCAAACCACATTTAATTCTGTAAAAGATGATTTATTTTTACTAATATATATGTTGATATATATGTTAAAGAAGTTTAACTTAAAATCAAGTTGATGGATTTTAATGAAATTTTAAAAATTTTCCATTTTAGAAATCCTGTACGTCATCATCATCTGTCAAAAAGATACATGCCCTCATATTTGTATTTAAACTTCCCGTAGACGGACAAAGATAACTGGTTAAACAGAAATGAAGTTCAGGCAGGGGAACCGGAGTATTTCCCCTTCAAAAAGTAAAACAATCAACTATTTTCAGTAATTAGAAAAAACTAATTATCGCTATAATATATAATAGGAACTTTCACAACAAATTTTAAATGATCAAACATCAAATCTTGACAAAAAATTAAAAATTGACGGTTATAAGAATATTTTTACATTTTCTCAAAATGATAAGCTGAATCGATTGAAAAAGTTTTACTTTAATAGGTAACCTACATCGGTTTTATTGTACTTGAAGGGTTTTGAAAGGGTAAAGGGTAAAAAATTATAAAAAACAGGAAAATATTCTCTTTAAGATTTGGATAGAAAAAACTATAGTAATTTTCACGCAAAAAATGTAAAAATTAGATCCCTTTGAATCTTGGGCGAATATTTTCTTAAACGTCGAATAAAATTGTGTACGAGATGTGAAATCCTAAGTCAATTCCTTTAGTCTTGAGCTCAGAAACTTTTTCTTAATCAAAAGTCCAGAATTTGTTAACAAAACAAACTGAAAATTTAATGCAAAAAAATTCTAACTGACTCCTCAAAAAAATGACCTGATAATAGATCACCCGGTGACAAAACATTGATGGTTTGGATAATTTATATGGTATTATTTCATTTCAATTGAGTTAACGTACGTAGCTAAAGAGCATAGAGAGAAGTAAAGCAAGCTCGCGCGTCACCCCTGCAGCATTGAGGGAATCAACCCACATGTGAAATGTATAATATCATCCACACAGCATTCAACAACATTCAGCCGCATCATCATCATAGGCTTTTGTGATGATGCGGTTGCACAAAACATAGTATTGTTAAATGATTTTTTTATATATTATTTCATTCACTGAACAAATTTGATCACATTAATATTATTTTATTTTAAAATTTATTTCAAAACAGTGCCGTACGATATTATAAAAAATTACCTGAAAAGATTGCTGCTCTTTGGAAGAGAACTACGAAAATTATGAATCCAAACTTATGCCTCCAAACTTGTCTGATTTTAAAATTACAGTCGCATGCAAATATGCAAAAAACGAATTCTCAGACGATGAAAATACTTTTCTATAACGACCTAAATCGCTTCAATATTATTTATTAAATTCTAACAAAGTTGTGTAGCTTAGAGCTAAAATGCTCACTTCTCTTGCTCATCTATGCAAGAAGTACTAAGATAAAACTCGGGATTTAGAAAAAAATGTTATTCAAATTCATGATGAAATTAATTATCGATAGTATTTCTGTAAATATTAGTCTTACAGAAACAATAGCGGATCGAAAAAAATTTTTTCATCACCACTTTAGATGAAGAACTCTCACTCCACGAATAGAAAAGTGAAGTTGATTTTTAAAATCTTTACTAGCATGCAAGATATGAATGTTTAAAGTTCCTAATTCAACAAAGAGGAAGATACCCACAAATGACGTCATACGTGGGTATCGCCATACAGATTATATATAAAATTTTGTTTTGCTAAAAGGGCAATCTTTAATTGCTTATAACTATTTCGTTTTTTAATCAATTTTAATTTCAATTTCAAATTTTGTAATGGTATCAAGTCTTGTTTTACATTTTTATGGATAATATGGAAAATTTGACAATAGGATTATCCCCTATTTTTCAAAGTTCTTATTACTTTAAAAGCGAAGGTTTAAGCGTTGCCAAACTGCCTCGGGGTCGGGATTATGTGCACTCGAACGTTTGAGTTATTACTAATAAAACGATATATTTCTATGGGAGTGTAAGTGAACATGATATCTTTCTTAGAAAGAGAAAAACTATAGTTCTCTAAATTGAAGTTGTTTACTGGATTAAATCTGTCAACGCTACAACGCTACGAATTCCTTCATATATTACTCATCTCTGCACACAGTATAGCAAGCAGCACATGGCTTAATTGAACAACGGTACCACTTGTACAATTCACTCTTAGATTAGGCTAAATATTCGTTAAAAAGTAATCTTTATTTAATGTTCTTCCGTAAAATAAACGATCAACTATATATTCTTTGGGCTCAATGCATCCCTAATTTTTGTATCTACATATACGCGAACTAAAAATGTTCAAAAATGTCTTCTTAACAGTATGTATTCCTATTTTTTACATGTTCCAAAACTTTTAGTCAATATCGAAGATACGACACTGTCTTTAATTGACGTTATTTTTTTACAAATGGTTAAATAAAAAATAAATACAGAACACACGCTTCAAATATTTTAAGTTGCAACATTTTACGTTATTTTTTTTTTTATACATAGCATTCTTTTCATTTTATAAGGCTGTTAAAAAGACTGACGTTTTTTATTTTGACAGTAGGTGAACAATAACTAAATATGTATGTGTATATAATTTAAACCATCATTACTTTAACAAGTATTTGATTATGGGTTTGCTATTTAATTATGAATAGAATAGAAATTATCTACTATAATGCACTTGGTTAGATTGTGTGAATTTAAACCGAGCACTACATCCCTGAAGGTAATATGAGAACCGTTTTTGAGAAGTTGTCTACAATATTACTACAAGTCTCTCTAAACAAATCAAGGCGATAATAATTCAGCGTGTAACGAGGCGGAAACTACAATCGAAAACAATTTTTCAGAATGTACATACTAACAAAAAAACAAAACAAGTGAAAACAAACAATTAACTGAGCTAACTGCTGAAATACCATGTATAGACAATGTTGATTACGCAATCGTTTCCTTTTTATGTCATGTAAGTAAAGAAGGATTGTCACTTTTAGATAGCCATCGTCGTATACATAAAACACGATTGTGATATCACACACACAAAACTGATATTCCCATATAATACATACTGTTAAATATTCTAACCTAAATTGTGCCCTCACGGGTAAACAGTGATGTTTACGAAAAAATGTTTTGTCTGAAACAAGATGTGTGATTGGGGCCCAAGACTCAATTGATTTATGTTGCTCATTTATGAACTCAACCTCACTTTTAACCTCCTGAGCACGCTATAAAAGTTTCAGTTTGATATCTCTTTTCGTTTTTGAGTTATCATGTTAACGGAAAAACAGACGGATAGGCAACCAGAAATGTACTAATAATTAGATGGTTTTATGGACACTTATACCAAAATTTTGTTCGTATCATCAATATTTCTAAGCGTTACAAATTTGGAACTAAAGTTAATACTCCTTAATGTATATTTCATATATACAGATATAAAAATCGTTTTGGGTAAAAATTTTAAAATCCTCAACTCTACAAATAAAGCGAGAAAAATCTTTTACCAGTCGCTATAATACAAGAAATATAATCATCTAACCTTCCGTAAAATCTACTTCCGCTTTGAAATTTCTATTGGACTGAGCATTCCGATTCTGAGTCACTGGACTAGCCTTTCCAAGTACCAATTTCTTTGCGGAAGGACCCAACCTCATTCATTCCTCGTCGACAAGTTCTGGATTTCATCATACAAGTACGCACGATGAAATTTTTGTGTTGATATAAGACATCCAAATTGCAAATATCAATATGAATAGTAAGCTGTTAAAGTTTTTAATACAGAGTGCTATTTCAACTTTTCTTTCTGCTTCAGCGGTAAATTTTATTGTATGTGTTCAAAATCTTTTTGGCAAATTAACAAATTTTCAGCCTGTTCTATAGTTGATACCGAAAGAAGTCCTAGTCACTTTAACCATTACACTTGGAAAATTGTGCTGTAGGCAAAAAAATTTTTTTCCACAAAAAGGGAAAAAACAATGGTTAATTACATATCAAATCAAAAACATTGCCTCTTTCGACAATAAGTTACGGAGAGGTGAAGGTTTCACAGCGTGCATGGCAGATTTTGCGTCGGTTTGAAAATAGATAGTCCCTCAAGCTCACGTTAAGAAACGGTATACAAAAAATTAATTCGAAAATCTCTACTTCTAATATTCATTGGGTCACGGTTGCCAGTTAGCATTAACATTATTATTTTTCGAAACAAACAAACAGAAGAGTCTTAAAAATGTAATAGAAATTATTCAAAAATAATCGATGATGGTAATTTCAAAATGGTGATTTTTTAGTCATAATTTAAAAAATTTATTCTGAACTTCTAATCTCAGGGAATGTAATAAAAATAGTGCTCCGACCATACAGTTTGGTACAAACAAACAAAATTTTTTTTTTTGTTAAATTATTATTTGCTCTAAATTCTTCTCTACGGTTACTAATCTGGTTTTTATAACTTTTTTTTAATTTTGTTTTGTACATAGTGAATGTAACAATTTTTTGGCAGGTTTTATTGTTCGTATGAAGATTTTTGATTTTTTTTTCTTCTTTTTTTTAATCTTATTGACCATGTGAAAAAACATTGCAATATTTTTTTAAACTTCTTTAATTGAATTGATCTTTTTTTTTCTCTGTTCTGAATTTGATCGACATTTTTAGAAGAAATAAAAACATTTAAGAGTAATACTTTGTTTCTTATTATAATTGTATTTAGTTCAGTTAAAAATTAGGTGAATTTTATGTCTTTTAGGCATTTGTTTATTAATCGCTACAAGTATTTATTTATCTGTTGTATGAACCTTTTTTTAAATACCTATATTTTGGGTTAATGTAAAAAATGGATATATAGTTAAAATAAGATTGTCACTCCATTAATTTTAGATTATCCCATTTTAATTACTTGTCGATCAAGTTTTTTTTTTTCGTTAATTTTAAAGTAAAAACAAGTGAAAACAAACGATTGACTGAGTTAATAGTTGAAATACCATGTAAAGACACTGTTGATCACACAATCGTTTGTTTTTTTACGTCATATAAGTAAAAAAAGATAGCCAAACATATGCATACTATATAATTTGCACCTAATTTGCGCTTCCACGGGTAAATAGTGATGTTTAAGAAAACATGTTTCAAAAAAAGTTGTTTATTTTTTTATGAGAATATTTTACATTAAAACTTTTATTCTATCTCTAACGTTTTACAAAGTAAGAACCAATTGACTTATGTTGCTCATTTACGAACTCGACCTCACTTTTCCTGTCCTGAGCACGCTTTAAAAATTTCAGCTTGATTTCTTTTTTCGTTTTTGAGCTATCGTATTGACAGACAGATGGATAGACGGACAGACAGTTGGACAGACAACCGGAAATGGACTAATTGGGTGATTTTATGAACACCTAAACCAAAATTTTTTTCGTAGCTTCAATATTTTTAAGCGTTACAAACTTTGGACTAAACTTGGTATACCTTGATTTATTAGAGAATAGAGAAATTTATTCGATGATTGGCGTATAAAGCAGGCAAGAGGATTACCATACGCTTGGAAGCGAATTTAAGTCAGCTTGGATTCATATAGCGATTCGAGTGATTAGAAAGGTAAAAAAACTATACATTAGAAAGTTAGTTGTTATATTCGAAAGTGAAATTATATCGATTAGGTAGAAATCGATTATGCTTTCAATTTCATATAAATTAAATAGGTCATTTTGCGTGTATCCAACTGTTTTTGTACAATAAATAACGCCCTCACAGAGCTTTTTTTTTTGATAAGACAGAATTGAAAATCTACCCACGATCCAGTAAACAAATAAACATGGTGTATTGGTTATACAGACTAATTTTTTAAAAGTTTTCAGCACACATTTCTTTATAGCTCGATCGACGAAAGCAAATTTTGTTAGAAGTATTTTTGCAGACCTCAGTGTTCTGCACCTGATTTATAGGTTTTGCAGGTACAAAAATTCGCGTTATGAATATAATTTTAAACCACTCCTCAAAGTAATGAATTTTTTACAAGTAATTCGTATTCTTTGATGAAAAATATGTGATAAAGTGAAAAAATTTCTTATTTTTTTCAAACAAAATCTACTTTTTTGACAAAAAATCTAATAAAAAAAAAGTAAAATTTACCTTTGCTTGATCTTAAAAACGACTCCGTATACAAAGAAGAAAATACTTTTAAAGCCTCCAAAAAATTTAAAAAATAATAAAAAACAGATTTTTCTTTTTTAACACGCTTTTATTAGCTTCATACGTATGTTAGTATGTAGCATGTTAGGATGTAACGGAAACTTTGAAAATGATTTTGACCCCCTCAAAATATCGGATTAACTCGAACTCGAACTCTTACTTTGATTTAAGTTTATTATTAAACTATAATTTAATAAGTTTATTTGATTATATACATTTGAAAGTACATGCATTTATTTGCGCTCCCACCATATTTATACTGAATTTTTTATAAATAAATAATAGTCTAAAAAACTAAAAAATCACAAAATAAATAATAGTTTAAAAGAACTAAAAAACACGCTTTTATAACTAGCTGAACTAAAAGATTGGAAATAATTTCTTTAAATAAAAAAAAATTATTTTACCGTAAAAAAGCTTGGGGTGCTTTTTAAGATATTTTATAATGACTTTACTTTGACCAATATCTGTTTATAAAATATTTAAAATAATTGATATTTAGCACCCTACGCTTTTCACGATAAAATTTTTTTTAAATTTAAACAAATCATTTACTATCTTTTAGTCTATTTACAAAAGCGTGTTTTTTTAAACTATTATTTTTATTTTCAATTCTGTTTTCGAACTGTTAAGATGGAAAGTTTTTAAGAAATCACCCTGCATATTGATTTGTAAACTGGTGTAAATTAACTAATTGAGAAAAAAGGCGTTGGTGTATTCTCGTTTTTACCAACGAGGCCAACGTAATTATGACCTATATTAATGAAATTATCGATTATCACATTTATATATAAATATAGATAATTATGAAATTGTATTAAAATAATTTATTCATTTACACCCATCCCCTTATTGGATAAATAAAATTAATTTAAATATATAATAATTAATAACAAAAATTATAAAATAAAATTATAATTATAAATATTAAACTATTATCGTTACACCTGCGGTCATGGTAAACATTATCTTAGCACAGACATGATAGATATAGAAAGGAATAAATGAATATTAAATTTTGTAAAACAAGTAAGACAAGTAAGAATACTAAAATTTATTATAATAATGAATACTAAAATATAATAGTTAATAAAATAACTATTACCTGGTATTGTTACTTACAAGAGTATATTTCTATAATGAATATTGACTTCATCTATTCGCATCATGCGTGAGTTTTATTAGAGGCGTTTCCATGGTAACAGTACACTACAATTGTATGGATGCATTTATGACTTATATTGAAAATTTAATATTTCTGCCTCACAAATTTAAATAAATAATTATAATAATTTACATTTGAAAAATAATATTTGTTCAATTTGATTTCTAATTTTCACAATTTTTAATGCATTAAGTTTAATATTAATTAGTGTTTTTCAATAATTTTAATTTGACATTTTCTATAACATTAACATGTAAAGAATTGCAAATTAGTCATAACAGCCTTCTTTATCGCCAAAATTTTTCACTAGAAGCGCTGGCATCGATTTTATTGCCCCTACCATGATTACGCACACAACAAATAGAAATAGTTGAGAATATAATCGAAGAAATACAAATTGTAAGCAGCTACTGATGTTTCTAGACTTAAAATAGATCACGAATTGTAAAAGTAAGTGTACTACATCTAGAAAAAAATTATCGAGAGGTGTTGTGGAACATCCGGTAGGAACTATATCCCTTTCGTACCTTGGTACATTATAAATGTAGTGCTTACTTTTTTTATCTTCAAGACATTTTTCTGAAAACTTAAGGTATTAATTTTAGAAGTCAAATACTTGTTCGATTCTTTAAAGATTTTAGTTTTATAACTACTTTAATTTTTACTGTATGAAATATAAGTTTAAACAAGTAAAAACGAACAATTGACTAATTAATTGTTGAAATATCCTGTATAAGGAAATAGATCCAAAAACTATTTTATTCTTTCTTAAGGAGTCCCAAGTTTAACAGAGGGGATAAATAGATTGGTCCGTTCAATCATAATAATAATGTGGGCTAGCCTCTGTTTCTCTGACATAAATGTCTATAACGGAGGCCACCTACATCATTATTTTTAATCTTTATTTAGTAAACTACATCCATATATGCAATTGCATGTATTTTAGGAATGGAGTCGGCTATTTCGTTCCAAACGACGACAATGGGATCAATTCTACCGCCCCATTAATAATAATTGCTCATATACTGCTTCTGCCTGGATTCGAACCCTCAACCTAATTCACTTGGTCCGTTCAACAAAGATCTTAAATGAAAGTATTTACAATCATGAATACAAAATTGTGATTGTGTATTAAACATTGGTTTATCACTTTCGGTATAGAAGTATAGATCCGTAGGCAACTTTAAAGCTTTTCTTACAAGAGAAATACGATAGTAATATTGATCAAATCAAAGTGACGTAAGTGAAAACAAGTAAAATAAATTTGCAAATTTCGAATCATTAATCAAATGGTGTCTCTTTTGGTATTAGCGATAATCTACAATTAACTGAATACCATTAATAATTCGAACAAACATACGTACACTTATACATATAAAATATGAGGTAAGTATATATGTTATTATTTGCTTTGGAAAATGATGTTTAAATGTAACATTTTCAATGAGAGTTTAAACTAGCAGTAAAATATAATACCTACATATATACCACTAATTCTAAATGAAATTGTTTAACTTGCAATTTACTATGTTTAGATTGGCATACTGTATGTTTATTATGCAAACATTAGGGGATTCCCTCAATATCATTATTATTATTATTATTAGCATGAAGCGGAAAAACTAGTTGAAAACTACCTATTCTTAAAACAAATTTATAGATTTCACTTAATTAGATTGGTCCGTTCAACAAAGACCTTGAAAGTATTTACAGTCATGAATACCCAATTGTGATTGTGTAGTACAAGTACCAAGGTAAGTTTAGACTTGTGGCTGGAATTATTTGTACCTTAAATTAAGAAAAATAAGAATAAATTTTTCGTTATTTGGATTGGTTTTCGAAATATTTCAAGCTAAATAATAAAATAAAATTTTCAATATTTTGAAAATTACTCAAGGTATCGAAAATTTTTATTCTTAATTTTCGTCTTTAGTTACAATATAATTCACGGTCAAAATTGAAAATAAACATTTTATTTAATTTGTGTCCCCACTACCAAGCCCATAAATCCTTAATTAATCCGGCACAATTTTTTTTCAATAATTTATTAATAATTTATTAAAATTTTAACTTTAATTTAATTTGTTTGTTTTTTATTTCCACTCACTAGTTTTGGAGAAATCTCTGAAAACATCCATCTGCCGTTTTCCCAGAAGACCAACGTTAAATATGACTACTTTTGAAGTCATTTATTTATATAAATAATAATCGGACAATCCCTCTCCTCCTGAATGGCTTTCTGCATAAATAGCTTTCTGTGAAAATTTTTCAAAACACCCTCAAAATGTTTTTCAGATCGTTCTGATTTAAAACTCCTACGACTACGAAACTTATTATCGAGTAGTTTTCGAGCTACGGGCTTTCAAAGCTACACAAATATTATAGTTATATAGCCCGCAGCTGGAAACTACCCGTTAGAAAGTTTTGTGGCCGTTAGAGCTTTTGATCCGAATGATTTGCAAAACAACCGCCCCCGGATTTGGAAAAGTTTCACAGAGAGTCATTTTCCTAGTCACATTTAGGTACTAGAAATGTAATATATGTGTGTTTTGTAGCCGTGCGAGTTTTTGATCAGAACAATCTGAAGAACGTTTTGGGAATGGTTTGAAAAAGTTTCACAGAAATCCGTTTTCCTATCTAATATTGCGGGTCTCTTTCTAAAAAGATCTTAAGAGCGTTTTGAATATAACTAATCTATCTTCATGGCATCGCTCATCGAACAATCAACAAAATTATACAATAATAATATGATATCAAACATTTATTATTCATCTCATTCACTTAGACATTATGTCACCCCTTTTTATTTTTTTGTGGTGAATATCATTACAGAGATCAGATCATTGTCATTGTAATCAAAACAAAAACAAGTTCCACAGTTTTTGGATGAATGACTATAGTATAAAGTAACTACGAACCTCTTCTGTTTTGGCTAACTTGATAAATGTGTCAGATGTATTAATCTTTTTTTCCCATAATAATTGGTTATGAAATTAAACTTTTGTTATTATAAGTCATATGTTTTATATAATTGATAGAGGTGTGATGTACTCTCTTGTTAAAATTTTATTCTTTAGTTGATTTGTATGTGACAAGAGACTGGCAATAGATCAAGATTTTCTGAAATTTACAGCGTCAGGCAGAATAATCGTGTAGGTAAATAATACATAATAATATTAATTAGGTAAATAATACATAATAATATTTAAAGAAACTCCCGGGATAAAATTGGTTTGATCGATTTGTTTGTGACACCGTAGCTCCTAAACAGATAAACCGATTTTGATTTTTTTTTAGACAAGAATTTGATAAAGAGTGTTCTAAGCTATGTTTGAAGGAAATCTTGCCAGACGGTTGAATTTCATCACCTTTTTCTAGCGCTATCGGATATGGAACCTTAAACTTGAACTTGAAACATAGCATAAAATCGGTTCAGTTATTTTTGGAACTACGGTGCCATAGAATTATGTCTGATCCATTCGTTTGTGGCATCGTAGCTTCTATACGAATGTACACAAGCTTTTGTTTTTTTTTGTTGAAAGGTAATTTGTAATTATGCAACCCTTAACTCGCACTTTAAACATAGTTAAGAGCACTCTCGATCAAATAACCTTTAAAATAAACAAAAAAACTCAAAAATCGGTTTTTCTGCTTACGAGTTACGATGCCACAGGCAGACACAGGAAACACAGAATTTATAATACCCCTCTTTTTTATTCGGGGTTTAAAACAAAGTTAATGTGTAGATGAAAAGTAAATTTTGCTTGAAAAATTGAGGGATAACGTAGATTTTACTTCAATTGTTTCCCTTTTCTGTTGAGTACAATCTGCAGTGGAACTATATTTCACAGAGATTACTACACTATATTTATAAAGATATTGTCGTTACTATTCTCTAAGGCCTTCATTTTTGGCCTGTTTAGCGAGATAATTTTAAGACGTGCGTATCGAGTTAGATGCAAAGACTAGTTTAATTGATTCATAGACATTTTAAAAGTTTTACGTCGTCACTCTTAATTTTGTTCTTCACTTAAGCTTTACCATATTGGTATATTGCTTTATGGTAGACACTGTATCACAAATCATTATAATTTAATATTTTACATATTAATTTTAATATTTTTCAATATATCACTCATAATTAGTTTGTTTATTTATTTTAATTAGGTATTTGTTATTATTTTAATTTGAAATTATTTAGAGAGAAAGTATACGTTTCAAAAATTATGTTTTTCGATATTTTGTTAATAAATAACTGAAAAATCACAAAATATATATTAAGTATATCCAAAAAATATTTATAGAATTAATATCTCACATGAAAATTGGTTTACAAACTTGCATACCAATTTTTTCCTGATTAAACCTTAGTTGAACCCAGAATAAACAAAAATTGCTTAATAGAAAAAACAATGATCACCAGCTTAGTCATTTTAACTATTAAAACTCTCGAAATAACAAATAAAAACAAAAAGATAACTTTAATATTAACAACAACAAAAAACAAGTGAAAACAAACAATTGACTGAGTTAATTGTTGAAAGACCATGTATAGACAGTGTTGATTACCCTAACACATTACACATGCATACATGTCCCACATACATAACTGAAATTCCCATATAATAGGTACATACTATACAATTTACACCTAATTTGCACTCTCACGGGTAAACAGTGATGTTTTACGAAAAAATGTTTCAAGCAAAAGTTGTTTTTTCATAAGGAACATTTTTTACATTAAAATTTTTGTTCTATCTCTAACGGTTTACAAGATGGGTCCTACGGATACAAGACCCAGTTGACTTATGTAGCTCATTTACGAACTTGACTTCACTTTTTATGTCCTAAGCACGCCATAATATTTTCAGCTTGATATCATTTTTCGTTTTTGAGTAATCGTGATGACAGGCAGACAGGCAACCAGAAATGGACTAATTAGGTGATTTTATGAACACCTATACCAAAATTTTTTTCGTAGCCTCAATATTTTTAAGCGTTACACATTTGGGACTAGTATACCTTGCATATTACATGTATGCATGGTATAAATACAAAGAAAAATCGATAATAATTTTACTCTATCTCTAACGGCATACAAAACCCAATTGACCTCTGTTGCTTATTTACGAACTCGATCTGACCTTTTTCGTCCTGAGTGCGCTGTAAAAATTTCAGCTTGATATATTTTTTCGTTTTTCAGTTATCGAGTTGACAGACGGGCGGACAACCGGAAATGGACTAATTATTAGGTGAATTTATGAACACCTATACCAAAATTTTGTGCGTATACAAAGCGTTACAAACTTGCGACTAAACTTAGTATACCTTGCAATTTACACGAGGTGTAGAAAAGTGAAAGTACTGGGTGCAAAAATTTAATATTACCACTCTAATATATAATTAAACCGCCGAATTTCAAATTGCAATCAAGTGAGCAGTTCAAATTTCCCGTTTCCCTTATCATTATATTTTTTGTTAGCTAAGTTATACTCCTAAGCGCAAGCCAAGTCGTGGATGTAACTTAATTTTATATTAATTTAAAAAACAATTTGTTTTTTCCGTTTTAATTTAATTTCAAATTCAATACAATTCATTCGATATAGTATTATAGAATATTGTATAGAATATGGTATAGAATATATATATATATATATAGATGATATACATATTATTACATTGTTACGCGTTAATTATATGCAGCGCTATCGCCTATAACCAGACGTGTTGTACGTTAAACCTCTTTGAATATCGCTTTTCTATTGTTGTGAATATATTCATCATATAAACCAATATACAGAGTGAATTTCAAGTTGTATTAAATATTTTAAAGTTTAGACAAAAAATGATACTTCCACTAAATAAAACATGAAAAAATTTAATGGAGTATGAATCTAATTATATTTTGCATTACTTAGAAATATACCGAGGAAAGATTGAGGAAAGACTTGATCGGCTGACCCTCATCCTGCATTTCGAATTATACAGATGAACTGATTGATACTTTTGAAAAACCAATTTCACTTTCCTGTCCGTGATGTAAAAATTATTGAGCAATTATCTTAATGATTTTTTCGGCCACTTGTATTTCAAGCCTCATGTTTATACATTAGAATTTGAGATGTATACGCTTTATGATGAGTGCGTTGGTATGATGTGTTAAAAATGTAGTTATTCATTTACGCATAAGGCAGACTATCAATGTTAGCTGCGTCCAATGTTTACTGCGTTTATAAACCATTTAACAGTACAAATACGTAAGTTTTTATAGCTTACATAATCAATTGATTTTTGAATAAGTTTGTACTATTCTATTATATTCGAAATACATTTAAATTAATACGGTATTTCAGTTATATGTTTGTGGGTTGTATTTATTGTGTATTTGTATTCAAACACCGATTTAAAACTGTCTGTTACTCTTCTACATATTAAAAATTATGTGGAAATGAAAATAATACTCATTGTGGGAGTAAATGAAGTTTCTAGTTATTGACAGTTTCACGTTTGGAAAAACTTCCAAAAGGCTGCAATCAAGGTAAGATGATTTTTGAACATATTTTACAAAGTTTTGAAAATTAATTTCAGATTGTTTAATTCTAAATACTACATTAATAACAATATATAAGACTGCTTTCAATCTTACAAGTTGTTATTAATCAGAATTAACATCTTTTTAAGAATTGAAAAATCTATTTCTAGAATTATGTATCCTGCAATTACTCTTCAAAACTTTATTAAGGAATAATCAAAGATTATTTTTTTATTTTTTCTAAGCAAAAAAAAGTTTGTTTTGACTCGTTTTTCAGCTTTGAAAATTGTCGCTCGAAAATTATTCGTTAAAAAATTTTGTGACAGTGAGAGTTTATGATCAGAACGATCCGATGAACATTTTAGAAGTGATTTAAAGAAGTTTCACCGAAAGCCATTTTCCTAGTCATATAGGTACTATAAATATAATATATGAGTTGCTTTGATCGTCCATAGCTCGAAAACTACTCGTTAAAAACATTTCTGCCCATGCCAGTTTTTGATAAGAACAATCTATAGAAAATTTTGGAGGCGGTTTGAAAAAGTTTCACAGAATACCATTTTCCTAGATATATACTAAAACTATAATATATTCGAAGCTTTGACCACCTGACCAAATTTTGTGGCGTGAGAGCTTTTGATCAGAATGATCCAAAGAACATTTTAGTTGGGTTGAGTAAGTTTCACAGAACGCCATTTTCTTATCTTATCTTGCGGGATCCTTTAATGGATGCTAAGGAATGCCATCATAAGATTATCTTTTTCTATTTACTCGTTTGTGTAAATTGTGTATAAACTTGGGTTTTTGCAGAACACACTCTTTGTTTAAACCAAAATCGGTGTCCGCCTTTTTTAAAATTTTCATATAAAATGGAGTGAGTTTATAGATATATAGAATTGTATTGTGTATTTACAGCGCATTTTATGCAAATCGTTTCAATTTTCAGATTAATTCTATACTATCTATCTATCTATATATATGTAGGTATTATATTTGAATAAAATTGTTTTGTTATTGTGGTGGTTTAGGTTTTTGGTATAAATACTATATCAACTATATTGCAGCAATATGTGCAGTGCATATGTTTATTACAATTCACTTAACTATATAACTATGTTTCATTTATAATTTAAATTTTAAGCTTATAAAAAGAGTAAATAATAATTATCATTCGTTTTCACAGTACAAACATCATTTATTTCCCATATTGTATACATAGTTATTTTGGTCATATCTTTTCAATAAAAAATGTTAATAATTCAAATATCCAACCGTACAGAGGTATTTATATTATACTAGCTGTGAACTATCCGCTTTGCTGGGCAACATTCCCACTTTCACCCCTCCCCCATATTCCATATCCTTTTCTAGGTTACTATCTATAACCTAACTAAATTTCATCAAAATCCGTTCAGCCGTTTAGGCATGATAGAGCAAAACTCCCAGCAAAAACCATAAAAAAATCACTAACTCAATTCAGTTTTCTGCCTACTTCCTACCCCCTAAGTACGATGACGTGATCATTTTGATCTTATATCCGTTTTTAGGTAACCATCTATTACCTTACTAAATTTCATCAAAATCTGTTCAGCCGTTTAGACGTGAAAGAGCAAAAGTCCCAACAAAAACGACTAAAGATCACTAAGTCAATTTAGTTATCTGCCTACTGCCTACCCCCTAAGAACGATGGCGTGATTATTTATAGCCTATGACCATTTCTAGGTGATCATCTATCACCATACCAAATTTCATCAAAATCCGTTCAGCCGTTTAGGCGTGAAAGAGTAACAGACAGACAGACAGACAGACACACAGAGTTACTTTCGCATTTATAATATTAGTATGGATTGAGTAAATCATTAACTTTTTCAATTTTCGGCAAAACAATTTTTATTACGAACATCTAGCAACAGCTTCAACTGGTATTTTTAATGACTCGGGGTGAGTAGGTAACTGGTAGATCTTAAATGATTCGATCTCCCTAAAATAAAATGTTTTTTAAATCAAAAGTACCTACTAAGGAATATTGATATCAACTTTGATGCAAATCACTCTCAAAATGACTATCTACTCCTTTTTTATCCCATAAGGCGATTAGTTTCAACAAAATATGAAACACGTCGTCTATTAATTCTGTTGAAGAATGTTTATGCAATATTTGAAGTAGATTGGACCAAGGAAGCACTTTGTACCATACAAACTTTGTCCCCGTTCGCACCCCCTTAAGGGTATAATTTTGGAATTTCTCGTCAAATAATATAAATTTGGAATTTAACATTGGATGCCTACGTAATACAAAGAACACAACGATCAAATTTTAGGTCTCTACGATCAGAGGTTCAGGTTGTGCGTGGATCCGTCAATCAGTCAGTCATTCAGGACAAATCATTTTACAAGCAAAAGAATCAGAAGTTTTTACTTTTTCCGCAAGATAATTTTATTTTTAGTTTATTCGACAACAAAACCACCTTGACAGCCAATATTCAGCCTATCTGCATTCTAATAAAATGTCGTCATTCCAATACAATTGTTGTTTAGTAAATATCTGTATAGAATTCATAGAAGAAATAAAGACAAAATTTCACTCTAGAAATAAAACAGAATTGAACTCAGAAATAGAATACTACTCAACTGATTCGAGAAGTACCTATGTCATTCGAACCTCTATAATTACAGACATATAATATATTTTCAAGTTTTTATGTCTGTTAATAACATTAACTTCTAAACTAGTAGAATAAAACAAAGAAATGGAAATAAAAACTAAGAAATGAAGAATGTTAGTGTTGTTTGTTAATTAGTGATGTGTTAACTATGAACACGTGTGTTATGTCAGTCTGTTCAAAAACAATTAATATTCTTTATAAAATACAACAATATTATTAATATTATCATATATTTATTACATTTGTTAATGTTGTGTGAACTGTCATTATTAAAAACTATATTTCATTTTACAAATGATCTACCATCATCAAACTCTAAATCATGTAATTTTATCTACTGGACTTATTTGACATCTTTTCTTTACACATTAAATAATTGTATTCTTCGAAGGTTCATCGGACAGTACACTGCAATTTCACAATTCAAGCTAGATTTTTTTTAACAGAAGCTAGATTTTTAACATTTTTTTTTGTTTAAAAATTTTAATCTATAAATTATTCTAGAAAATGGCACGTAATAAAATCCATGCACCCTCACTTCCTGCCGCGTGGTAAATAAGCTTCTGAGTCGATGTGGAGCATTTTCTGTCATAGGAAATATATATGGCAGAGCGGCTATTTTCGAGATAGAGGTGAAGGGAGAAATAAAATTAGTAAAAATTGGAAAAAATTTCTGTCCCTTACCAAATAAGTCCTGTTCCCAAACCCCCGAAAAAATAATAAACAATCGTCTTTTGACTCTTTGGCAGATGAAAAGTTTCGTATATATTATATCTTTTTAATTAAGAAACTTACAAAACGATTAACGGACAGCTGAAACTGCTGGGCCTAACAGCATGAAATTTTAGACAAAGGCTCCTTAAATACCGTAAGTGTGCTCAAGATATTTTTGGAAATCCCTATTAAAATGAGGGTTGAAAATTTGTACGAAACTTGGTAAATATTGAAGTTAAAAAAGTCAAAATTTACTGTATTACCATTTTCAAAAACTCATTCTTCAAGGGGGCAAAATGAGGAGTGAAAATTTATATGAAGATATGTCATTTTTGTGGTTAGAAATGTAAAAATTTTGTGCTCATGGTTTGAGACAAAAGTTTACTGTATCATTTTCTTATGAAAATTCATTATTTAAGGATATAAATTATGGGATGAAAGCTCGGATTATTCAGCGAAAAGGGTGAGTACCTGCTAGTTAGTCTATTATATTTTACGATAAAGTTTGATTTGGGTTAATAAACTTGATTCTGAAATATTTTAGAATAGCACCAAATATTTTCACTTCTGAATAAACTAAGCTATAAATACAAAAAATACTAAGAAAATAATGTTTATTTACAAAAAAACATTACCATTATTGTAAAATAAAAATACCTAAAAACCTCCCACATACAAATTATAAACAAACGAGATTTTAGTTACAATATCCACTTTCAGGTTGTACTTTTTTGAATTGTTTATAGAAATAAAAATGAGACAAATTCCTTTGCACTGATAAGATGAAAACACTTTAATGTTTTTCTATCTTCAATAATAAGATGTTATTTATTGCATTGAATTGAAAGCATTGGTTGGTGGTCATGCGCTCATTATTGGTCTTGGAGTAATGTCATCAAGCTTATTATCACCAAATACAATAGGTTTGGATTGTTTGAAATGATAAACACCAAACTTATTTATTCGAGCATCTGTCAATAGTCATCTGTAAAAATAGTCAATGTAAAACAATTCATGGCCACCTTTTCTGATATACTCAATAAATTATGACTATTTTACATTAAAACAAATATAGAAAATTGTACATATATTTATCTTGTGTAAAACAATCCCTGCCATTATTTCGAGTGTTTTGGAAAGAGGATAAGTCAGAGCAAGGAAGGTGAATGATTACTTTATACCTGGGGGGCGGTCATATTATTATCAAAGGCTATGAAAGATTACCCGGAGGAAGATTTTGGTTTCAAAGGGGCGGTAATTGAGCTACGTAGGTTTTGGACGCTCCCTTATACTATAAATAGAATCTCAAATATACTACTATTAAAATATATCAAATTGATTTTAAGTAAAACCTGTCAATACGGAAGCCTGAATGGCTCACTGTCAATTTATGAGAAAGTGGCGCTGCACTAGCTTATATTTTAAATGTACTACCTACAAGTATAAAACTAACTTTTAAAAAGTCACTAGTTCACTTTCAACAAGTGCACTTGTAACTTGTGGTATTATGAAAACGAAACCTTTTGAAGATGTTGGTATTTTATCATGTGCAGATTTTTAATTACAACGTCATAATAAACACTTAATGATACTTTTAAAGGTTAGAAATTAGAAATGTTATTAATAATTCCAGACAGTTTCGGTAGTGTCTAGTTAAAGGATAGTCCTCACCGACTGACATCTTCAAAAACATTCGTTTCCGTAATGCCATAAGTCACAAGTGCACTTGTTGAAGCTAGTGAGTTTTTTCAAAGTTGGTTTTATACTTGTGGGTAGTTCACATTTAAAAACTAAGCTCCTGTAGCGCCACTTTCTCATAATTTGATAGTGAGCCATTCAGGCTTCCGTAGTTCAAATATACATTCTTTAATCAATTGCTTTTAAAGCGTGTTGACAGTTTCAGGAAATACACACTGTATAAAATTTTAATACAGTTGTTTAGGTAATATGATAGATTAGAATTAGGGTTGGTTTCTAAGTATTTGTTTATAATAATATATTCAATTTTTATTACATAGAAATTGTAATGTTTATGTAATAAACATTGCATTACTTATGTTCACATAAATTGTATATATCATTTTGTGTGTGTTAAGTAATTTGTTGATAAAAAAATTTTCCTATTTGTTTATTTATATTTATTTATTGTAATATATTTGTTTACTTGAAGCAATATATGTCATCATTTATTTTATATAACATTTTATGAATGAAAAAAAAATACTTTGTAGCAACTTATCGATTTTCTATATATAATTGACAAAACAATGCAATAATTAAGGAATAAAGAAGAATGTTTTTATAAGAATTTCAAACTTCTGAAAAAAAAATAGCTATTAAATCCATATCAGCATTTCTCACTCCTTCCGCCATGCTTCAATTTTCTTGCTCAATTTGTAGAAGCCAATTGGGAAATAAATATACTCAGAAAGCATATCCTAAAATAAATTAATTAGAAAATTGAGAGAGGCTGTAAAAATGTGCATAGCCATAAAAATGTCAAAAAGGCGGTTTTTCCGTTAGAATCTCCTCTAAATTGCTGAAATTTTTCGTTCTTATTCTAGCCTTCTATTTCACTTGTTTTATTCTTCACTTTCATTAAACTTTGAAAAGCTCGAGATTTTCCGAAATGCCTTTGTATGCTCTCTTTTTATACAACTGCTTCTTTTTTGTTTCTCATATTCATCACTCAATTTTGTCATATCTCTCACACCTTTTTTCCTATAATTTCGTGCAAAGTACAACGAAGAATAGCATAAATAGATCACTAATAGCAGAGATTGAATGACCCTCAAAGTGACATTTTCCTACCTCTATCTCCAATAGTTTTCCCAAATTATTTCCATTAGATTTTGGTACCTGGAATTCAAAAGTAGATAAACTAAGTAGCCGCACATTCAGGACGTTCTCATTACGCATAACACGCTTGTTGCTACCTGACTAGGCTTTCCTAGAAAATTTCATCTGCTTCATCTTCAATCTACTACATCATTTTATCTGCTCAGAACGAATTTACAGCTCACGCCCTGCAATACTCGAATACTGCAGGGTAAGACAGTTATTAAAGTTACAGAGAGAGAGAGAAAGATAGTATTCGAGGCGTTGAAAACGTTAAAATATAGCAATATTTTTATACACTATTATGACAAAATTTTGTGATCCCTTTTTGAATTTACTTTCTAGTTTTTTTTTAAATTGATTTCGTGATAATTTCCTTTACATACTGTTTTCTAAGAAAGTTAAAAAATGTTAAGATAATTATATTACATTTTTTGGCTAGAAGGCTAAATGAAAATTGCTTTTTTGTTTTAAAAACTGCATTTATTATAATAATTTTGTAAAATAATTTAGTTAAATAAAGCGCCGCATATATTGGCGCCAACAGGTATCTCATTAGCGACATCCATCACTGTCATGTCATTTTCAAGTACATAGCCAGATTTAATTTATTAGAATATGTTCATCAAATACAGTAAAACTTATAAATGTAATATATAAATGTAATGTTGTTATATTGTTTTCAAAATTATTTGATAATTTGGCGAGTAGTATCTGAGATATGAGTTAAAATCATAAAGGAGTAATTGCTTATCCCGGAACGATTTTATCTCTTTATAACAGCTAAAATAAACACTTTTTTAGTCTGTGGATTGGTTTGAGTTATTGCAGGGCAACCGGATTCGAATCCGATCCGAATTCAATCTCTAAAGTAATATATTTTTTGTTCTTTTTGGACCAAAATTACTCTACATAGCAAGGTTCATCAAATTCGAAAACAAAATTTGCTTATTATTTTCTCAAAAGGTATACCCAAAAGAAATTTGGATAGATATCATTTTCTAGCGTGAAAATAATACACAAGAAATTATTGTAACAACTGGAAGAGCCATTTTTGAAATGTTGACTAAATCGGTATACTAGTGCCTCCGGTACAGTCTCAGACGAAATCTCAGATGTCTCTCGTTTAATTGCAAAATTTGTCAGATTTATGAGTCTTTGAACTTTTTACCGTAATTAGAACCCAAACAACATTAATATTCAGATTTGCAAAAAGATGAGTACTTTTCGAAATTCTCCTAGAATCGGTACCTAATAAAAGAAAATACAAAAATGGGGTCTCTTTGATGATCGAACGAGTAGTTTCTGAGATACCAACCGCATAAATATATGACGGGTGAAATTCTAGAGCAAAATCAGTCGATATAACATAAATATGATTTTTTCAGGCAACACAACATTTTTTGTATTCCTACACAAGTATTGAGAGATCTCAATATGAAACGTGAAGATTCTTTTTTACATTTATTGTTTAAAAAAACAGTTTCACTGTATCTATGCATAATTATAACTTACATGTATTTGACAAGTACAACATAATTACATATTGGATATTTCCCATAACAAGATAATTAATGAGACAGGATGAGCTTTTTGTGGTGTGTAAAAAGATGTCATAAGATTAAAACTGATTACTTATTAAATTTCTCTCCCTCTCTTGTTGTCGCCACATATTTAACAAATATGTATAATTAATAAATAATATTCATAATCGAACAGGAAACTAATTTCAGATGTTATATAATTAAATAACCAAAATTTTGCTAATACAGCAGATATTTTGGTTAATCAAATTTCTTAAAAATTCTATATGAGATTTTTATTTGGCTCTATGTACGATAAACTATTTTAAAAACAATAGTTCTATTATAATAGAAAACAGTTAGAATATTTAAAAGTGTTTAAATCAGCAAAACTATTTAAATAAATCAATGTGTAAGTTTTTTTTTATATTTTGGCTTCGTGTATTTTTTTAGGGACCACAACAATATTTTACAATATTTTGCGTCGGAGCGATAATAACTTTGCCTTTCAGACTATAAAGAAAAACTCTTAAGGCCACGTGGCCAAAGAAACCGAGCTTCACTTGCTTTCCTTTCTAACTATCTTTTTTAGATACTGAAAGAAATGTGAAAGATTACAGCCTATTAATATCAAAACTTCCAGAATTGGCAAACCGAGTTATACTTGCTCACAGAAACGAATATAAGACTGAATATCTTGAAGAAAAGGCAAAGAAGTGAATGACAGAAGGCATAAGGTTGCATTGATGCTTCTATAGCCCCAATGAAGACTGGATTAAGGATGTATTGAAAGAAAATTGGCATTCAAAACTCGTATAAGCTGATAAACCATCGCAATCTACTACTAATAAATTCAATGATAATAAGACGAAAGACAGAGGTCAACATGTGTGGTTCGGTTCATGCTGAGATTACAGCGTATCTAATAACAGGAAGACTATGTGGAGACTATGTCGCTACCTTCAATAAAATCGCAAAAAGACAATATTGACGGTAGAAATTCTTAAAAATGGGAAGATTAAACATAATCGAGATCAATGTGTCATAACTTGTCGCCAAAGATAGACCGCAATAGAATTAATTAGTCAGAAAAACATGCGCAGTAAAGAAGCAACCACTGTGGGAAATATAGGAACTGTTCTGAAGTCTTTGAAGACTCAAAGGAATTATTGCCATGAAAATAAAAAAAATGAAAATATCCCAGAAATGTTTTATATTGGCGATTCAAAATGGGTAACGATTTTTAAAAGGAAAAGCTGTCCAGCAGACTTATAAACCTTTATAGTGTGCGATTATATTTTTGTTTGTTACAAAATTTATACGGTATTGTATCTCTTCACACTTAACAATAATTAAATGAACAGTTATAAATTATGTAACAACCATATTTTGAAAATAAAATAAATCTCTAATATATTTCGGGTATGATTTGAAGGTCTTCTTCTAAAACTGAACTGAATAAAACTGACTCATCATTATTTATCATAAATCAATTTTGATTCTATATAAATTACGATTAATATTTATTTTATGTACATAAATATTCCGATATCAATTTATTTATAAACAATATTTGGATTTTGATAAATAGAACATGAAATTTGTTATGATATTTGGGCGTCAATATCTCTTCGTAATATATGCAGATATACTTCTAATGATAAGAAATTATTAACTGTGATTAATAAAGCACATTATAGCAAATAAATCGGTCAAATTTTGATAAAAAATGAGTAGAAACTAGGAAAACATTCGTGAAAATTGACGAAAAAGAAAAACTTTGTTGTTTTCAAACTTTAATGAAAATCTTTTATTACACAGTAAATGAAAGTACTAACTGCAAAAAATTATGTTTTTAACAAGAAAATATTTACTTGCTATACTTTATTTTCTTGAGTTAAGATTGTTCAGCTTCTTTATGTCGAAATATTATGTTTTTTTCGCGATTTTTATGCTTTTAATCATCTACACAGTCTCATACTTCAAAACGGATTTCATATAAAGTTTCATTTCTTTTTTGACCACCTAAAGAGTTAAATTTCCAAAAATATTTCCTCATTACTTACCAACAATGTCAAAGTAAATCACATGTAAAACACGATCCTAATCCCCGTAGGTGGGATATCACTGTGTGTTGCTATGTAAGTTAGTCAGTTTATTTTTTATCCACCCGCTTTGCTGGGCTTAAAAGTAAAGACCACCACAAGTGAAATATATGTACAGTTTATCTTTTTTAAATGTAAAATAGTCATAATTCATCAAGCATATCAGAACAGATGGCCATAAATTATATCTCGTTCACCATTTTTACATAAATTTAGTTTTAAAATGGTGTGCATAGGTGGTGCAGTGAAATTTCAAAGACATATTTAATTTTATGATACATATGTCTTTATAAGTTATAGCTCATGTGTTATGCTGATGTATGAGCTCTATTTTTGAAAAGTTTCATTTAAATCCATTCAGTACTTTTTGCGTGAACGTGTAACAAACAAGCAGCCTTAGGATGTATCGCAGGAATCTTTAAGTTCGTTCTAATTCTTGGTCAAGTCCTGTAATCAAGCCTTTTGTCTTGCTATCGCAGCTGTTGCCGTGTTCTTAAATCAATTCTCAGACCAAGACCAATGCTCATATCTTATCCAGCCATTGATCTACTCTATTAATATCATAGCCACCGTGGCAAGATACTTTTTGCCAAGTCAATCAATTTTTGTTTTCTTTTTCCAACCATTCACTAATTTTTTAAGATAGAAGAACCTCAAGTAATATATAATGCACAAAACAGTGATTCTGAAAATAACTTTCGTTTATACATAATGAATATATTTAAATTTTGATGCGTTATACATACAATATATAGATAGAATGTTATTCAATCAGAATAATGACAGCTGACGACAAAACATATTCCTAACTACATCCAAGAGAATGAAAGATTGTGAAGAAGAAGAGTTAGTTGAATTGGATGAGTGATCTCAATATATGATGGATACTGTATATGTAGTAGTAACTTTACTCACTTGACTTTAAAACACACGGTTATGTCGTCAATATTTTAAAAGCATACAGCGTAAGAAGAACGGGAGCTTTCATCACATATATACCAAGATATATAAGTGAATAGGTATGTTATTCAAGACTACGGGGTTATATCCTGGATCATAGATAATAGATTAAAAAATGCACTTGGGAAATAGGTTAATTAAACTGTTTTATCATTCTGGAGGAATACGTTGTTCAACTCGTGGATAATTAATATAAGATATATTCATTTTGTTAAAATATATGCCCTTAAGGACCCACAATAAAAATATTTAGCTAGATTATAAAATTATTAATATAGATAGCTAATTAATAATTTTATAATCTAGCTAAATATTTTTATTGTGGGTCCTTAAGGGAATGTATTTTAACAAAATGCATAATACAGCCCACAGAAATGCTCATCTTAATTTGAATAATAACATATATTATTAAGTAGTATTTAAGTATATATATACATTTCGTCTGTGCAAAATATGTGACGGCGAAAATAGAATCGATGGCAGCTTTGCTATCTTTTGAAATTTACAATAAATCCCATGTTTTATTTAAAATAACTATTTTTCAATTGTTTCATTGTAATTACTATAATAAAAGTAAAACTATTTCGATACCAAAAAAAATAAATGAAAATGACCCAAGGTTAGGTTTGTTTAGATTATATTGGCTGTCCACGAAGGACACACTTAGGCTATAGAGCCCATTGTGATACCAGATATGTGTTTTACCACCTTTCCACTGATAATTTCATTTATCAGCTCCTCTATTTCAGAGGCAGAGTACACCTCCTTCATGCATATACCATGCACTACACCAGTCCATCACAACTATTAATTAAATTAATTTTGTTGCGACTCTGGGAATTGGACCCGCCACCCTAAGCATACCGCGGACGGATTGGTCACGCCTTAACCAACTGAGCAAATAGGACGACAAAAAAAGACCCAAACAATTTGAATTGATTTTATTTATCATAAAATTTATATCGATTCTTTGTACGGTTTATGAGAAATAAACTATCAAAGCCAGTGCTTTTACCAAAAAAAGTTTTTCATGTTTATGTACAGTTCTTAATTTTCTTATGATTTTAAAGCTTCTTGAGGAGTATTGATAACAGTTTTTTATGTAAATGGTAAAACATTTTTAAAAGCTCTTAATGACTAAAAAACCAACATTAATAACCACTTCTTTATATACCACCATGTAAAAAGAGCTGCTTTTAATAATTAATTTATCATAAACCGTACAGAGAATCGACTTGAAATTTATACAAATAGTCGTATAAAAATGCCAGACGAAAAAAAATTAACTTTGCTCGAAGATAGAATTTTCTATAGTCAAATGACTAGTACAGAGGCTACGGACTTCGTGAAATAGAGCAATGCACCTCATGTCCAATCCTTAAACTTCCAAGGCCAATCGAATCGTTTTCCATCTACCGTAGGTCACAAGCAAAAATTGAAGTAAGTAATACATTCGAATAAATAATACCTACTAATTTGTGTATCTTGACACATGTACTCAATTTGAATACCAGTCAGATTGAATGAATGATTCCATTTAGATTGAAGTTACGGTGAAGAGAAATCTCTCTTTGGTTACGTTCCCGTAAAGATTCTTTCAAGCATAATATATGTGTATCTGCATACATTATGTGGAATATACATATCCTAACGTTTATATACGAAATATCAAAATCATGTAAGGAGAAAATATTAGAATACGATAAAAAAAATTTTTTACTAGAAATAATATAAAATTTTAAACATAAAAAAAATTATTTTTTTAAACTTGAGAGAAAATTTTTTTTCTTTCAATATAAAGTTGATATAAGGTTGAAGGATTTGGTATCTTTGTAGAGTGTAGGAAAATTATTTTTGTAACTTTAGCAAATAAATTTTAGTATAAACAAGTGAAAACAAACAATTGACTGAGTTAATTGTTGAAGTACCATGTATAGACAGTGTTGAGTAACCTGTCACATTACACATACGTACATGTAACACATATATAATGGATATTCCCATATAATACATACTATACAATTTGCGCTCTTACGGGCAAACAGTGATGCTCACGAAAAAATCTTTCAAGCAAAAACTGATTATTTTTTTAAAAAGTACATTTTTTACATTTAAATTTTTGTTCTATCTCTAACGGCTTACAAGATGGGTCCTACGGACCCAAGACCCAATTGACATATGTTGCTCATTTACGAACTCGGCCTCACTTTTTACGTCCTTAGCACGCTATAAAAATTTCATCTTGATATCTCTTTACGTTTTTGAGTTATCGGGATGACAGACGGACAGACACAGACGACAGACAGACAGTCAACCGAAAATGGACTAATTAGGTGATTCTTTTACACCTATACCAAAATTTTGTTCAAAGCATCAATATTTTTAAGCGTTACAAACTTGGGACTAAACTTAGTATACCTTGGTATATTTCATATACATGGTATAAAAACTAAAAAACACGCTTTATTCTAATAAAAAATGGATAGTAATTTTAATACTAATGTAAAATTCAAAGAGTAGGATGCTCTTACAATACATTACAAAAAAAATTATTATTCTCTAGATATTTCAATAAAACAAATTTTATCTATAATTTATTTTTTTATTGTTTAGGCTCATAAGTTAAAGATTATTTGTGACAAAGATAACTTTGAATGACAAAGTAGAATAAAATAAAATTCTCATACCATGGACGGGTTTCGACCTAACGATCTTTAGCTAGATGAGGGTGCCCATTGAAACTTCATAATCTGACCGTTGAGAATACTAGTCAAGTTACTAGGATAAAGTTATTAAATTATTGTATTATCAGCCATTCTTGATACGAGTACAAATTTCCATGCCATTGAAATCATTCCGAAATCATTGAGAAATCATTCCGTTACAATCATTGATACATAAATGAACTTATAGATCAAGCTAATAGAACGGGCATGAGTCAAATTGCCAAAATTTAATATCCATTGAGTCAATTACTTTCGAGTAAGTAAGGTAGGTAAGAGGAATCATCTATAGAGTAAGGGGAATCCACTTTGCATTTTGGGTTCAAGCGACGAAACTTGATACATGAGTTTACTAGACAAAGTTTTTCGATTAAGTTCAAACATTTAAGAAATGTTGCCACGATGGGGGCAGTAGTGGATCGCTTGTTTTCGGAATTTCCGGGGGGAAATGTTTGTTTTACGCTTGTTTCTTGCGCTGTTTATGTCTCAAAGTTGATGGATTCATTAAAATCAACTGTCTGAAGATACTTAGTAACCACCTGACTCGATTTTCGATTTTTCGAATCCATTTTCATGATGACAGCGTTAAAACGCCGTTTTCTCTATATCATTTTTCACTTTGCTGATCTCAAAAAAATACTTTAAAAAGTATTTATATATAGTCCTGTACATTACTGCAGGTTGTAAAGCAGCGGTATAGAAAACTCTTGTATTTTTTTATAATTGCCTTCTTTTAATCATCCTGACGTGTACTTAAGTACTACCTAAGAATTAGGAATTATATAGGAATATTTCTTCTACGAAAATTTAATATTAATTTCTATCAATTTCATTGTGAACGGAATCCTAAAATTTAGCATCGAACCAACATCAACATTTGTTTATAAATGAATGAATTTATAAAATAGATATTGTATGCATATGCACAGTATGTGATCGTGCGTGTATTATTGAGGTTTCATTTATATAAAATTGTAATTTCAGTAGACGTGTCTATGTGTTCTTTTGCCGCTAACTTTTGCCATTTTCTTTCTATCTATATCTATCCATATGTGAGTTATAATTATTATGAATATAAAATAGCCATTCAAAATATATACAAACATATTTATATACAGTCAGATTATAGCTACAATCACATTGTTTATCAATAACACATCATACATGATATTCATAAAATTCAAGGTAGAGTATGATGAGTAATTGAGAAAAGTTCAGAATCTATGGCTGAATATACTATGCCTAACACGGTATGGTCGCAAACTTCTACTATGATCGTGTGATAGATATATCTATCGTGCACATCGTTTGTATGATGAACATCTGGTCAGAATTAATAAACAATTTTAATATGTCTTATTATTTATTAATACAGTGAAATATCATTAAAACTTGAGCATTAAAAATGATTAAGGTGTATCACATTAATCAAAAAAAAAAAAATCATCAACCAAAAATGAATTTCGTTCAAGGATAAATTTTGAACTGCCCATCCCTTAATGAATGAATCTATTACATTAAAAATCAAACAAATTGAGATAATTACATAATTGGCTTGTTGAATAAATTTTTTTTAACACTTCACGTAAAGAATTATCACTGCACGGGTGAAAAGTAAAGTTGGTTTTTGAAAATATTTAGAAGTACGCAAAATATGAACGTTTAAAATTCCTAATTAAACAAAGAAGAAGATATAGGTTAGTGGAGTCATTGTCGATATCACCATAGAGAGATACATAAAAAATACATATAAAACTTTGTTTAGATTAAAGAAGATGGGCAATCAATCTTTGAATGCTTATAACTTCTTCTTTTTAATCAATTTTAATTTGACTTTCAAATTTTGTCATGGTATCAAATCTAGTTTTACATTTTAATGCAAAAATTCGACATCAGGCAACTACCGTATTAAATGCGATGGTAAAGAAAATAAACTTTTTTTGTTGGATTTAATATAAACTGTCAAATTCAATAATTTTACAATTTTTTTGTTGTAAATTTGCGTTTAGGTCACCTTATCGTAAGTAATTGGCGTCTAATTATATGATTACAATACTTGCAAGTAAAATTAACTTTTTAGGTAATGATCTGAATGTTAAACGCTTTGATTATTTTATCCTGTGTTAAAACTCTTCGATTTTCTTGGAATCTAGTGCATTTACTGAAATAATTTTTATATAATAATTATTCAGTTGCGATATTATTTATTAATCATTGATTTTCAAAACAAGAAAGCAATTTTCAAACAACTGGCAAGTCCGAGATTATTATCAGATTTCATTGATGACTATTTGATTCAAATTAATTGTTGACAAACATTTTTAATTATTTGTGGAAAACGGTGAACTTATGCCAGTAAGAACAACGAGCACGCTTTCAACATTATTTTATGGTAGAATACGATCATAATTTGCTAAAAAGTAAAATCTATACTATAAATAGGATTAATTTACTTCCTCCCACAGACTTTTCAAATCAAATATTTTACTTAAAAGTCCACGAACGTTTTAGCTCAACTCATTCAGTAATTCTTTTATGGATACCCTTCAAGCTATAATCTGCAAAATGATAAATTTGGTGGAAGCGCAAATAAATATTAGTTACATAGTCTGAATTGATATTCAGTATAGTTTAATTGCGCTTCCACCATTTGTAATCAAATGTCGTTAAAAAAATTTGTTTTTTGCTTTTATTATGTTTTTAGAATACACTAAAACTTCGGAATACACTTTAGAACACACTAAAACAACGCAAAATTCGGATTATTTTAAGTCTATAAGTACAAAATAAAAAATAAAAAATTTAGCGTCTTATTGTAAAATGCGTAATAACATCTACTTCTAAAAACTAAAATGCTAAAAAACAGCATTTGTGTAACAAGAAAAAGCTTATGAGCAATAATTTGGCATACTATATAGCCCAGAAATGGAGTATGTTAAGTATTTAGAAAACTTTACGCGTGTTTTACTCGAAATGTGGTTTTACAAAACGTTTCCCACGATTCTGAAAAAACATTTAGCTTAAATCTTCATGCATTTTGTTGAAAATAAAACCAACAAAATCCTATTTTTAGATCAATTATTGACCAAAATGTTTCTTTTTCGACCTATTTTGACATTTAGGGATTAGAATTACCAAAAATGTGTGTGGTCAATCAGCATGTGTTCTAAACATGTAGCCGAAAAAAAACTGATATAATAACCCATAAGACGACAATTTTATGTCTAAAAACAAGAGAGAGTTTTTAAAGCCAACTTATGGAATATATTATGTTTTTTTATTAATTCTCCAATTTTTCAAATAATTGCAATTCTAAGAATAAAACAACAAATGTAATATTTGTATATATAAATTTATTTGCATAATCCACTTTTTTTAAAAAAATTTTTCAAAGAAAAATTAAATTGTTGTGTATACATTCGATCACTTGGATCATCTTCAGAACATATCCAAGTGATCGAATGTATACACAACAATTTAATTTTTCTTTGAAAAATTTTTTTAAAAAAAGTGGATTATGCAAATAAATTTATATATACAAATATTACATTTGTTGTTTTATTCTTATCATGGAATTCCACAAAGTAAATCTCAACACATTGAATAATTGCAATTCTTGTTTTGATACGTCCACATTTACGAGTGAACTAATTCGAATTCAAAATATTTATGGGCTGAGACATTCACATTTCGGCAGAACGTTGATTTACTGTAATAACGTGAATATAAAAAGTTGGAACTTATATTAAATTTTGTTTAATCGTCCTTTTAGAATGATTCAATTTGTTGAGAATAGATTTTCATCGCCCCTATAATTTACTAATCACAATTATCGTATCACTAATTATAAACAAATTTTACTGTATTTATTCTAGTTAAAATAAGAGCAATATTATAATTTTTGTTCACACATTGAATAGACGGAAGTATTCTATTCTATTTTTCATTCAAATTTTTTGAAAAATTTTCCAATAAATACGTCTATAAAAATGCAATATTCATATTCATATTTTATTTTAAAGGTGACACGACACAAGATATAATGGAAATGATGTTTAAAAATTTTGTAGCAATTCCTATGTACAATATAGGTACTGTAAAATTTACTTAGTTTTTCTTAATGTTTTTTATCATCCTAAATTTACATCGTAAGCGTGTGTCAGTAAACCCAAAAAATTAGTATCACGCTTATGTGACAAAGAAATATTTTTTTTTTTTTATAGCATAAAGAATATTTTTTTGAATATTTTTTTAATACTCTCTTGAGGATTAAAGTGCAATTGTTTTATAGTCTTTTCTGTAAATGAAATAACACATACTCTTGTATCTACTGTCGGGCGTAATCATAGATCTATCATGAAGGAATTCTGCCTTAGCTTAAAGTGCAATCATTTGCCTAAGGTAAGTAACATCGATGAGGAATGTTTAAAGATTGTGTTTTTACAACTAAGGCAGTTGATTCTATTTACTTCAGTTCGATTCAATTTGCTAACTTTTTCTATCTGTTGGTTGTTTTGTATCCTTGCGAACAAAACCAAAGTCTAATGGTAGGAGCAATGTTAAAAATTCACCACATCTCTACTAACTAGCCGATTCAGTAAGACCTTATACATACTGTAACCTTATCAGAGAGTTCATGGAATTTTGGGACATTTCAGAGCTATGAGAATATGAACTAATTTATCGGATTCACTCGTTTCCAAATACTTTTTCTCTTAAAAAAGCATGTTCGAGAACTTTCAAATTTTTATGTTTATAAACTGTTTCATTGGCTGTGATCAGGTTCTGCTTCATTATGAAGAAATTTTTCATTTTTCTGTTTGAAAGCTTTTCTGAAAATATTCTCGTTAAATCTTCTGTTTGTTCTGAAAATATTCCCGTAATTCTTTGATCCTACTTTCAAGTTTGTAACGCTAAGAAATATTTTGGTATAGGTGTTCATAAAATTACATAGTTAGTCCATTTCCATTTGTCCGTCCGTCGTCCGTAGGATAACTTGAAGAGAGATATCGAGTTGAAATTTGTATAGCAAGCTTAAGAACTAAAAAGTGAGTTTAAGTTCGCAAATGAACAAAAAAGTTCGATTAGTTCTTTGTACGTAGAAAAACCGTTTTAAAAACATTAAGAGATAGTTTAAATATTTAAGAGTTTAAAGGTAAATTCTGTTTTTTATTAAAAAGTTTTCTATATCTTTGTTTTCCCTAGAGATCCAAATTAAGACAAAAGTCCAGTATTCGTTTTTTCAAAAATTAAATAGTGATTCTATTGGTTCTAGTTTCATATTAAATCCATCCGCAAATATTAAACGAGTTAATTTTGAAAGAGATATTTTTTTGTTCGTACTCAGTCAATTTTTTATTTTCTAAATAATATATTTTTTTAATGTACATATGTGTTTTTTCTCTTTTTACACCCTCATAGCTACGCCCTTGTGGTTTGTGACTACAAATAGATTACTAAACTTGGATTTTTTTCTACACGTATGTATGTTGAAAAAAATGTTCGCAACACATTTAAGCGCATGTTACAACTTTTTTCGTTGACAATACAAAATGCATGGAAAAAAACCAAAAAAAAAAAAGTACAATTTTATAATTTATGACTGTGGAAGTGGCAAAGGTCGAAACTATTAAAATAAAATGCTTGAATTATTTTTTTGTACATTACAAAGTTTTAAAATTTAATTTTGCATAAATCCTTGATAGATACAACACAGACAATACACAAACGTGAACATACGTTTCAATAAATATTTATTACAATTTTATTTTTTCTAAACAATATTTTATGACGATCGCGATGATTATAATAATTATTATGACATTTCCATAATCAAAGTTACGTAATCAGATTAATTTTTATGTCATTTACGCATAAATAACTATATTGGAAATAATTTCAAAGATAATATTATGTTCATGTTAAAAATGTTTACATGTTGCTAGATCCCCTGGAGTTCCCCAGAGAATAAATGTGCATATATATACGCGACAATTTTTGTATCGTTAAGAAAACACAATATTTGCAGACATGTTACTTTGTTATCCTTGGTTCTTTACGCCTGTACTAGAGCTCATTTTAAAGGGTTAAGATTCGAAGTGTTGTTGGCATGTGTCATGCCCATTTATGAAAACAATTTGTGTCTCTGGGATTACGCATTGGAAAAATTTCTTTTGAAAACGTTTTTAAAACTTTGCTCATCTCTATAGCTCCTTAAAATTAAGCTAGAAGGTTCAAAATCGGTATGCAAGTTGGGTTAATGACAAAAAGTGTTTTAGGGGTATCAACAACCAGCGCATTCATTCCAATATTTGTGTCGATATGTTCGCATTTTTCCAAGGTTTGCGCACCTCTGCACTCTCTTGAAATTGAGCTAAATAATTTAAAAAGTAGCTCTTATTTGCTAGAGAAGTGAATATCTGTATGTTTCTTGTTAGTTCCCCGGTTCCCTTGGTTATGTCGATAGTGCCACAAAAAATATGATAAAACCAATTGCAATTAATTATAAGAAATAAGCAGCTAATGAGGGGAAAATAAAACCAAAGAGGCGGAGCTGAGCTACTAATGCATACAGGGTGTTCAAAAAGTTGGAGAATCCTCTGAATTTTAGCGTGGCCTAGGATTAGACTATAACCTTGACAATGAACTTCATTTCAAGGTCAAATCGACTATTATATTATTATTATTATTTAGCCGTTAAAAAAAGTTCAATACGAACAGTAGCGTAAAAAGGTCTGACTGTTAAATGTAGTTTGTCGTTTTTATATTGCAATGCATAGTTATGAAAACAATAAAGGATCGGACTAAATATGTTTTTCACACTTCAGGTGATAAAAAGGATCCTACTGGACGTGCAGATTAGTGAAGATACCCTCTATTGACGTCATATGTGGGTATCGCCATAGAGACTACATATAAAACTTTGTTTTGCTTAAAGTAGGTGGACAATCTTTAAATACAATCTTTGGTTGCTTATAACTTCTTCGTTTTTTAATCAATTTAATATCACTTTCAAATTTTGTTATGGTATCAAGTCTAATTTTACATTTTTGTGGGTAAAATATGCCCAATTCGACATTAGGTTTATTATTGGGATTATTCAGTAATTTTATTGTAATACTTTTATAGTGACCTTCATGCTCAAGGTTAAAATCAAGTTCTACAACTTTTATCTTAATGATTTTTTTAAGCCATAATTTTCTAAAATTCAGAGAGACCGCTTCTTGAGCAACATGTATACATGGCATTATGTATTTGACAAATAAATTCCTATGGATTAAGAGCCAGTTTGTATATTGCTGTATAACAATTAATAATTCATAAATAAATTTTATTTATTTATTGTTCACAAATAAGGGCTGACTGACCAGCCCTGTTCTAACACCTAACTGACTGACAATCATGACAGTTGTTTGTATGCAATATACAATCTGTATAACAATTTTCAGCTTTAGTAAATTCTTTTTAGTACCACGTAAAACTTAACCGTTTCGATAGCATATATCTGACCCATGTTCTATCGTTCGATTGACTGACCGTAGTATGTGTGTGTACACAACTACTATAACCAATCCTCAGATTATCAGCTTTAGTAAATTCAAAGAATTTTTTTGGCCTAGCTCTTAATCCACAGTCTTAGTTCTTGCTTGATAAATTCAGACTAGATAAATTCGAATATAAATAATTGATATAGATACAGATAAATGCATCTCAAATGATGTATACACATACATACACAGTGAATTTGTTAATAATAATAAAATGAATGTAAAATGTAAATGATAATGTTTATATTGAAAAGTGTAAAATGAATTTGATGGAAACTTTCTTTGATGTGGTCTGGTGTGACCAACACAAACCAAAACACATTTATTATATTGTGTAATGAAATGTGTGGTGTTCTACTAAACTACAAAAACTTACTTTACTTATTACAATTATTACTACTGATTTATGTGATTATTTATACAGTGTGGTTTTTGGAAACACAAAACAAGTGTATATGTAATTATTTCATTCAAAAATATTTTTTATATAAAATGGGAATGCTATGAAAATGTCATTTAAGGTAAAGAGTTACCAAAAAAAACTGAAATTTTATGTGTTAATTAATGAACATTTAATACGCTTTCTGTATAAATTTCAAGTCGATTCTCTGTACGGATTTTGATAAATTAATTATTAAAAACAGCCACTTTTACATGGGAGTATATGAAGAAGACATAATAAATAATGGTTTTTTAGTCAATAAGTGCTTTTAAAAATGATATCATTTATATATAAAAAAAAAAAAAAACTTGTATCGATATTCCTCTAGTTTTAAGCTTTATAATCATACCAAAATTAAGAAGTGAGAATTAAAATAAAAAATTATTTTGCTAAAAACACTGACTTTGATAGTTTATTTCTCATGAGCCGTACAGAGAATCGATATGAATTTTTCACAAAAGACGTATAAAAGGCTGATTAATTTAAAAAATAAAATTTTTTTCTTTTTTGGAACCCATTACTTTTCTAGCTACAAAATTCTTCTTAAGTACAGCAAATATTCTTTGAATTTAAAGTTAGCTAATACTCAAATACGTTCCTCAGACATGACGTCTATAACAGAAGCCACCCAGATCATGAATTTTAATCTTTATTTATTTAAATTACATACAATTACATACAATTAAATTTTTATGATATGGGTGGAGCCGGTAACTTCGTTCTTATCCAAGAGACGACAATGTGGTCAATTTACCGCCCCAAGAAGTATAATTGAACAAACTGCCGCTCCCTGGATTTGAACCCGTAACCGCCCAAATAGTCAAAATAGTCAAATGGTTAATGGCAATTACACCTATACTCACTCGGTCGATTCGATACTAAAGATATAATCATATGTTTCTCTGTAGCAAATGTTCCGTTCTTAGTAAATTCTTAGTAAAATCTTGCAAACATGGTCTTGGTTTTGGCCTTGATGAATAATAGTAGTCTTCGGACTTTCAAATTTTTCACTAAATTTCATGGCCGAGATCGAATTTTTCTTCGAAATACAACCTCAACTGAAATTATTATTGTCTTACTGAAATATAATGGGTAACTTTTTTTTAACCACATTTCACAAACTCAGGATATACTAAATACATTATTTTTATATCAAAGTTCAGGAAATACTTCACTTATAAAAAATGATTTTGTAGTTATTTCCGTTTTGATTAAAAAAAAATTGTAACTGCGAACAATTTATATTTTCAACATATGCAGTTCGAGTCTTGTATGATGTATGATGTATGATGTTAGATAAATATAATAGAAAATTTCTGCATTAAAATTCATAAATTATTACTATTTAGTGTTATTATTATTAGGTAAAACGATCAAGTATTGATGAAAGGCATGAAAGCATATCCATAATGTTGTTTCGTTTCTGATAGAAAATATATTGATTACATCTCGAAAATCGATATCAAAATTGTATGATATATAGTAGGTTTCGATGATCGAAAAAGTCCAATAATTGGAACACTTTTCGTCCACCGACACTTACCTCTCCACTATCTACCAATCACCCAAAAATGATATTGCTTATTTGTATATACAAACAATATAATTCATTGGTGTGTTTCTAATTCTGTGTGTATAGTCTCGCTTAAATACATTTTAAGTCCCGATTATCGAGACTCTACTGAATACTGTTTAAGATACCTAAAATATTTTGTAGCATTTATAACTTAAATTTGAAATATTGTGGTCTATAATTAGGGATTCTAAAAAGGACCTCAGAAGAAATCGCGCCAGTGATCTTTAATTTTTATAAAGCAGCTATCTATTGAATTTCTACCCACATTTTCAACCAGCGTTGACACACTCTTCACATTGGCCCCCGCCCCCATTCCAAAATTTAATTTCAAAGCTATGTGTTACTATTTACTTTACTGAAGAGAAATTTGTGCAGGCTTGTGGCGTGTGACAAACAAATCGAAAGATTTTTATTATTTTCCAAAACATCTACGAGATTTTGTTGGTCATAGAATAAATTATATGAGAGAACGGAAAAAACAAACGGATTACAAGGGACAATATGATCGAAAGAGGACTTGGTTTTGAAAACAAATGTGGTAATTTGTCACTCTCAAAAATTTGCTGACAATTGAAAGTACGAAGTTGGAAATTGAGAGGTTTACTGTTCACAAAAACATTGGCAAGGTCTGGAATTTAAACGGCCGAGTAATTCCAGTTTTACGCAAATTTCTCCGTATATAAGTCAACACTAGAATATTTATCAGCCACCTACAAGGCCAAAGCGTGAATATAAGAGAGACTGTCACTATTTTACGATCGTTATTGGAATTTTAAACTTCTAAAGAAACTCGTAAAACTTAACACCTGTTATCGTCTTTTCACAGCTAGATTCTAATCTTTACAGTTTCCAGTTAGAGATTTTATCGATGATCGCAGTTTATTTATTGCACGCTATTCATTTTTCTTCAAAATTCGATACAAGATAAAGAAAATGAAAAAATTATTTTTCATAATTTTAAATGTGCTGAAAATAATGAATGCAATAACTTAATCAATCATAAATTTACTTGGCCAGACTTCTAAGGACCATATCCACCACGACTGCACTGGTTTGTTTGGTTTGGTATTGATATTACTTTACCGTGTACAGTACGATACGATAGACGCGGCAACTAAAAAAAAGATCAGAAGAAGACGCAAACACACAAACTTCGGGAAGTATATTTCTTTCATCAACTGTTTAACACATATTTTATGTGCCAATTAAAGAAAATGGTTGAAGAAATTAGTATTATAAAAAGTAGTCGTGTGTATTTAAAAAAATGTTTTTAAAAATAATTTCGTTTGATAATTTGAGCTTATGTAAACGTTTTTATATTTTCCCGTTTGATATTTGATGTAACTAATTCTTAGAAATATTTACTCTTTTTTTGTGTTTTAATTTCAAATAATAATAACAAATTTTTTGTATATTTAAAAAAATTTTATTTTATATTTATACGATGCAACCATGTGTTGCAGTATTTGAAGGAACGGGATATATTATCTTAAGGATAAAAGTCGGATTTATAATCAAAAAATAACACTTTGGTGAATGGATTTTGGCTGTAGATTAAAGACAAAAAATATATAACTTATCAATAAATAACATGAATACGGTTTACGATAAATAAATTATTAAAAACAGCCCTTTTCACATTGTGATGCATGCAGAAGTCAATAAGTGCTTTTAAAAATTTACATAAAAACTGTTATCAATATTACTTAAGTTTTAAACTTTCAAATCATACCAAAATATAGAACTGTGCATAAAAATGAAAGACTTTTTTTCGTAAAAAAACTGACTTTGATAGTTAATTTCTCATAAACCATTTCGAGAATCAATTTGAATATTTCGTTTAAAAGGATGATTAATTGAAAAATAAAATTTCAAATTTATTATTATTGAAATACCTAAAGTTCGAAGATGTTTTGCAAAACAATTTTCTAAGTAATGCAAGTTGTTTACTAAAGTAGACATTGAAATTACAATAAATGTTGTAAATATTGTAATTGACCTTAAATGATTTCACAATGCTAAATATTATAAAAAATATTTTTTAATTGGATGTAAAAAGTACATATAATTAAAATTAATGAAGTAGTAGAAAAATTAAGGTTACAATAAAATATGTACAGTATGAGCTAGGCTAACGGGCAGTTAATTATCTTGGGATATCATTGGATTGGATTGGATTATCAAAAGGATAGTGTATCAAATTAATGATATAGTTAGTATACATAGAAAAAGGCATAAATTCTCAACAGATTTATTCTCAAAACTCTGCAGAAAAGTGAAGCTAATAATAAGTAAGCCCATCATAGCTTGTATTGTCAAAAAGGAGTATAGACGAAAATATATGGCATCATTTCTCACAGAATTACTTCACCATATCTTAAATTATTGAATATTATGTTTCAACTTCTGATATATATTTCTCGATTTATTTTGATTTTATTCAATAAGACAAATTTTTATCTCAAAGTTACAAAAAATGGTATTTGTGGTAACATTAACATATAGTGTGATTATTTCAAAAGTATCCACCCTTAATAACTCTTGACCTGATGTTTATACTGTTTTGAGTGAAAACACGTCGATTTAGATATCGACGGGAAAGTTTAAACTTGTACCTAGAAAGTTTAGAAGAAAGAGTATACAAATCTCTCTTTAACCATGATAAAAAAAATGAAATCGATCTCTTGGTTCTTGAGATAAACTACGCAGGTGATGGAAGGTATCCACCTTTAATAACTTTTGAACTTTTGACTAAAAGAAACTTTCCTATTCTTTACGCATTAAATATCGACAGTTTTGAAAATTTATAGTAGCTAACAGAGACGGTCAGGCGTCCTAAAAAATGTTTTTATCGTTGAAAATTATTTCTTTGGAATTTTTCATGCTAAACTATTTTTATCCTCATATCGCTAGAAATACTTTGAGGGTCCAAGATATATCTTAAATGAACAGAAAACTAAAATATAATATCGCAACAAGACCCAGTTCTACGGTTTTGTTTGGACATAGTAGACATAACCTTCTTGAAACATCTTGTTTTGCCTTATAACAAATATTTCACATCTCACTTTAAGAAATAAAATTCCCAATACATATTTCTTTACTTTAAAACATTTTAATTGTATAATCTGTGAGACTAAATGACTTTTAAAGTTTTTTTTTCTTCACATTTCATTCAGTCAAAATATAAAAAGCATTCATTCCTAAATATGTGGTGTGAATCTGTTTTAGGTACCTACAACCAGAGTTTTTAGAGATGACTCATTTGAGATGTATATTATTGAATGGTGGTGGTTCATCGTTACAAAATCTGGCTAGAGTCTGTAACACACCTTAAAATTTTAAATCTATTATGAAGGTGTTAACACAGATAATCATATAAAAATCATTTGCATTGTTATATTCGTAAGAAAGCAAAAGAAATTTTACTAAAAATTAAGTAACAAATGTTTTTAATCATTTGACTGTACAAAATCCGGTTAATCTTTTAAACATTCACAGCAGGAGAACCCAGTAAGTTAGTAAGGATTTATTGAATAGAAATAAATGAATGACTTGTGGTGTGTCTTAATGTATTTATCCATTTTTATTTATTATTTGCCTTTAAATTTCTTTAATTGTCTACCTTTTTACGTTTTGTTTGATAAATCAATTATTGATCTATTGTTTAATTAAATACTGAGGTGTGGTTTGGGAAATTTCTTCCTAATGGAAATAAAAAAGAAATTATTTTATTATATTTTAGTTTACTTTGATAAATATTTGGGTTATTTCATTTAAGGAGGCTTATGATAAAGCTCGAGGGAGTTTTTGTTCAAGTTATACGATTTCAGTTTTTGAAAAAATCAAGCATATCTTTATTACGTTTAACATTGTGAAAGGAATTAGAAAATCAAACCTTATAAAATAAATTCGTACTTTTATTAAATGTGAACTTATAAGTGAAATTTACAAAATTTAAAAAACCCCCGACAAATTTATTCCTTGTAAACCAATTTTTGGAAACTTTTGGAAGCTAGATAATATTCTCAATAAAGTCGGTTTGATCGTTTAGAGGCTATGATGCCACTGAGAAACGCACAGATGCACAGATAAACACTTTAAACTTATAACACTCCTTCTTAAATCAATATCAAAGTGATGGTCAAGGACATCAGATGTGATGATGTGAGGGAGTCATTATTTTCTGGGACGAATTTTTGGAAATATTTTTTTAATTGAAATTGAAATATTCGAGCTGACTTTGTTCTTTTGAATTATTGTTTTGAATTACCTAGTTATTTTAACATTTCACTTTTCGAAATGAATTAAACCAGGTTTATATGACCATTCATTTCCATAGTAATTATTTATATGTTAAAATTATATGACATGCCTTTTCCAAACTGAATCGATTTTGAAAACCATCGCCAATTTTAAAGGTTAAAGGTTTTTTACCAGATTTGATTTTTGAAAAACTAACACATAATTATAAATCATAAAATTAAAAAATAGAAACATTTTGCTTCTTTAAATATAAATAAATATTTAAATCCCAAAAGTGTTAATATAAATAAAATGAATTATCCAACAAAAATTTGTATGCTTCATGAATACTATACAAAATTGATTCCAGCTATATTTTTAGCCCCTATTCTCTCAAATGACCCAAACTAATTTTAAAAACAAGTGAAAACAAACAAGTGATCGAGTTATTTGTTGGAATACCATGCATAGACAGTGTTGATTACTCTATCACATTACACATACATACATGTCACACATACATAACTGATATTCCCATATAATACATACTATACAATTTGCGCATAATTTGCGCTCTCACGGGTAAACAGTGATGTGTACAAAAAAATATTAAAAACAAAAGTGGTTTATTTTTTTATAAGAAACATTATTTCGTTTAAACTTTTGTTCTATCTCTAACGGTTTACTAGACCCAATTGACCTATGTTGCTCATTTACGAACTCGACTTCACTTTTTACATCCTCAGCACGCCATTTCAGCTTGATAACTGTTTTCGTTTTTAAGTAATCGTGATGATAGACGAACAGACGACAGACAGACGACAGATGACAGACAGACAGACAATCGGAAATGGACTAATTAGGTGATTTTGTGAACACTTTTACCAAAATATTGTTTATAGCATCAATATTTTTAAGTGTTACAAACTTGGGACTAAACTTAGTATACCTTGGTTTATTTCATATACATGGTACAATAAATATATAAAGAATATGGATATGACAGACGAAAACGATTGACATTTTAAAGAAAAATTTCTTTTATTCTTTCGTCTTTTTTTGTACTTTGTACTTGTGTTTAATTTTAATAATTTTTAAATGCACACATCATAATTCATTTAAAACGTTTTCATTATTCGAAAGCACGTTCCATTTATACACATATTTACCTCAAGAAGTCAAAGTAGATACCAATCAATATATCTAGATATGAATATATGAATATTTATGCATAAATTTTATTTTTTTGTAACCTTTAATGCCATTATGGACTTATAATATTTGTGGCCATTTAATAAGTATTTAAAAAATCAATGAGATTATGATTTTATGATTGAAAAGAATGGGTTTTGTAAATAGGTGAGAGATGTCCTTTCTAAGATGTAACAGATGTGACACATGTCAACTTTTACACGTAAATACAAACAAATTCTTTTTTGTATAATTTCAGAATATCCTTCCTGAAAGTCACCTATGATTTCAAAAACGTACTGGTATACAAAAAAGACGCCTGTTAATGGGAGGATTATCAATATTTCCTACAAGAGTTTTTTTGTGGGCTCGAAAATTGTGTCTAGTAGATTTCTAGATTGCAGTAGAAAGCTGAATCATGATTAGTATGAAATAAAAATCAACCTGCATAAAAATATACTACAGCAACTGCCAAGTTTTTCAAGGAGTTTTTTAAAATCAAATATCATCTTCAGAAGCTGGTTTTGTGAGGAGATGCAGAGAAATTTGGAACACATAATCATAGCGTTCTTACACACACCTACCATCAGATTCATATCCTATTCTCTCTAAGTGAGATTAATCTTGGATATAAAAATATTGTGAATTTTTTAATTGAAAAAATTTTGTCTAAAACTTTTGAAAAGCCATTTTGGATAGTGACATTATATTTCAATAATGTCACTATCCAAATGTCACTATCGTCAATGGGCAAAAATTAGGGAAGAAAGACTACTGAAGAAAGTCGAAAGTTTAATCACTTATTATACAAGTTAAAACTAGATTTACCTACTAGCAAAAATTGATTTCGAATTTGGTTTCTAAAATGGGCTAAAAGTTGATAAGATGTAAAAAGTTGTCCATTATCTTTTTTTATCCGGTAGATTTATCCAACTATAGTATTATATACTAATTTTGTTTGACAAGAAGAAATCTATAAAACGTCGATTTTTTGTCTAAAAACTGAAAAAACCTAATTACCGACAAATTTCAAATCTAAACATCGACTGTTTAAAATTCTGACGACTGAGAGAATATAAACATAATAATATATTTAAATTTTCTTGCAAAGAGATTTCAGGTAAAAACAAGAAGGCCGTTTAAAATACCATTGGTTTTTAAAATATATTGATTTTAAATGAATCACCGATTAAATAATTATGAATATACACGAGAGTTAACTGTCCAAACATCATCTTCAACCATTCATTGTGAATAGTTCAGTTCAACTTTTTTGACAAATCTAAAGAACCATCAAAACATATCAGACATTCACTTTAAACATACACACGTATCCTTAGAGTGTATTGTTAATTGTATTATAGGTCTACTAGGGCCAGGCGTATGATTTGATAGCCATTAGAGAACACATAGGAATTTGAAATTTGAGAATTTTTTTTTCTTGTTTTCAAAGTTAAATCTTAAAAACATTATCCTCTACGAAAATTTTCTTACCTGGATTCTTCTCTTTCAAGAACTTGTAACGGCGTTTTTGTCGAATGTATGTATATTCGATCATTGTAACTTTGCCTTGTAGACAAATATTACCAAACCAACGACTGTTGTTTGTACTTACTCCAATATTTGGGGAATATATTTTCAAAAATGGTTCTTTGTCTTTTATTTCGTATTTTAGATTTCAGCATTTTCAGATGTAAGGACAAGCTCTTACATTTTTGGTGCATTGTCCGGGAAACGAAACCGTACAGCCCGCGTGGCAGCCGAGCATTCTATCACTCAACAAACCCTTAAAAATTTTTAAAAAGCGACAAGCTTTAAATTTTTGAAATTCATTGAAAGTGATATTCAAAAAAGAAGAATATTAAGAAAAAAATCATTTTGCCTGACACTCGAAACAACGATATGATTGTTGTCTAACACCTTAAGTTTGATCGGCAATGTATTGATAAAAATTTGAATTTTTGATATATTATAATTGCTAACTCATGCGTATAAAATATTTTTTTGAAATAATCTGACAATGATTTTCCTGTAATGAAATTTTAAAATTTAGAATTTTTACATGCTGCGAATAGCAACTATTGAATGTACGCATACATTTTTAATAATGTTGTTCCACCTTCTATAGATTAAAAAGTAAAATATTTTATAAATTAAATCTCGTTCAATTCATTAAAATTAACACAAATTGTCTGGCGAAAAATTTTGTGAATTTCTTATTTCTTATCTAAAAAGTAAAAAATTCTTGAAAATTTTCGATCGCTAATCATAGTCAAAAATTTTGACTCAAAATACATAAATCCGATTACTAATAATGATAGATACTATCTAAATTTAAATAATTAACTTTGTAGAATACAATTTTTTAACTTCTATTAGGTTCAATCTTAAAAATCGAACCCTGCTTTGTTGAATTTTGAGCTAAATAATTTTTAAATTTTTTATTCAATTATTTTATTCAGTTAAAATTTTCCTTGTTCCCTAGAAAGGTCCTGGAAGTCCTCAACTATGCAAATTTTCGTCGAACAAAAATTTTTTAGATACGAACTTCACATGTGCCACTTAGTTTTCAAACCGCTCTGAAATAATGGTCAAATACTACGTCTTACTCTAGACCTTGAGATGAACAATATCCTTCGTTTATGGTTGTTTTGCACATTCCAAAAAAATATTAAAGATATCCATTCATTCATTCATATTGAATTTTAAACCTTTCCACATGTGTGTACAAAAACTGATGTACGGATGACTAAAAATTATATGCTTGTAATACAATACAAATATTGAATTTAATATTTTTTTGTTTGGCTATTCTTCTCTGAAACTCCGGTAAGCATATTTTATTCTAATTAATAGAAATGTTTGCAAATATTGAAAATATGATCAGTACACGGGAACTCGATTGTATAAAATTGCGATTGTATTCTTATTGTTCTACCACCGTCAGAACTCTTGCTGATTAATTTTGGACATTGTTCTATGGCTCCAATATTACAATCGGTAAAATTTTTTCACATACCTATAAAAAATTTCTAAAATTGTTTTAATAGTATACCACAATTTAGATCTGGTAAAGATACTTCAAATAAGTATTAAAGTTATTGTAGCCGTCTCTAAATAAAATTTTTTTTAAAAAAAAAACCAAAAAATTATTTTTGTTGATTTTGATTCCCTCCTGGAAGTTTTAATACACATCAAAATGTATGTATTATAAAAAAGACAAATCCAATGTCACCATTGAAAAATAATGTATTTTTCGATTTCGAAAATTATGTTAAAACCGAAAAATAATTAGTGCACAATCTATAAGTGCTAAAACTATTGACTGACTGACTGACTGACGCATCAATGCACAGCCTTAACCCCTGATCATATAGTCGTGAAACTTGTAGGGTGTGTCCTTTGTATGGCATCCGATAAGAAAGGGTTACCCGAAATTCTACCCCGAAAAGGGTGAAAAACGGTACAAAGTTTGTAATGGGACAACGTCATTTCTTGGTATATTTTATGGGAACTCATCGCCTATCGGGGTTAAAAAGTTCATAATAGACCGATTTTAAAAATTATTTCACTTGTAGAAAGTTACATTATAGTGAGTAGCATGGACTAGGATTTCGCACCAAAAAATAAAAATCCATAAAATTGTGAACAAAAGAGAGGATAACCGAGGTCAAGGAAAGTGAGGACCATAACACGGTAGTCTTTGTTTTTAAAGTAGAAATTCCCCCAGCAAAACAAGCGGGGATCTGCTGGTAGAATATAAAATTCAACAACAACAAAAAATACTTTTAATGAAAGAGCTCACTTAAGTTTTGATAAATCTTAAATTAAAAGTCAGAAGTCAAAGTTTTTTAACTGTTTTTACACTGCTAGCTAGGTCCAGACTTGTTTCATCGGGCGGATTATACGCTCTCCAAAAATACGACAACCTTTGCTTTGAAATAGAACTAAGATTACAGGCTTAAACTGGGTTTCAGCGGTCGTTGAATAAATAGATGGATATTATTAAGTAACCGCAGTAATTTTAAAGAATCCTGCTTAAATGTCTGATAGAACTGTCAAATAAAAATATGCTAATTAAACCAGTCATTCCATAGAACAATGAATTTTTTTTTTAAGATACAAGCCTCTTTTTGATAACCATATCAACTATATGATAACGTTAGTGATTCTTCTAAATCACAAATAGTGAATTATTTTTAATTCAACTAGAACCCAATAAAATAACATTAAATGGCGAAACAAAAATTTTCTCCCCAGAAAATATGGATTGGTCAGTATTTTTACTTAACACAGGTGACTATAAATCGTGCAATATGGTAGTTTCAGCGAATAACATTTAAAATTCTACTTCCGCTAAAAACTGACCCTCTTCAACATCAACAAAATTACATTTGTAACGAAGCCTGAGAAAAAACAACAATTTCTTTTCAGGCCAACCTAAAAAATAACAAACAAATGACTTTTAAAAAGTAAAAAAAAAAAAATGTCACTGGTCATTAGATAAATTATTAAATTTAGGAAGAAAACGGAAGTGTGTCGGCATTTATTTATTAAAAAAATACCATTTAGACCTCATGGGACAAGATATATCGATCGATCTATGTTACCATACATACAAAAAATGTGGAAAAAAAACTATATAGTGTGGTCCTTTTTAAAGAAGATATGATTATTATAACTGATGGCTCCAGGATGTCTGGCAAAGACAAAATGAAATTACTACTATAGGCAATACCTTGCCACACATTGCGTTAACGACCTTCTAATCTTTCATCTAATAATATAATATAGCATGTGTTTTTCATTTTAACAAATTTAACGCTTATTTAAAAAATAATATCGTATATCTTGTGTTTATGTTATGATTAGTAGAAAGTCTCATTTACACGATACCATGAAATCGTCAGCTATAAACCATTTTAAGAATTAACACTGCCTGTTGTTAAAATATTCGATTTTAAGAAATGGTGTTATTTTTTCAATCGCTGAGGGAATTTGCTTAGCTGACGTAGCTTCTGTGATACGAATTTTTTTCAGATTTTGTGGACAGTGCCATTTTCTACATCAAGTATGAATGTCGTACATACAATTTTCTATGAAAGTACAAGAATGAAGCAATAGTTCCAATCTTTTACCCAACTTTTCTTTAATTTACTCTGCCTTATTATTAAACTAAAATCTGAATCCGTTTTACAATATTGCGTAAGCACTGATCATTTTAAGCATTCAAATAATTTACTAAAATCTTAAATTAAGCGTTTATAAATAATATAAGTGATGTGTTAGTTTTTATATTGCCTACATTGAGGTACCACTGAGAAAGCCTGAATTTATCTTTGATCGCTTACAATTGCTAATTAAGATAAGTCAATTTAAAGGAGACTTTATAATTTCATACATACTTAAAAATTCATAATTTTGTTATAATAAGTATATGTATATACCTAATATGTATATGTATATGACAAACACAATCTATTGTGACAATTTACAACATTCGGCTTCAAACTTCTAATAATGTAAACACATTAAATTTTTTGACAGCTAAAACTAATTTTAATGATTTTAATATTATTTATGCGTGCGTTTCGGTTGTATGTTTATTAAACAAGTTTGTATTCTCTTTTTGGGAAAAATATGGTCAATTTTATTTTTAGAATTTATAATATTTGTTGTTTCCAAAATATTGTTTAGTAACACTGATGAAAACTTGTTTTTGAAAAAAACATTTATAACCGTTTTCGAGATTTACATCAAAGTGTATATTTTTTATACTCGAAATAATTCTATCATGTTAATTATATACATTTTGATTGTTATTATCGAACAATTTTGTGATATATTTTTATTAAATACAGAAAAGTTTTAGTCCAATAAAATGAAGATTTAAACTACCATCAAAACGGAAGCCTCTATTTAGGGGATAAAAAAACATTAAAAACTACCCCCAAATTCACTTTTTTGAAAAAACTTCGAAAACATACAATGATACGGAAAAAAGTTTCAAATAAAAAATATAGATATCAATATTTTCTATAAAATCATTTCTAATCACTTTTGACGTATTTCTAATAGAAACCGAGATGTTTGTAATTATGAAATTTAATTTAAATCTCAGTCGCCCTACAAAAATCCCTTCTTTCTAGCATTTATAGAACTGAAAAAATGTTATTTTGGAGGGTTTATCCGATTTTTCGAGGGAAAATTTGTTCATATTTTATACTCCTGAGCAATAAATTAGATTTGTTTATTGCAAATATCTCGGTTTCTATTGCAAATATACGTCAAAAGTGATTAGAAATGATTTTAAAGAAAATTTCTATTATATTCTTTCAAGACAAAAGACAATTTTTCGGTATTTTACAATTATATGTAAGTTTCAATAATCATTTAACAATATATAAAATTATGATAATATTTTACAAACCAACAACTTAGATATACAGTTCCTTTAAAATTTCATATAATAATAATTATATTTTATGTAAATCTGAATCAAACATTATTAATATAATATTGTTATCATTATGCAAAGACTGACAGCATTAAAGATTACCAACCTGTAAGTTTACAAATATGGCTGCTAGTAGTGGTCACTTTGAATATATTTATCATTTGTTTACTTTTGGTTATAAGTTATAAGTTTTATACATGATGGATATATTATAGTTTATGCAAATTTTAAATCAACTATCTATCATTTATTATTATTATTGTTATATTAAACTCTAGATTGAACTGACTATAGATAGGTACTGACCATCAGTAGAGAAATGCTTCTTCAATACCTATGTTTATCCATTTTTGATTTGAATACATAATTTATAACTTTATTACTAGTTATATTTAAAAAAAATAAATTTCAAGAAGAAAAAAAATCTGTATATTTAAAAATGAACCTCTATTTCTCCTAGTCACGCTATAACTTGAGAAAGGATAGAACAATTTCGCTAATTATTTTCTTTTTGGTGTTAATTGATATCAGGAGAATAAAAGAAAAAATTAAGGACGTGGAGCGGAAAATTTAAAATATTTAATAAATAGTGGAAACGCATATAAGTTATGCATCTCTAAGTACTATGTATTTATTTGCGCGTCCACCATATTTATCAAGAATTGTGAACAGGTCTTTGAATAGTATTGAGGTAGTATTTCTTATTATTCATGTATTATGATTTAGGTGTTACTAGAGCTTTATGTGAGCGCAGCAAGCTCCACTGCTGAAGGCTTCAACCAAGCGTAAGGCCTAATGCCTGTCAAAGAGATAGTAGTAAAATTTGTATTTAGCGGGCTAGGCAGGAGGTGGACTTGCGGGGGGAGGCTTAACGAGCTTAGCGAACGGGCTAAGCTTAGTATAGCTATTAATGAAGATGAACTGCATGTTAATTAAGATTAATAATCGCGGATCAATAGTTACAATGAAATTAATTTCAGGTGAAACGAAGTTCAAAGGGTCGTCTAGTATTATTTGACATGTTTCTTCAAATTATAATAATCATTTCGAAAAGATTATATTATAAAGAAAAGGATTTATATGATTTATCTGATTCATTTCGATTAATAAAATTTTTAAATTCAATTTTATGATCTGAAATTGTCGATTATGAGATCTTTGATCACCGAGAACGATTCTACACGATTTTTTTGCTTAATTAGTTTTATAATCGGAAAATTTTACAAGCCAATATATTTTATATACCAATATTTGCATTAAATATCCAATAAAATAAGTGCGACGCGGCAGGTAGGTATGAGGCATACTATTGACCAAAGGATTAAAACTTTTTTTCATTTTTACACTTATATGGTCTTATGCCTATCATTTGTCGCTGCTTCGGTGAATTTTAGAAGTCAATTAATACTTAATTTGCCGTCAAGTTTTGGCGAATCTTTCAGTATTTCCAGATATATAAATGAGAAAATTGCCAAATGTAACCCGCGTAAACACTGCGTTTCAATCTATTCAAAAAATCAATTTAATATCGATTATATTGTATTTCATCGAAGCGCTTCAATAATTGTTTAAAATTTCATTGCTAAGCTATTTGGGCACTTGTAATACCAAAGGATTTTTACGAGAATTGATTCTTCGAACACAAATTTAATTTCCATCTAAACAATACGTTTATAAATAAAAAATAATTAAGTGGTGTAAACAAACAAACTATAAAACAAAACTTTTTACCTCTTTCATTCAATTTAATAATAAATAATAAAAAAAGTTTTTGTTATTGTTTATTATATACAATTTTGCCGAAGAATTTTATGAAATATTCTTCTATTTTATAACAAATAATATACAAACAAACTAAACTACAAAAAACTTTTTTATAAACTGTTATCTAACAATAACATAACAAATTTTCACATCATATTTTCCAGTAAACTGAACTTTTCACTTAGAAATTTATTTACAAAATAAAATAATATGAATATATTATTTATTAAACATTGTTAAAATTTATTGAAGCTAAATAATTTAAATTGTTGGGCGGCATAAACTTTTATTTGCATTAACAGTTTAAAAGAAAAAATTTCGAAATTCTTAGAATGTTATAAAAAATTTTAACAAAATTTGGCAGAATATTTCAAAATCAAGACATTTTATGATTACCGTCAAGTAATTTTGAAAAATTTCGTATTGGTTTTACTATATTTCCCGACTCTCCCACCATTATCTGTGCAATAGTAACTAAACGTTAAAAAGTATTTCTGAATGTCAATTTATTTAAAATAAGGGAATCAACACACTATTTAATTGACCAAAAACCTATTTTATTAAACTCTCGATGATAATAGAATTGAATTTTTTGTTTGAAATATCATATTTTAATACTATGTATATCAAAAAATTATATAAAAAATATATCAAGGTATACATACTAAGCTTAGGTCTAAGTTTATAAAGCTTAAAAATTTTGATGCTACAAACAAAACTTTGGTATAGATGTTCATAAAATCTCATAATTAATCCAATTCCGGTTTTCTGTCTGTCTGCATGTAAACACGATAACTCAAAAACAAATGAGATATCAAACTGAAATTTTTATAGCGTGCTCAGGACGTCAAAAGTGAGGTCGAGTTCATAAATGAGCAACATAAGTCTATAAGGTTTTGGTAGCGCAAGACCCACCTAATAAACCGCTAGAGATGGAACAAAATTTTAAATGAAAAATGTTCCTTATAAAAAAATTAACAATTTTTGTTTGAAAATTGTTTGATAAACATCACTGTTTACCCCTGAAAACACCAATTAGGAGCAAATTATGTAGTATGTATGATATGAAAATATCAGGTATGTGTGTGTAATATGTGTATAAGTGTAGCTATCTAAGAGTGGCTATCTTTCTTTACTTACAAGGCGTAAAAAACAAAGGATAGCATATTCAGCACTGTCTATGCATAGTCATTCAACAATTAACTCAGTCCATTGTATGTTTTCATTTGTTTTATGCTAAATCGTAAAACGCATAGTTTTTTCACAAGTCAAATCCTAAAAGTGAAATTGAATAAGTCTATTGAAAATGTAATTTAATTCAAATTTGTTCTGGATAATATTTTCTTCAACCATAGTTTCTCATTTCTAAGTAAACATTTTATTCATCTGTAGGTTTTCTATTTTGATCTCAATAAGATTGAAACGATTTCCGGAGATACTGAAAATTGCTATTTGTGTTTTTTTAAACCTCATTCGCTGATGTAAATACTTATTTTATAATATACAAATTCACTTAACTTTTTATACCATGTATATATGAAATATACCTAGTATTATAAGTTTAGTCCCAAGTTTGTAACGCCTAAAAATATTGATGCTACAAAAAAAAAATTGGTATAGGTGTTCATAAAATCACCTAATTAATCCATTTCCGGTTGTCCGTCCGTCCGGCCGTCCGTCCGTCTGTGGTCACGATTACTCAAAAACGAAAAGAGATATCAAGCTGAAATTTACAGCGTGCTTAGGACGTAAAAAGTGAGGTCAAGTTCGTAAATGAGCAACATGGGTCAATTGGGTCATGGGTCCGTAGTACCCATCTTGTAAACCGTTAGAGATAGAATAAAAGTTTAAATGTAAAAAATGTTCCTTACAAAGAAATAAACAACTTTTGTTTGAAACATTTTTTTGTAAACATCACTGTTTACCCACGAGGGCGTTAATTAGGTACAAATTTTATAGTATGTATTAATATAGGAATATCAAAGTGAATATCTTTTGTTATTTACATGACGTCAAAAAAACAAACGATTGCGCATCAACACTTGCGCATTATATGAGAATATCAGTTAAATATGTCAAATATGTATGTATGTGAAATGTGACAGAGTTATCAACACTGCCTATACATGGTATTTCAACAATTAACTCAGTCAATTGTTTGTTTTCACTTGTTTTAACCATACCATATAAAGAAATATAGCCATCATTCTCATCCCTAAATGGGTTGCTACAAACATCATCCCTTTTAAAATGGAATTAAATAAATATTTATATAAAAAATAATAAATTTTAGAACAAATTAACTAATTTCAAACAATAAAAACAAATAAAAACTCAATTGACAGATAGACGTGCGTGAATGAATAATATAACAGTTCTTACATGAATACGTATATGCTGAAGTAATAATCGACATACGTGAATCATATTTAATAATAATAATAATAATAAAATATTCAATTGAATTATTAAATATTAAACTGTTATTATTTTGAGTACGTCCAATACATACACACAAGTACCTAAAGCCTGTTTTTTTTTTCTTCATGAGTGACGTATCCATTATTTAAAAAGACAAAGATACCTAGATGCACATATAGGGTGTTTCTAAAATAGATTAAAGGAATAGGGGTAATCCTGATGTTAAATTTGTTATATTACCCATAAAAATGTAAAACTACACTTCATATCGTGACAAAATTTGAATTACGAATTTTAAACGTTCACATACTACTTAAGCATTTTTAAAAACCAACTAAACTTTTCTGCAAGTCAATGAGAATTTAGTTCGATTATTAAGGATAATGAGATTATGGAAAGCAACCGACCCACACTGATGCAGTAAAAACGCTGTAATGATGGGAAAAGGTTCTTACTTAGAAAAGGTATCAATAATTTCACTGAATAATTATTCGCATTTCAAATTAATGCCAAACAAACTACATTAAATGTCCCATAATTCATCATTGCATTTCAGGAAAATTAAGTCCTGAAAGAAGTTGCTCATTCGAAAAAAACAACAAAAGCAGTTCGAAAGCTTAAAATACTAAAATTAAAGTAATTTTGTTTCGAAACAAGTTTTATTTTTATCTAAACAGATAAGAGAAATAGTATATTAAACATCAAGAGAGGAAAAGTATAGAATGTCTCTGACCTCATCGTCATTGCCGTCCGAGGAGAAGCCGAAGTGACAAAAATGAGATCTAAGATATTCTTTACTTGCCTTCGTGATGTACATATTATTTTTCTGCTCGGCGAAGGTGGAAAGCGGTAAATTCGGTTAGTACTGCTGGATGATTGTTGACACTTTCTGTTCAGTGGAGAAAAAATGATTTTCATCCAGCCTTTCCGGATTAGGTTTCATTCGGCCAAATTTAAACGTATAGTCAGAACGATACAGAGTACTTTATGAATTGCTATATTCGTTAGTTTCTACTTATCCAATTTGTTTATTATTATCAGAATAACCCAATTTAATAACCCGTTTTCGAATATCGAAAGGAAGAGTTCAAAAATCGTTTTTTGTAACGACATCATTTCATTACTTGGAAATACGATGAGTAATAAAAAATATGTAAAAAGTTTTGTACGAAATTGTTCTGATCAAAATACATAAAATAAACCAAAATAAAATAACTTAAATGCTGTCTGTATATCATTCGACTCAATCTCATTAAGATATCAATATCTCAATATCAAATTTGATGGGCAATTTTTAAACCAGCCAGCTGCAGCTGTTTCAGGATGACCCCGTTTATTGCATTCCTCGCTATTTATTCTTAAATATGATTTCTAACTCTTTTCTATAAAATATTATATATTTTTCTATAAAAAATTTATAAAAGCTCAAATTTATATTCGATTTTTATTAAAATTTTAATTCAATTTTTTTTAATATTATATTTCCTACCGCTTCCACCAATTTTTTGTTTGGTATACGTTTAGTATAGTATTTTTTGAAAACTATTACCAATAATACAAAGCTATACGATTCAAAATTACAAGTTGAAGGTTAAAACAAAGAAAATCAAACTAAACGAAAAAAAAATCGGTATTCTTACTGAAAATTTGTTTCGTATGTAATGCGTAACATCCTATAAATATATTTTCTATACCTATCTTAATATATATATTTCTTGTGTGTGTCTGTATGTGACTGAACTCCTCCTAGACGGCTGGACCGATTTCGATGAAATTTTTTGTGTGAGTTCAAGGGGATTGGAGAATGGTTTAGATTTACCATTCGGTCCACTACAACTGTTTTTGAGGGCTCCGTACCAAAAAAATGAAATTTCATTAAATGGTGGGAGCGCATATAAATCATATCACATTATGTATACTATGTGTACTATGTATTTTTAATAGTATTCAGGTATTGTCAATAGGCATTTATTAGAGCCATATGCGAGCGCAGCGAGCTCTACTATCAAAGGTCAGGCCAAAGGTCGAAGGTCAGGCCACTCCAATAAATAGGAGTTAAATTGGGGTTTAGCGGGATGGGTTTAGCGGACAGGCTAAACGTAGTATAGGTATTCATGAATTGGAGTTACGTTTTTACGGGACAACGTCCGTCGGGGCCGCTAGTATATTCATAAATATTATATTATTTTTATGAATAAAAATGTGTATGAGATAACAAAATTTAATAATTAAATGATATATAATATAATATATAAATTAAACAAAGATAGAATGATATTATATACGTATATATAGTAAAATTTTTTGGAGTATATAACGTTTCTCACTCAACATCATCCCTTAAGAAAACACTTGAGTTAGTTCATTTCATTCATTTATCAGCTGGATTATTTTTACAAGCACCCTCTTTTCGTTTGTATTCGAAAGCCAACACAACAACACAGTCATAGCCAACCACTTCATATCATATATATGGTTTTCCATTAAGCGAGTCCAAATTTTAAACTTAATGCAAATAATTGAATATGATATCTTAAATTTTTTTATTTAAGGTTGTATTCTGATTTAGAAATTTGAAAAAATCGATGCATATTATTAAAGGTTAGATCCTTAAGAATATGCTTTTAAACAGATTTTTCAAAACTCTAATTATTTTCGACGATACAGCGAATTTTCTAGTATCGACGTTCGAATTGATCGCTCTGAACTGCGAGCTTCTGCTGCTTCAAAAGAAAGGAAAACAGCTCGTTTTTACTCTGTCGAAATTATCTCTTAAACATAAAACGCGTTTTTCTTGAAAATACATTTTTCGAGGTGGTTCTCTCAAGTTCTACTGAGCGATTTGTTTGAAATTTGGCGATTTAAAAAAATTTGAGTTTTTAATAAAATTCGAAAAGGCCAGGAAAAAAAATCAACAAAAAATTCTCAAATCGACACCGTCTTGTGAATTTTTTTTATATATATTTTTTTTTTGCTAAGGTACACAAGCCTGAGAGTTGTTAAATAAATTTTAAAAAACATAAATTTAGAACATTCTAACAAAAATTAAGCTTAATACTTCAAGGAATCAACTTATATATCAATCTGCTAAAATTACCAACATTATTTATTTATTATAAACTACGTTGTTTATTATTTATTTATATCTTACCAAGATCCCAGTAAATATCTGCTGAACAACAACGTAGCTCATTGGATAGTATATTGAAAATTTGCTTGTTTTACATTAATCAGAATCCTGATATAAAACCCGAAGAAAGGTCTTTGATCTAGGAAATTGGAGCAAAATCGTAATTTAATTCGAAATATCCTAGAGCTCTCAATTGTAATGTTTGAGAATAATTATATTACTACGGCTTCCCGAAAAAATTAAGAATAATAAATTCCGTAAACTAGCGGAAAACTGTACTTATTGGCAGCAGACATTGATCAAGGAAATTGGAGCAAAATCGAAATTTTATTCAAAATACCCTAGAGATCTCGTTTTTTATCTCTGATAACATTTATATTCTATATTTTGGTTTAATTTATGGCCTTAATGGCGAGTAGTAAATAAATCACATTACACTTTTGGCTATAGTCTCTTCGGGAAACACTGCGGAATAATGAGAATTTGGCACTTTGAATGGTGTTACGTCAAACAAATAAATAAAGTTCTAAATTTTTTAAGGTACCAACTAAGAATAGGAAGTTGTAACACATTTTTCTTGATATTGTAAATGAGACGCCGAAAATTTCTTAATTTGTAGAACTACCCATATACCAAAGATTTCTATGAAATACTCTTTCAGGTTTAACAATTTTTTAAAGATGTCTCATATACAACTTGTTTAGGTTTAAAACTGAGACACTTTTAATGGAAACCCCTTTACATATATACTCTCACACACACAATGCTTGGTTTTTTGGAGCTACATTTTCTGCTGAATTCATCAGCATTCCACTCAATAGAATTTGATGTGTATGTATTTGATGCGAGAAACTTATTTGTCTGTCAAATAAACGTGAATCGTGGTCTTTTTTATGTGTGTGTGCTCTTATTATACAGGATGTCCTTTTCTTTGTCAATTTTCTAACAGTCTTTTTATTTTTTTACTTGTTCAAAAAATGCTATTTCATGATAAATTCCGCCCTTCTTTAATATTGCAAACATTGTGCTATTTTGAATAGTTCTAACATATATATTTATTTCCCTAGAAAGTAATTGAAATAGCCAGTCTTCTGCTCAGTTTGAGACTAGTAGCAGAATGTTTACAGTGTTAAAATAGATTTGAGTTGTTAAAGTTTATGTTTTTAACATATAAATCAGTTTAATGAAGTTTTTAAAGATATGTTTATTATTTTACAAGGATAATTTTCTTAAAACTAATTTGGAAAACTAATATAGGAACATTAGTCAAATGCATGATAAATATTTTCCTATAAAGAAAATTATAACATGCAACACTCGTTTTTCCATAAAATTTTTAAGTGATTGCATGCATTGGAGCTTATGACGATATCACATCCGTGGAACATGCAACGAAAAATAAAGGTAGTATTTATAGATATATAATTAAAAAATACGTCGCCAGTACTACACTTTTTAACCAGCCTCTATTTACAAAGACCCTGTATTTACAAATATACAATCTTTTTCAATATTTTCAACGAGTATAAGTTTTAAATGTTGTAGCGTGGGCAGTATAAGTACATTATATTACGACCGCCCTATTATTTTTGTTTAAATGTTTAAATGTAGACGATTTTTGAACAAGATGTTTAATAAATTTTATGCCAGGGTGGATTAAAACATTCAAAATATTCACACTAAACTTTTTATCAATAGTTTTTGCATATCTATTAAGCATATATTAATTTCTTTTCAACCGGGAAATTTTATATAAATATCGCCTTTAAAAAAAGGAGTTATTCTAATCATAATTATTTTTTGGGGAAATAAATGTTCTTTGCAAATTTTACATCAATTTTAGTGATAATTAGTCGCCCTATTAGCTCAATTGGTTAAGTCCTAAACAATTCCGTCCGCGGTATGCTTAGGCTAGTGGGTTCGATTCCCGCCGTCGCAACAAAATTAATTTAATTAATAGTTGTGATGGACTGATGTAGTGCATGGTATATGCATGAAGGAGGTGCACTCTGCCTCTGATATTAAGGAGCTGATAAATGAAATTATCAGCGGAAAGGTGGTAAAACACATATGGTACCAAAATGGGTTCTATAGCCTAAGTGTGTCCGTCGTTGGCAGCCAATATAACCTTACCTATCCTAACCTAGCCTACTGATAATTACTAGAAAGGGAAAGTGATAAAAACACGTATCAAAAAACAAATAAACTGAGCAACGAATCGACATAATTGTTGGAGCGATTGTTAAAAAATGGTTTTCTCATAACTGTTGATTTGAGAAATCTCAGTTATCTAAACAATACAGAATTTGCAGTTATATATGCCTGTTAAGTGTAAAAATAAAATGTCAAAATGTAAAAAAATCAGATTACTTTCTACATTTTTATGATTTTACTATTTGATAAAATCAATTTCATAGAATATTTTTAATTATTTAAAGAAGTTTTTACGATTTTTTTAAATTTTACCATGTTTTATAAATCTAAATGATACCAATACAGAATTGTTGAAAATGTACATTAAAATTTCAATACTAAACATATACGCCAGTCAAATCTTATAAAAAAAAAAAAAAAAAAACCACTAATATCGCAAAGCGCGATGTAAAGCTGGTTTTTGAGATTTTATTTGGACCTCTTAAGGGATAGTGAAACTACGTTTTGCAAACAAAAAAAAGTTGTTCTATCTGCGTAATATCTGAAAATATTTTTTTCACCATACCTAAAAAGCAACCTTGCATTACGTGTTGCGATTTTAATGTAAAATTTGACAGCTCAATACAAATTATGGTTATTTTTAATAATTTTTATCAAATATACAGTTAATTTTTTGATTAACTGTGTTATATTAACTTTATTTAAACATCACGAAGAAAATGTTTGATTTTGGAGATCAATGAGTTTTTATGCCAATGAAATATACATAGTATATTAAATTTAGTCCCAAGTTTGTAACGCTTAAAAATATTGATGCTACGAAAAAAATTTTAGTATAGGTATTGATAAAATCACCTAATTAGTCCATTCATAGAATCATCGAATTAGCCCATTTTCGGTTGTCCGTCCATCCGCCCGTCTGTCAACACGATAACTCAAAAGCGAAAAAAAATATCAGGCTTAAATTACAGCGTACTCAGGACGTAAAAAGTAAGGTCAAGTTCGTAAATGAGCAACATAGGTCAATTGGGTTTTGGGTCCGTAGGACCCACCTTGTAAACCATTTGAGAACAAAAAATTAAATGTAAAAAAGATTCCTTACCGAAAAATTAACAACTTTTTTTTTAAACATTTTTTCATAACTATCGCGGTTTATCCGTGAGGGCGCAAATTGTATAGTATGTATTATACGGGAATATCAGTTATGTATGTGTGACATGTATGTATGTGTAATGTGATAGAGTAATCAACACTGCCTTTACCAATATTTCAACAATTACCTCAGTTAATTGTTTGTTTTCACTTGTTTATGTATAATACCGATGTATCTTCTCGAAGACAGGCTAATACCTGTAATTTTTTAAACCGGCAATGTCAATTTTAATAAACCACGAAAATATCAATAAAATCACTCTGAATTAGATATTGACTGTTCGTATTGATACGAAAAATAATTGGTTTCTCTATATGAAATATAAAAGAAGAGAATAAATTTCTAGAAATTAAGAAACAGCAAATGTTTCGAACAAAATAAAACTCGACATATCTCATATACACATTTTAGTACAAACTTTCAATTATAAATAATTTTTTAAATAAACAATCATTATAAATAAAAAGTTGTTGAGAAGAAGTAGAAGGAAAGGACCACACCCATCGTAAAGACATAGTCATCATCATCATCATCAACAATCCATCCATCCTATAAAAACAATGCCTCTAATGTATTTGTTGGCATCAGAAGGTCTAGTTAGTGTAGACTGCATGGCACCATTGACAGGAAGCCTTCTGTCTGCTAAAATATATACATCATACACTCTCTGATCACATCGAATGTGTGTATAATACAAACAATATCACATTGACGAGATAGTATATTCTATATGTATAAAAACGTCTTCTCCAGAGAGTTGATGTAGACTCTTCGCCTTCACTATGTATATGTTCAAAATATACGCTTGTGTGTATATTCACACGCTTGTGTGATAAGGAATTTTATGATTTTTTCTCTCGTCAATTGAAAAGTAAGGCTACAAGTAAAATTTACAAAATTTATAAAACCCTCGACATTTTTCTGTAGTACGGAACCCTAAACTTACACTTAAAACATATATAAGAACACTCTCCATTAAATTACCTTTTTCCTTAAAGCAATTTGAAGGTTTTTTTTCAGGTACGGAACCATAAACTCGTACTTGAAACATATCTAAAAACACTCTCCGTTAAATAAAATTTCAAATGATAGAAAAAAACTAAAATCGGTTTATCCGTTTAGCCGCTACGATGCCACAGACAGACACACACACATAGTGGTCAAACTTATATTTTTTCTTAAGGTAGTACTCTCAATAGACTTTGCATTCGGAATTTAATGAAACTTGGCATGCATATTTGTCCATTATTATATCATAATTAACCAGTTAAATTTTTAGGGGCCTTTAGAGAAATGAAAATCTGAACGTCCAGTTTTGTGGAATAAAATAAAATCTGTGATTTCCCATAAGGATCAATGCTAAAATACCTTTAAAATATCTTTTGTTCCGTTCTCTGAAGGCCCCTAAAAGTTTAACTAGTTAATTATGATATAATAATGGACAACTATGCCAAGTTTCATTAAATTCTGAATGCAAAATCCATTACCGATAGTACTACCTTAATAACTCTTTTTATTAACTTATGGAAATTATATTCTACTTTTTAGTTCAGCTAGTTACTAGAGCGTGTCCTTTAGTTTTTTAAGCTATTATATATTCTCTACTTCTTAGTTCAGTTAGCCTACAAGAGCGTTTTTTTATCATTTTTAAACTATTTATTATTAAGATTATAGAATGTTATCTGCGCTTCCACCATAAAAGATTGTTTAGTTAATTATTAAACCTGAAGTTCCTGATTAAGCTCGGACAAACTTAAACTATTATATTATCTTCGGTCCTTGATTATAGTCAGAAGTTTCAATTCAATTCGACGTTTCTATGTGGGGAAAATAACGTTCAAAAGTTACACAGGTACAGAGATACATAGATATTTACAAAGCTAATAAAAACGTGTTAAAAAGGTTGAAGATTGAGAAAGATGAATATTTCAAAAATAATTTAATTTTTGGCTTAGGCTATAGAGCCCATTGTGATACCATATATGTGTTTTACCACCTTTCCGCTGATAATTTCATTTATCAGCTCCTCAATTTCAGAGGCTGAGTGCACCCCCTTCATGCATATACCATGCGCTACACCAGCCCATCACAAATATTAATTAAATTAATTTTGTTGCGGGCTGGCGGGAATCGAACCCGCTACCCTAAGCATACCGACGGGATTGGTTACACCTTAACCACGCTAATAGAGCGACTACCAAACGATATAAAAAGAAATGTATCTTGAATACTTCGCATATAAATTATTATAACGCTTGCATTTGAACACATACAGCTTTAAATATAACACATTTATTTAATTCTTAACAAATTCATTGCAAGCTGAAGTAGCTTCACACTAGCTGTTGTGTGTTATTTTCAATTTCTTAGTATTTATATTAAATTTGTTTATCTTTACTTTAAATAGATATTACTCAGCTTTTTTTTTACACAAAATATACATAAGTCGGCTAAATTCAATTACTTACTTAAAAATATTATTAATATGTATTATATAGACTTGTTGTGTTACGTGAGTGTGGATATATTTATTTTAGCACCCTTAATGCTGTATTGGAATTTCCATTAATGAAAAAGTACAAAAGGGAATACAAACCTAATAAATATATTTATAGTATTTGAAGAACAAAGCTAAATATACCTTTAATATTTATGAAACCATATAACCATCAACCATTGCGTTTGGTTTCTAATACATGGTGGGGATGCAATTTTAATATAATTTATTTTTACAATTAAATAATTTTAATTTGCCAAAAACAAGACAAAAATTCTGTTGCTTTACTACACGAAATATCAGAAATTAAGCCACCTTGAAATGAAATGGAAAATTTTCAAAATCGTTGTTTTCGGACGATTTCGAAAGTCTCTCTACGATATCTAACTAAAGATCTCCACAGAAAAACTGACTTCCTCACAATTTGAGCCATCATCCCAACTATTTCCAAATCCTACTTCCAATCATCCCGCAAAAATCCTTCCCAGTAAGCAACAAACTGGGCCAGTTTGACCCGCATACGTTTCTCTTCAGGAAAAGATACCGCATGCCACACAATGTCGATTACAAATGATTCGATGTAAACCAAATTGTATATATATTTCTTTAAGGTTTAATTTTAGGGACGACTTACCCGCCCAACTTAGGTTAAGTTTTTGATATCAATGGTTTTTAAGTTTCTTATTAAAGTTAAGATTTTTCCATTTTAGACACGATGTAAAATGTATTATAGGTAAATTTTAGACTAGACGAAATAGATTCTAAGACGTTTTGTATTTAAACATTGTAAACCGCCGATAATAATAAATAAAAATTTTGAACTAAAATTTAAAAAAAAAAAACAAAAACTATAACCCCGACGCATGCAAAATCACGCTCTAAAAAGTTTGAGACAAGAAAATGTTATCATCTGAAATTGTCATTACAGTAGGGGCCGGTCCTATGGAAAACCTTTTAATCTTAGAGGCCTCCCAACGGTAATGATGATTTTACTTATAATAACAATTACAAATGATAATATTTTTTACTTTTTAGAGAGTGATTTATAATCGTCGGGCCTCTACTTTTTTTAACTTGTTTTATTTCTTCTATAACTTTCATGAAATATTTCTAATATTTTTGTCATGAGTGGAAAAAAAGACCTTCTTTTGAAAATTAGTTTTGTTAAATATTCTAAATCGCTCTCAAATTTTATTTGTATATATTATGGTGTTTTCTAAAATATACTTGCCAATAGTTCAATATCAATAAAATTTTCGTTTCAAACCGTCAGAAACGTATTGAAAACCAAAGTTCTATATTTTAATACTATATTGAATTGAATTCTAAATTCACTTTGTCACATCGATAAACATATTAATCAGAACTGCAGCTCAAATTTTACTTTTTTGTCTTGATTTTAAATCGTTATATTAATTCATTTAAGATATATAATAAAACTTATCAAAGTATGAACAGTGATTTGTTCTAATGCATATCATTTCTATGTCTATACAATATAAATAATATAATTTAAATAAAGCATTTTAATAATATTTATTAAAAATAGAATTTGTATAATCAGCTACCATCTGGTATGAAGTTAGAATTATAGAGTTGGTTACATTATATTATGATGCATTTTAATATTGTATTATTTATCATAAACATTACTATATTGTATATTCAGTATCAGTATAAAATTATATTATATATATATATACAGGATGTGCAGAAAAATAATGCAAATACTTTCATTCAGAGCTATATTAGTTAACCCTCTTTAAAAGTGTTTAAAGAAACGTTTGATTTTAGTACCTGTACGATCAAGAAGTAAATCTAAAAAAATTTCAGTTTAATAAACATTTTTCAAAATAGTGTTGTCGTGGTAAGGTAAATAATTTGTCGGTCACTGGACCATCAAGTCTTTCTAGCTTTAATTCAAAGCAAGACTAAGGAACAAGACTAAAACAAAACCAGTTTAACTATTTTTCTCTTCCACAAGGAAATCGAGGTGGCTTGGTCATACTTTGAGGAAAAGAAACCAAATTACATGTCTCGAGACTAAAACCCGAGAAACTTGGAGTAGAACCGTAGAAAAAGAAGCGAAGTAAAGAGGCCAATATAGGAGGAAAATTGAATAAATACAATTTATGAACTCGGAGAAGTAGGAAAAACATCACTGTCTGAATATTGATTATAAAAATGCATTGTGCCTAACAGAAGAATTATACAATATTATAACGTTTGGATTATTCAAATTTTACAATTTAAATCGAAATAATTGTATAATATCAAAACAGTATAGATATATTATATGTATATAAAATAATATAATAATATGTATATTATCTAAGCTTTTCATAATAACGATAATTGTTATGTAAATTATTTTTTTGGTTTAATAAAACAACACCCGCATCAAATCATAATATAATTAAAATATTACCAAAATATATTTATTTATTTCATAAAATAATCATTGATTTTATTTTTCAGAGTTTAGTGAATAAAATCACAAGGAGAAAGCAACAAACACCACCTGTGGAGCAAGAACTCAAGAATGTTTGTTGAACGCGAAAATATCAAGAAGGAAGTAGAAATATTAGCTCTGGGAGTTACTTTCAAACTTATGGTAATAGAAAAATTTTCGCGGAAAAATTAAACGATGAAAGATTTTAAATAATTAAGGTATGTGACTATAAAGGTACGCTGATCTAGCTCAAATAAATTTTTCCAAAAATTAGAATTAGTAATCGACGACCATTGCAAATTCTGCTTGAGGGAAGAGAAAAGTTGAACAAAACTGAAAAACTTTGAAGACTGAAATTTTTTTTAACTGAACTATTTGTTCAAGATTGTATGACAAGAATTCCACGTATGCAACTGATGTGGAACTGTTAATGCATTGATTAATTTAACTGCACCTATAATGCATTGATTAATTCAACTGCAACTTCTATGGAGCAAAGTATACTTCGAGCTACAGGTGCCCATAGACGGATTCTTTTAATTTGGTACAAATTGTGTATTTTCAAACGAAATTGAGAATTCTTCAAAAAATTGCACCATTATATAATTTTTCAAATTGCTTCTTGATGTACCCCAGTAAGTATGAACATTCATTTGAAACCCCTTTTGGTTTTGCAGTATATAATAATTGAGCTACAATAAAATACTCTCTGACAGAAAATTCTCTCTAATACACTCTGATATAGAATTCCCAGTCCCATCGGCTAAAATCTTGAGGTGCATCCCTTTAAATATTTATCACTCACATCAGAGCACATAAAAACATAAAAAAAACGAAATGATCAAAATCAATGAGCTCTGACAATTGTAAGAGAAAAGTCAATTAACTAAAGAAGAAATTCGAATTTAATTAGCCAAGATAGCACAGGGAGGAGTAATGCTTTTTTAACTTTCAACGATGATGCAAATACTTTTCTCAAACCATTTTGCCAAATTTTTTAAACTAATGAAATTATAACTAGCTGTTAAATTTAGCAACAAACGTTTGAATGGACGATGAATACCTTCATTGTGTGATTTTCTTTTCAAAATTTTGAAAATCAAGAATTCAACATAAACTGTCTAAATGTTGATTACACAGGTGCCTTTTTAGTTGTATTTCAACAATAAACCTTAGAATTTTTTATGTTATTTCAACTGATTTCAAAATTTTTATTTAATAGGAGCCCACAAAATCAAATTTCAATATTTCAACAATAGATTAATACTTAAAAATAATATTGGCTAATATACATTTAACTTTTTTTTTTAATAATGTAGCAAATTTGGATGCAGCAAGAAGAAAGTACTTACTTTTTCTTTTTGTATAGAAATGTCACAGAAAAAAACTTTTTTTGTATTTTATAGGTGTTGAATTATGATGAGTATCTTAATAAAAGATGTTGGCGTAAGGGCGTTTTTATTTGAGATTTGGCTAATTTTATCTTCCAACAAAGTGACATGTTATATGAACTATAAAGTTGTCCATCGTAATGTAAAAATGATGACAGCTTTATAATTCATGCTACGTGTTAAATAAATCAGCAGTGTTAGTAATTTTAGTTTTAATTAAAAGAAGAATTTGGAGTAGGATTAAAAAGACCATGTTAAGGAAAGTTGCGACTCATTTTGGCTGCTTTTTGGAGAATTAATAACGGTTAGTTTAATAACGATAATGACTTCTTCATCATTAATTATGCCCGAACCCAATAAAAGGTATAATTTTTGTTCTTTTGTAGCAATATACGTTCAAATTACTCTTCCAATTAATTTTTTTTTTTTCTGAAGGGTACTCTTTTCCTTGAAGGGTACCTTTCAGGAAAAATAAAAAAATTCAAAAGAAAATTATTTTGTCTTCAAATCTAACGAAAATATTATATCTTGGTTATTTTGCAAACAAATTACGAAAATTCATTCCGTATCTTAATTTTAATTACAGCTTGTTTAATATTTCCCTACATAGAATGTCGAATCAAAGCTTAGCAGTTACAGAAGAGGCTATACCTAAGGAGAGTAGTTAAGGGGTAATATCGGGCAAACAAGAAGTCAAGCAACAATTTCAACTCATTTTCTCTTTTGGAGGAAAGAGGAGGGGGAGCAAATTAATCTATAAAAAAAACTCAATGTACCGGTTTGATTAATAATTTTAACAATTTTTGGTCATTTTTCTAAGGTTTCTAAGGAGATTAAAATACGTTCTGGAATCCAAAATCACAGTTTTAGATTAGGGCCATATTTGCTATAGATTTCCTGTTTTGTTTTATTTAAATTGGTTTAGGAAATAAAAAACAAAAATTTGATATCAAGAATGCAATAATTTTCAAATCGATCATTAGAAGTACTTTAGAAATCGACTTCATAGATATGATTTTTATAATTTAATTTCATAAATAATAAAATACAAAGAAATATATAAAATTGTAGTGTAATTGGTAAACCGTTATTTTTTTATAGTTATATAAAATATATTGCGTAAAATGGAATAGTTGTACTATTTTAAAATGGAATAGTTGTACTATTTTAAATAATATAATATGTAGGCATTTAAACATTACACACTGATTGTGAACTGAAATGTAATTTAAGTTCTTGAAATTATTTTTTGTACGCTGTTCAGAAGTATTTAAAAAAGAAATATTATATTCATTATACGTAAGTTGTATAACCAGAATACGAAATTATCACATACATACCTATCACATGGGACAAATGCAAAACCAATATATGGAACAATAATCATATAGACTTTAGAAATTCGGTTCATGGAAGAATCGAAATTTCTAGTAAAAGCTTCGTATTTCATAAAGATGGTTTAGTAATGAAACTAAATAGCTTAAGGAAGCACTTAGAAAGTATTTGTTACTACATATCTGACACCTGAAAACCAAAAAATTTTTAAAAAAATACTTTTTTTAAAGGAAAAAGCTTTTATTATACTAAAAAGTAGAAAATAAATATTTCTATGAATGACTCTTATATGACTATGTGTACAATCTGTAGGCACTCAATTTAAAATAGCAAAGATGGTTTTGGAGTGCTCCTACTCCTTATTACGGAGTATCCTATTTTTGCCTATACCGTACACTTACGTCACTATAGAAAACAGTTTTGACAAAATGGCAATAAGTTGAGTAATTATGCAGACCCCTAAGTAGTTTTAGTCCAGGACTCAAATCCACCCATGTGCAGGAGTACCTTACAGAATGTGATAAATACGATTTTCTTTACAAAATCAAGATACAAGTAATGCAGAGATTAAAATCATGATGCAAGGTGATTTAGATATTAGGGCCTTGCGACAAAATGTACTATTATTCATCGAAATTCAAACGATAAAAACAAATTATATAGAGAGTCACTCAAGCGATACATCTGAATTGATATCTGGTACCGTAAAACGGCACGGTAGCTTATTTTTTCAACAATATGAAGAGTGGTACAAAAACATGACAATTTTTCGTATTTTAGAAGTTTCTATCCGTCGAAAGAACAAAAGTGGACAAATCCTAAGATGAACATCGATGAACATCGTAAGATCCACAAAATAAAATTTGCACAAGTTCTCCTATTTGCCAAGTAACATTGCGTACTAGAAAAATGAATTTTTCAATACGTTATCCACGAGGGTTTCCCTCTCATTTCCGCTGATTCTTCGGACTTCGACTATACCATATACTATTATACATATAATATAATACATATAGTACACATATATAATATATTTTAAAATTAATAATTTGACAGCTTACATGAGTTCGTTAGGCGTTGATTGATACCTTGTCACTACTTAGCTACTGGTCGACAACCAAATGTTTTTATATAAACCATATTATAATATGATGACATGACAAAAAATTTTAAATCATAATAATACATATATTTCTATAATATAAAACTTTTTTTTATTTTAAATATTATATTTTAGTAGTGTTTGTTATATAAAATTATATTTCATATTTTGAATATAATATACAATGAAACTCTTATATTATTCATATTCATATACGATGATATAAAATATCCTTTTTATTATATTTATATTTTACTAGCCGTTACACGTCCGATATACCCTAGATTTTTCTCTTAAATTTCTTTTTACCACTCTATTTCTTTGAATGATCTCTATTACTCTCAGATTGACTCTTGTCCTCAAATCTTCTTAGTTCTCAAAGTGAAATTGGCTGAGAGTAAATTGTTAGGAACAGAAACCAATAAGTCCCAGCACAGAAATGAGATACAAAAGTGGAACGTTTTCTTCATAATTTTTCTTTTGATACACAATAAATTTATTTAAAATTAATGTTATCTGAAAGAAAAATGACCATCTGTAGCCGCTATTTTGAAATTTAGACCATGAATACTAGAGAATAAGAGTGTGTCTATACTCTCTAACATTCGCGCTTCTGAAATTAAAATGAATCTATCTACAGTTCATTCACCAAAACCGATCTAGTACTTCCAGAGATTACTGCCTATTAGTGATTCTAGAATACAATTATCAGGCTATTTACCCGTTCCGGTAAGTTATTTGGTTAGTTTACCAATAAAATTAATTTCTGAGTGATAATTAACGGGACATTTTAATACAGACGATGCTAATGTTCTTTATTTTAATAAATCTTTGTTCATCTGGTCATAAATCTAATTAATTTTTTTTTTGTGAACCTCTTTAATAACCTACAAATGATTATTAAAATAATTTATTCAATTTATTTTTGAATAATAAAACTAGAATAACGAATACAAAATTTCATATCATATGTATGCGTTATGCTTAATAGCTCCGGTAATCCGTTGCAAATATGCTAGATTACATTAAAAAGTTATTTGGCTAATTGAAGAGCTTAGTGGATGAACATGTTAAGTGACATTTTTGAGGAAATCGAGATTTTCATGTGGATGAACATGTTATGCCCTCCTTTAAACATAGCATGTTTTCCCTTTTCGCTAACCTTTCAAATAAAGCTATTTTCAGTGGATGAAGTTCTTATGTCTTGCATAACTTGTTATGCAAGTTAAAAACTTTACAGCTGATTATCTCGATTCCACTTAATTGTCTCATAACATCTTCATCCACTAAGCTCTTCAACTGTCCGGTAATTTGCGAGCAGTTTATTGGTAAATTAAGTAAAATATATTTTTTACTGGTAAAATTTCATCCCTGCCCCCTTTACATACAAAAAAACAACTTGTCCATGCACACTCGAGTGAGGAGAGGGGTAGGCTCTGTAGCATTCATGCTTCTGGCACTAAAGCAAATTCAACGACACTTCAATAACCAAAATTGGTATAGTACTTCTAGAGATACAAAACAAATAACCTAACAAACAAACAAACTTTTCTCTTAATAATATTAGTATAAAGTTGTAGGTTTTATTATGTAATTTTTATTAATCATTTTAAATTGATATGTTTTAATTATCTATTATAAATGTTGCTTACTCGTGAACTTACTTCTTAGTTGAACGCCTAAATTATACAGAAATTTGGTGAAACTTAAATACCAAAAAATAATAAAGTCCTTTTAATGAATAGAAAAAAGCAAATTTAATCATAAGATTGACGAAGTCGAATAACTACACCCTAGCGATTCAATTCCATTTGTTGTTGCGGATTGTCACTTGGCTCAGCTTTCAAACGGCGTGTCTTGTGTAATACCATATTTAAGCAATATACTACAATTTGAAACTTTTAGCACTCTTGCCTATAAGTATTTCGTACTCTTGCCTATGAGTTTGGAATAACTGGCATTTGGCCTGGCCTTCTGCTTTTGGCCTCTCGATCGGTCTGGCTGGAGCCTTCGGCCGTGAAACTCCCTGCGATCGTATGTAGCTCTAATATATACCTATTCACAGTACCTGAATATTAATAGAAAACACCTCAATACTATTCCAATAGCAATTCACAATTCTAGATAAATATGGTGGGAGCGCAAATAAATACATTTGAATAGTAACATGTAGTGAAATATATTATTTATATGCGTTTCCACCATTTTCTCATAGGTTTTAATTTTTTGCAGCGGTCCCCTCAATAACATTTTGTAGTGGACCGATTTTTGAATCTATCCTCGCATCCACTTGAACACACACACAATTTCATCAAAATCGATCCATTCGTTTAGGAGGAATTCAATTACAAACACGCAATGATGAAAGTTCCATGATTTATATTCACCCAAAAAGTACTCAACGAGTCAAAAAAAGCTTACACTTTGTAAAAAAATCATATTGACTTACCTTTACCTTTTACACTATCCTATTAAAAATAATATCCATTTCTAATGAATGAATTTATGAGAGTTTAAATACTTTTTCTTCCATTTATAGTAACCAAGGTAGCCATTGTACGCCAACAAAACTTATCAAAATGTTTGAATAGAAATTTAAAGAAATCATTATAATAACTTTTTTTTTATAACTATATTCAATGATGATACATTGAAACTTTTAATTCTGTTATATAAAATAAGGTACCTCTGTAATGATATGCACATTTTTATTCTAATAAAATGTTTTTGAAATAAAGTATTTGTATCTTAAAATAACTTTCATAATTCGAAGAAGAATTTTTCGAAAAAAGGATGAGAAAAGAGAGTATATGATTGAAATTATCCTAGTATTTCTATTTTCAGAGAGTGTGAAAATTTTCCAATCTTCTATACCTGTATTGTATTTTCTATACCTACATTATAGTTTCTCAAATGCCTCACAAGTGAAATTTACAAAATTTAAAAAAAAAAAAAAAAAAAATCCGACAAATGCGATTAATTCCTTGTCAACCGATTTTAGGAGCTACGATGCCATTGAGAAATACACAGACGCACAGATAAAGACTTTAAACTCATAACCCTCCTTCCGAAATCAATATCAATGTGATGGTCAAGGACATCAGATGAGATGAAAAGGATACTTAGAGAGCTATCATTTTTTGGGACTGAAATTGAAATATTTGAGTTGACTTTGTTCTTGTGAATTATTGTTTTGAATTACCTAATTATTTTACCATTTCACTTTTCGAAATAAACGAAGCGTGGTTTATTTGACCATTCATTTCTATAGTAATTATTTATATGTCATGTCTTTTCCAAACTGAATCAATTTTGAAAATCATCGCCAATTTTTTAGTTTTTTCGGATACGGAACACTAATCTCGCACTTGAAAGCTAACTCGCATAGCTAAGAACATTCTACGTTAAGTTATCTTTCAAATGAAACCAAAAAAATTTAAATCTTTTCATCCGTTTAGACGCTACGATGCCACAGACAGACAAACACACAGACACATACACATAGCGGTCAATCTTTTAACACCCCTTTTTTTTAGTTCGGGGGTTAAAAATAGAAACAAAATAAATAATTTATTTTAAAATAACAAAAAAAATAAGTTCACTTTTGGCTTAATTCGTACGAGTTCAAGTTAATTTTTTAAGTAGCTTTCAAACGTCAAAATAAATTTTGTGAGAATGTATGATGGAAACTTTTCTAGAATGTCTATTTACAGAAAATTCGACAATTTTTAGATCATCTATGGCTATATGGCTTCTGAAATGTCACAATTTGATTTATGCCTACAACAAAATATTTACATATATTTACAAGCAAAAAAAAAATAGAAACATATGTGAAATAGTATTTTCACTGATTATCGTTTAAAAGTTTTTGTTTAAAAACATTCAGTTCAATTTGTCTACAATAGTGTTTAAAACACAAAAGATAATTAATCATTTTGTTATGTCAAAAGTGGTTTAAATCTTTTCGAATTTGAAAACACGTGTCTTAATCATTTATAGAAAATTGTATATTCTGAAATTCATAAGTAATAAATTATACTTTTAACGTTTTAAAAGTTTAATAATACACATAATACATGGATAAATCCAATGACGTATATTCTTTTTAACAGTTAATGATAATTTAATCCGAATCTTATGTGAATTTAAGAACACATGAAACGAAACAATCGTAATCAAAAACAAAGGCTGAAATTAAATTGGATAACTATCTAATTATTACCTTTTCATCTTTCATTTCTCGTATGGGTTTTCTTAAACTTAAGGTGTTTCGATACCAAAACGAGTGCTACCAAAAAAACCTGAAATTTTGTCTGCCAATTAATGAGTATTTCATACACCTACTGTATAAATTTCAAGTTGGTTCTCTGTAAGGTTTACGATAAATTAATTATTAAAATCAGCCCTTTTACATGGTGGTATATGAAGTCGTAGTAAATGTTGATTTTTTAGTAATCAATAAGGGCTTTTAAAAATGTTTTTTTTTTATCATTTACATGAAAAATCACCCTTGTATAGATCTTTTGTAAAAAATTCATATCGATTCTCTATACGGTTTATGAGAAATGTGTCTTTTTTGGTAAAAAAACTGACTTTGATAGTTAATTTCTCTTAAACCGTTCAGAGAAAAGAAGAGAAATAATTGTTAATTGATAAATAAAATTTCCAACTTCCAAGACAAACTTAAGGTATCCTCCAAGACAAACTTAAGATATCCTTAATTTATTGGGATATGATCAATTGACAATTTCCCCAAAATTCCTGTCGAATATTCTATGTTACCCTATCCAGTGGAAAAAATTTATAAGTAGCAGTTAAAAAAGCTTGTGTAATTTTTTTGGTGCCGTCTGTGAAATTGATATAGGAGATATATATAAAAATTTAAAATAATACATTCTTGAGACATTTAAATATTTTTTCAGAATTCTATTATTATCATATTAAATTGATAATTATTTTCCAAAGTACGTAATATATAAAGCAAACAAAAACATTATTATGGCTTATTTATTAAAATAATTATAGGGCGGAGTTTAAATAAACAATATTAACCATATAGAAAGGTGTTGCTTAATAAACATATTATAGGCGGTTCTCCCATCAAACGATTTTGTTCATAATACCTATTACCTAAAAACATACTCTTTATTATAGGTAAAAATTATTACATTCATTCTATTCAAACCTGAGTAGGAAAAATTGAATACATAAATCACAGTAGTTATACAAAATTTGGAGCAAGAATTTTTTTCATAGAAAGGTATTTTTTTGAAATGAATTCCACAATACTCGAAATAAAATTGTATATTAATAAATGTTATTTAAAAAATACAAATGAAATCATACAACAGATTTACATCTCGTGAAATATATATTGCAAGACAGCCATCGTCAGTAGCTAAATTTAATCAAATAATAGGTACACGTACCTATACTTAAAATACCTAGGTTGTAAGTAGTGGCATTTTATTTCGAGTACCTACTATTTTGTATTAGTTTCAATAATTACACCTGAATTTTCTTTGTGAATAGTTTTAATAATGTAAGTATTGACACATGTTCCCGATCTAGAATGGTAATTATAAAGTAAGAGATTTAATTTTTACCAATTTCAATCTTTCTATATAATTTTTTGTCTTCGCAAATTTTGACTATACTCTAAGGTTACATATTAGACGGGAACAAGATTTTTGCATTCGATTTCCGCAGAAATGATTAATTTTATGTAAAAATGTTTTTACATTCTTCTTTTATAAAGAATATCGATACATACAAGTTATATAACACCTACAAAATCCAGCGTTATGTAACTTTTACGATCGCATACAAATTATCATGCTGCTTTAAGAACTGTTTCATTTTTCAGCATTCAATACGGCAGGCTGCCCGACTTAATAGAAATATTCGTTCTACCACTATCAATGGAATACTATACTCAAATTCTGCGTATTTCAACATCGATTTGCGGTAGGAATTTATGTTTGTATTTTCAATTTTGCTAAATTATTCATTTTTTTCGATTTTTAGCACGAGCAATAGACGTTTGTTTTTTTACGAACATCAGATAAGTTTTTCCTTGTGTTAAACAAAGAAAGGCGCAAGCTTTATTCCGGAACTATTACATGCGATTTTTTCCTAATTTTTAAGTAGGTATTTAATTCGTTTACACATTAACAGGAGCAGTAATTCTGAAATATTTTTTATTAAAATCAATAATATACAATTACAATTTTTTCTATATAGTAGTTTAATACAAATAAGGCTAATCTTTATAAGCAAAGACACACGTAAGGAAGACTTTTTCGATATTTAAACGTAATCCAATAATTTAAACCCTTGGTTTAAAAGGATTAATTGTCGCTGAATTGCATACCGGTAATTTACTCATTGCATGCGTATAATGAAATCTAAACTTATAAAAATACTATTTAGTTAATTTTTAATATTTTCTTTTCCAAAACACTGATTTAAAATACCATAGTCTTAAGTTTATGGCCTCGATTTGATGGTTTTAGGTTGCTGAACTTTGAGACTCGGTGTTTATTCTTTGCAACCGGATTGTTTGACTTTAAAATTGGTTTTTTACTTATAGTCTGGCGACTTCTCAAGACATGTGAAGCTAGAACTTTAATTGGAGCTAATATGGTAGGCAAAGTATGGAAGATTTCCGGGAAATTTTTGGCAATTGCTAACAACAAATGTATACATTCTTCAACCATTAATACAATGTTTTTGTGTCGTTCGGCCTACAAAAAATAAAATTAAAGTTAAAATTTTCTTAGAGGTGTTATATGTAATGTCCCTAGATCAAAATTTTCCTATGGAAACCCCGTTTACTTACTTGTGTGAGTTTGTGCAAACCAGTAATAACGTGCTTAGTTTCTTCATCAATATAATGATATGCTCTTGTAGCGAACTGAAAATATTTGGAATCAATAAAATATATAAATCGCAATTTTAATGTTAAAACTTACAACATCATTCTTGCCTTGAAATGGTACACGCTCGAGAAAATCATCCATTGAAACACTTTTTGCATGTTCGAATATATGTTTTGTCAATGAACGCCCTTTTATCGGTTCCTATAAGAGATTAAATATGAAAAAGAAAACAATCAGTTATAAATTACCTTTATTAAATAAACTTTAAGGCTATTGTTAATTTAACCAACAAAACCAGTGTTTTGTGGAGATTTTTCTTATAAAGGCTTGAATGGCTATTACTGGAGTAAATCTAAGCAAAAAAAGGCTGTTATATGGATTAAAAGTTCGAGCAGCGAAACTTTGGGGTTTTTCTTTTCACATCAAAATAAGTATTTTTTGAAATTTTTTACTTTCCCGGAGTGGTGCAACATGTTTAAAAAACAAAATGGCGTCAAAAATGAAATTTTTTTCAGAAATTTTATCATTTTTATTTTATATTCGCAAAAGGAGGTATCGGTGCATATCCAAATTTGGTAGGTTTGTAGTCCATGTTTCGCACTTTTTACAACATCCACCCCTTCCCCTCCCGCTTTCATATTTTTTGCAAATTCAAAATTTTTATGACGTATAAAGGGGTTTTGGGGGTCGCTGATCTCGAACTATTGGCCCAAATAAGTACACCCCCTAAAAATATTACAATTGTTTTTGATAATCTATTGCAAAATTCGAGATCAGCGACCCCAAAAACCCCTTTATATGTCATAAAAATTTTGAATTTGCAAAAAATATGAAAGCGGGAGAGGAAGGGGTGGATGTTGTAAAAAGTGCTATATTAATAAAAGCATCAAAAATTTTGGGTTACTTTAGCATTTTAAACTATTTTGATCTCTTTTTAAAATCTTTTAAGATACATTTATTTCATACACCCCTTCCCCCTTACAGCGCGGGGGTTGAAACTTAAAAATTTTGCTTTAAACCATATAGACCTCTTTTAAAAATAGTTTTCTCATGCCAAAGCAAAAAACACCCCCCAAAGCCAGTCCATACACCCCCCAAACAATTATTTCCTGAAAGTGTTAAATTTTCCGTTTTTCGCAAAAATATGGATCAAGGAGTTATTTTACGGGTAAGCCACTTATTATAAAATCGAAAGATAATAAAAAATGCTACAATTTAAAAAAAAATTTAACCTCGTAGGACAAAATGGCATAAAATGGCAGCCATTTTAAACAATTCCCTAAATTGGAAATTTTGGCCGAACTATTTAACGGATTTCGCTAAAATTTTAACCGAAAGTTGTAAGTAATAAAACCTACTATTGATATTAGTTTCATTAAAATCAATCGAATATTTTTCAAGTTATAGTCAAATGAACTGTTTTACCATATGTATGTATACATATATATATAACTGGGAGGGGAAGGGACGAAACCCCACCAAAAAATTATGAGGAGTAGTTCATAACATGGACTACAAACCTACCAAATTTGGATATGCACCGATACCTCCTTTTGCGAATATAAAATAAAAATGATAAAATTTCTGAAAAAAATTTCATTTTTGACGCCATTTTGTTTTTTAAACATGTTGCACCACTCCGGGAAAGTAAAAAATTTCAAAAAATACTTATTTTGATGTGAAAAGAAAAACCCCAAAGTTTCACTGCTCGAACTTTTAATCCATACACAAGGCGTAATTTCACTCTACTATATGAAGTTACAGAGTAATTAGACAATAACAATAACAATAACAAAACTAAATAACAATAGCCAATAGTACAGGGGGGAGGGGGTAGGATTTCGTGACTATTACACTCACGAAACTTCGAGATAGGTTTCATTTCAGTGTAACCTACAACATTTTTATTTACGAAAACTTTAAAAATTGAGGCGTTAGCGTATAGTTGTTAAACTGACATGTTTAAGGCATAGGTCTGAGAAAATGACTCATGAAATATGGCCAGTATGTATATTTATTTTTTTTTTATGAATATAATAAGAGAGAATAATAGTGGCCTACAAAACTATTGGGCCGTTTGGTGTGACTTCCACCGCCAACATGTCGGAAAATCGAGAGTATGAAAATTTATGAACAACCGGCTAAGTTTTATACAATTAGTAAAATTAATGTACATACTGACCTACATATTTCATTAGCCGTTTTCTCAGGCCTACGCCTTGAATATGACAGTTTAACGACTATATGTTTTATTATGCTAACGCCAAATTTCTATGGTTTTCGTAAATAAAAATGTCTTAGGTTACACTGAAATGAAGCCACTCTAGAAGTTTCGTGAGTGTGTTAGAAACGAAATCATACCCCCTCTGTACTGTCGACTACAACTAGACTTTATCCTTTTTTAGAAATTGCCTTTGCCGTTTGCCCATAATTCTAAGGATAAGCATTGTCTGCCCCAATTGTAGAGTTTAGGCTTCGTGTGCTAAGACTGCACAGTTTTCAAAACATTTGTACAGAACATCAAATTAGAAAACCAATATATTATTCGTTATGCACCAGTTTTACAAAAGAAAACGAGTTTACCAGAAAACGAGAAAGAGAGATGAATGAAATTCTGATCAAAATTCAAGGCATCACAAGGTATAACTTCGTTCTACTTGGCAAAAATTTATCGATGTAAGCCAGATAAAGAATGTATATTGTCTCATCTTTACAAAAACTATATCAATAGCTCCCTTTGACTGTGTATTCAAAATTGTTCTGGGAACTCTAAAGTGATAGTTACCGAACTACTTGATTAAAAATTGATTAAAACTTACTTCGTTTCTGTTTCCTGAGTATTTCGGATACTCTGCATACACAGGCAGATCTACTTCGCTCCTGACTCCTGAGTTGGGTGGAAACTGCTCATACACGGGAAAATGGTGTTTAATTGTTTTATGATCTGAATGGGGTCCAGATCCATAGGATCCTAACGGAATCTTATTCTCATAATATACATTTTGTGGCCAGCTACTAGATATCTAAAGAGAAAAAAGAAAATGAGATTTAAGTAAGTAATATCAAACTGCATTAAGACCGTTCGATATTGTTAATTAAGTAAATTATTTTGAAGATTAGTATTCATATCTTGCCGCCTATGGCATTTTTATTTCCGCAAATAGCACGGACGAGGAGCAAGAATGTGGAGGCAATACTTGTGGTGTCTCATCTGTCTCGTACCCGAATACTTTTTTACCCGAGTCAAAGGCAAAACTAGGCATCTAGACGATTAAAGACGATTTTAATCTCCACATTCTCGTGATTTTTTATGTAATTCAGTACCTATTGGGGCCTATATAAAACATTCTGGCTGTTAATTTTAGAAGAAGAATTATATAATTTTATTGGAATAAATATAATTTTACTAGCCAGACATACAGGGAAAGCCTTAACTTTGGCTAACTTTTATTAAAACAATATTCAAGCAATGAAAGAACGAATTCTACAAGATGTACATCAAATCCAAAAGGCAATGCTGCCGCACGTAGTGACTAAATTCAAGACACAAGATAAAATGATAATTTGAAAAAAATGGAGGGATTTTTTTTAACAGCATTTTCAAAAACCCACCCTGTTCATACTTAAAGAAGTAAAGACACAAATTGATCACTAATATAACAACCGTTTAAAATGTCTCCATGCAAATGTCAATTTGAATGTCCCGGTAACGTACTTTATTTCGTTAACTACGATATACACCAATAGATGTCACGAAGAGTCACATTTTTCAGTGAATGTTTCAGTTTTTCCTAAAAACACGGATAAAATGTCGTTTTTTAAAAATGAAGCCTAGCTGGATCGACTTTTTGCCCCAAAAAACCTCTGCATACTCATTTTCATGAAAATCGTTGGAGTCATTTCCAAGATCGTTGATATATATAAATATACATACAAGAATTGCTCGTTGTACAAGATGATTAAATTTTAAGATTAAACAACTTAAATAAAAGTGAACATGGCTACTAATTGTAAATACTTACTCCAAACATTAATAAAACAAATACAACCACATGAAAATGTTCCATTTTAGTTTCTGGATGTACACATTTACCGTGTGATAAATTATAATAAGCGATATTTTTGAAAAATTTTGCAATAAAATTTTCCAAAAGTTATCATATATTTATTTTGTAATGCAAATTTTTATCGTTCAAATTCAATAAAAAAAACTGATTGATAAGTATTAACAAACCGAAGTATAATAAAAAGATTGAAATATTTTGGAAAATGTAAAATACATCCCAGAAATATCCTATGATGAAAAGTAAGATGTTCTTATAATGAAAAAATGTTTTATTTTTTTATGAAGTGTTTTAGGTAATCGTTGTTTTTTACTTCTATTTACAAAATGAACAAAATCATCAGTATTACCATAATCTTCAATTTCAATAAAATGACCAATATTGTCATAATTTTTAGGATCGTAAAATAGTGTATTGAGACTAGGTCGAAGTTTATTAGGTGAAATATTAGAAAGTGCAATACTATTTACAAAATGATCAAAATCATCATTTTGACCATAATTTTCAAATTCCACAAAATCATCCTTAATTTAAATAATGCTCATTTTGAACTACTAAAGTCAAGCCCATGGACATAAATATTTGCGAAATCTAGTTTCTTTTAGCAAGAGATGTTAAGTGTGTTAATGAAGTAATGAAATTTATCTACGCTCGTGAGATAAGAAGTACTTTTCTCACTCAGTAAGCGTGGGAAAAATACTTCATTTCCGCACTAGTATCGTAATAAATACATTATCACACCAATTACTGACAAAATGTATACTAATAACAAGTTACTATTGCAACTTTTTTAATTTTTCTCAGCCATGGCAAATTTTAAATAATAATTATCGTTTATTTTTATCAATTTAGAGGCATAGATAAAAATTTGAACGGTACACGTGTGATAACGCATTACTAACGTACTTTTGCAATTGTTCAAATTGTTGTGCCAATTTCGCAGGCGTACGTTAATATTCCTGTTATCCCACTAGTATCGTAAATGACCATAGTTTGTTGAAATATTAAATTTTTATAGTAATATTGGTAGTAAAATACTAAATTTTTTTCTCCTATTTAATGATACTAATTAGTACCTATAAATTTTTGAAATCGAAATTTAAAACCCACGAATTCTTCATAAAAATACCTTCTTTTTTATAAACAAGGTATTATTACATGAATTAAAAAGTTTCATGAATCAAATTTTTAACTCTGTTATTGTTAAATTATAAACTTTGTATTACTAATTTTTCTTTGGTGCCTAGAACGTCTTTTCCTTCACAATTTTCTACCTGCTTTAAAAACGCTTTGAATTTACGAGTGAATTACCTTAAATTAAATTTATTCTTTTTTTCAATTTTAAAGTCTAAAAATGTATTTTCAGACTGTATGTATATATATATATATATACATATGTGTAAAATATAAAATGCAGCATCATATGTATAATAGATGAGATCAGTGGGACATCCTTGAATAACTCTATACGTTTGTTATGATTGGCAACATCCCACAACAAACATTCAAATGAAGATGATCTATTACAGTGGCACTCAATCAGTGGTTATTGTTATCTTAAAACACATTTTTTTTAAGGAAATCTTAATTACCGGTCACTGCACTTGGCTGCAACGACGGATTAGCCTCCCTGCCCAAAGGTGGATTGCCCGTAAGGCAAAGTAGTCATGTTCCTACAGAATCAAGAAGTAATTGTAGTAGAAGTTTTTAAACAAACATAAAAGTAATTGTGTAAGTATGTAAAAAAGTACGCAGTCTATTGATATTGACATTTGAACAGTTATTCAAATGTACATACGACAGTCTAATTTATATAATGTCTGCAAAAAGAGAGCATTTTAATAAAAATGAACAGCAAGACTTGGAACTGGCTATATAGTCAAAAAATATGAAAAGGGCACAAAGAGGGTACGGAAGAGAAAGATCACAGCCGACGAATCTACCTATGACGATATTACTTCATTATTATCTGGTCGGGAAACATTTAGAGGGACTGTATATCTAGTAATTACAGGCAGACTTGTGGTTGAACTTCAAAAGTAGCAAGAATTTTGCAACAATTTTTACAGTAAATTTTCTTTTTTGATCAATTTGAACACTGAAGAAATTCCAAATAGAGCAAGTAACAATAAGCATTTTTCTTAATCACAAGAGTGATTTAGAACAATTGCAAGAGTGATTTAGAGAAGTGATTTTTTGATGAATGTATCCATCTACGTTCTTACTTAACAACGATAGCACGAGCCGGAAAACAGTCCCGAATAACCAATGCAATTTTACAGGATCTAAAAAATAAAGAACTTTTATAACGGAAGGCACTAAACCTGCCTACGGTCGCAAAATTTTAATTCGCCTCTGCTCCTATCCCGTAATACTAATGGCTTGCATCTCCAAAGCTTCGAACTTGTACTCAAAACTCATATCACATAAAATAGGATGCATAGTAAAAATACACTTAAAAAAGTCGACATCTTTATAAGAATTGACAGTTGGCCATATGCCTTTAGCGATCTTGATTAGCAACTTACGGTACTCAAGGTGATGAAGTCTGACATGGATAAGCGGACAAGCAATCTCGACACTCATCCTATATTACCAGTTTCTTATCTAAACCGTTCCACAAAATTGCATAGGTACATTTTGATTTTATATACTCTTAACGAAGAAAAAGTACTTCAAATACTTACAATTTTTACTTACTTTTAAATTTTTCAAACTATTCAAAATATAGAATATTGATTTCTACTTAATTAAAATAAAAAATAAAGTCGATATTCTAAATATTATTTTTATGATATTACTTTGTTTTAAAATTTATAATAAGCACATAAATAATTTATTTATAAAACTAATAAGCTTCTTATTATTTGTAAAAACATAAAAATATTTATTTAATAATATTTTTATTTATTTACTATATGGTTTAAAAACAATGATCATATAGATGTAAAGTGAGTTAATTAAGAGAATTGTGGCCACCCGCAGCAAAAATTATTTTAAAGTAGCATTAAAAATATGATTTTGCCAAAAATAGTAAAACCTGCATATTAATTGAAAACGTGTCCTTCATTTTTTGCGCCTCTAGATTGGTTGTTTGTGATATCGCAGCGCCAAACAGAATTACTGATTTTTCTTTTTTAACATATGGTATAATCGGTTTGGTTGATTTGGGTATGAAAACTAATTACACTCATACCTGGGTAAGTAGGACCTGGATAACTAAGCACGAATACTCTACAAGTAAGGGTAATTATCATGTTCCATCATTTTAACCCTCTAAAAGCTGCAGTATAAGTGCTAAACCAGAAACTCCTGTAAGAGAAAATCGTTTTTCCCTATTTTCCCTCGTAGACTTGTATAACTGAGACAACTTCTTGCCTGTACCTTTGTGAGCGAGCGAATTTTACATCTGCTTTTTATGACCCTTTCTACGATTTCGTAGAACTAACTATCATTTGTCTAAAACCTCTATAAGACCTGTACCTGTATAAGCGAAAACCTGATTTAGTTCAAAATCTCCACATGTGAAAAGAAAATTATGGTTCCTTGAACTTTCGCTTCACCAAGTTCGACCGCACATGTAATATAGAAAGAATACTTAGATACATTAGAGAAATTCGGAATCTCCTATATAACAAGTTTTAAATTCCATTTATTCTTTTTAATATGTGATTCAGTATTTTTCATTTCTCTTCGTACATGAGTTGACTCTATTATTCGCAAGCTGAACTAACAGAAAATTATAGTGGTTCATATCCGTGTTATACTAATTAAAATCAATGTAATAAAAGTATTATTTGAAATGAAGCTGATAAAAATTAGTGATGAATATATATTGAAAATTAATAATATTTTGAACAATATCATTTCTATACAAAAAAAATATAAATAATATTTTTGACTTGAAATATATAATACAATTGCAAGCTTAAAAATATTGTTAATAGATGTCATTATATTTATTAGTCGTGACATCAACCATTTTACAAACTCCATTCATATCGCTTCTGTACCTAAATGTATGCTATGTGTGATGGCATCACATTATGATGCTATCTATCGATTCACGTTGTATAGATCTAAATTGATGACATCATATTGTGATGGCCTCAAACATACACACATAACAAGCATTTAGAAACAGTATTAAATAGAAATACGTATAGCAAGAAGTTTTTATCGTAAAAAAAATCGTACAAAAAATTGTTACAGGTGCTCTTAAAATGACCTAATAACAATAAGATGATATCCGGACATTTGTCTTACCCACCTGCTCCTTGTCTGCACGTTAACACGATAACTGAAATAAAATTTTACGAGCAAAAATAATAAATGTATTTCAGAACTAAGATATGGACGGAGTTTATAAGAGTCCAAATCGGTCCATTCGTTTTACCACAGTATATTATCTGTACTGGATATATAGGTGGCAAATTTGCAGGGGATATATATGTTTATTTTTCAGACCTCGAAAATTCATTGGATAGCGAATTTGTACACTTTCACGCGTGCCTATTGCACTGAAAAAATGATAAAACGAAATTCACCTTTCGGTCTATTGAAACGAACGAGCTTTACACTGGATTTCCAAACGTGGAAATAGCATACCGAATATCATATTACCTGTAATAAACTGTTACGCTGAACGGTTTATGTTTGAAAGTGGTTCAAAATTTCTTACGTTCGGCAATGAGTGAAAATAAACTTAAAAGTTTAGCTATTCACACCGAATAAAATGTTTTATTGACCAATTTTCAAGTCAAAAAGTTTCGATTCTCTGAAAATATTGAACATACATTGCAATTTATGAGTAATCATAATCCTTAGTACAAAAATATTTTTTTAATGTAATTAGCCTATTTAAAATAAATTTCCTTCTATGAATGAGTCATTATATTTATTTAAAAATAGTACATCGAAACTTTATCTATTTAATGTAAAATTTCGGAAACGGGGCGGCATTTTTCACTTCGCCCCGGTGCTAAAGTTAAATCCGGCCCTGTATACTATCCTTGAAGTTGAAAGATATAGAAAAAATATCAAACATGGACATGTTTCTTTATCAACAATGTACTTAAAACTTTTTTTATAAGTTGCCATTTTTCTTGCTTTCTTGTTTATTCGTTAGCTATGTTATTTAATTAAACATAATTATTAATCAATTGTACAACAAAACAATATTACAATGCCAGTTTAATGTCAATAATTTACATGCATGCAAGATTGATTAAATAATGAGTAATAAATATGGGCAAGCATAATTTTTTTAACATGTTCTGATTAAATATGCACTCATCAATATACATATATTTTATTCACTCCATCCCATTCAAATCACCATATAGACTAATTTCTTCTAACTATATGTAAATCCCACATCGGATACTATCTAAACTATCTTGATAGTTGAATTCGATGATGTGAAAAACATTTAATATATGTGTGAATTCTAAACCTTATTTTAACAAGTGAAAACAAACAATTGACTAAGTTAATTGCTGAAATACCATGTATTGACAGTGTTGATTACTCTATCACATTATACATATACCTACCTATACATGTCACACATACATAAATGATAATCCCATATTAATACATACTATAAAATTTGCATCTAATGTGTGCCCTCGTGAGTCAACAGATATGTTTACAAAAAAATGTTTCACGCTAAAGTTTTTATTTTTTGATAAGGAACATTTTTTACATTTAAACTTTTGTTCTATCTCTAGCGGTTTACAAGATGGGTCCTACGGACCCAAGACCCAATCAACCTATGTTGCTCATTTACGAACTCGACTTCACTTTTTACGTCCAGAGTGCGGTGTAAAAAAATTTCAGCTTGATATATTTTTTCGTTTTTGAGTTATCGTGTTCACAGACAGACGGGCGGATAACCAAAATTGGATTAATGAGATGATTCTATGAACACCTATACCCAAATTTTTTTCGTAGCATCCATATTTTTAAGCGTTACAAACTTGGGACTAAATTTAATAAACTATGTATATTTCATATATACACGGTATAAAAATTTTCGTTTTTAATAGCTTATACAGGCTGTATTTATTACAATTACACATAGACAATAGAAGTTATATTCTTCTATCATTTATTAATTATGCACCTGTGATCTCAAATAGTATCACCTTGCATTTCCAATAAATATTTTTTATTTTGTCTAATGAAAGAGTTTTATTTGCAATTAAAAATCTCAGTAACAAATGATACATTGATCCATCATATATTATTAAGCCGCGCACATACATGTACAGTTCTTAGAAATACATGCGGTATTGTTAATATCAAAACACAAAAAATCTTTTTTGACCTTATAAACAACATATACCTTTTAATAATTTGAACTTTACAAATATCAAATTCTTTTTTTGATTATTATTTTTAATAATAATAATTTTTGTGTGTGAATATTCATTCTTATATAAGTAATTATTATTTCATAGCCATAGGCAAAAAATGCGTTAATTCTTAATTATTTTTATATAGATAATACAAATATTTTGTTTATTAAATTTAAATTATTCTCAATCGTATAGGTATGAGTGGAGATGCTGCCAGAGATAAATTCAATTGTTATGTTATTTCTCTAGCCATTTTTTAACTTGCTGTATTGATTTCTTATCTTTTAAAGTATCTAAATACTACTTACTAAACCTTTAATAGTACAAAATTGAATATTTCCAGCGCCAATATTCTATTTTTCTATACTCCAGTAAAAAAAATATTTGCAAAATAGAACTAAAAAGACAACATTTATCTATCACGCGTCTAAAAATTGAATCGATTTATGATTTTTTTCTTCTTTTTCACAAAATACAAAAATGAAAATGTGGCAGTATAATTATAATGTAGCTAGTAATATTATAATACGGCTTTATTTTCGTAGCAAATTTAAATATGATACTCAGAATACTTGCTATTGTAAAATCTTCTGCTATAAATTTGAAATTTTGCTCCGTAGTCAAGTAATCTTGAACATCTTCGTTTATTCTCTTCGATTTGAAATTGACTCGATTATCTAGTTATAGATATGTATAAAAAACAACGTTTTAACGTGATAAAATATTTTTTAATTATTATCTATAGCCGTTAACGTGAAAACGGATACAGGGAAAAAAATCAAATATTACGTGTTTCGCATTTTAAAATTCTAATCAGTTCTTAAATCTAGAACAACCATTTTTAATATTTTGATCAGACCTGAAGATGTTCATATTAAATTTCATGACTCAAGCAGACGAAATTCAATTCTTATGAAATAATCCAAAGCAACCGCGACCATCTTAGATTTCTATCAACTTTTTTGGTGCTGAATAAATAAACCAATCTAAAGTCTAAAAAGGACCTTAGATGATTATTTTTTTGATTGCCTTTTCACACTGGTTTATACAATTACAAAAACTAGTTACACGTTAAAATTATGATTTTGACCTAAAAATAATATTAAATTAAGATCTCTCTCAGAAATTACAGAAATAAAAGAACATCGAATAACTTCGAATTGTCAGATAAAATGTCAGCAAAAAATTAAGATGATTTAAAAAAATTAAGTCTTATAATCCGCTTGAACTTTATACTGGTCCTTCTTGCGTATGATCGAAAAGTTCTAATCTTATTGCTGGCCATAATATTATATCATTTTCTGGAAATAAAATCAGTATATGGTCATTATTAGCCTTGTAATTTTTTAAAATACTAGCCTGTAAAATTTGTTCGTAAACTTTGGTACGTATAGGTACACTTGTGGCTGGACATTTACAAAAAGCGACAAACTAATAAATACTATTGTTTAAAATTTAGTTTACTTCAAAACTGTCAGAAAATGTCATAATTTTAAACAATGACAACTTACAAGGTGTTAAATAAAACCAACTAACGGTGATTTTATTTAATTCAAAAATATTAAAAATGTGAGAATTATTATTTTCACGCACTTAATATTAGTCAACTTTTTAAAATATTTTATATTTTTAGGATTCCGTCTACACTTTATACAAACCTGCAGGATCTAATACTCATAATACTTTCACCTGAATTATCTGAATCACGGTCGCTTGATGTTCAAGCTGAATCTTTCTGCTGAAAGGGAATCCGAATAGTAGGTAAGATAAAAAAAACAGCATTTCAAATGATTACGGGTTTGCTTTTAGGAGTTCAAACCCCCCAAGTGAAGCTTTGGGTGATTGGGAAGCTTTGGGTGATTGGGAAGCTTTGGTTGATTGGCGAATCTTTGGGTTTAGATGATAATCCATATATATTATAAATGTGAAAGTAAGGATGTTTGTTTGTTTGTTACGCTTTCACGCAAAAACTAATGAATGAATTTGAATGAGACTTAACAGTACTATAGCTCATACATCAGAGTAACACATGAGCTATAATTTATAAAAACATATTTTTTTTTTTTTAATTATTTTTATCTGACAATTAAAAATAGTAAATGTAAAAAATGCATGACCTTCTTTTCTGATATATTAAATGAATTATGACTATTTTATTAAAAAAAATTAAGATTGTACATGTTATTATGGAAGCTAAGGAGGATAAGTGAGAGCAAGGGAGGTGAAGGCTATAACGCGGTGGTCTTTGCCAGTTTTTACTTTAAAATGCTGCGAAGCGGGTGAGTATGAAGCTAGTTGGTTGTATAAAAAAAGAAATAATTTTGGTCAGTGCTACCTCGTAAAAGGCATGAATATAACTGGAAATAAAAGGTGATTTTAATGTTTTGTTAAATCAGGAAACAGTTGCGGAATCAAACTGAGAGTTAAGAGTTATGTTTGGATTAGACTCTGAAGACCTCACTTCTTGTGGATATTTCAGAATCAAAAATCCAAAATCAGTAATTATCCATTATTGCCACATTTTTATTATTTTCTCAAAAACTGTTGGAAAAAACGAAGTAAATTTTAAAATAAAAGTGATGAAAACTTTAATCCTCTACAAAAATAGTTTACAACATAAATGCCTAACTCTGCTACAAAATATCTTTAAAGATCGAAAATTGGCTATTTTAGGAGTATAAATATTATCGAAGATAATAAATGAGAACTGTAGGATATGTCGAAATAAATTTCTTCTTCTTCTTTCTTCTACTTGGTAGTCGAAAATACGTAGTTTAAAAATACAAAAAACTGATCTAGGAAATTGGGGCAAAAATCGAAATTTATTTTAGGAGTGACATACAGGTGATTTTACAATTCAAACTGAAATTATTTGGCAGCTTAGTTCTTCAGAATGCAGCTTTGCTCTCATTTAGTGTTCGATTCAAAGTCAATAAAACTAAGTCATAAAGCAATCATACGGAACCTTTAATAAGTGCGTATATTCAATACACACACTTTATCTAATTTTAATACATATTATTATGATTTTATACATATTTCTTTCGTCTTTAACAATTCTTTTCAAACTTCAAAATAAACATAAAGCCGGTCAACCGTGTATCCATGTAATAGAACAAGTAATAATAATTGTACATGGGAAGAAACTACATCAATTCAAATTACAACAACCCATTGTCTGGAACCGGCTGTACATACGAATATAAAGAAAATGTATGTACGAAAAATATACGATTTATATATAAAAGACATTGAATTTTATTAACCGACCACAAAGGTAGGAGGTTTACAATAGACCTTTTTCACATTTTTTTTTCCTTTTTTTTAAATGAAAGTAAATGTCTTGATTAATGGGCTAATTTTTTCCCCGATTTTTTTGGGGCCATATGACCGAGAAAACAGATAATGAAAATCATTAAAACTCAAATTGGCGAAAACGATCCGGAAACACACGATGTTACACGAAGGTAGGTTTGACGTCATTTAAATTTGATAATAATGATATATTAATAGGACTGTTGATACTGTTTTATTTTCATTGCTTGTCGGATTGACATCACAGATCACGTGTGCGGTGGAGCCAAAAGAAATCGTTTGAAATTATTTCAAATATTGTGACTTTTTTACAATTTTTTTCATAGTGTTTTTATTGTTGTAATTTTCGAGTTACGGACTCTACTTGACCTATATTTTCATAAAAAATTATCAAAAAGCATTTCTGTTTTTCATGAAAAAGGTCTATTCTATTTAATATCATAAAAAAATGAAACAATTGATTTGAGCGAATTACCTGTACCAATGATGTAACTTCGATGAAATTCTTAAAATAACCACCGATCAGAAAGTTCGCTAAGACTATGCTGCGACTATACGGTTGCCGACTTGTTTATTATTCGTTTGACAAAACTAAAGAAATTACTTAGTGATACTTTCGAAAATTGTTTAAAATTTTCTAAGCCAGAAATAGAAGCAACTTTTCTTTATAAGAAACAATTCATAAAATCAAAATTTTCTAAATGCTATAGGACATACGACGTTATATTTATGCGCGAATAAAATGTCTGGAAATAATAAGGAAAATCTAGATTCAAACTCTTCAAATTTGCGCAGTGGATTTGTTAATTTTCTACAAAAATATCCATTTCTCATTTTATGAGATTTTTCAATAAGCAAGTTATCAGACTTTTATTTAATATCTTTTAAATGGTTAAATTATTAGAGAAAATCATAGGAACCCTTTTTGTAGAGTGTTCAAATTTCTACAAAAATATCTGTTGAGATTTGCTTTTGTTTCAATTAATGGCAAGATACGCATTTTTATAAGGAACTGAGGTAAAAATGGAAAACTTTGATGAGGAAGACCATCCTATTAATATATGAGTTCTTTTTGGAAATACTGTTCTAGACGTGACTAGCAAAAAAATTTCAGTATCGGAAGTTAAAACAAGTCGATTGTTTTGTGTAAATACACCCAAGTGCAAATGCAGATTTACCTCCCTGAATGTACCTAATCTTGGCGACACTCCTGACTTTCCGGGAAGGTAGGATTTTCTTTAGTATAACATGTTATTATTTTCGCCCTACTTTACTGCCATATAAAGGGGTCAAAAATTGTTTACAATTTTCTCGAAGGATATTAGATCGTTTTTCAGTATGATTTCCGCGAAACATTTATTCTTGAAAGGATTCTTGTAACAAGTAAAATTTTTACTTTTTAGTTCGTTTGTCGGTTTTATTTTTTAACCCTCCGAACCAAAAATAGTGGTGTTATAAATTTGACAACTAATTGTGTGTGTCTGCCTGTCTGTCTGTGGTATCGTAGCTTCTAAACAGATGAACTGATTTTGATTTTGATTTATTTGAAATGTAATTTGTAAAAGTGTTGACTAGGTACGTTTCAAAAAAATCGGTTCAGTTTGGCAAACGGCATTCGTCGGGGGTTTTGTTAAGTATTGAAAATTTCACTTGTTCTTTAACAGTATGGCTAGTTGGATAATTTATAATTTTTATATTTGATAATTTCTTGTTTGAGGATTTGAGGATAAAAACATACTGTTCTGGCAAAAAATATGGCATTTTGCAAGTGAAAAAACAATATTCCAAAGTTTACACGAGGCGACGCTATACGCAAACAATGTGTTTCCTCTTTGAAGCTTTCTTTGGTAGTAACGTAGCTCTTCATTTGCAAAACTTATATTTCGATATTTTGATTGTATATTTTGAAGTCGATTCAAATTTTTTCTAAACAAAAAAAAATTTACAAAGAAAAAATATTTTGTAAATTTAGTGGTGGGGGTATAATTATTATTTTTTTATTTACTGTTTTAGTTCACTTTCAGTGTTCAATAATAAATGACTTAAGTTTTAAAATATGTTTTTCTTACTTTACTTAACAACATAACTGATAAGCAATGAAGAAATTATTGTATTGTGAGATATTTTTATCACTAAACATTATGTGAATTGTTACAAGGTTAGTATTTTTAATTAGTTTTTGTTTAAATGCGCTTTACGTGAGCTTCAAACAATTTGATTTTACGTTTTTATTACACGGCGTTCTATTTTTGGCTAAACCGCAACATATGACTCATGTAGAAAACATTAGTGGTTTATTTTTGTAATAATCGTTTAAAACAGGAAATTCGTGTAAATAGTTTATTAGTTTATGTCGATTTTATGTTGAAAATATGGTTTTAATAAACGATAAAATCATTATTCGGTCAAAGGGCAAAATTTGTTTTGTAACAATGGCTGACTGAATTGTATAAGAAAATGTGTATTGAAAATTGACGGGTAAATAATAACTTACTAATTAATTTGTGTTTGTTTATTAATTAAAGCAAGAAACGCCTTGTTATTTTATCCGTATTTTAAAATAATACTGTCATTGTCAGTAGAGTAACAATCAGAGGGGAGTACAAATAAAAATCGCTTCGGCGAAATGTCACAATGCCGGTTAGTTATCATTTGTCATATCAATATATTAAAAAACACTGAATTTTTTTTCACTTCATTTGCTTTGACCATTAAAAGAATTTCGTTAGCATGAGTTTGAGCGAATTTTTTTTTGCCCTAAAGTTGTTTTGTGTTCGCTTGGTACGGCACTATTTTTAACAATTTTTATAGTAAGGATGTTTAGAGTATAAGTACATTTAGATTTTTGAAAACTTAATACTTAGATTAGATTTTGTCTTTATAATCTTCACGATTTCTTCTTTTCGATTTCGTTTCGATTTATCGTTTTGTTTTTGAGATGTAAAATTAAGGCGACAGTTTTTTCAATCTTTTCCGTATTTTTCGTGGTGCGCAAAGTATAAAATTTTGATTTTTTCCAAAATAAAAATATTATAGTATTTTTTGATCAATTTTAAGCAAAAAAGTACATTTGTATTTTTTCTCTAGACGCGCTTAAAAATTATGCTATTGGTGTGTTTGTATTGTAATGTCGACATCGAATTTTTTTAAAGAAGAATGTGTTATTATTTTAATTTCCGGCGCTACGAATTTTATTGTTTGTGAATTAACGATCACCTTATATCTTGGTCAGTTACGTGTATTTCATAAAATGTTCTCAAACAAATTTCTAGTTATTATTAGTAATGATGCATCTCAATACTTTGTTAAAAAAATTCCATAAAACACCCAAAAATTATTTCATTAAGTAGGTCAGTACAAACGTGGCGAGAAGTTTTTTTGGCGCTTATCACCATTTTTGTTTTTATCCAAATTCATACCATAGAGTTTTCGAACGAACGAATTTTTGTTTATTGAAACGGACTCGATCGTCGATGTACACTAAAATAGATGGTATCTCTTTGAGGAATTACAACAATCGCCCCCAATGACCTATCAATCTCTGTTAACAAATTTAACTCGAAATTCGAGAAATATTGCAATCGGGGGGACTCAATTATAATTTCTTTGAAGAACTGTTTTAAAAAGTTACAAATTTCGTAGAATTTTAGGTCGATTAAAAGAAAATTAGCAATTAAATTTATGAAAAGGTCCAATTTATAATAATTCAAAATTTCAAAATACATTTGTTTTTCTGTTTACTAAAATAAATATCAGAAATTTGTTATTTTTTATAACTGCCGCGCATAAATTATATAGAGCGTATAAAAATCAATAATACACAAATAAACTTAGGGGTAGTTTCGAGGGTGAATTTATTTATATGAGTAATACATGTTTTTTACAAAACGTTTATTGCATTTTAGGTTAAATAATGAGTTGCATTCCACAATGTTCAAGTGAATTAGATGGAATATCCAAATCCGATTTAGATCGTTTTACAGATTCAATCGAAAATTTATTATCAAATGAAGCTGGTCGACGTCTATTTCGACATTTTTTAACAAAATGTAAGTTTAAAAATGGCAAACGAGTATTGGATACATATGAAAAAATTATTGCACAATTAAATAATGATTCAAAAACTATCACAAGTGATATAGTTTGTGATATTTTGGATGATATTGATAGAATAGATGCTTTTGATTTCGCTGTAGCTGAAAAAATGGGCTTAGCTATTGAAGCGGGTGCTAATAGTGAAGATTTAAAAACTGATTTGGCTTTAGCACGAAATGAATGTGTGAAGATTTTACGTCATGATTATGAGATATTTCGTAAACATTATTCGAAGAAAAGTTCTTAATTATTATTTTTTATTTCATTAAAATTTTGTAATTTATATATTTAAAAATATATATATGATATTATAAAACTAAATTTTTAATTATTTGTAATTCCCACCATTATAAAATACTTTACGTAGTAATTTTGTTTGTTAACAGATGGTGTTAGTTTGGCATAATAAAGACACATTTGTAAGTAAAGAAGACGCAGGCAAACAGTGGTAAAAAAAGTTAGATGTTATGTTTAGCTGTCAATAAAAATTTTCTAGAAATTGTGTTGTGATTGTGTGAAAATTGGTTTTTTTACTAAACCATGGCTGCATCGGAACAAGTTGGTTTAAATAAAACATGGGAATTATCATTATACGAATTACATAGGACCCCCCAAGATCCAATTGTCGACAATACAGAAATAGCTGTATCGCCTCGAAGTTTACACAGTGAATTAATGTGTCCAATATGCTTGGATATGTTGAAGAAAACTATGACTACGAAAGAGTGTTTACATCGATTCTGTTCGGATTGTATTATAACAGCTTTGCGATCAGGTAATAAAGAGTGTCCTACTTGTCGAAAAAAGTTAGTTTCGAAACGATCGCTACGTGCTGATCCTAATTTTGATTTACTTATATCAAAAATATATCCAAGTCGTGATGAATACGAAGCACATCAAGAACGAGTGCTTGCAAAATTAAACAAAAGTCACTCACAAGCTGCGCTAGTTAATTCCATCGCCGAAGGTATTAAATTACAGTCACAAAATCGTCCACAAAGAAGTCGTAAAGCAAACGATGAAGCTACTACCAGTGCAAATAACACCGCACCAACGACTAATGGTAATAACGAAAATGGAACATCTGAAAATAATAAAAATGGCACGACACCTGCGGCTCCTGCAAATCCTGTCCCTCCTACACCAGTGTCTCAAGCACCTCCACCGGTTACAACTACTAAAAACGATACAGAGCCTTTACCGCAACAGCCTCTAGTATCAAGGCCTTTATCGACACCTTCACCGGCTCCATCAAATCAAAGTACAACTAGTAAAGCTACAGCTACTCGAGCTCCATCATCACGATCAATTGTTACATCAGAGTCGGATTCAAGTGGTGAAGGTCGATCTGAAGTTGATACAACAGATGCTGAAGGCAATGAGCCGATCACTTTAAGTGAAATTGAATTGGTGTTTAAACCGCACCCTGTTGAAATGGCGAACGATATTCAAGTAATTAAAGCTTTGAAGGAGAATCCAATTAGATATTTAAAAACTACTGCAAATGCTACAGGTAAACTATACATTTTAGTTATTCCAAAAAAGTGTGGATTAAAATTCCGATACATGAATAAGAAATTTCTATTTCTTATTCATTCCGTTTCATTTTCTGTTCATGAATTGTACTTTTCTATAAGAAATATTTCGTGTTACGAATTAATATTTATTTTTACTTATTTATTTTCAATTTACTTCCGAATTCGATTAAACGTTAAGGAATGATTGTTTGGAAATTATTTTGTAAATCCTTGAAGTATCAAAAAAATCTTGAAAACTATATACAACCAATAAAATGAATTTATTTTTTTATTTTTGTAGGCCTCAAACAATGTTTTTTTATCTAAATTGCGAATTAACAAACTAAATTTAAAAAAAAAAAAAACATTTTTCCTGTTTTTTACTCTGTAGAATAATTAGGATTTTTTTTTCTTTTTTCCAGTGGATCATTTAAGCAAATATTTGGCAATGAGACTTACATTGGATTTGGATTCCGAATTACCAGAAACGTATCGTTTATTAAATTTCTGTATTTACATTGCACCAACGCCAGATCAATTTGTTGTTTTAAGTGGGAACCAAACATTACGACAGGTCAATGATAAATTCTGGAAGGTCAACAAACCATTAGAAATGTATTATTCGTGGAAGAAAACATAGGGTTAAATTAAATTTAGGTTTTTTATTTAAGTATTACAGATTTTTTTTTTTATATTGAAATTGTTTTTATTTTTGTCAACGAAACTATTTTAAAAAAAGTTGATTTTCTTATGGGAATCGCACCAGAAAAATGGTAAATTCACATTTATTAAGGGTTGCTTACAGTTTTGAATTTTTGTTAATATTTGATTGAAAATATCCTAGGATAATTAATTTTTATCTTGATGTAGGATTCCAAGCTACTGTAGCTATTTTAATTGTATTGCGATTGAGTAGTTAATTATACAGCTATAAGAAGAAATTTTACAATCTTTTAGAAAATCTTCTAGAAATAATATGAATACATGCCTATATTAAACATAGACCAGAAGACTGTGTACAAAGTACAATACAATTGAATGTAAATTCTTCCGGTTAATCACATTAAAAACATAAGGGAACACGCCAACATGGCGACTGTACATACGAGGATATAAGTATAATCGCAGAGAACATGTGGTTTTGCTAGTTTATGCTTAATATAAGTCTGTAACGTAGTTTCTTGGGCTCTTAATTTAATGATATTTTCTTTCGAATCAAAACTAAGACCAGTATAAAGTTTAACATAAATAATATAGGGGATAAACATGTTTCAAAAATCTGTAATTTATTGGATTACTTCTTTGATAAACGAGAATTAAAGCTTGGATCAGAGTCTCTGAGAATAGATTCTGAAGATCAGATTGATTCTACATAGATATTTTTACAGATTCTATGTAGGAATTTATTAGAAAATGACATATTCTTAAAATACACACAATTGATTTTGATTTAGTTTGACAAATTTTTCGAAATTGATTTTAGAATCTCAACATAAGTTAAAATATCTTGAAAAAAAAATTCAGGCAAGTTTTAAAATATTTGCCAAATTAAGTGGTCACGGACGAATTTCAACAATGTTTTTGGAAGTACTTAGTTCTTATCGAGATCTGATGGAGCTTCGATATGCTATCTGCAAAATTACAACCAAGAAGAATTCAATGAAATAGTTTTAAAATTTAATTTCAAGCAAATTACATAAAAATTAAATACTATTTATTACTCTTCATTTAGTAATATATAGCATTGGGTTTCATTTTCATTTAAGATTTAACCGTGAATAAAACTTGTATGGTTATTGATTTTTAGAATGCGTTTAACCACTTCCCCTGTAAATTGAAATATAACCTATGGTTGTGAATTTTTTTTTAAATTTTGTACATAAGATATAAAATATTTGAGTAAATTATCGTGTAAGTTTATTTTTTTTTGTAAATGGGTTTAGAATTTACATTTTACATACAAATAATGTGATTAGTTTTTAAAAATAAAATGGTATTTACAAAGTAAAAATTATTATTCTTAATAATAGAATATTTATAATTATTATTGATGTAAGTAAAGAGTGAATTATTAATTATATAATATTATAAAATATACTGTTCAAGTATGTTTAGTGTACCTACTTTATTAAATATAATGTATTTAACAAAAAATGATTTTGTTTTTGGTAAAATACTTTCAGAACTCATTGCATAATATACAGTACTCCACTCAACAACACTAATAGTGAAATGTATGAAGACGTGAAGACCTTTAGTCGTCCTGGATAAATTGAGGTAGTACATATTAACTCAAAAAAAGTATCGAATACTTCCTCGTTTTTTGATATTGACCGATCTGAACTTTTATGATCATATAAAAATATATCCGTCAATTGTTCGCATTTTCCATTCATATGGAATGATCATCAAGCAGTTTCTTGATTCGGTGGGAACATAATACCGATTTGATTTTTGAAAATTAACGAATTTATGCATTTACAAACATGTTCTAGCACATAATCGTATTTTGGAGTTTGATTTACCTATTATTCGAATAATTTTTAAGAACATAAAAAACCACTTCCCTCGATTGTTCACATTTTTCCATTCATATGGAACGATCATCAAGAAGTTTCTTGATTTGGTGGGAATAGAATTAAAATGATTCAGTTTCTAATACGACTCACACCATCATCGTCATCTACGTTTTTTTAATCTAAGCAATTGCTATTACATGAATGTTATGAATTTGCCAGAATAAAGGAGATAACAACAAAAATATTATTATAGTTCAAAATATAATTGTTAGATAGCATATACAATCAAAAAAGCAGTATTAATGCTTGGACGACAGAGGGCAGAGTAAATACCAAAACGATCTGTACTATTATGTAGAAACCTACTACTAATCTAAAAAAAGCCCGCATTTCTCACGATAGATGCTCTGAATTTTGTTATTTTTAAAAATATATAAATGACCGTTTCTTTTAAAAATTATAATGTTTACGTCCAGCCGAATTTATCGCTCAGTTAGTGCCGGTAATAACTGAACAATAACAAGCGCTTGGTTTGGCTCAATATATCCAATGATGCTTCTCTTTAACTGTCTATTTTTTATTGGATCCCAACATAACTTTTTCTAATGTTATTTTAAATTAAACTCAATTTAATCTATTAAGTAGTAGCCAATAGGTCTCCAGATTTGATCGATAAATTCCAGAAACCGCTGAGTTTCCCCCGACTTCCAATGTCAACATAAATCCTCCACAGTTGATTAAATAATAAGTTTTTTTTTTTATTATTTGTTTCATATTAAAGTAAATTCAACAGTTCTGAGCAGCTTTTATTTTAAATTATATAAAAGATATTAATGCAAATTTTTAATTATGGAAAAAGTAGGTATTCACACCATCACAAATATCGTGTAATAATGATCAAGTTTATAATTGGATTAATTTCTCTATCCTCCAATTTTCTAGTTTATCTCACGACTTCCCGAAACCGGAAACTTTGAGGTTGCAATTCCAGCAGCCAATGAGAACTTTCGCCTGTCGTTGGGCTCAGCTATCAATGTTTCAAATACTTATTATGGTTTCAAATTTCTATGATTTATTTGAAATAAACAATCTTTATAATAAAAATAACATTAGTCACGAAATTTTATTTTTATATTCTAAATAAATTTTGAAAGGATTTTTGACTGTTTGTCTAAAGTCTCGTACTACAGGATGTATGTAGCTGTAAATGCTATTACAGTTAATCCTTATAGTTGCTCCATGTGTGTGGTAATTGGATAAATTATCAGAATTAATGAAGGATATTTCACTTAACTATTAATTACCAGCTAGACCAATACATTAAACACATTTGCATCGTAAAATTGTTCTCACGAGTTCGAATGGTGGTCGAGTTGTGTGCAATGTATTGGTAGGTAATTTGATATGTTTGATGGGATATAATATCAAATGAAAGTATTATAACATCATTATTATCATCTATCGTTCTATTTTATATTTAAAGTTCTTTTCTTGTATATAACCTGATTAAGTTTTAATGGTTTATTCATTTTGCATCAATAAAGTACATTCAAATAATTTTTGTTTGGTAATGCGTAACAGACTTTTCTTATAGCAATCCTCCTTGCACTGATTAAGCCAACGTGAGGCCTACAGAAAATTTTATCAAGGAGCCTTAATGCTTTGCTTTAGGTAAGGGCTGAAACTTGTTTTTGTATTAGGCCTGTAGTATTTTAGTACTCGTAAATCTGCTCGCAGTGCCACCTGGATCCCCATACGGGCACCCTTTGCTCGAAATTTTGTTTAATATCCAAATAAACTACTTTTTTTTAGAATTTTCTTTTTATACCATGTATATATGAAATATACATAGTATATTAAGTTTAGTCCCAAGTTTGTAACGCTTAAAAATAATGATGCTAGGAAAAAAATTTTGTCATAGGTGTTCATAAAATCACCTTATTAGTCCATTTCCGGTTGTCCGTCTGTCCGTCCGTCCGTCTGTGGACACGATAACTCAAAAACGAAAAAAGATATCAAGCTGAAATTTTTACAGCGTACTCAGGACGTAAAAAGTGAGGTCAAGTTCGTAAATGAGCATCATAGGTCAATTGGGTCTTGGGTCCGTAGGACCCATCTTGTAAACCGATAGAGATAGAACAAAAATTTAAATGTAAAAAATGTTCCTTATAAAAAATTAACTTTGCGTATTCCATTCAAAATTATTAATTATTCCAAAATTACAAGTATTGGTTTTTTCGATTTTTTGGAATTTTTTTAAGGGGTGTAACCCCTTTACAAAAATCGAAAAAATCGAAAAAAAAATGTTGGCTCCGATTTCGATAAAACTCTGTTTATAAGGTAATTTTGACCCATAATTTACAAAAATCGTATTTATATAACGATTAGGAAACTAGTTTCGGAGATATCGAGCCAAAATATGGGATAATGGGTGATATTTCAAAAACTATGCTTCCCATCATCGAATGAATACGATTTTTGAATTTTTTGGGTCAAAATTACCTTATATACTAAGTTTTATCCAAATCAGAAACCATCAATTTTTTTGCGTTTTTTTGGAATTTTTTTAAGGGGTACCCCTTTACAAAAATCGAAAAAATCGAAAAAAAAATGTTGACTCCGATTTCGATAAAACTCTGTTTATAAGGTAATTCTGACCCATAATTTACAAAAATCGTATTTACATAACGATTAGGAAACTAGTTTCGGAGATATCGAGCCAAAATATGGGATAATGGGTGATATTTCAAAAACTATGCTTCCAATCATCAAATGAATACGATTTTTGAATTTTTTGGGTCAAAATTACCTTATATACTAAGTTTTATCCAAATCAGAAACCATAAATTTTTTTGCGTTTTTTTGGAATTTTTTTAAGGGGTACCCCTTTACAAAAATCGAAAAAATCGAAAAAAAAATGTTGGCTCCGATTTCGATAAAACTCTGTTTATAAGGTAATTCTGACCCATAATTTACAAAAATCGTATTTATATAACGATTAGGAAACTAGTTTCGGAGATATCGAGCCAAAATATGGGATAATGGGTGATATTTCAAAAACTATGCTTCCAATCATCAAATGAATACGATTTTTGAATTTTTTGGGTCAAAATTACCTTATATACTAAGTTTTATCCAAATCAGAAACCATAAATTTTTTTCGATTTTTTGGAAATTTTTTAAGGGTATACATGGTATTTCAACAATTAACTCAGTCAATTGTTTGTTTTCACTTGTTATTATTAACATAGCGACCCGCCCCGGCTTTGCACGGGTGCAATGCTGATACTAAATACACTACAGAAAAACTGTGAACGTTGTATATAAAAACATAGCGGCCCGCTCTGGCTTCGCACGGGTATAAAATATATAGCCTATGTGATTAAAATCGATCCAGTAGTTTTGATTTATTCATTACTGCCCGTGGCCCGCACGCGTTAAATTTGGAGTAAAACAATCCCCCTTTCCCTATACCATGAAGATTTCCTGCTATCTTTGGAATATCTAAATTCATACACTACATTTTTACTTATTTACTTTTTACATTTTTAACTATTAACCTCAAAAATAGCAGTACTTCTCCACTATTTAATGGATGTTATTATACATATAAACCTTCCTCTTGAATCACTCTATCTATTAAAAAAAACCGCATCAAAATCCGTTGCGTAGTTTCAAAGATTTAAGCATACAAAGGGACATAGGGACAGAGAAAGCGACTTTGTTTTATACTATGTAGTGATAAAAAATAGTTAAATTTTTGAATAAAAAACGACTTGTGATTGGTTGTGACGTATTTATATCCGTTGAAGCTGTGAGCATCAAATCTAAATCACGCTAAATTTACATTTTTCGGATAGTTTCTATGGAAAATTACGTTGTAATATAGTGAAAGCAAACTGAGAGATCATTCTGTACGTTATTTTATAATTTCACCGTGCGATGGCGTTACTAAAGCGGTATGTGGACGTCACTGGTGTTTGAATTTATAGTTTAGAAAAAATATTTCCATTTCTTCTAATTTTGTTTAGCAATCTTTAAATTTTGAAAAATTATCAGTTTGTGAAGACCGCGTGGGTCCTGTTGCATTTGCTATTCTTACTACGTGGCTAATCCACCACTGGATTAACGCAAAAGGACTAACTATCAAAATTTTTAACTAAAAAAATTATGACAAAACCGTTTACATAGTGCTTATACAAAATTGCTGTTCTAAACTAACTTAACTAATAACGTATAATAATTAATCTTTCACATAATTCTAATTTGAATATTAAGTTATTAATTTTTTTTTATGAAGAAAAAAGAATGTTGGGTAAATAGAGCGCACGTTTTAATTTTTATTTTACATTTTAATTAACACATTTTTAAGTAAATTAAAAAATCAATAATATCTATATCAAAATTTAAATATCTATATTCTATATTGATTGATTGAAATGTTATAGGTATACCGCTTACGCATTTTAATTATTAATGTATTAAAAAATTTCACTAAAAGGTATTTTAAAAAATTAGATTAACGAAACAGTTTTGGTAATTGGATAAATTTATGCCTAATTCCATTTTTCAAATTTCTATCTTTAAAAAAAATATCAAATATATATTTAGAATGTCTATCGGCTGTGAATAGGACGAGGATGAAGATTTTAACAGAGGGGTCAAAATTTAAACTCATTTTAAATAACTATAGTAATAGGATCAAAAATGGCCCTCGATCCTTCATTGATAAGAAGAAGGGACTTCTGCTGTATTTATGTGCGTGGGTGGTGAACATCTTTTTTCAACCAAATGATGGAAGTGGTGTGAATTAATCTTATAAGAAGCCACAAACACATTGATTTTTTTTGTGAAGTCTAAAATTTTGCAGAATATTTTAACTAGGCTGCAAAATCAAACAAACGGACGCCATATCACTAAAACCAGATATTACCCTTATGATAAATTATGAAATTTTTTTTTATTCTAGGCCAATTATTCATATTATCACAGCATTAAATTAAATAATATTAATTTGTTTTGGGGTACCTAAATTTTCTTTTGAAGTCGGTTTTTTTTTGTTTAAAGTTTTTTATTTTGTGATTTTTAGTGAATCTAAAGTACACTTACTATTAATTTGTCACTAAAAAATCATCGAAATAGGCTGGCGTGATGTTGAGTTATTCGTCCATTTGTCGCGTCGCACTTAATGAAAATTTAATACTTATATGGTTTTCTCATGGATGTCATTGTCAGAACTGGGACTGGGACCATACGGGAAGCATCAGCTTTCAAATAGATAAAGAACATCAAAATCGGTTCACCCAGTCGAAAGTTCTGAGTTAAAAAAAATACAGTCGAATTGAGAACCTCTTCCTTTTTTGTTTGAAGTCGGAAAAAAAAATTAGGTTTAGTTTTTACTATTTTAGACTTAAATGCCTCGAAAATTTGAGACTTCAGACAAAAACCGGAGACTTGGCAGCCTTAATTTTAACATAGACTCACTTGTTGAGAAGCGAATTGAACTGACAAAGATGTAAAAACATAACTACGAACAGAATGTTTCAGAAATTCTTTCGATAAACCTCTTGAATTTTCGAGAGGGATTGAAAGAGAACAACAATACTTGATAAAACAGTCTAGAACGTTTTGGAGTTTTTCCATTTAAGTCCTTTTGAAAAATATCTCTGAATGTCCTACAAAGTTTTCGAATATATTTAAATTGATGATGAAATATTATATCAAAATATTTTTAATAGAATATTCCTCGAGGATAAAAATTCTCTACAATTTTCATGTTTTTTTCAACCATGCATTTTATTAAAGTGAGAAAATTTTTTTTACTTTATAGTGATTGTTGAAAACTAGAAAAAACATCAACCTCCTTCTGGGACAGTCGAGGACAGTATTTCCTTTATCAAACTTCATGATTTAGCTCTCATTTTAAAGCTTATCGTGGGTCTAAAAATGTACCGTTTAGAAAAAACCGGCTAATGAAATAATTTTAAGATTTAATTTGGTTCCTTATGTAATTTGTATATCATATCTGTAATAAAATTGCCTATAAATAAAAAGAAAGTAAATTACTCTCTTATGTATAATTTCTCTAGCCTGCTTTTAGCCACTGGTACCGCACTACAGAATTCCGCACGGGTCGAGCTATTTTTTAATAATGGAAGTAATGATAAAAATAAAATAGTTAAATTAGATTTTTTTTAATGTCATAATTACAAGATTTTTTTTACTACTTATCTAAAAATAATCTGTTACTTTCTGTTTGTTTGAGTTTGTTTAGGTATACAATCATCTGGTTGTTTGATTCTCCTTGCAACAAATAAACAAACAGACACGCACATTTTTCTATGATATGAGTATGAGAATAATTAAGGATGCGTAACATTATATAAATTATTGTTATTAAAACTTTTTTTTATAATGATTATAAAATATAATAATACTATTTGTTTGTAAACATTTCTTATACGTTTTTTTTCGTGATTAAAAAGGAAATAATAATTGAAAATTTATACTAAAATTCACTAATTAGATATAAAATGTATCTTTACATCTTCATACTATGTAACAGTGGCGTATGGGAAAATATTTCCTACCAATGAAAACTAATATAGGAGGAAAGTCAATAGATCGAAAACCTGGAATAGTATTTGACAGTTGCTTCAGCACGGCTGGAAATTTTAGAGAATGTTGACGTGGTCGAATATCACATTTTTTTCCTCTCTAAAAATTTTGAAAGCGAGGAACTTCTCTTTCCGGGGAAATAGAAGGATAAGATAAGATAAATAAAACGCTGGCCAAGAAAATTTATGTAGAGAGATGTTGTTAGACATGATCTTGACAACCGTTTCAAATTTCTTATGCATTCTGAAATGACAGTCAAATACTATGCTTGGCTTTAGACCAGGTATGTTAAAAGATGCTTCGCTTTTCTTAGAGATAATAACTTTTTGCTAATGGATTCTGGTAGTTCTCAATGGGGAGATCACAATTTTCAGGAATACACTACAAGGACATTTAAGGACACAATGACTTTAACTTCACAAATAGGTCAGTAATGAATCACAAGCTTATATTAGGAAAATTGTTTGCTTGAGGAGATATAAAATATTTAAAGTTATTATAATCAACATGGGATACTTTAATTGAAAAAGTTTCGTTTTTCAGGTTTATAGTAATTTTTTCAGTTAGAGATGAACAAATTTTCGCACACCTATAATTGTATGGGGTATTTTTAAACTGAGCTTTAAAAATACAATAAAATTGTCTCTTAAGGCAAATTTTACGCAAGCTACAAGTCCCAGCAGGTCTCTATCCATAAAAGTAGCGGATAAAAATTTGTATTTTCGAATATTTTATTGTGTGGGGTGTTATTAGACAGGTCTTTAAAAATTTCGATTTCTTTTTCCCTCGGACTAAGACGAATTGCATGCAAGGTAAGTTCCAAACGAATTTGTTGAGTGAATGAAGTTAAAATTTTTTAAGCCACCCAGAATGCCTGCTAGCGCCTGCACTATTATCCTATAAACCTGTATTCTAATTGATGATCATTATTAATAAAATAATAAAGCAAGTCAATCAAATATAATTAACAACTTTTATAATGAAAATTCTCTGTTTTAATTTGCAGTTCAGTAATTATTATGGTACATTTCATTAGCTTTTATTATCTTCATGATAAACCCATGCATGTAAGAAAATGTAATATTAAGTCTATAATATGTAAATACCTATAAATACGGTTTATATCTTCGATATAGGGTGTCTATCAAAGAAGGTATGTCTTTTATTTTCACTAAGAAGGCACGAGTTATTGGAGAATTTTGTTCTGTGCTTCAAATTATCTTAGGCATAGACACAGCCCTGAATCTACGATTTTTTTTAACCGGAGCAGAAATTTGAAAGTGGCGCCTTCTCCATAAGGTTTGAAATAAATAATTTAAAAAAAAACTCACAAATATAATAATGAGTGGCATTTTTTGTGGGAAAATAAAAATTTCTTCAATAAATTGGCACTTTTTATCATCTATCCAGGAAAGGCAACAGTTAAGTTAATAAAGACATTTTCTTAATATTTTTTCCTCTCGGCATTTTTTCCTTTCTAAACTTGCTACAGCATTGCTCGTCTCAAAGGTAGTTTTATAGTTAACGGCTAGGATCGCAAGGCCCAATAGAGGTTACTGTTTGAAGATGTCGTTATATAAGGAAACTTTTTTGCAAGTCTGACTTTCACAGATACTGTTACGGGCCGAATGTACTTTATTTTTCATCGGTTTCAATTACTAGCTCTTTTGATACGCTATATGTGTACGATAATTTAAGTTTTTTGCAAAATACCACTGCATTTAAGTCTTTTGAATATTTTCGTGCTAGATATGGGTTAGATATTTATTCTTGCAGATCCTTGGATCTAACATGGGATTGTTCATAAATCAACTTTGAATGTGTTCAAAAACTAATGGGCGTTTTAATTTTTTTTTTCAAACAACTACATTATATTATGATTTCCGAGGCAAGGGCATCGATTTGCCCAACCCCGTTAGTTGCGGGGCTGCATAGACATGAAATTCTGGCCTAACTGGACGCTCCGGAATTATCTAACGACACGATTTTAATCAATATATTCTAAAGTATTCATTCAATCATCAAAGTTATCCAATTTTTGTATTCTTCAATTTCGAATTGCTCTAGAAAATGATTTTTAGCCAAATCGAGTACAAAATTTGTTCACGATTTTATGCAATTTTCTTAAGCGTTTTAGAAAAATCGAGAAAATCACAAAAAATTTTTTGTTCTAGAATTTTATGAAACTGGTTTGTATACAGTCATTATTATTCATGAGGGCAATCTTCGCAGTCTTCTTTCTGCAATGACCGAGTCTCTTAATTTGAAACATCCTATACAACAAAAGTTTTTACATTAAACAATTTATAGATTTATGAGTACTTTTTAATAAAAATTTTAAATCTCTTTGCTATTTATTAATGATAATAACCGACTTGTTACTTGGTTATAGTTATAGTTAATAAATCTGACGTTAAACAAACATAAACATATCTTATTATTTGATGAGTTAAGTACCAATCTGACAGTTAACAACTATAAATACATACCATCATACCATACCTACCATTTGCATTAAGTAATATGTATTATTATGATTAGTTATTTATTTAAGTTACTTACTTTAAGCCATTCCAATTAGTAAAAGTTTAGATCTAAATTTAATAATAGCAGGCCAAGCAACGGTCCAGAACTATTTCTTGGACAATCACAATTAAAATTTAAATAACATAATGGATGACACACGAGTTCGTTCTTGGGTAAAAAATCATGGTCAAAAGTGCCAAGACCATACAAAGGCTCTAATAAAAGATTTTTCTTGAAAATGACTTTAGAGCGTTTGAAAACACGGGAAAAAACTGAATATATTTTCTGGATTGTTTAATGGCCCACTTTAAAGTCGATAAGCATATGAACAAAATCAATTTTAGACCCATTTTTGCCCAATTTTTAACTCAGGCACTCCAGATGATTTATTTCCCACTGTGTTTGATTATTCACTTTATACGGGTGTAAGAAATCACTACCTCGCGAAATATATTCCTAAGTTCGACCACATGGACTTTTACTGCTTTTTTATTACAGAAAATAAAGTGTAAATAAACGACATTTATTATTTTATTAGAGAATAAGTGTTAAAAATCAAAACATCTATTTTAAATGAATAAGTATTTCTTACTGGACTTTTTTTCAGAGAATTCTGAAATTATATATAATGTTCAATTTTGAGTTTTGATAAAACCGACAATCCATTCATCGGTCATATATTTCCAATGAATTTCAGGTAAAAAGTAGGATTAGAACTGCCACAAAGAATTTTTATTACTGTTCTTTAGTTAGAAATTTTTTCATTAGCATGTGGGGCCCCTGGAGCCCATTTTATTGCAAAAACTGTAGAAGGAAAACTGTTAACACAACAGTGGAACAGATTTAACAAATTATATAATATTTATCATGAATTTTGATGTTAGTTTCGAATTACCTAGGAATTTTTGAGACTAATATGTAAATATTTTATAAGTATATTCAACCATTAAAAGATAATTTTTATAGATATAAGTTCAAACTCTGTCTGATTATTTCCTTAGAGAATTGTATAACAATAATTTATAGATAGAATAAAGTCAGGAATTTTTAAATCACACTGACCCAATTAACCAAAGAGTTGGTAAAATTTCTAGTCTATTTCCTAATAGTAATTGCGTCAATGGGAAAACTTCATTCGCTTTGAAATTACACAGAAATTATTGAAAAAACGATCTAAAAATTAAAATGTATTAAAAATCTCCGTGTCTTTCTTGGTAAAAGTCTCATCGACTTTATCTTATTACACTTAGTTTTTTGGATGAGAGTTAGTCAAACCAAAATACGCTCGAATATTCACCTGCCTTCAACATAAATATATACAAAATATAAAAATACATATTTATATAAAAAGATTGATGATTATACCTTTTAGTTATTGATTTCTAGTTCTATATGGCGGTACTTATACAAGTGTACATAGAAAAGAGGGTTTATTTTCTTATATTATGAAGGGCGACGACATCCATCCATCCATCCATCTACCCGGTTGGAGAGGTTGTTATTGTTTGGTGTTGTCTTGGCATTTTATATTATTAAGGGGTCAGATGATGATATCCTGCTTACGTTTGTTTCTTTCTTACCCGACTACGTTTATATAAATAAGTATGTTTGTGATATTGTTACAAAATGTGTGTATTCATACTATTATTTGTGTGTTATTTATATTAATAGAATTAGGTACACCTCAAGGGAAAATGATGAAAATTGTATTATTTATAGTTTAGGAGTGTTTATAATTGTTTGTTATAAACATTAATCAGAAATCGAATAACAGATCCAGATTTTTATGGCTCAAGGAGTTCTGAAGTTTTACAGGGTGTAAAAATTTTATCAACTAAGTGACGGAGCGAAAATTGAGTATATTTCGTTTTGATTTCGTAGATCAAATAATTACAATAGCATGTACATAGTGAGAGGGTCATGACCCCCTCTTGAAACTCTCCTCAAACTCAATTTTATAACCTGTATACATGTAATATATATCAAGGTATACTAAATTTAGATCCAGGTTTGTAACGCTTAAAACTATTGATGCTACGAACAAAATTTTGGTAAAGGTGTTCATAAAATCACCTAGTTAGTCCATTTCCGCCCGTCCGTCTGTCTGTGGACACGATAACTCAAAAACGAAAAGTGATATCAAGCTGAAATTTTTATAGCGTGCTCAGTACGTAAAAAGTGAGGCTAAGTTCGTAAATGAGCAACATAGGTCAATTGGGTCTTGGAACCGTAGGACCCATCTTGTAAACCGTTAGAGATAGATAGAACAAAAGATTAATTAAAAAAAAATGTTCTTTATAAAAAATTAACAACTTTTTTTGGAAACATTTTTATCCGTGAGGACACAAATTATTACAAAAATTTTGTATCCATTTTCTCCAAAACTGTAAAAGATAGGTAGTTGAAAATTTGCTGGTAGCTTCAACTATTTTTCTTGTCAAAAAACGAAAAAAAAAATTCAAAATTTTCGAAAACCAAATAAATTACCACAATAAATGTGTTGTTTTCTTAAACTCTACTAATTTATAAAAAAGGTAAGGCAAGCACTGATTATATTCATCACTTATATTCACACAACAGATATTCAACACTTTCTATACTGGGTATTTCAACAATTAACTCAGTCAATTATTTCTCAGTTTTTATTTGTTTATATTATTTTTAATTATCCAAAGACTGCTTCCTACAAGTTTTTACGAAATAGCGTCTATACGATAAACGAGCGGTATATGTAGAATTATGAAGACGAAAAAGACGAGAAAAAGAAGTATACGGATTCATCCACTATCAAATTCGACCCTGACTTTAATCTCTGACTCCCTCCTCCCCAAATTTAAGTCTAAATCCGTGTTGTGCATGAAATGATTGAAGGAGACATGATACACAGCATGTTACCTTAGAACGATCACGTAATGCTAAAAAAGTCTTTATAAACCTGTTAGTTGGTCAGATGATATCAGTTATAAATAATAAGTACTCCACACCTGAATTGTTTTCTAGTAATTCATTGTCTTGATTCGCCAAAAATTTTTTAAAATATCACACTTTTATCAAGAAATGAAATGTTCTACTGCTTCTACTTTGCAGAATACAGAATAGATTTATGGGAAAATTAGTTTAAGGTACATATTCTATTGAGTCATAAACAGCAAAAACGATAGATAAAATGACATATTGAAGTAAAGAAAATTAAATTTTTTCAATTTTTATAGTATCTTTTTAAAAAAAAAAAGTGTGGATTCTGAGATAAACAACTTGTTATTATTATAGAACGATAAAGTAAAAAAACTTTACATTATATTACGTAATCGAATGTCAGACTGCTTGTAATGTGCAGAATAACACTTTGTGCAAAAATTTAGCTTTGGAATCGAATTTTAGGGGAAGAAACCACTATTTTGAGATGTAAATCAATGAAAAATTATTGGAATTAATGAAAATTGAATTTTTAGATTTCTCTATTTACATCATCTTCACAGTATCATAGGCAAGCTAAAAATGTTTAGTGCTCCTTTACTAAAAAAGTAAGATACTATTTTGCAAACAAAATCATATTATTCGTTTTGTTAAAGTAAGCACAAATTAATTAATGATAAAAGTACGAAAGAAGAAAATTTATAGTAAGGGTCATTGAACAAACAAATAGTTTTTCCTATAGTTTGTACAAAGATATTCAAATAATAATATTACGGGTTTGTGTCATGGTTTAAGAAATCCTATTTACCAAGGTCTTTCGAAAGAGAAATTTTTTTAAAATCTAATAAAACAAAAATTAATCCATTGATATTATGTGTATATTTAATTATTAATCTTTTTTAAAAGAAAATAATAAATAATACTTAATTTGGATGCTTTTAACCAATATAGATAATTAGAAACCATAAATTTAAAAAAATTACGCTTATATTGAACATTTTGTTATACTAAATTATAACTTTATTTAAACTAATAAATAATTATTACTTGGATTGGGTGGAATTTATTCATTGGGTAATCAAAGTGGTTCTTATAAAGCTATATTTAAATATAATAATTAATAAATTTTTGATTTATGACTTACTTACTGCTTCTGAACTAGCATTCTAATTGTAAAAATATCGGTTTGCCACTCAAGTACACAAAAAAGGCAAACGGAATTTTTTTAAGAGTCATCTCTCTTGATTACTTTCAAATCCACGGTCATTTTTGGGCAAGGATCCTTGGGCACGCAGAGGTAGGGGCATTTCGCCAGATAATAAAATATATAGTATGAGAGGTTTTGCTTATTTCATGGGACGTTTTTCTCGTCCCAAATCATCATCTCAGTGCAAATCAAGCCGCCGTAGATGCTTCAATTTTCTCTACTTGGTTAACGTGATGATATCCATGTATTCCGCTTTAACAACAGAGATTCTGCTTAGTACATAACATCTCGTTTAGTTCCGGGGTCATGGCACATTTAGGCAAACCATTATATCCGGATAGAACCTAGAGAAGCTATAGCCAAGGCTGTACCCAATAACCTTTGTTTCCTGCTTATTCTACGGAAATTCTAAACATTGGCATTGCAGTTTTCGGCCATGAGATTTTTCGCGCAGGAAAATGTCATAAAATGTGACCTTGCGAACTTTCGCTTAAATTTCTGCTCTCGATAACATGTGTTGCCAGAATATACTCCGATCATAAACCTAGTTAAGATGTCGAAGATGATATTGATTATGGAACGTACATACAATGTTTTTTGAACTTACCTATTAAGGTCTTCTTTATGTTACTTAAATCATGAGAGTATAAGTCAAGTACATACTACACATACAGTATTTATAATAATTATGTTTAAAATAAACTATAACGGAAGTGAATATTTTCCATGATTGTGAAAGAAACAAGCCCGGTAGTTTAAATCTGTTCTGAACGCGGTTATTGTAAATGTTGTTTTTATGACCTAACAAGTTATATCAATCTATATGTTATACATATTAAAATATATAATACCTATATGCTTATTGTATCATACACAGTCTCGTATCCTCATTTGGGGGGGGGGGTAGGTTTCAAGATACATAATGTATGATTTATTTTATAGAAATCATGGATGAATTAAATTGTATTTGGGGGAGAGGTTCTATAATTGTAATCCGTTACTTACAGCTAGTACATTTATTTGATTTACTTAGTATTGATTTGTGTATTCATTCCCGAGAAATAAAATTACTGATTCTCAATTTTTATTTTTATTTTCGCTTTTTATTAAAGTGTATCAAAAAGTTTGATTCCCTCGTCTGCAAAAAAAATCTGTTTTTTAAGACTTTTCGAATTTTATAAAATATTCAAAATTGAAATATTTTTATGATTCAGACGATAGAGAGATTTATAAAGAAGATTCCCAGCAAATTTCAAAGAAATCGGTCAAGTAGAACTTATGTCAACCACCACGAGATATTATGTCAACCACCTCGAAAAATGTAGTTTCAAGACAAACGCGTTTTAAGTTTGAGAGACTATTCCGGCAGAGTAACTCAGATAAAAATATTACTCACTTTGGATTGATCGGCGATTCAAGATCCAACATTGGGCCTTCTTTTACTGTATATGCAATGTCTTGCAAAGTTATTTCTGCTAACCGAGCTGTTTTGCCTCCTTTTGAAGCAGCAGAAGCTCGCAGTACAGAGCGAACAATTCGAACTTCGTTACCAGAAAATCCACTGTATCTCCGAAAATAATTCAAATTTTGAAAAATTCCTTTTTCAAGAACATATTTTGAAGGATCTAACCTTTAAAAAAATGCAAAAAAAAATCGCCTTTCTTCCTGATCGATTAGTCCTGGCCGATCTGATGGACTTCTCCACTAATGAATAACAAGCCTTAGCTTGTTTATATTAAGGAAACTTTCTTTTTTCATTTAGTAAAATTTTCTGTTTGCGAGCCTGATAAAAATAATGTAATAGAAATGTAAAACTATCGCATATAGATTGTCAATATTGTGAGTCATCTCATAGAATTTAATGTGAATTGCTCTGAGAATTTTATTTAAAAAAAAAATAAATAGATATACTATTAATATATACAGAAAGAAGTAGGGTACATTGATGTAGTTTCCGCTCCATGAAAGGGTTGATCACTCGGCTGTCAAGTCACCATGAATGGACTTGAGTATTGAACTAACATCGATGATGTACTATTGGTAATATTGAACACATATAGGTACACAATGTCTCAAAATAAAGTTTACGAGTTACAAATTTTTTAATTTTAAACTTAAAATGGAACAAAAATATAAATTAATTTATTTTTAATCTTCCGCCGCAATCATTTTAAAACCATCCTTATATCCATTTCTCGGATAACAAGGCTGATCCCAGCGGAATAAAATATAAACAAAAAGAGAGACAGGCAACAGTTTTGTTATATGTAAAGATTCCGATACTCGTTATTGTTTGCATTGTTTTCTGATTTTAGTGTAAAATTTGGTCTAGGTCTTGTCTTAAATTTGACCAATAATTTTTTTAAAGAACAGACAACCCTTACCAATACCGATCGTGGTGTTAAAGAAAGCCATAGACTGAAATAATTTCGGTGAAATAAAGTGATACATGGCTAAACCGCGAGAGACAGGTAGCCCATACACAGAGTTTGGGAATTAATATTTTCAAAATGATGCAATAGGAAAATAACGTAAAAGAGATGACAAAAAGTCAAATAGATAAAGCATTTTAAATTACCAAAATCGGTTACGAAATGTAAATGATATAAGAAGCATTTTAACCTATTAATTAGACAGAGAGATACGACACAGTATGTGACGTCATATACTATGCCAATTATATGCTACCATAGCTAAATTTTGTTTTGCTAGAAAGAGATAAAAACAAGTCTTTGATGTTATTAGAGAAAAAAAGAAAATCATGCCTATTTCCTCCCTATTGTTAAAATATAGAATGGAAAGTTCTTGTAAGCATTATATCCCTGTATCAACAGAAAACTGTGATGTCAGGGAATCACAAAAAATGGAAAATAACAAAGAGCAATAATTTTCAACGTTTACGGCAATTCGAAATTGGTTTGTATGAGTCTGTATAATTTCTTGGCTTGTAACTTTAACGGAAAGATTTGTAGTGAAGGTGAATCTCCAAAAATAAAAATCCGCAATAGAAAATAATTACAAGAAAAGTAACAAATTGGACACAGGGCAATGATTTGCGCAAGGACTAAGAGTTTTCTGAAAACTATAGAGTAGCGGTATTACCGGTTTTCAACAGCACTCTTTCCACTGTATTAATAAGTAGATAAAGCCTTTAAAATTAGCTTTATTTAATTTTAGATCAGGTTTAAATTTTGAAACACTGCCATTTTATTTTTTTTTTTTTTTGCCCCAATCTAAATATAAAATCCAAAAAGCAGCCATAACACTTTTTTGTGCTTCCTGTATTGATGGGTACATTACATATCGACATTTATATATACTTTAAAAACATATATGGTAATAGAAGCGAAAACCAGAAAATCAGTCGCAAACAATATAACATAAATGTGACAACACGGAGTCAATTCACTTGTGTTTGTGTATACTCACTCTATACACAGATACCTATTCAGAGATACAGATACACATTTTTATAAACTTACAAAACATACAAAATGACACTTTGGTACTCTTTATCAGATTGACTGTGAGAAGAGATTCAATGAGAAATCATTTATTGAGGTTTTTTGTGTGTGTGTTATTAGATAACTTGAGTGTCTATCATGTTTTTGCTCATGTAATAATTGCTCAATCTTATGTAATTTTGGTTTCCATTTTTGAATAACTTTTTCTTCAAGTGGAAGTGAAGAATCAAACAAAATAATTAACTACTTGGAGTTTGACATTTTTTATAAGACGTTTCGCCGCAAAGTTTTATGACATCACCCATTTAACAGTTTGAGTATCCTTGTCGAACTAAAATAGCGAAAAGAAATTCGCTGTTGTTGAGCAAACTATACAAACCTGAAAACATTTTTACTGGTTGCGGAACACCTTTCACTTTTGTATGTTCTTATAATACTGTGTCCAAAAAATAACTTGGCATTTGAATTAAAACTGCGCGCGTTTGTTGTGCATTATGAATTCCTCCCGCCCGGCCAAACAGTTAACAAAGAATATTATTTGAACGTTATGCGTCATTTGCGTAACGCTATCCGCCTAAACAATCCGCCTATTGCACCATTCCATACTGCACTCATAATTCGTGATCATTTCGTCATAAACTCAACCCATATCGTTCCGCAATCACCGTATTCACCTGATCTGGCGTGGTGCGACTTCTGGCTGTTCAGCAAGCTGAAACTAAACTAAATCGCTCCGGGGACACCGTTTTGATACGATAGAGAAGATTCAAGTCGCAGCGAAGACGGATCTGAAGGCAATCCCGGAAAGTGACTACAGCTAGTGTTTTGAAGATTGGAAAATCCGTTGGCATTAGTGCCTTTCATCGGGAAGGGATTAATTTGAAGGGGGTGAAATTGATTTGGAAGAATAAATAAAGAATTTTCAAAATAAATACAATGTCACCTTATTTTTTGGTAGTATGTAGAGCTATTTTATGTTTAGATTTCAATAGAAGTGAGTAGAGATATTAATTTGGATTAGTTTAGCGTAGGTACTAGGAATCTATGTGCTGTTGAGATTTTTAAAATGCTTTAGTCCTATGGGATTGCAATATTGAAAGTATTTTCTACTCCTTTAAATATTATCGCTATATTTTTTCATCGCATATAATATGGAATAGTTGATAAGATAAGAGCTTTATACTTATGGTGGATAAGGTTTTAGCAAATTGAATATATTATTAGTTATTATTACATAATTGTTTTTCATCAAATAATAAATAATGAAAGTGACAATTAAGTTATTTAATAAAAGCGAAGTACTTTAGGCTTTGATCAATTTAAGGATTTAAATTGTCTAAACGCTTTCTGCTACAAAGTTCTATAAAATAGTTTGAAACGGTATAAATAGAAAACATATTGCATAAATAGAATACTTCACCGGGATATATGAGATACAGTAGATTTACTTTGATAATAACATTTATATGCTTATACTTATGTTGTTTTAGACTTTTTTTTGCTTTCTGTCTCGGTCTAACGTCACTGACTCTTATAGTGTTGCCTGAGTTTAAAATTCCCTGTTGTCAAATCCCAAGAACCGATACTAGTTGTTTCTAATAGAGTATAAATGAAAGGAATTCATAAATATAATAAGCTATGCATTTCAAACTTATTTTCTTTTATGGTGACTTTAGGAAAACCTTAAAGCACGTTATTTTTATTTTCGTTACAAAAAAAGGCAGCCATCTATCTATACATCAGATGTTTTATTTTCGCAACAAGGGGGTGGTGAGTACAAATTAATTAATTATATAATTAATAATTAATTAATTTAATATACATAATGATACAAATAATTTCTTAATTTCAAACCAACAAGCAAAACAATAATTTTCACAATATTTACTTAATTTAAACGTTTTAGGGGAGAAATGCCCTGGTACATGACGGGTGGATTTCTATAATAATATGAGTATCTAAGATAATCATTCATTGATAGGTGCTTCCTCTTGATGTCAATATAAATGAATTTGACTGTAGATATATGAAATACTTGTAGTATACCAGTATATTGTATCTAATAGAAAGCAGAATGTAGTCAGGTTTCCAGATTAAGTTTAAAATCCTTATGTTCACGTTAAGTTAATTAAGAACAATTGAATAGTCACATAATAAGCCCTAAATAATTATTATATTGTTGAATGGATTACGAAAATACATTTTGTAGGTAAAAATATTCACTAGAATATGCAGTATAAGGTATAAGGTTTATAAATAAAGTATAAGGTTTTCTTGTTCATTTTAAGTTTAAATAATTAAATACGGCTTCTAATTAAAAAATAATGTTCATTTAATGTGTAAATTAATAATTATACTATCTATTGGTATTTTATATAAAGAGAATACAGAATGATTCGATCGATATATCCCAAGTGGTCGGGGATATGTCATTGCTGGATCACGGTATGGACTTTGTAGAAGAAAATTTTGGATATTATTGCATAGCACTTCAGAACTATATAGGTGAATTCTGACTACATTTTTTTTTCTATTAGATAAATACAAAAATCAAATCGACTTAATCAAATTGATCCCAAAAAACCACTTAAAACGACACTCTTTAGCTGACGTTGTATCTCTGAAGCTCTCAAGCGTTCTGCCAATGATTAAAATCTGAAAAACTCTTTGAAGATAACAAAGTTTTTTCCTAAATGAGCAAAAGATAAAAATTTTTATAGTTATTACTTCCTTGCGCTTTCACGAATTTAACAATTTTAACCCGAATGTATTAAGGTTTGTCGTGTCACGTAGGGAGGTTTTAAATTTCGCCTTCTCCTAAAGTCGATTTAAGAAAAATATTTCTTTAAAATCGAGTATATTTGACGATGCAATGAACATTATTGAAACACCGTTAATGTTTTTCTTAATATTTTTCAAAAAATTGTTTGTTAAAGAGTCTGATTAATCCTCTTTAAGGCTTACTTTGGAAATATCTAAACAATGGAAAGGAGGAAGTAATTTCGTGTTTCAAAAGAAGTTAACATAACTATAATGCGGTCCTGTACATAACGTTTTACACACGGTATAAAATAAATTTTCAATCAAAATTTTTATCAAACATTTCAAAAATTCTAAAATATATTGTTATGGCACATGTTGTGACCTTTTCTTAAATAGTAATTAAATTTTTTTAAATAACAGAATATAATATAAATTGATTAAATTTTTGATAATAATTTTTAAATTATGAATATGTCAATTTATTTTGAATTCAATACCAAATATAAAATATAATATTTATAGATTAGGTATACATACATATATATAGAATATGAAATAACTGTATTTTAATCTTTGTGGTCTGTCTGGGTTTTATTGGAGATAGATCTCTATTTGCTTATTTATATGTGTGAAAATTATTGATTTCATCTCATAATATTTAAAATTACTGGATGGAATCAATTTTCTATATTCTTCAACTAATGGTGTAAGAGTACGTGTACATTTAGAAAAAGCTGGAAGCTTTCTGATTTTATAATCACTTTTTAAAAATAAGAAAGTTGAAAAAAGAAAATTTTGCATGTCTTTCAGCGTATAAATTATAAATGCTTGGATGCGCACTAGTAAAGTAACCAAACTTCTATCTGGAAAATTAAAATTACTTTCTAACTAAACCGTATTTTTGAAATGATGTAAACGAACTGTTAGCAACGGCAAAACTTTTTTGGCAATTATAAATTACACTGCTGGCAATAAAACATCAAGGTTGGCAACATGTACGAAAAACCAGTGTTAGTTCCACAAAGTTGAAGAATGTGTCATTAATAAAGTATGTTAAATACGCTCGACTGACGCTTTAATTTTAGACAAACAAGCAAGAAGTACTCTCGTTTACAGAAGTCCGGGAGCGAATAGAGGAAAAAACGATTTTCTTCTATAGATGTTCCTGTTTTTCACTTATAGAGGTTTCAGAAGGCTAAAATGATGGAAACTATCAATTATTCTTATTTGTAGATTTTCTTGCTTATCCAGGTCTCACTCCAAGTTTGACTATAAACCATCTTTATGTATGGAAGTTACGTGATGATCACATCAGATAAAAAATTCTTATTAAATGTTTATTCTTATTAAATATTTTGACATTGACATTAATTTAAATTTGGTAATTTTATCATTTATTTTATCAAATTTAATACTAATAATATTTTTAATATCTAATAAAATAGTGCTGTTTTAAAAAAATTTAAATATCAATTACAATTTTTATTTAATTTAAAGATAACACACATTCTTGATATTAAAATTAATTAAATTATTAAAAAAAATTAATAACTAGAATTTAATCTTTAATAATACCTAATATTTCTAAGTTGATTGAACCTTACCCCATATAAATACATTCATTTTATTGAAACCTATCTTATAGTTGTGTCAAGGGCATAAAGCAAAATCTAATCGTGGAAAAATAAGAAACTGACTAAACCTTGACCTAGATGTAAGCATATCCAATTTTTACTAATTTTTATTTAGTCTCACCTATCCGTTCTTTGTAATCAAATCTTCCCAGTTTAATTTTATTTCACTTTCCAGTTTCTGATTGAGCTGAAATTTTACATGGATATAAAAATCGGATAATTTTTTTTAAATGGTAAGTATGACCTGATTTTCTCATCGCTTCCACCATATTTAATATACAAACGGTTTTCAGTTTTAAATTAAAAATTTTAAATAAAAATACTTTTTTAGGGATAAGTATTTATTGTATTAAAAAGTAGAAAATAATTTTGCTTATGAGTTATTCATACATGACTATAGGTAAAACCTTGAGGTGCTGCGAATCATCTTTTGTACTTTAAATTGAACGCGTTCAGCTTTTGCGAATAGTCATCCATGAGTTAGTTACTCATAATAATTAAATTATTTCTGATTTTTTTAAATTTTTAATTTTTAAGTAACTTTTAGTTTCATAATTTATTGAACTAATGTGAACTCGTAAGATTTATCAATTATTATTGACTTAAAAGAGCAACATTAATTACAAAATGTCGCAATAAGAGGGATATGACGGATTTCTTTAATATCGTAAAAACATCGTTATATACAGGAAATTGCAAATTTCGATCGAATTGCAAACAACAGATATTAAAAACCCAAATAGAATTTAATTTAGAGTATTTTAGTTTAATACTTAGAATTCTGTGTAATCATTTACAGAAAATGTCTTTAAAACAAAAACAATTAAAATTGGAATTTTTATTATTTCTAAGCAGGGATTTCACGAGTTTCGTCATAATAAATTATTTGGATTTTATGTTTCTTATTCACACTTTGAAACATAAAGAGTACACGGGGAATATTTTATCTGCACATTTGGTACCACAAATTTTGTATTTTATTCATCAACAAAAGAGACAGAAATGATTTTCGGAAATCTTCATAAAAAGACGGTAGGTTACGATCATATAAAACCAAAGCCTTAGTTCAGTTTTCCTGAAGTAGCCTTCACCTTTGTTTTCCGATGTTTATCTACATGACTCGAATTTTTCTAAGAAGTGGCTCATCCACCCCCATTTCTACTTTTTTATTATTGTTTTGATCCTGGGGATATAAAATCTGAGCAAAGTTTATTGTTAGCCATTTTTTTTAAATCCTTATGGAAAGATTATTCGAGAGAACAACTTATAGCCAGTGTGACAATTTTCTTGATTCTCAAATCTGTCCAGTAACAGTTCACCTAGACGTTCCATGTGATTTTAAGTATCCGAATATTTGTTATTCACTTGAGACCTAATTTGTGGTATTTTTAGGCTATATCTACGTTCCTAAAGAATTTTCCATCGTACAAGAAAATTATCTCCGTGTATATTATTTATACAGTAAAGATATTTGCGTTATTAATCATCACATTTTTAACACCGTGCATTTAAAATTAACTGCATATACAAAATCATATTTTAAAAGCTGTTAAAATAAAATAAGTTTTAAGAAATCTGCTAAAATCTTAAAATTATACAGACATGCATACATTCATACATACAATGTTTATTTCACATGAAGATGAATCATACAAAAAATATTATTTACAATCCACGGATTCACCACTGAAAGGTAGGTAAGCTTATGGTGTGGGTCAATATACTTGATGGCCTTTTACATATTATTAGATAGCCTTTTAGTATATGACGTCATGAATACTTATATGTATTTGTTTTTAAAACAAAATGCTATTTGGTAGCGCAATCAAGTGGTGCGATTTTTCTGGAATATTTCTGGAAAATTAGGAAGCACAGAGGATTTTTAAAGTTAGAAGCAACCAATTTTGTTCCACATTATCATTGCGGTAGAATTCATAAGCGCGTTTTTTTTAAAACTTGGTAGCCCCGGCAGGCTTTTGCTGGGTTTTTTTTTCTCCAATTAACCATAGATAAAGAGTAGAACAAAATAGGTACTAACTACCTGAGTCTCTGCGGAATTCCCGCTGTTTCCGTAACCTGTTTCTTAAAAACAAATACACGAAAATGGTCTTAGGCATTTTTAGAGAATCATGTTACATTGCGAAATAAATGTTCCATGTAAATGTATTTATTTATTCACTGCATTAACTTCGAACCATCATCAGCCAATCATTAAAAGGTATGATTATAAATGTTATTACAGGTGTGTATACGGAAATAAATCATTTTATTTATACACAATAAAAAGTAAATGAATAAATAATGAAATAAAGTTGTGCGTAATTAGACCAGTCACTTGAAAATTACGTGGTGATCTATACAGTGATAGTGTTGTGAGATGATACGAAAAGATTAATTTCACGTGATCTTGGTTTTCACAAGGAAATAATCTAACTCGTTTGGACGTCAAAATTCGTCATTAGACTCCAGGTTTAAAATTATTAATTAAGAATCACATTAACTTTTTAAAACAAATGGCCCACAGAATAAGAAATTGTTCCGTTATTTTATAGTAAGAAGTTTGCAATCGATTTCTGTCGCAATTATAAAAAATATTTTGAAAAAAAAATGTGTTTTCTAATTCCTTTAAACGCAGTGTCATTAAAAGATGAATGTATCCATTTCAAAGTAGATCTTGGCTGGAATTATAACGATTATTTCAAGGTTACGCAATTATACTCACTGAATAAAATTGTTTAATGTGACATCCCCTTATTTATGTGACACTATGAATATAGAAATCTCAAATCATTTTTCATTCATTTCCATGCTCTTCCACCATAAAGTAATTAGTTGCATGTAGGAGTTTAATAGTTTAATGTAGGAGGATTTGCGCACCTTCTTCCAAGTCATTTTTAGTGGTCAAAATATTTTGCCTAGACGCCTTTAATATCTACGAAACTTGAAACGAAAGTGCGATGCTCTCTTTCACTTGGCTTTTTAGATGCATGCACAAGCTTCACTTAGATCGATATCATTTTTGTGATTATAATTGGAAGGTAATTGAATAGTAAATGCAAAATCATTAGGGCACTTAAGACAAGGGAATGGATTATCCGTTTTTTGAGAATTTGAATACAAAACGGATACTCGTCAAAGTGAAGCTTGTGAATAAGATTAAAAAGTTTCTGAGCCACGTGAAAGAGAACATTGCATTTTCGTAGATAAAAAGTTTGGCGTCTCAGTTATGGTGCTCGTATTCAGAACTATAAAACGTATACAATAGAGGATCGGTCTAAATTCTTTTTTCACTTCAGATGAAGAATTCTCACATCACGAATAGAAACGTGAAGTTAGTTTTTAAAAATATTGATTAGTATGCAAGATATGAATGTTTAAAATTCCTAATTAAACAAATAGGAAGATACCCATTAGTGACGTCATACGCGGGTATCGACCCAGGGATTACGGGTATGTCCCATAATATTCACACCTATACTTGCCCGTGTTAATGACGCCATAAACCGAAGCCATACTGATGAATCGTTCTGAAATATACTAGCCAGTGCGTGTATATAATATATTCTTAAATATATATTCTTACTGTATTCGTCAATTACGAGTAAGTCTTTTTCAGACGCCATTATTCCGTCTTAAGGAACAATAAATAAATAAATTTCTTGCACAAACACTCGGTGAACACATGTACACTATCATACCCATTTTACCAGTACAATATGGCGTCGATTTCTGACGTCATGAGCACTGACCAGTATCTGGTGGATATTAAAAGGAGATGGGTAACTTTTGTATGCAATCTTTGATTGCTTATAACTTCTTCATTTTTTAATCAATTTTAATTTTATTTTCATATTTTGTTTTGGTATCAAGTCTAATTTTATATTTTTATGGGAAATTTGGTCAATTCGACATCAGGATTAACTAATTAAACTCTTAATTTTTTGGTGGAAGAGCATGGAAATGTAGAGAAAATGATTTGATCATTTCAATTGACCTCTATATTCAAACTTTAAGACAATACATGGAGGTTGTATCACGTTCAAACCATGTTTATTTAAAACACCATGTTTATACAAACTACTATTATCAATATAAATAATAATACACACATAGAAATATATTTACTATTATATTATAGATACTAGCTGTTTACTACCTATTTCGATGAGCAATTACAACTTTAACAAGTGATAACAAACAATTAACTGAGTTAATTGTTGAAACGCCATGTATAGACAGTGTTGATGACTCTTATCACATTACACATACATACATGTCACACACATATAACCGATATACACATATAATACATAGGTACTATACAATTTGCGCATAATATGCGCTCTCACGTATAAACAGTGTTCAGTTCAAACAAAAGTTGTTTATTTTTTATAAGAAATATTTTTTACATTTAAACTTTTGTTCTATCTCTAACGGTTTACAAGGTGGGTCCTACGGACCCAAGACCCAATTGACCAATGTTGCTCATTTACGTACTTGACCACACTTTTTACGTCCTCAGCACGCTATAAAAATTTTAGCTTGATATCTCTTTTCGTTTTTGAGTAATCATGATGACAAAGGGCATACGACAGACGACAGACAGACAGACAGATAACCGAAAATGGACTAATTAGGTGATTTTATGAACACCTATACCAAAATTTTGTTCATAGCATCAATATTTTTAAGCGTTACAAACTTGGGACTAAACTTAGTATACCTTAGTATATTTCATATATGCATGGTATAAAAACAAATACCATCACATAATATTAGACCTTTGACTGTATATATTTAAAAGGGACCTAAATATCATTGATGTAAATATGGTCTCTCCAGTATAGTAACGTCATGTGGAGAGGAGTGATCAAAGTGGACTGTAATATAGAAAAAACCATCGTCTTGGTAAAACAAATTTTTTTTTGTGGATTTGACCTCAATCCATTTAGTCGTTCAGAAGTTACAAGATCAAAGCACAGAATAATATAACCTGTGATCAAAGTTACAGGACAATCAGACGTGGCCGCCGTTATACATATATAATGATATATAATAAAGTAACTAGCCATTTCCTGCTCACTTTACTGGAAAATTCCAACTTTACAAACAAATATCATCACATAATATTGCCTGTATGCCTTTTTCGCTTCAAAAGTTTCGTTCGTAATATTTTATTATCATCCTTACAGATATGTGAAAGCTACACACCGCTGGTGTAAACGTATGTTTCGAAGGGTGAAAGCGTCATGTAAATGATATAAGTGCCACCATTCAACAAAAACATTGTATCAATTTTATCACAATCGGTCAAGTAGTTCAGTAGTTACACGATTACAAACAGACACATCAACAATTATACATATGTATATAAAGATATATAAAATAAAGTAACTAAAAGATGAAAAAGATTATTATTATTAAATTTATATTTATTATTATTAAAATTAAAATGGTAGTTTGTTTTTATTTCTATTACATATATTATAACTGTAAACATTTGATTGGAATGACACACAGATACTTACAAATAAATGTGTTGTGCTTAAACACTTATATTAAATTTTTATAGATTCTTTTGTATTGAAAATTATGTTATTATTAATAAAATTCTCGAGAGCATCATAACTTGTAACGATCTGGTAATTCTTGTTTCTTATTAATCGTATGCAAGACCAATGAGATCCATGGTTACCATCTCGAATATCTTATATATTTAAACGAGCAATTCTTGTATATATATATCAACGATCTTGGAAATGGCTCCAACGATTTTCATGAAAATGAGTATGTAGGGGTTTTTTGGGGCGATAAGTCGATCTAACAAGGTTTCATTTAAAAAAAACGTCGTTTTATTCGTTTTTTCATGAAAAACTGAAACATACACGCAAAATATGACTCTTCTTGACATCTATTTAATTGGTGTATATCGTAGTTAATGAAATACAATGCAAATTATAACTCTTCCTGACATCTATTGGTGTATATCGTAGTTAATGAAATGGGACATTCAAATTGGTATTTGTGTGGAGACATTTAAAACGGTCTTCTATTAGTGATAAAATTTGTGTCTTTTTAAGAATACCGAGCAAAGCTCGGTCATCCAGATATTATTACTTTAATTTCACAAACAACCAATTACCCCTAGATTTCAAGACATCAATTAATCGTTATTTTTTCTTCTTCACATTTCAACATTAAAATGTAAGAACAACCTCTAACATTATGGTTTCGATAAAGAGAATCGAAAGATAAATTCTATCACTAAAATATTATTAGGTGTTTTAAGATCAATTTCATGCCCGAATAATGGTTCTAATATGAACTCTAATATGAACCTCAATAACATCAATTATTAGAATTTATCCAAATACACATCAAGCCAACTGACTTAATTTTCGTTCGCGTTTATTTAAAAATATAACGATTTAAAATGATGTCTCCTCAAACTGAGTCCCATTTATATTAAAATAAAACTCATTTAATTTAAATTTAAAATGTATTCTGTCTCGCCAAAAACTGTAAATATCCTGATGCTATTTATCAATTTTTTTTACCCATTTAAAAAACAATTTTTTCCTTTTGATGCGATTCCATCTTTAGTTTTTTCAGTGGCTATTATTTTATGATAATAACATTTCCTTTACTTCATATGGAACGACGTGTTACTCATATCTGTAGGGTATTAAAAATAATTGCGATAAATAGAATATCAAACTTCACAGACGTCTATAATTCCCATAGACGTGTATAATATATATTCTGATTTTACTAAGTTTAATAAAATGTAATATATGTTTAATTTTATGGTCATATTGCGAGTGATATTTACGGGCCGAATTTTCTCTCTATAAATCATTGATATTCAACTGTAACGGCTCAATTCTGCTAAATAGAATACTCATTTTTTTCCCAACACCAGAAAAAATCATGTACAATAAATGATGTCAAAATTTGCGTTTAATAAAAATCGTTTAATCGTTATATTTCGAGATAAACGAAATGAAAATTACGAATGAATGTTACATGAATGAAAATTGTTAGAGTACGACTTATATTTGATAAAAGTATAATATTTATAAGATAATTCAGGCATAATATATTTTGTATCCAACCAATAAATTGCAAAATATATATCGTATATATTATTTGTTTTTGTACGCTTCGTGTGTTTGTAAGTTCCGATTTTAGTTTTATTTATGAATAAAATAAATTTTATACCTTTCAGTTTTATGGTTTATTTCGCTATAATATAAATGATTTACTGATTTGATCTTTCCAAGTTGCCAACATTTTGTTGTTTTAACAATTTATAACCAGGTAATTTACTGACCTGAACCCAAGTTGAAACACTTTAAGCAAAAATATATACGACGTCTTGTTTAATAACATAAAGTTTATCGAGGCAACCTAATAGAGTTGTAACTTAGTATAATGTTACTATATTACAATGGGTCTGCCTTATGGATTGTATTTTTGTCAATATTAGTTTTTCTTTGCATTATTGACGGTTAGATTCAAGGTACATGACAAAATTGGACGTAATATGTTTAAAGCTCGAATATATAACATCTAACTCACCCATAACCAACGGTCCGATTGTAAATATACAATTAAAAGAATAAAAATTTTTAACTTTAACATATAAAAATGTAATTTTTAGTTTATTTGGACACAAAACCACGTTGACTACCAGTCTTCAGGATCCATACATTCTAATCAAATTTAATAATTTCAATGTGACAATATTTCCGCACTTGTTTCACAATACATTAATATTACTAAGTAATAAACTTGGTCTCTTGGAATGAGAATCCTTGGTGTACATTAAATTTTTACTATAATTAAATTTCATCAAATTCGACCCAGTGATTTTTGCGTGATACTCAACGAACATATAAACAGGCAAACAAAGTTTTATAGCAGTAATGATACAGATTTAAATATATGAGGTTTTACTGTAATCAACCCCACTTTACAATCAAAAAGTTTTTGAATATAACATAAAATATAAATATATATTATAGGTACATAAAAAAGAAGTGGATACCATATAATAATAATTATAGATTCCTTTTATCAATAAATTATTTATTGATAGGTAACAAATCATTGGCGTCACACACAATACTGTTGAGTTGAGAGATGCAGTATGAGAAACAACAAAAAATTCAGATCTGGTTGATATAAATATCATTATCAGATTGTATTTTTTTGAACTGTATATGCAAAATTGATGGGCTCAACTTTTGTGTTAAAATAAGGATAATTTCTCAATGCACTTATAGCCGAGAAAGCGTCCTTTTTTAGATAAAAGATGCTAATATTTTTGAAGAAAAAACATATTTTTGTGAATATTGCCTATGCGGCTGCTTAGAAAATTTGAAACTTTAGCAGATAATGACCTAAGCATGGGACCTTGCATAAAATTGTTGTATTTGCAATAAAGTCTAGCAGACTTTTTTACTTGAAATGGGGTGATGGTATACGCACATCTTTAACGTTGGTTTTCGTAATGTATCACAATAAACCTTGAAGAATCTTTAGCTTATAATATCAAATTTCCAATTTTTCAAATGATTTAACGTTAATAGTCATACGCAAGGTTAATTACGAAACCAGTGGTAAAGTTTCGTTTGCCAAAGTCAGAAGAATCAAAATTGCTCTTATACAATATTTCAAAGGCAAAAAGTTAGAAAAATTTGTTTGTCTCCTACTTAGATAAAAGTCACTTTCCATAATATTTTTTACTAAGAAAATCAAGCCCTTTTGACGAAATGGACGTGTAATTTTTAAAGTGTCACTTACCCGTATTCCTATTCGAAGGAAAATATCCTGGAGCAATATCAATCGGTATTTAAGGGAATTCCAATAATTTCTGTAGAAATTTGGTTTATTTTTTCCTGAGATCCTGAAGTTGCCGAATTTATGGTCGTCTAGATCGCGAGATAAACAGCTGCAAAATTGGAAACGCGAGCATATTTATTTCGTGTTTTATACAGTCACAATTTCCTTGGGAAACTTTGGGATTTAATAGTAAGATTTATCAAGTTCTTCTTTTTAATAGTAAGATTTATCAATTTAATTTCTCGTTAAATTATGTCAAAAAAAAAACAAAAAATTTTACCATAGCTTTAACATAGGAACTGCAAATACCATTCTGCAAATACCTTAATTTTTGAATATCTCATTCAAATTGTGTTGTCTTATAGAGTAGTTTAACCATTCTTTTCTTATTAATGAGAGTGTGTATACATTTCTAAAGAATCCAACGCGAATGTGTAGGATTATTTTATAAATAATGTTTTAAAGTTTGTGGCGGGATATTACATATGTATTGGATCTTGAATGTGGATGGAATGTTGTTGATGTAATGTGCTTTTTATAATGTTATTATTATGCATGTATTTAACAACTTTATTACATAAAATTTATGCTCATAGTTTTACAGTCAATCCAATCCGTATGCGTATGTTTAAAAAACATGTTATATGTTACATTAATGTAATGTATTATAATACATCTATATTACTTACAGAATATATGTGTTACATGTATATTTGTAAAGTACCTATATATTTGAATTTCATTTCGATTTATGTCAGAATGACAACGATAAACATTTTTGATACTATGTTCCTTACCGCACATTATCGTTCTGATTTGCTTGGTGGTTGGGAAGTAAAACCAGCAAAGGTGCAAAAACAAAAACACACCAAAAACCAACTATACTAAAACTTTTTCAAGCGATTCAGCTTGCCATGAATTATGTTATGTTATAATAAATATCCTAATCAAACCAAACGTAATGTACGCATATATTGGGCTAACTACTAAATCAGAAGTATCTATGCCTTTTTTGAACTAATATTACAATTAATTCATCCAGTAAAAACTAAAAGTAGCTATACAATTAAATTCTTTAAATATTCAAATAAGTATTTGACTTCTAAAATTAACACCTTAAATTTTCAGAAAAATATATAGTAAATAAAAAAAGTAAGTACTACATTTATAATGTATCAAAGTGCGAAAGAAATATAGTTCCTACCTGGTGTCCCACGGCACTTCTCGATCTTTTTAAACGTTTATAGATTGACTTATAAAATATGTAAGTATGTTTTTATAACTTTGAATGTTGTATAAAGAAGTTTGGTAGTAAAATATTAAATTAAAAAATAAAAATGGTCAGATGAATTTTTTCAACTTTTCTTGTTTAATAAATTTCGCTTTTCCCTATATTTGAAAAATTGTCAAAATTAAAAAAAAACGAAAATTGACGAAGCCATATTTTGTTAAATTGTTGTGACTAGACAAAATCCATTATCCAGAAATTCGCCCTGACTGTTAATACACGCTTTAAAAACTATGCATATATTTTTATATTTAATAAAATTTTATGTATAAATTGCACTAAAGTTCACAAATCAAGTTCAATATTGTAATAATTATTGAATAAAATATTAAAATATTATTTATATGCAGTATAAAAAGCATGATCAAAGTATCTGCGTATTTATTATTAATATCCATTATAGGTAATACTACTTATATTACTTTAAAATAAATACAGTAAATGTATAAAAGAAGTAAGAATACTTGTGATTAATATTTGTAATGTGGTAATTATAGTAATTATTTGCTGTTTATATAACTATAATTATTTATTATAATAATAAATACACATAAATGTAAATGGAAATTGCTCTTATTTAAATCATCACCTTTCAAAATAAATACCTTTAAAAAATATTATCTACTTATTTGATTTAAGTGTGGATTATTATATACGCATACTTTTTAGAGGTTCTGTAGCTATTTTAATGCAGCTAGAGAATTTAACGCTCGTTATGTATTTTATTTTTTGAAAAAAAGATCTATCAATGTAGGGGGGGGGGGTGATATATTTACAGATAGATGGGGGATACAATAATAACTTACAGATTAGTGACGTGTTCCTTGTATCACTGCTAATAAGACTTTTCGATTAAGTGGGCAATTACTAAGTTGCAAATGACAAGGATCATGGATGCAATGTTATTTCTTGATTTTGGTGGAAGCGCAGTGCAGTTCATTTAATATACACAAAAAGTCGTAAAACGAAATCACATGAACTTTTCAAATTATTTTTGTACTACCTAAAACTACATAAAAAGCATTTAAGAAATTTAAGTACTAAACAAAATATGGCAATAGTACATGTACTCTTATTAACTCTAATGTACAAACGCGAGGCATTCTCCTAGTTAATCTTCCAGATTCTCGTAATAAAGTCTGTGTTATAATAGACATCTTTCTTTATCTACTTATACTCTAAATATAGTTGCTTCTGTTCAACAAAAAATTTAATAACTTTGAGTAATAATCTCAAGAATGAAATGGTGAATAATTTAGATTTTTTTCAAAATAAATAAATACATGAATGTTTAGTCAGTTTTTTGAAAATGTATTAAATCTAGCTTTTTTCTAGAATTAAAGAACTTGTTAAAAACTGTTAAAAATCCCACCTTATCTATGCTCTTCATGTTAATTATCCGAACTTAAATTAAATTAATATCCTAGTTCAACTTCAAATTTTTAGTTTACTTCAAATTTGTATGATAATTGTGCTATTATATTGTCAATAAGTATACAGAGACTATGCCCATTGCGACAAAACTATGCTCATACACTATGCCCATAGCGAGACAACAGGCTCAATTGTGTTTTTAAGTTCTACTCTATGAAAAAGGTTTTATTAAAAAAATATTGATCATACAAGAAGTGGTTCAAATTCCACTGGAAATGTTTCAGCATACGGTGAATAAAAATGATAACTATATTCGTTGCAAGTCAATGAAAGCAGGGAATCAAAATTTTAAACGAAGTACAGAATTTTGCCCAAAGAATTAGAATTTGATGGTATATAATAACGGAAACGGATTCTTTGAAAATATGTACTTATCTATAATTGGTGTAAAAAGTAATTTGATTGATTGCTTGGATCCACTAATTGGGTCTTCTCAATGTATTCTATACCTCATATAATATGCCAGCAATTACGTTAATTGTATTTGAAATGTTATACATTTTTTTTACAGTTTTTTGAACCATTTACCAATATAAACATGAAAATAATTAGATCTTAGGTTTTTTTTCTGCTTAACACAACCATTGAATCTGACATAATAAATTAAATGTATTATTATACAGTGCATTCATGAATATGTTGATAAGATGGCGTACGGAAATGGTCAGTTGGTCAATTAACAATAAATGCAAATAAAAATTTGCATCAAACTATTCTAAATACTCACTGAAAGCAATTAAATAACTGTCTAATAAACTTCGAATATAAATTTGGTTATATTAAAATCAAAGAAAACAAGAGAAAACAAACAATTGACTGAGTTAATTGTCGAAATACCATGTATGGACAGTTATGATTACTCTGTCTGATACTATTACTGATATAACCATAACATACATAATATACAATTTTGTGCTCTCACGGGTAAACAGTGATGTTTACGAAAAAATGTTGTTAAATATTTTATAAGGAACATTTTTTACATTTAAATTTTTGTTCTATCTCTAACGGTTTACAAGATAGGTCCTACGCAGCAAAGACCCAAATAACCTTATGACCCTTTAGAAAAATTCGAAAAAATCGTAAAAAATTATTTCTCTGTATATAAGGTAATTTTGACCCAAGAAATACAAAAATCGGTTTCATTTAACGATTGGGCGAATAATTCTCGAGATAATACCGGAAATCGTTCCGAAATATGATTTTTTTCGAAAACTACTCGGCCAATCGCCAAATAAACTCGATTTTTGAATTTCTTGGGTCAAAATTATCTTATAAACTGAGTTTCATCAAATTCCGAAACAAATAATTTTTTCCGATTTTTTCGAATTTTTCTAAGGGGTACCCCTTGAAAAAATTGCAAAAAATCGATACAAATTTATCGTCTCCAATTTCGATAAAACTCTGTATATAAGGTAATTTTGACCCAAAAAATACAAAAATCGGTTTCATTTAACGATTGGGAGAATAATTCTCGAGATAATACCGGAAATCGATCCGAAATATGATTTTTTTCGAAAACTACTCGGCCAATCGCCAAATTAACTCGATTTTTGAATTTCTTGGGTCAAAATTACCTTATAAACTGAGTCTCATCAAATTGAGAAACAAATAATTTTTTACGATTTTTTCGAATTTTTCTAAGTGGTACCCCTTGAAAAAATTGCAAAAAATCGATACAAATTTATCGTCTCCAATTTCGATAAAACTCTGTATATAAGGTAATTTTGACCCAAGAAATACAAAAATCGGTTTCATTTAACGATTGGGCGAATAATTCTCGAGATAATACCGGAAATCGTTCCGAAATATGATTTTTTTCGAAAACTACTCGGCCAATCGCCAAATAAACTCGATTTTTGAATTTCTTGCGTCAAAATTATCTTATATACAGAGTTTTATCGAAATTGGAGACGATAAATTTGTATCGATTTTTTGAAATTTTTTCAAGGGGTGTACCCCTTAGAAAAATTCGAAAAAATCGTAAAAAATTATTTGTTTCGGAATTTGATGAAACTCAGTTTATAAGGTAATTTTGACCCAAGAAATACAAAAATTGGCCGAGTAATTTTCGAAAAAAACGATATTTCGGATCGATTGCGATCGATTTACCTATACCAAAATTTTTTTCGGAGCATCAGTATTTTTAAGCGTTATAAACTTGGGACTAAACTTAATATACTATGTATATTTTATATATACATGGTATAATAACCTTAATTTGATGTAAAAAGTACAGTCATTGGGAGTAGCTATTGCAAATTTCTAGGAAATTAAAAAAAAAATTGCATCATGGACTAATTCTAAATTGGTAGAATATCTCAGACCATATTTAGAATTTAAAATGTTGGATAAAGCATGAGAGTATGAATTTATGCAGTCTAACAGAATACGCTCATTGATTCTTAAAAATTTTCTTTCGACTAATATAGAAATGCCGGTACGTAATTTTTAAAAATCCAACGTTACATGCTAATGGATTATTATTCATAGTTTTAATTACAAGCTTTTATTTAGTTTCACCTGTCCCGTTGTCTGTCTGTAATCAAATCTTACAAATCACATTTGATCACTTACCGGTTAATGCATGGTAAGGTTGTGGCGTCCTGATTTTCCCATCGCTTCCACCATATTATATACATTTTATACATACATTTTTTTAGTCTTAAATTAAGAACTGTAATAAAAATACTTTTTAAGGGACAAGCTTTTATTGTACTAAAAAGTAGAAACGATTTTATCTATGAGTAACTCATACCCGACTATTTGTAAAAGTTTGAGGAGCTTAATATCAAGAATGAATCGAAAAATAATTAGGCATGTGGAGTAGATGAGGCGTTTCGATTCATTTTGGATATTTTAAATTGAGCGCCTCAAGCTTTTACAATAGTCGGGTATGAGTGACTCAAAGATAAAATTATTTTCTACTTTTTAGTACAATAAAAGCTTGTCCCTCAAAAAGTATTTTTTATTAAAAACAAAGTGGAAAAAGTATCTAAATCGATGTATTTTGCATCGTAATGATATACGTGGAGGAATTTTTCGCAGATGATGGTGTTAAATGTATAATCGAAATATTAATAGAGTCATTTGTACGTGAATATGCGTATAAAAGAAGCAGTTTCTTAAACATTTTAAATCTCAGTGCTTCAAAGTTTCTTATTTAGTGTCAGGATTTGAGGTTACTATATTTCGTAAACTAAACTTCAAATCTAAACAATTGTGCTCTAAATTTCTATCTAATTTCGTCCAATTGTAACAGAAGTCAGCATCAAAATTCATGTCACACATGCGCGTCTATAAAATTCTTTTTTGGTATCACCTAAGACAATGAACTGTCATGTTTACGAAAAAATGTTTCAAACAAAAATTGTTTATTTTTTTATAAGGAACATTTTTTACATTTGAATTTTTGTTCTATCTCTAACGGTTTACAACATGACCCACTTGATCTATGTTGCTCATTTACGAACTCGACCTAACTTTTTACGTCCTAAGCACGCTATAAAAATTTCACCTTGGTATTTCTTTTCGTTTTTGAGTAATCGTGATGACAGACGGACGGATAGATGACAGACAGGCAGTCAACCGGAAATGAACTAATTGGGTGATTTTATGAAGACTTATACCAAAATTTTGTTCGTGGCATCAAATTTTTAAGTGTTACAAACTTGGGACTAAACTTATTATAACTTGATATATTTCATATACATGGTATAAAAACTGTTACCAGTAAATAATTGGACTCAGTTTCATTTATTTTTTCGGCTTATTTAAACTCACGAGTCATGGTTATTTCATGTCACTAATTTTATGAAGTGTTGTAAAATTTAACGCGTGTAGACAAAGCATACACAACAAAATGATAAACGATAATCACAATTTTAAATTTTGCTTTTGGCCACAAAAATTACAATTACAGTACATACAATTTCAAAATATTATTATAATTAGAATTTGTTTTTGTTTTGAGTTAATTTTTTGAATGGTATGGTATGTTAAAAATATGCACGAAACAAAGTAATTTTAACATACATTTATAATTTTCAAAATTTGCATAAATTAATTTAATACAACAAAAAAATTGACTTAAATATTTTAAAAGTTAAGTATCAATTTCATTCAGTGCAAATTTTACGTTTATTTTTTTTGGGTGGTCTTCATTATTTATTGGAAAAGGTTGATTTTAAGTAGCTTGTATACAAAAAATATTTGTAATAGGTAGGTTTAATTCAGAAACTGTTATTTAGTAATCTTCTAATTATCATTCATCAAGATTCAGTATCTTTGCATTCGTTTCTTGTATTCTAAAATCAAGGATAATAATGAAATACCATTTCTTGTTTCAGAATATTTCTTTTTTCTCAGATTATGAATTTGGATTTCAGTGACAAGTTTTCAGTATTATTCTGCAAACAACGAAATCGCAACTAATATTCAAAATCGTTATCACAAAACAAAAAATCTACAAGTATATAATAATGTTAATAGGGTTTAACCTCCGTTTCTCAGACCATGCCTATAATAATATTGGTTGAACTACATTCGAATATAGAATTAATTTTATGATTTCGATAGAGTCGGTCACTTCGTTCTTATTCATTTACCGCCCCATTAATTTTTTTGTTCATACTGCTGCTGCCAGGATTCAAACCCGCAACCTCCCAACCTATAGGCAAAGCAAGTTAAGACGTCTTTACAAGCTTGGCTACTTGCCGGCTACGAGCCTTTTTTCTCAGATTATGAATATAGATTTAAGTATTCTTTGACACAAATCAAAGTATCTTTTAGTATATAATAATAATGGCACCAACAAAGCATCTGTAAATACAGGATCTATGATTTAGTGATGGGACGATAGGTACTAGTTTTTTGTACTGTATGTTGAAATTTTGAAAATTGTGATGGAAAATATTGTCTATTTTTCAAATATTTATCGAAAATCAGGGTTCTAATTTTCACCTTATCTCTCTTATTTATTTTCATCTCGTCTTAATTATTCCGAACTATGCTTATTATTCTACAATTTAAATTAAAGAATTTTTTAGTGCTGATTCTTTTGGTATTATTACATAAATAGGTACGAATAAAATTTCGTTTTTCGTCAAAGAATACCTCATGGAAGCACCTCTAGGCCCTATTTTTAATAAGTCTTGGTGACGTTGTTTGTGACGATATTTAACTTGTTTGAGACATTATGTTGATTCAAGGATCGTAGAAAAATGTCTCACATAGAGATTTTATCAGATTAGTGTCTTGCATATTATAGTCTATCCTCTCAATTACCTTCAATCGAAATCGTTTATTGATTTGCTTTCTCAAATAAATTTCTCTTTCCTATATTCATATATCCATACTAGTTATGTTACACATTTTAAAGGCGAGGTTTTGATATCAAATTCTCCATTCTTGGATTTTGGTAAAATTATAATTATAATCAAGAAACATTAAATCTCAAACTTTTAAAATAAATAATAAACTTTAACGTATGAAATTCTATATTTTATCTTAAATCTAGCAATAATTATAGTCTTTAAAAACATGTTTGCTACTCCTCCATTCAATAAATTTGAGTATTTAACCAGTCAAAATTGATTTTTTAGCTTATAAATTTTAACAGTAATGACTCTTTTATTATACAGATACTATTTGATATCTAGTATTTTTCAACTCCCGTTAATCTACAAACTAATTTGTGCAGGTTGGATATTATCTTGTTAATAAAATCCGATCTTTTTGGGCGGTGATATATAAATTCAAATAAATAAATGTTGATTAAAAAAAAAATTGTAGAAAATAAAAAACATATTCAAAACGGTTAACTCTTTGTAAAACAAAAATAAAGAGTTAAAGAATAGAGCGCAACATTGATAAATTGCAAATATAACAAATTGGTATTAAATGCTTTTGAATTTTAATCATAAAATATTAATTACCAATCATGTCCTACGTTCGACACTTTCGGTCCCTTCTGTATCTCCAATGAGTTGAATTCTTTACGAAATACTTGATTTCCTAGGCAAAAAGTTATAAGTCCTAGTCGTAAATTGAATGTACAAAAAAAGAACTTCTTGGGTTTTTAAATGTTTTAAAGATTGTCCTAGAAATCGGCGTTACCTTACAGAGGCAGTTCTAGAAGACACAATTGTTTTCATTCTTTTCATTGTATAGATAGACTAATATTTCAATATTTTTTATATAAGATTCATACAATTGGCAAAAAATAGGTTCTATATTTTTCTATTACGAAATCTTTCGTTGTAGATGTATGAAATTTTTTGAGCTTCTTCAGTAGAAACCAAATGATAATATCTTTGATTTTACAACGGGTTTTAGCTAGCAATCATAATAATAATGACATTTGTTTATACATTTTACAATTCATCAAAAGCGCATTTCAAACACTTCTTTTGATTTTTACCTCTATACGCAAAGACTAAAACTTCGTAGAGAGGGTCGATGGCCGAAATTGATTTTGGGGCTTTATCTTTGGCGTTCTTTAATTATCGGTATAATTTCTTACAGTTGCCGTTCCACCCAGAATGCAATTATGATGTCAATCGAAAGAGGGTATAAATATTCACATCAAATTTCGTATTATTTTCTTAATAATTTCTTTCTTTAGGTGTCTTTTGGCACCTCCTTCCTAATAAACATCGAAAATGATCATCGTTTTAATTGATTACAATTAAAGTGACATTTCTATTGCTACAAGTGAAATTTAAAAAGCTCTCGAGAAATTTTTCGAGTACGGAACCCTAAACTCACACTTGAAAAGTATCTTGGAACACTCTCCATTAAATAACCTTTTTCTAAGGAGCAAACTATTAAATAACCATTTTCCTCAGAGCAACCGATTTTGAGTATCATCGCGTATTTTTCAGTTCTTCCGGGTACAGAACCCTAAATTCGCACTTGAGTAAAGCTGAGAACACTTCTCATTAAATTACCATTCAAAAAAAACAAAAAAATCCAAATCGGTTCATCCGTTTAGGCGCTACCACGCCACAGACAGACAGATATAGCGGTCAAACTTATAACACCCCTTTTTTGGTTTGGGGGTTAAATACAATTTTTATAAGAAAAGAAATTTATAAATCCGGTGTGTTTGGATATTTTATCATTAAATTTTCCCATAAAACCATATTTAAACACCCATATACAAATATTTGAACACTTTTCACAGTTTGATAGTTTCTGGAAGACTTTTAAATATTACTTTTTCAAAATACGAGACATACTTAATTTTGTCAATGGGAAAAACAGTCAGTATTATTACTTAAAAGCTTAGAACTATCGAATCGAATGAAGTATTTCCGTTGATAAGCAAAAATCGAAGAAAAATTCAATTGACTTTAAATATGAAGTGGTTTCTAAAATATAAAAACTTACAAATGTTCATATTAGGATAATTATTAGCACTGATATGTGTGTATAGAGGCCGTATGGTGTTTCAAATCATATTTTTATTAAAACATTTATTTTGGAATTCCAACTGTGCCAATAATATAACATATACAAGTAACTTCTTTCATTCATTTATTTATAAGTAGTAATAATAATTATAATATTAGTTGTAATTTTTTTGTTATCTAATATATTTATCTTTTAAAATATATTTTATTTATTTATATTAAAAAGTTTATTGAACTGTTTTGTACTTTTTGCAACGCCATCCGTCAGTCACTCACTCAGTCAAATATCTCGATCGATAAGTCATTTAATTTTCGTTTGATTCAGACACTTTATTTTTAAATAAATATTCGTTGTAAAGTTTATGTAATGAATAAAAATAATAAATTGTTACAATTATAACACTATGGGGGATTTTTTTAATTACAATTTTGGCAGAAATAAAGTTTAAATATGTTTGATAAGATGTTTGGCAATTTATTCAACGACTTGAGATTATAAATGAAATATACCCGAATAAACAAGGTATTCATGCGCGATCTTTGTTTTGTACACCATGAACTTGGAAACCCAGTGGAACTATCCACTTGGTGAAAATAACTTTCCATAACTGACTTAAAAACTTGAGTAGCTTCGAGTCTAATAATGCACTATCGAAGCAAGAAGTCGTAGAATCCGATACTTGCAAAAATACTTTTTTTTTTAAATTATGAAAATTCATTAAATTAAGCATTTCAGCTCATATTATTACGCAATTATCACAAATTCAAGGTTGTTATCAACTTTCATACACGAGAAATCGTTAACGAAAACATGACATTAGTTAAAAATTAAAAAAAAAATAATTTTTTGGGAACAAGCTTTTATGTTACAAATAAGTAGAAAATAATTTTTCTTATGAGTCACTCATACATGACTATTTGTAAAAATTGTACGCGACCAATTTAAAATAAAAAGAAAAATTCGCCTCAGGCTTTTCCAAGCAGCCCTGTTTGAATAACTCCTAAGCACGCTTTAAAAATTTCAACTTGATATATTTTTTCGTTTTTGAGTTATCGTGCTTACGGACAGAGAGACGGACAGACAGCCGAAAATGAACTAATTTGGTGATTTTATGAAGACCTATACCAAAATTTTGTTGGTAGTATCAATATTTTTAAGCGTTACAAACTTGGGACTAAGCTTAATATACTATGATATATTTTATATATACATGGTATAAAAAACGTATGTATTTCAAATATATTTCGGAAGCGATGGGAAAAATAAGTCATAGATAATATTTCAACAAAATTAGTCATATATCAAAATATCTTTGTCGGTGAGACGTTCAATTTAAGTGCAAAATAGACAATTTATGCTAACGAAATTTTCACACACGCCATCGTTCCTAAGTAGTCCCATTTCCGTTAAAGTCAATTTTGCTTTGCCCATTGTAATAATACTAACCCATTTAATAAATTGATTTTTATTTTTATTATCACAATATTTATCTTTTTATTTACAAATAGGTTTATAGTCGCAACTTCAAATGAAGTTGTTACACTCTTTCTTAGCTCATAGAAGTGCGTATCTAAAGATGATTATATTAGAATGTAATTAAATGTCTTATTAATATTAAATTATAATAACTGGAAAAAATCAATTTTATTCAGTTTCTATCACATCTTTGGCAACCTACACTTTTTTATTCTATTCAGGATACCGTACAACTAACAACTCCGGCGTAAAATATTAATATATATACTAGAAAAATTAAATTCAAATAATAGCTTTTACATTCAAATTCTGTGAATATCGTGAATTAAAAACTTGAAATTAATCTTAAAGATAGTAGTAATTTAATTCAGGAATATTTGTTTTCAGTCTTGTAAATAAGCTTTTTAGTCGATTTTTACTCTTCAAATTTACTGAAAGTCTAATTAACTCGCAAGCAGGCACTTATGATTCGTTGAAAAAATGTTTCGCATTCCTCTAAAGTAAATGGATGATTTAAGGCCATAATGGAGGTACAGATATTTTTGAAATTCAGAAAATTTATGTTTTAACGGTGGCTGGCGATTGACTTTTTGGTAGAGATTTGTATGGAATCTTTTAAAAATACAAATTCATGCTTATCGAGTTGATTATCAAAGAATAAAAAAATTTTTTTTTCTTAAAATATTTAATAAAGTAATTATCGTATTTACCTTTTTATTTTTTTTCTGTAAACTTTAAAAAAAAAAAAAAAAATTTCTCAATAAAGTGGGTCTTGTTTTTATTTTAAAAATAAATTTTTACTGTTAGAATCAGCGTACACGATGTTTACATAATTTATTTAACATAAATTATTTTGTACCTATAGGTGTAAATTTAGACATGTTTAATTATATTAATTTATTTGTAATTATTTCGATTGATTTTGGTTTAAGGTGATTTTTTTATATATATGTGTGTACGGAAGACTCTTGTACCATGGATCAAATTCAATTTGGCGTGAAATATAACAATAGAAATAGCCTTTGTTCATAGAAATATCATTTCTAAAAGCTACGTAATTTTTTTAAATTTAAATATTAATCAGATACTATTAATTGTATCTTATTAGCGATTCATGGTATAATACCATAATTGTCCACACGTTTCTTTCGAAGCCATTTCTACAGCATGCAATCTTTAAAGTTTTTCTGTTTATGGAATACCATTTAAGAAGCTCCCTCGTCAAAATTCCATGTTATATTTAAAACTGAAATATATTATACTTAGTAAAACATTCACACAAATTTTTTTCAGTATTGCTTTGAAAAACGTTATTTATATTTTACTAGAAACCAAAAGCACATGTACAACCATTATCTCCGTTGCTTACTTTCAGATAAATTAACCTTTTTATATTTGCTGTCTAATAGATCTCTTTCAAGAAACTGAAAGTAGGAACTCTAAGATATTCGGAACTTTAACGTTATTCATTAAAAGTGCTAATCATATTGTTATTTACGATTTTTCACCCACTGCGCGTAGCTGTCATGAAGGTACAACATTCTGCCTTACCTGTAAAAATGTATAAAAAAATAAAATATTTTGTTAACAACTAATTTATTTAATTGAATAATTATTGTGACAAAATAATACCTATATTATTTTGAATGAGATAAAGTATTTCCTGTGCGAAGTATTTTAAGATGTGTGCTCTTTAAGTCGGCAACATGTAATTCAAAGAAAAATAATTATAAAATTTAATCATTAATACATTATATTTATACTTCATATGGCGCCCCCAAAAGCTAAGCAAATTGTTAGACTATAATAAAATTATTTCTAATTGGTAAATTAAGATTGGGAAAAAATTTAAAACGATTGTGACTTGAACGTATCATTATAGGAGTAATTTTTCGTTTAGTGATTTCAAGGATTAGATTAAACGGTAAGTTAGGTTATATTGGCTGTCCACGAACTCATACTTAGGCTATAGAGCCCATTGTGATACCATATATGTGTTTTACCACCTTTCCGCTGATCATTTCATTTATCAGCTCCTCAATTTCGGAGACTGAGTGCACCTTCTTCATGCATATACCATGCACTAAACCAGCACATCACAACTATTAATTTAATTAATTTTGTTGCGGGTGGGAATCGAACCCGCTACCCTAAACATACCGCGGACGGAATTGGTTACGCCTTAACTAAGTAAGCTAATAGGGCGACAGAGATTAAACGGTAGATAGAATAAAAATTTTCTCGAATCTTTTTACCTCATTTCATAGACTTGTCACTACTATGTCACATACAAATTAGGTAACGATGCATATAACGTTAGATATTATATAATATCACATAAAATATAACTGGTTCAATTTTTGCGATTCACCATAACTCCCATGACATATGCATGACCCCAATTATTTTATATTGTTGAATAATTTTATTGTTACAAAGCAGTATGTTAAATGTACAAAAAATAATAATTTCCTGTGAGAAGTACCTATATTTAAAATAGTTATTGCAAAATTGAAATAAAATCAAATACATTAATGAACAAGTGAAAACAAACAATTGACTGAGTTAATTTTTGAAATATCATGTATAGACAGTGTTGATTACTCAAGCGTTTATTTTTTACGACTTGTATGTAGAAAAATATAGTCACTCTTAGATAGCCACACAAACATATATGTCACACACACATAACTGATATTCCCATATAAAACATAGGTACTATACAGAATGTTCGATTAATATATAGGCATATAAATATCACGAGTATAGTAGAATACATGCGTTAAGCAATACATCAGAGAGAGGTATTATATAAATGTGTTGAAACTTCGATATGCGTTGAGATAGTTGTAAGACGCTTGGAGAGTGGGAGTTTCTTAGTTGAATAGATGAACTACAACGGATAAGGCACGGTGCAAGTCACTTTTGCAATTTTATATAACACCTGTAACCTCTCACTTAAATGCATTGCTTAATGCATGTACTCTGTCATACTCGTGATATTTGTATGCCTAGATGTAAATCGAACATTCTGTATATTTGTGTCCTTGTGACGGGTAATGTTTACGAAAAAATGTTTAGTAATGTTTACGAAAAAATGTTTCAAACAAACGTTGACAAGAAACAAGATTTTTTACGATGGGACCTACGGACAATAGATCCAATTGACCTTTGTTGCTCATTTTCGAACTCGACCTCACTTTTTACGTCCGGAACACGCTGTCACAATTCCAGCTTGATATTTTTTATTTATTTTTCTTATTGTGCACACAGGCGGGCAGGCAGACAGATAGACAACCAGAAATGGACTAATTAAGTGGTTTTATGAACACTTATAGTGAAATTTTGTTTGTAGCATCATCTTTTTGAATAGTTTCAATCTTGAGACTAAACTTAGATGGTATACCTTTATATATTTCATGTATACATGGTATAAAATTACAATAATCCTAAATCAGTTAAATTACAAAAATGTCTTATAAAAAAAGAAGTAATGTCTTTAAAAAAAAAAAATTAATGAAAAATATTTATTAAATTTTTTTTCGATATCATGAAAACGTTTTTAAATATTGATTTAGTTTATTTTTAATATATTTAATAAAATTATCATATTCTGCGTATATGTCTGCTTGCTAACAGGAAATTAAAATATTTTTCGTTTATTTAATTTTCGATAAATAATATTTAATGTAGCATAACCGTGATTCTGTAACATTTTAACTAATACAAAATAAATTTTAGGGAAAATATTAATTTTTCAACGTTTTCTGTTTGCGCTTTTCCACTGCTTCGTTAAAATTATATAAACTACTTATTATTGAATTCTTTAAACAGAAAGTATATTCATATGAAAAATGATATCAAAACCTATATTCTTGTAAAAAAAAAGCCGAATTTTTTTTATTATAGTCAAACTAACTAACATACAAACTCCGTGTGAAAGAAAAGCTTCTTACTCAAATTCATTATTCAAAAGGCATAGAAAACCACATTTCTAGTAGCTTATTAAAAAAAATAAGCCATACCGGGTGTTATAAAAGGAAGAAAACACAAAAATTATTACAAAAATTTCAAGCATTGTTGTAAGGCTTAAAAAAGGTCATTGCTTCGTTTTTGTGCCAGCTAAGATTTATAGCTGATAAAAAAAAAATGAAAAACCCATTAATATAAAACTTTTCTTGCTTATGAAACCCACATTTCATGGGAACAATTTTTTCAAAATTGCAATAAATTCAAAAATACAGTTTGCTTTTTTAAGGTTGGCATTTACTTGAAACTCAATATATAAATTTAATCGATGAAAATGCTTCAAATGAAAAATGTTAGTTTCAAAGGCACACATCTTATATGGGCATCGAATTTGATCTAAATCGGGTTCAATTAAAACTTCACTCAGATTCATAGTTGGCATACATTAGATGAACCCTTTAAATTAGAAAGTTGTTCTTTATAAATACGCAAAAATATTTTTTTTTGTAAACCAAATAGTTTAGACAGTAATTGATAACAAAAATCTTGCTTTTTGTGAGTTTGGTCATTCATTCGATTTGAACAAAAATGAAGTTCTTTATAGAAAGACAAACCACTTTTATTGTATATATTGGGAAAATTTTGCCGAAGACAACGTAGATTGTACGAAATAACAATTTTAATATGAAAAAACAATTTTGGGTAAAACTTTTCAGTCCGTTTTTGCCTAAACTGTACGGCTTGCGGGAAAATATGTCGAACAAAAAATGTTACTGTTTTAATCGATAACAACTTTCTAATTTAAAATGTTACTATATATAGTAACATTTATATTAAAATATAGATAGATAATCTATCGATTACCAGTTATGGAGTAAAGTGATCTTTTTTTCATTGAGTTTGAAACCGTAGATCAAGTTTAATGTCTCTAAGATGTGCGCCTACATCCCAAAATTTTTGCTTGAATCATTTTTCTCGATCAAACTTATTTTCCGAGTTTCAAGTATATGTCAACTTAAAAAAGTCACCTTTATATTTGTATTTCTAAAATATTGTTGTACTTCCATTAAAATTAAAATTAAAACGTTTTACATGAAAGAGATTCTGTGAGGATTTTGATATTTCCGACCAAAAATTTTTTATAAAGAATAATTTTCTGAATTTTATTTGCTCTTTTATTTTTTATCAAATGTGAATACGAGTTGTCTTTTCACTAATTTTGAATGTAAGCTGGATTCCTAACTTTTTGTTGCACACAGTATAATCTTGTTTCTTTTGTTTTAATGCTGACTGCATGAGTATTAACATAATCCACAAAAACATTGGTAAATAAAGTGACCGCCAAGAGTATTATTTAAAAAAAAAATAAAAATAAAATAGGAAAGTTTACCACGTCAAAAAGATTTCCCATATCACGCATAAATACAACTGTTGTGTTTGTGCGTATGCATGCAATGTTTTCTATTTCCCCCAAGTGAGAAGCAACATCGAATAAGTATTATCGTACGATTGAATATACGCACAGTATAGGGCAAAATTAAGTGGCCGTATTTTTATTCATAAATTATATGTCAAAAACAAAATATTTTCCTTTTCCAAGCCGTAAAATAAAAATAATTTTTTAGTATAATGCTTTTTTCAAATAATATAACTTAATAAGTAAAAAACGTTTCCGTTGATTTATATGGACACATTAAATCCAATTATTATTTATTATAATATAATTAGGGTGGAAGTATTGAATACATTAAGTTTTGTTATAAATACGTAGGTCCGGTAACAGAAATATTGAGGCCTATTTTATAGCATGTTTGTAGTCGCGATTACCTTGAATATAATTTTCTTTACCTTGGAAATTTCTATTTTCTATATTTTACATTTCACAAAGGACTTACACTTAGCTTAAGAAACATGGACTTACACAAAACATGGACTTAACTTGTACTGATCATCTCATTCAACGGGAATTATTTTGACCATAACTGTATTTCATTTTTTTTTCTTACAAATCTACAAAATAAAATAAAATTTTTACACCCATCGTATTAGGAAATATACAAATGGATACTTCAATTATGACTAAGCTTTTGTTAGATTTTCCCATTTTGTGAAATATTAACACATGTTGTAGTAAATAAAGCTTTTCAGGCGCTTTCTTAGTTTGCAAAATATTTTCTACGCATAATATTCACCAAAAAAATCTATTCTGTGATAGATGTGGTTTTTTTCCTAATATTCCCAATTATATTCTTTGGGTATCTTAATTGTTAGTGTTGAATGATATATGATGGTATATTTAGAGGATCTTTGAAATTTGATCATTTAAAACATGATTCTTAAGAATTATCGGATCATTAGTTATTCGTTTTTTGTTCTGGGTTCAACCTTTTATGTATTTAGATTTGTTAAATTCATAATATTCTTGTCATGTTTCTGGTATATATTTTTGAATTATTATTGTAAATATGTCAAATATGTTTATGTAATCTATATTACAATTAGTTCAAATATATGTTGTAATATATCATAATTATTGTAAAAGGTGGAAGAAAAATAACTATATTATGTAACAAATTACTTTTTTTTTCGATATATTAAAATCTTAAATGTTTCGAAAATTAAAACGAAATATCGTCGACAATTTCTCCTTGAATATTTCAGGTGATGAAAAAACAAACTTCTATCAAATTTTGGATTTTGTAAAATAATTAGACCCTATACATCAGGAAAATTTAAATCATTTCAAAATATATTTAACGTACCATTAAACAAATATTTTCTAAAATATTGCCTCATATCGTTTCGAGAAATTGTCTTTTTATAAGAATCTGGACTATACCTCTGAAACTGGTCATCCAAACATCGAATAAACCCGAGTTGATAATTCTGCAACAAAAATTATTCTGAAACAAAAATATTTAGTAATTTTTTAGATAATCTGGGAATTTCTCCCGTTTTGATTTTGACCGTTTCCCGTTTTGAAAAAATACAAAAACGGGTCATTTAATATAAATATTATCGAAGATAATAAATGAGAACTCTAAGATATTTCGAAATAAATTTCGATTTTCGCCCCAATTCTCTTGATCATTTTTTTGTATTTTATAAATACGTATTTCGACTACCAAGTAGTCATCATCAGTATGAATTAGCTAATCGTAATTACTCTTATGTTACTCGTTGCTAATTTGGTGCAGTCCGCCACCAAATTAGCAACGAGTAACATAAGAGTAATTACGATTAGCTAATTTATACTGATGATGAGTACTTGGTAGTCGAAATACGTATTTACAAAATACAAAAACCTAGGAAATTGGGGCAAAAATCGAAATTAATTGGGTCCTTTAATGTTTGGATGAACTACATTACATCAATTCTGGATTTTAATTATTCTATCTAGTTAAAAACCTATATATTAGGCAGGTACATAATACCATTTATAACTTTACCTATTTGTTTAAATAATAAAATACAACATTCTTAAAAACATTTCTTGATAATAAAATCTGAAGTAATTCATAATTTTTTTGGACACTTTGTACACTTTCATTAATGACAAACTACTCATGTTAAAATATTTATAATTAGAGAATTAATTAAATCCCTGTGTAGTTTAAATTATTTCTCTTGGATTTTAAATATTGAACAAAAATTAATGTTGTGTGAAAAAGAATTAAAATTGTAATGCAATTGTTTTTAAACACATAATTTAATTAGTACAGTAATGACAATGAATTATTTTGATACTTCCTTTCATAAATTAAAAAAAAATTGTTATTTACAGAGATTTTAATTGTGTAAAAAGCGGAAATGAGTATTTTCAAATTAATTTGGAAAAATGATGGTTGACGATATGAAAAAAATTATTTTTCATTCATACTTTTACGAGAAAGTGTTTAAAAGTATTATCCACAGTTACTTTACCTAGAGGTCAAACTTTGCACTCTGGGAGTTTGGTCTCTGGGAATTTATTTTCTGTTATTTTCTGAGAAATTTTTTCCAAGTGGACGTCCCAGCTATTAATTACTGACGATTTTTCCGTATTCATTTATCCAATTCTTCACAATCAAGTTAATAAGGTTATTACGAGACAGGTTGTATATATTCTAAATATTTGATGTCTAAGGTTAATCCATCCTCAATTCTTTAATACATCTTTAATACAGATATAAAAGGTCTGAGGACTTTTCGACCAAAAGTTTGCCCATGAAGTTCGCTGTATATTTCATAGGCACAACATAAAAGATTAATTCTTTTTCAAAAATTGCTCTAAAGACCCCGCAATGAAAATGGAGAGATAGGTGTAAAAAATACTTTCTTTTTTTGTTTAAATAAATTATCCAACCATGTGTGTTGCTTGAAGTAAAAAATTCTAATGAATCTTTTATGTTAATATTAATGTTTGTTATATTATGTGCTATTTAACACCCTATATTCATTATACAAGGTGATGCAAAGTAGCGAATGATTTTGAAGAAACATAAAATATGACTAAATTTTTCTAAATTAAACTAAATTTTTCACCATCTAAGGGGCTAATTGGGCTAAAGTCTAAATCAATTCTGAAAATTTAAGAGGGAATTGCCCGATTACTTACATAAACAAATGATTTTATAAGTAGGCATATAAAGCATTGGTTTTATGGGAAAACGGAAGATGGATGATATGTTTTCATAGATTTATCCTAACCTAGTCGGTGGAAATTAAAAAAAAAAACTATTAAAATTAAAACCTTAATAAATTATTGAAAACAAAAAAAAAACCCGTTGTGTCCGACTGATTAAGGATGTATGAGAAAGAATATACATATTTTTAATTTTGATGGTGAAATATGTTATAACTTGTCAATATAAGACAAAAATTCGATATCTGGAGTAATTTTCAAAGTATCGAAAATTGAAAAATTTTATTTATTTAGCTTTCGACAAATAATTTCAACCACAAGTCTTAATTTACCTTGGAGCTCGTACTACCTTAAGAGTAAAGTATCTAAGTATAACTCACCACCAACAGTTGATACATTGACAAAACCTATCTGACGAAGATGATTATGACAATATATGATTTGGTATGTATGACCTATATATAATAATTTGGAAAAATTTATAGATTTATATATTTATAATCTTTGAAAAATCACACACTACTCTGTGTCATCTTTCATACTGAGTGAATGGAAATATATCACTATATGCGGCATAGCAAACGTAGTAAATATTTAACACAAAGTATATTTAAAAACAAATATAAATGAGAGAACAAGTGCCATGAAAAAGTAATATATAAAAAGGTTCTTCTTAAAAAAGGGTGGATATTATTAATATCTAAGTCTACCATGCAGTTATTTTTATGATATATAACATTATTAGTATAAAGTCAACTTTATGGTCATATCAGAGTAAACAGGTCGTTAAGAAATTATTTGTTTGGCTTGTTTTAGGATGTTGTAGAATGTAAATGCTCTATGCTATAAAATCTACACACAAATTAAAAAATAACAGTTAGAAAAAAATATAATTCATCTATTTATTTTTACGTAGACAATTTAGACGCTTCTTAGACATAGCTCATCTTCCGGTTCTTCAGCAGCCGAATTAGTTTCAATGAAATCGAATTATAGTTTGAAAAGTGGATAGAATCGTTTTGTAAAACTGTCTAGCCAATCAATGACAAATCATTGAGGTTTTACCAAATGAGATTATTGTCTTAATAAGTAAGAAGTATGGAAATTAATTTTGAATACAAATCAAATTTCTATTAATAAGTACTTAAAACAAAATTTTCGATTAAAGTTGTTTTCTTCCTGAATAGCACGTTTAATGTGTACATTGGAAATAATATTGTTCCTCGCTGAGCCTCGCTGAAAAGTGATGAAATTTTTAAGTAGGAAATTATTTGAGACTTCCATTTCAAACGTTGAGAGTGAATTCTCTTAGAATATGGGAAAATTAGACGAAGATTAGGGGTAAAATTTTTCGATATATACCATAGTTTTCGAAATATATTGACGCCTTAAGATTTAGAGAAAATCACTTATAGAAGAAATTTAAGACAAGTGCCGTTGTTATAATTTTCTTTATAGGAAAATATTTGTCATGCTTTTAACTAATTATTAGTTTTCCAAATTAATCTGAAGAAAATTAGCCTTGTTGCATTACAAAGCATATCCACTTTCATATAGGATTTATATGTTAAATAATAAATAGTATGATAATACACGTTTTAAAGACTTTCCTAAGAAAACGAGGTTTTTTGGTTCTTCCCAAGGCACGTCCTTATTATAGCCAATACCCTTAACTTTCGCCTGCATATACAAACGCTAGAGTCAACGTTGTAAGTCAATATAGTACTGAAATTCCACCAAAAGAATTATATTATACCTGATATCGTGTTTCGTGAGTTCAGTTTTGGAATCACTTTTACATTTGATTTATGCAGAATTTTAATTTTTTTAATTTTAAAGACGGAATATTAACCAAAATCATTAAAAGAATAAAACAAAGAAATTACACTGAATCCTTATCCCTTATATTCTTCTGCCTGTTCCGCACTTGACATTTTTTTTTTGTAAAATGTAGTGTTTTAAATGCAATCACACATGAGACGGTAATATTTTCTAATAAATATTTTAAAGTGTAGGTATCTAACAAGTGTATATATTTTTTTATAACAAGTCATAATTTTTGTAGAACCAATTTATATTTAATTGCAAATTGGAAAATTATAAGCAGATTTTTTATGTCTTATTTCTCTAATTAATCGTAATATCGTATCCTTTTCTATATAGATTTTCCATCGCTAACACCATATCCCACATCATCGTCTCCATTATTACAAAACTAACTTGAAAGAAAAGAGGGTGGTTTTTATGTACTGGTTCTGGATTTATGATTCGAAAGATGGGCGTTAGAATGTTATGCATATAAAAAATTAGCTATAACATTCATATACGTAGACGAAAATTTATTACCTTTCGAAGAAAATTACTTTAAATTAGATTAAATCTTACAATATTATGACATTTCTTTATTAAAAAGTTTTAAATATATTTTTTTTTTATATTCGTATTTATATATAAGAAAATTTGTTTTATTATATTATGGAAAAAAATTATTTTATTTTCAATAGAAAATCATACTTACCTTTGTAGAATAAATGACAATACTTTTACCTAGAATTCTATACATAATAAGCTTACAAAAAACTTAATCTATATGATTTGTAAAGGTATGTTTTTCATTAAAAGTGATAGCTGAAGAGCCAGTCTAAGTTTTTGACAGTCGTTCCAGAACAGTTGGACATTCGAAAGCCTATTGCTAAGTGCACGTAACTTATGATGTAATTGAATTAAAAAAATAATAATTAATTTTGCCTTACCGTCAAAAAAGCAATATGTTTGTTGTCCAATATTTCAATTAAACTTTCAAAGGGTCAGAACACGCACATCCTGCATTGTTTTGCTTCTTTTATTCAAAAATTTACAAAAAAAGTTTTAGACAAAATCTAGATTAAAAAATTTCAAAATTTTCTCATAAGTTCAGACACTCTAAAGTGACTAAAAATATATCTAAAATGACTAAAAATATTACACATAGCTCTAGGCCTATATAGGTATGCTTTTCCATTAAAAATGAATAAAAGAATGAAAAAAGACTTTTCATTAAAACTTTTATCTTTTCCAAACAGAACAACAAATACTGTTTTGTTGACGTTGGTTATTATTAGGTAGCTGGGTAGACATTTCTATAAAATAATGATAAAAAGAAATAAAATTTTTCTTTTATTTATTAAATAAATATTTTCAATTTAAAAAAACTTTTTTTTTTGTAAAAATTAAACATGCGAAGTTTAAAAGCTCATGTAAGGTTAAAAGTAAAAAAAGTTTGATATTTTTA